>NC_060142.1:301295704-301937162 GCF_021461385.2 Schistocerca piceifrons | reverse complement strand
ACATTTCGAAAGCTTCTATTCTCTTCTTGTGTAAACTATTTATCGTCCACGTTTCACTTACATACATGGATACATTCCACACAAATACTTTCAGAAACGATTTCCTGACACTTAAATCTATATGTCAAAGCGAAGTTCTCCCAGCTTCATACTGATGGGTTCAATGCCACCCTCTACCGCTTTCCAACCGGCACTTCCGGCTAAATAATCCTGTACAATTCCTCCGTCTTCTGCTGGGCTGACCAGCCTGACTCTGGTTACCGGTCACCATGTTCACACTCTCGCCGTCTGCCATCAGCCTGCAGCCGACGCACTGACTGCTCTACGATTTGTTTATGATTGGGAAATAAACAACATTATTCATAAATTGGTTAACTAAAAATTCTGTACCATTATTTCCTGCATCTTCTTTGACGTTTAGCAGAGACCTTTCAACCTACAGGTTTCTATTGACACCTATTATTCTGTAGACTGGACTTTCCACCCCTTCCTCCTTGCTGTGTTCTATGAACGATGTTCACATATTTACTTTGGAGTGTTGGGGGGGGGGAGGGGGGGGGGGAGGGCACTTTCTGAAAGATGTGCCCAGGTGGAGAATGCAGTGGACTGCTGCCTTACCCGATCAAATGGTTCAAATGGCTCTGAGCACTATGGGACTTAACATCTGAGGTCATCAGTCCCCTAGAACTTAGAACTACTTAAACCTAACTAACCTAAGGACATCACACACATCCATGCCCGAGGCAGGATTCGAACCTGCGTCCGTAGCAGTCGCGCGGTTCCAGACTGAAGCGCCTAGAACCGCTTGTCTTTCCGGGCTGGCAGCTGTTGACTATAACGTGTGAATTCATGATGAGGGCAGATGATACATAATAAGCGTTGGAGAAAGCTTAGACCAAAAGTTTTCTGTTCTAACGACAATGCACGTTCATACACGGCCAATCATACCCGAGAGCTTCTACAGATCTTTGGATGGGAGCTGTTTGATCATCCACCACACATCCCTGATTTGACGCCAAGCAACTACTACCTCTTCCCAGAAATGAAGACATATCTCTCTACACAATGTTTTGATTCTGACGCCAAACTGCACGCCGATATAAACCAGTGGTTTCTATAGCAAGCAGCAGAACTTTACAGAGACGGTACTGAAAAACTTGTACCACGATGTAACAAGTGGCTTATTTTGAATGGTGATAATGTAAAAATGTGTAGAATGAAATTTGTTTTTTACACAGCGTTAATTTTTATTTCTAAACGTTTGTCACTTTCTGAATAGCCCTTGCAGTCACAGCTGTGTGTGGCAGGCCAGACAGGTTTGCGCAACCTTGTTGCGATGATGAGAGATGCGTCGGCATACTACATTCGGTGCTTTTGTTCACTACCATTTGTCCATAAACACTCTGCAAACGCCTATGATTATCTGCGGTGCTCTGGGTTTCCGTCAAAAGAAACTCATTGACAGCTCTCTGCTTGAAACACACCTCCGTTACAGACGCCATTTTGAAGGCTACGTATGGGGTTGTTACATATCGGAGTTTATGAAACTAAAAGGGCTCAAACTGGGATATTCCACGATGCTCAAAACAAATTTCGCTTTTTTTGGAAAAAAATTATGCTGCATTACTTATTGAATGCCCCTTCTATATATGCAGGTTTTTGAAGACAAACGAATCTCGTCGCACAGAAACCAATCGCAGCTTGTCAGTATTATTAAATACAGGGATACAAAAATGAAGCTGGCCGTGGGAGGGTGGCTGAAATAAAATTAATGCGAAAAGTGTATGACCAACACAACATAAGTTACCATTTACAGCAAAAAAGAGTCTTGCCTAATTAGGATGCTGGAAGTGACATGTACACCGTGTCGTACACGATTTACGAACCTGTCATATACGCATGGCGTGCGTTTCGTACATAGCAGCAACAGAGATTTCACTAATTTGCTGCAGCTGTTCCAGTTTTGAGGAAATGTTTGATTATACCTGATCTTTCAACTTGCCGCATCTGTAAAATCCAGAAGGGCCTGTTGTACAGTAGGAGGAGAAAGATCTTTTTATTCATATCTTTTTTTACTATCTTCCTTCATCTTTTTATATTCATAATAGTGAAGTCAGACTTCCACTTTTGTTAAACTTATCGTATAAATTATTCAACAAATAGTATTAAATATTTTGAAACTGTACAGAAGAGAGAATTGAAAGATACCTCTAGCGTTGCATAGTGAGGACAGCACTTCTCAGCGAGCACAAGTCTCCACTTTGACACACTGCTGTCACCCTAGAAACTAACTCCACTCACTACACAGCATGTTTTATGCTAAATACATTTCTTTTGACAAGATCTAATGCAGCACTTCTGATCTCGACTTGATATTCTTTTATCTTATACATGCATTGTCTTTGTAGACTTAGACCACAGGTAAAAATCTATAGGGACGGAGTGTGGGACAATGGTAGCTATTAAATGTAACTATTTCTGCTGATCACTCTTAATAGAATATTAATTTGGATGATGGGTCACCTGATACTTAGAATGTGCAGGGACCACGTCATGCTGGAAGAACGTACCTACCCTTATAGCCAGAGGATTCTTTTCGCCTAACACTGCACTGGAAGCTCGTTTTCAAGGCCATACAAATAACACGGCCTTTTAAGATGATCCAGTAACACAGCAGACCAAAAAAAAAAAAAAGAAAAGTGATTGTCATATCATACCACTCGTTCATAGAGAAGCATTCTTAAATGCGTGTCTCCACGAAGGCATGTGGGGTTTCGACATATGACCCAAGTGATTTATGTGTCTTATAGATATCGCCACGTGTGAAAAAGGCTTCAGCAATAATCAGTAAGAGTGGTATTCCTCGGCGATTTATAATTAGGTAGCAACAAAAGTCCAATCATTTACCTTCATCTCCTTCCAGAAGGTGTTAAATTCGCCGTAAAAAGATACGGAGGCCTGTTTTCGTAATATCCGTATTACTCTTGCATACGGAACAGCGATACGTGTAGAAATTCTACGTATGCTTGCTCAAGGACTAAGTTCCACCAACTGAATAATGTCTTTAAGTACATCTACACTCCGTTCCTTTGCATGTTGATTAAATACGACTGGTGTGCACAGCAAAGTCTCATACATTTCAGCCACTGGATTGAAAAATACTCTTGTCATAGCGCAAATAAGGGAATATGTCCTGGGTAAAGCTAGGAATGTAAAAGAAGGGAACAATCTTTTGACTTAATTGGCAGCATCAATGACTTTTAAATCAGAACATCTTGATATATTAGCGCTTTTTTACTTGGTAGTATTTGTACAAATGTCATGTAATATAATGTATTCTATCAAGCTAAGTAACATGATACCTGATGTCACCCCCAGGAGCAAATTCATCCTGAGAAATTTTATCTCCCCAGAAAAACTTATGTAGCTATTAGATGTACGCACTTCAGCCATACGATATTAGGTATTCTTTATTGTGGCTGGAAAATCTTCTGGATTTTGAGCGCAGGATTGGCGACAATAGCGTATAAATTGCAAGACGCAGATGTGCCAGTACCTTAACAGCTAACAGTGCTCATTGCGCTGGGGGAGTAGAGTTAATTCGTAAGAAAGAGGGAGTATGTCAATATGTTTTTATTTAAATGTCTTTGAACTTGAAAGATAAGTCTAAAAGTCAGTTCCTTTACTTACAGCCCGAACTCAGCCCAAGAAAATTTTCCTTTTTTGTGATATAACAGAAGCCTCTTTTGTGCTATAGCAGGAGTCTTTTGCATTCTGGTTCCCAACTTTTACTCTACCACAGTTTTGACATTAGACCACCATAGCTTGGCAACCTATGTAGATTTCTGTTTGCTCGGTCGACGACTGATCAGTTAAAGGCCACTTTATTGTCTTTCGAACCATGTGGCTTATGTAGTAGAATGGATATAGTTTTCACAAAACAACAGGACGACGATTAATTACATGTATATGTCTAACTCGTTACAAAATTTGAACCGGTTCGCACACGTTTGAAACATGTAAGTGATGTGTACAGAAAAACTCACAAGAAAGTGTTTTTTGCACGTAAAATACCTATGAAGTTGGATTTTTGAGAGGTAGTTCTCAATTTTATATTAAGAATTCATTCTTTGCTTATCTGAATCACTTTAAACCATTTCCGCGCATTCAATTCACGTAAGAATGAATTTTATGCGCTTCGTTTAGGTCAGCTTTTAACCATCGTGGCTTGACAACGGATAAAGATTATTGGACAAAGAAAATTTGGTTTTGAGTTTTTCCATTTAGTTATCTTGCTGCAACGTTTTAACTAATCCTTACAAGTTAAAGTAAAAAAGTGTCGCGCTTTAAAAATCTCCCGGGAAAACGAAGTTTTTGCACGTATTTGCACATAAGTCCCGAATGGTGCACGGAGAAATGGTGCCCTCAGCTGAGCATTAATTTCAGCCCAATTAACATGTTTTGCAAAAGGACTTTATCGATTCGCACAATTTGTCTGTGCACCAGCTCCGGTTCGTCATTCAAATCTTGCTCAGTATCCTGTGAAATAGCAATAGTAAGACAACTGTTCGAATGGCTATAGAAACGACCGTTGCTGCGGGCTAAATCAAAAACCTTTCACCCAATGTTACTGAGCCGTGGATTTACTTTCAAAAGCTTTTCTTAAGAATTTACTTTATTTACTAGCGATTCATCAAGAACATTAGCACATTTAATCACACTAGGTGAGCGTGGACGTAGTTGCCAGTGGGTAACTGATGAAAACAAATTTCTTTCAACAAATGGAAATTTTATTCCTAAAAGCCCTTTTTTTAAAAAAAAACAGATTTAAAATTATAATCAGAAAGCACGCTCCAAATATCAAGTTACAAATTTATTCAGAGGCAGAAAGAACAAATACTGACAGTATGAGCTTTCGGGCTGAGAACCTTGCCGCTGCCTATTGACACGGCCGTAGTCACGACCGCTCACAACAACCTCTGAAAGACTACACTGGTGCAAATCTGCAACACACCAGATTACTTTAAACTAAAAATTTTAACAACTCACACAAGCACATAAACTATGCACCCCGTAGGAGGGATGGAAATGGTACTAACATTAAAAAAGTTAACTTGCAACCGAAGGTGCAACTTGACTTAAAAAAACGAAAAAAACTCTTATGGTGGAAGGGTGGCAACTTTATATACTAAAATGACTATTTAAATAAAAACCCATGAAATGTGGGCTTACATAAAATATACAAACATGCTCTACATTACACATACACCGCCTCTCAAGATGATGGGCAAGATAAAAACATATTTCAGGAATTTGGCAGTTACATGTCAAGCAGTAAATTCGTTAACACCAAATCCGATAAACATGACAGAGGAAGCTATTAACGTACGGCAGACCGACATACAGACAGACACTAACTGCCTAACAAATGCGGACGAGAGACAACGAGCAAGCTGGGGACAAGAGACTGACCAAGAAAACAAGTAGGATTTAACAAGTAAATGAAACATATCACGAATCACTTAGCTTCTAATAAACTGCGATGTCTGGCGAAGACCTGGCGCAGCACCCCCAAAACGCTCTCCCGAACCGTCCGCTGGCAGCCGCTTCAACGGACACAGGAAGGCGCGCCGATCTCCCGTCTCACGGCGTCGCAGCTCGCGCCGGCCAGACCGATGTCGTGGGTTGAATCCTGTTGCTCTCGTGTCGGCCGCGAAGCGACTGTCCCTCGCTATACGGCGCGGCCCACTGGACTCACGTGGCGACCTCACACGCGCCGACGCTCAAGACGGACAAGTCATCTTGTGTCCCAGAGCGCGACCGACCAAGCAATTGATCCAACCTCCAATGACCATTGCTTGAACAAACTCGAGCAGACTGGCGGCCTAACACATACTAGCACTCCGGACGACAAACTGACCTGGCTGACCAACTGGCCACCTCGCGAGTTTTTTTTTTTTTTACTTTATTGTTATTTTAAAGCCTGTACAAAATCAGGTAGGCTGGCAGCGGCACACTACGCCGCTCTTCAGCCATAGCGTTTACAATAGTAGAAGAAACGGAGCATGATAATGATACAAAGTGACGGGCAAAAGAGAGAGGTCACAGAGACACAAAAAACACAGAGTCGTTCACACGTGACGATAACAATACTGAAAACACGTTGGCACGGCGCACAGAACACTGACGAATCCGACAGCACAAGTGAACGTAGTAGTGGGATGGCGGACACCAAAAACACTAAACGACGTCACACACACGAGACACAGAAGGCGATGATCTCCGGCGTGCGAATGTTCACTTTGCGTGTGCGAGTCCGGGGACCTGCCAAGATAGGAGAAGGAGGAAGGGGAGTAGGAGAGCGAGAGGGGAGAGTAGAGATGCCACGGGCAGGGGAGATAGGGGGGAGGGAGGAAGGGGGAGAGGAAGCCCGGGGGAAGAGGGGGGCGGGAGGGGACTGGGAAAAGGAAAAAAGAAGGGAAGAGAAGAGAAGGGAGGGAGGGTGCCGAAAGGAAAGGACACCGGAAGTGAGGGGCGGGGCTGGGCCAAAGTTGATAGGAGGGATAGATGGAGGGGACGAGGACATCATCAGGGAGAGGGAGCTGACGAAAGCCACCTTGGGAGAGGGTAAGGAGGGTGGAGAGATGGAGACCGGGCGGGACGTGGGAATACAGGCGCGGCAGCGGGCGGGGACGGGAGAGGGTTGGGGATACGAGCGGGTGAGGAGGATCAAGTTTACGGGAGGTGTACAGGATCCGTATCTTTTCAAGGAAAAGGAGGAGGTGGGGGAAGGGGATGAGATCATACAGGATCCGCGTGGGGGAGGGGAGACGGATGCGATAGGCGAGGCGGAGAGCATGGCGTTCAAGGATTTGGAGGGATTTATAAAAGGTAGGGGGAGCGGAGATCCATGCTGGATGGGCATAACAAAGGATAGGGCGGATGAGGGATTTATAGGTGTGGAGGATGGTGGAGGGGTCCAGACCCCACGTACGGCCGGAAAGGAGCTTGAGGAGACGGAGGCGGGAATGTGCCTTGGCTTGGATTGTCTGGAGATGGGGAGTCCAGGAGAGGCGACGGTCGAGGGTGACGCCAAGGTACTTAAGGGTGGGAGTGAGGGCAATGGGACGGCCATAGACGGTGAGATAGAAATCAAGGAGGCGGAACGAAGGGGTGGTTTTGCCTACGGTGATCGCCTGGGTTTTGGAAGGATTGACCTTGAGCAACCACTGGTTGCACCAAGCGGTGAACCGGTCAAGATGTGATTGGAGAAGGCGTTGGGAGCGTTGCAGGGTGGGGGCAAGGGCAAGGAAGGCGGTGTCATCGGCAAACTGGAGAAGGTGGACGGGGGGTGACGGCGGTGGCATGTCCGCCGTGTACAACAGGTACAGAAGGGGGGAGAGGACGGAGCCTTGGGGCACACCGGCGGAGGGGAAAAAGGTGTAGGAATCGGTGTTATGGATGGTGACATAGGAAGGACGGCGGGAGAGAAAGGAACCGATCAGACGGACGTAGTTAATGGGAAGGGTGAAGGTTTGGAGCTTGAAAAGGAGACCGGAATGCCATACGCGGTCATAAGCGCGTTCGAGGTCAAGAGAGAGGAAGATTGCGGAGGGACGGGAATTGAGCTGTTCGGAAAGGAGATGAGTGAGGTGAAGGAGAAGATCGTCGGAAGAGAAGGACGGCCGAAAGCCACACTGGGTAACGGGAAGGAGGCGGTGCTGGCGGAGATGCTGGTGGATGCGTCGGGTGAGGATAGATTCCAGGACCTTGCTGAAGACCGACACCTCGCGAGCTTATAGCGCCCCTTAAATGCATGTGAACAGGCAACCTTTCGCCTTTTCCACCAGAGGGAGACACTGAAGCTGCGATTGCCACAGCGGCGCCACTGCCAGAAACAGAGGGCAACTGCTTCACATTACGCGCTGCGGCGCGCTCTTCGAAACAGCAAATTTTACCACTGCTCAGTTACTACCTCAAATGGCAACAGAGCACCAACATTCTTTGTGAGGCCTTCTCAAGCACATTCGTTACAGTGCTTACTCTTCGCTACAAGCAGCAGAATGTTTCCATTATAAAAACCACGCTATACGACATTATACGGTGAATTTGTGAATACATAGATATTTATCAATGTTCAAACATTACAGTAAAATGGTTCAACAAGTCCCAATTGCAACTGAAAAATTCAGTCATGTATACTCAAGCATTACATCACAACTTGAACTTAAGAGCCGACCGGTGTGGCCGTGCGGTTCTAGGCGCTTCAGTCTGGGACCGCGTGACCGCTACGGTCGCAGGTTCGAATCCTGCCTCGGGCATGGATGTATGTTATGTCCTTAGGTTAGTTAGGTTTAAGTAGTTCTAAGTTCCAGGTGGGACTGATGACCACAGATGTTAAGTCCCATAGTGCTCAGAGCCATTTGAACCATTTTCGAACTTAAGAAAAATTACAATCAGTAAATCAAACCATAGCAATTTTACCAATAAGATCCGAAATGAAGTATTATTTATGTAACAAATAAAAATCGGACACACAATAAATGGAATGTAATAAGTCTCTACTAGCACCTCCTAAAATATCTACAATTCCTCCTAAAGCACGCTGTAAAATGAACCCACGTCTTGAGCCTACCAAACGAACTAGTGAAAAGTCTGAATTTTCTTCTTATCTTCTCTATCTCCTCTCATAAGCATCTCAAACCTGTTAAGCGTACTGTATTAGCAACGCTCAAGAATCAGTCGAACGATGGTACTGTAAGATTGTTTTTGTGTGGAGAATTTATACTTCCTTCGGATTCTTCTACTGAATCTGTCTGTCAAATATCTTTTCAACAAATAGATGTATGTTATCGTTCAGTTTTGGGTCATTTCGGACGCGGCCTCCTACATATGTTACAGTTACTTCTGATTTCAGTGATTAATCGTTTCCTGAAATCAAAAAAATAATGGATTTTTCCGACTCTTTATGCATTTTAAGTGTTCACGGTCAACTACTAAACTCTGTAGCACATGCTGACCATCTGCGAAGTGTCGTGAATTTTGCTACAGTTTTTGTTGTTGTGACTATCCCATACGAAACAGCATCACACGGAAATCGTTTCATAGAATGTCGGATGTTTTCCACTAGATCAGTTATACATTTCGTGAACGTAACAGCACTATAACGTTCCACTGGAGCACAGTCGATGTTTCATTTTTGGCACCGCGGCCGTCTTTCCAGAGGTGTGGAACCTGAAGAACTCATAGAGTAGTCAGTGATAAATTTTATTCTATATGTCCAAGTAATAACTGATTCATTTCCATCCTTGATTACTCTTTGTACATCTAGAATACATAATTGTCTTGTTACACCAGACTGTAGCAGTTCTAACTGCTTCCATCAATAAAATTTGGATTTAATTTGCATCTACCGACACCTAATGGTTATTAAATATTTTGCACATCTCTGACGACCTTACACCAACTGCTAACAGTCTTCAATAAAATGTTATCTGTTAACCATGAACTATTATACAGCACCTACATCGTTTTTCTATAATCGGAATACAATCATCGCGACTACACTTTTCGACTGTTCATCCAGATTAGCCGCAGAAACAGCCTCTGGAATATGAATGAAATAAATATGTTAAACCACACACGATTTACAGACACTCGCTGCTAGTGGAGATTGAGTTAAATCAACGGAGAAAGTCGAAAATTCTTCCCGGGCCAGGATTCGAACCGGGGTCCGCTGCTTACTATGCAGATGCTCTGAACACTAAGTCCATCCGGCCATAGAGGCCATCACAAATGTACGCACTGCCCTTGAACGGCTTCCCGGAGGAATCAAATTCTCAACTTAGCCACTCACTTCTTAACCAGAGGCCTTTACCCGTTACGTCATCATTTGCGGGATTTATCCAGTTCCTGTAAGAATTCGAGCTTGGTGTGCATCTGTACTGAAGAGATCATTGGCCTTTCTCGCCGTAGTTATATACGGAGAACAGAGTTCCATGGTAGAAAGAAACACAGCAGAGGAAAGGAGATACAGTACTAAACTGATTACTGCAGACGTTCAAAGTTTCTCTGGTCAGGAAATTGGTGAATGTGGATCGAAGATGGACTACTGGAATTGTTGCAGTATCGTCCGAAATGTTTTGCTGCAGTTCTTGAAGGTTATGAGGGATGTTGAGATACATCTTACAGTTGAGCGTTCCCCACCCAATGACTGTAACGTTTCTCCAACGAAACAAAAGTAATGGAATCAAATGTCTCGCATATAAAGATGCTATTGCTATGCTCTCCGAACATGTGACTTATATTGTAACGCGAATTAATCTTTTAAAAGAAACTGCCGCTCGGACAAAATTAAGATTATGTGAAAAAAATTAACTTTAAAAATGAACTGAAATTTCAGAAAACAGATACTGATTAAGTAGAGAGCGTCAAAAGTTTTGATGTATTGGAACGATAATAAAGAAAAAGGTCTGGGAAGGCGCTATAGAGCGAAGGATATGTTAAATGAGAAGAGCACAAGGTATAACTAAAGTCTCTATAGTAAAAAAAAAAATCGCTCTAAAAATGTAAAAATCAGGCAATGCTTTACATTAGTGTAGCCAGAATACGTATATGTAGGCAAATGTTTAGCTTAAAACTTTAATTCATATGAGTTAGAAACAATAGAAAGGCGAATCATTAGGAAAATATTAGGTCCACAAATAACTGTGGATTGTTGGAAATTGCGAAGTCTCGATGAAACTTATCGAAACGTATAATACATATCAGCAATAAAGAGGAAAAGAAAAACAGGCATTTTTTAAATCATATCGAACGCAAGAAAGTAGATTAAAGAAATGATCAACTGTTTGTGCAACAAGAAGTCAACAAGTTGAATCCATGAACAAAGAAGCACTTAAGGAAAAAAAAACTGAATTGTGTTTTATGCCAAGAAAGGACACTGAAAACACTAGTCTCAAATGATCTGCGGACAGGAAGAAAAATCACATTGAACAGGTGAAAGAATAGAGTAAGGAAAGGAATTAACAGTGAATAAGGATTTGAAATTGGCATGTTATCCTTAGTTGGCCCATCCGAGAAGAAAAATAGAGAAATGAGGGCGCTTCAGTTATTCAGCAAATGCAATAACTGTGTGTCCTCGAAAGTTATTAGTGAAATCCTTAAATATTTTGTGTCCTGCTGGCATCACTGCACTTCATCGTGCTGCAGACACTACGACTTCATATGTGGTAGAATATCCTGGACAGTGTCTGAGCGAAATCCAGGACACAGAATTTCGTGATTTAAAATTATGTCGCCGAATTAGTCAAGCGATTTATCAGTATAGCAGTATGAATTACTATTACAATATGACGTTTTTATTCGTACAAAAACATTAAAAAATTAAAGAAAACTTTTATTTCACGAGTTTAACTGCCTCCTGGGTATAGATGGTCAATATGAAACATGTAGAATTATAGATGCTCTTTCACTACGGAAACTGTCCAATAGATATCTATTACACTGTCCGATTTAGTATTGTACGTATAAAGAAGAGCTCACGGAAGTTGCAGCGATAACAAACAATACTCATGTGTTTTTGGCGGCCAATGATGTCAATGTCATGCTACACTTCCAGCCAGTAAACTCTCTAAAACTGTAGTTTACCGACCTCTTACCTAGCAGACATTGAAACCTAACTGAAATTTTGTTAAATCAGAACCAGACTAGTTACACTGTTTCTTCCGTAGACAGATAGCAAAGAGGCCCTATAGGGCGTGAAGAAGGTCAAAAAACCAAAAATGCAATACATACATTTACAAAAGATCTGATGCGTTAATGTTCCTGGGGCATATCCTAAGAGATACTATACTCAACTTCTGGTATCTGAAAGCTGAAAAGAATTGTAGATCTGGTCTTCATCTTACCTCAAATATTGAAGTGCGTGAGGCAATTGTTGTATCCTAGAATCATTGTAAGAAAAATAATCTACAAGGCTTTTTCAGGCGGATCGCATTCTCCATGCAACCTGTACAAGGTAATGCATGGCGTTAATTCTGTTTCCCACTAGGGCAATTCGGAAAGTAGATTCCGGTCGGGGGCGAAATGGGAACCTCTGTTAAAATCATGATTGCAACAGTTAGCTGCACCTTCCAGCCACTTCTCTATATAGTTACCGCTACAACTTCGACATTAGTCATAGCGTTGTACCAATTTTTCAGTACCCTCGTCATAGCCAATACTTTCCCCAATTTTCAATGCTGATCTACAGCTCGATGTCTGTACCAAAACCTTGTCTTCCTAGTCAGCAGTTTATATGAGCAGAGATGAAACTCAGAGGAAGCCAATATTGTGGGTGGTCTAAGAGGTCCCATCGAAAACGCTGCAGGAGCATCTTCATTGCCCCTGCAGATGCGCCTGAGAATTGTCACGAAGAAGGAACCGTGTGAAAGTTACATGTTATATGGGCTACAAGGCATCAGACGAAATCTCTCACTAGGCCCTCATACGTCACAAGTGACACTCTTTTCTAGGCATCTTTACGTTCGCACCGTCCTCTCAGAAGTGCAAAGAGCGACGTGACCAACATACATGTGCAAAGATTCACCGGATTTTCACAGCGGTTCCCATTTCGTAACAGATCGAGACTTACTTTCTGAATAGCCCTCGTAAATTTAAAATTACTTATGTTAGTTTACGCTGTTAAGAAATTGGTGAATGGTGTAAAGGGACTTTTCATCTGATAAATTCTTGGACAGCGTTTAAAATATATTTCATTAGCAGCTGAAATTTTATAAATGCTAGAAACGTATTGAAAATGTCTATCCTTGAGTAATTAGAATGATCTTTCTAGTCGAGTGTTAGTTACTGTAAGTGTTTATGAAGATTTGTTTTTTTCTTTATGCTGACTCAGTGAACCAAACTGTTGAATTAAAAGAGAGTGTTTTTTTTTTTGGTTACGTAATTAAATCCTAAAATTCTGGAAACCAGTGATCTGTGTGCAAGTTTATTAGAAGAGTCTTCCAGGAAGACATTGTTGCATTATTACACTACTGGCCATTAAAATTGCCACACCAAGAAGAAATGCAGATGATAAACGGGTTTTCATTGGACAAATGTATTATACTAGAACTGACATGGGATTACATTTTCACGCAATTTGGGTGCATAGATCCTGAGAAATCAGTACCCAGAACAACCACCTCTGGCCGTAATAACGGCCTTTATACCCCTGGGCATTGAGTCAAACAGAGACTGGATGGCGTGTACAGGTATAGCTGCCCATGCAGCTTCAACGCGATATCACAGTTCATCAAGAGTAGTGACTGACGTATTGTGACGAGCCATTTTCTTGGCCACCATTGACCAGACGTCTTCAAATGGTGGGAGACCTGGAGAAGGTGCTGGCCAGGGCAGCAGTCGAGCATTTTCTGTATCCAGAAAGGCCCGTACAGGACCTGCAAAATGCGGTCGTGCATTATCCTACTGAAATGTAGGGTTTCGCAGGGATCGAATGAAGGGTAAAGCCACGGGTCGTAACACATCTGAAATGTAACGTCCACTGTCCAAAGTGCCGGTAATGCCAACAAGAGGTGACCGAGACGTGTAACCAATACCACCCCATACCATCACGCCGGGTGATACGCCAGTATGGCGATGACGAATACACGCTTCCAATGTGCGTTCACCACGATGTCACCAAACACGGTTGCGACCATCATGATGCTGTAAACAGAACCTGGATTCATCCGAAAAAAATGACGTTTTGCCATTCGTGCACCCAGGTTCGTCGTTGAGTACACCATCGCAGGCGCTCCTGTCTGAGATGCAGCGTCAAGTGTAACCGCAGCCATGGTTTTCGAGCTGATAGTCCATGCTGCTACAAACGTCGTCGAACTGTTCGTGCAGATGGTTGTTGTCTCGCAAACGTCCCCATCTGTTGACTCAGGGATCGAGAAGTGGCTGTACGATCCGTTACAGCCATGCGGATAAGATGCCTGTCATCTCGACTGCTAGTGATACGAGGCCGTTGGGATCCAGCACGGCGTTCCACATTAACCTCCTGAACCCACCGATTCCATATTCTGCTAACAGTCATTGGATCTCGACCAACGCGAGCAGCAATGTCGCGATACGATAAACCCCAATCGCGATAGGCTACAATCCGACCTTTATCAAAGTCGGAAACGTGATGGTACGCATTTCTCCTCCTCACACGAGGCATTACAACAACGTTTCACCAGGCAACGCCGGTCAACTGCTGCTTGTGTATGAGAAATCGGTTGGAAACTTTCCTCATGTCAGCACGTTTTAGGTGTCGCCAACCTTGTGTGAACGCTCTGAAAAGGTAATCATTTGCATATCACAGCGTCTTCTTCCTGTAGGTTAAATTTCGCGTCTGTAGCACGTCATCTTCGTGGTGTAGCAATTCTAATGGCCAGTAGTGTATATTCTCTCAGACCCATGTACTTATTCGAAATCACTATTATGAAACATCCGAAACGTGACTGCGGCGATGGATTTAAGGTAGACATTAACTACATATAGTTAAAATGACATAAACACATATTACTGGACGGTGCAAATGAGTATCACAAGAGCACAGACCCACACACGCACGCATACATACACACACACACACACTCACACACACACACACAGACACACACACACACACACACACACAGTGACGAATGCTGGTCAGAGGAATATATACTCTGTGAAATACACCATACTGCGTGTTAATGGTTTTTCAGTTCGCAAAAGGAAAGCCTAATATGTATCCTCGATATGTACTCGTATCCCGTAATACGGCATCTGTTCTATAAGATCAGAAATATGTTTTTCCGACGATGACAGGTCACAGACAGGTCAGACATATTTTAGCATTTCAGCATACACTTGAGAAAGGCTACAAAGCAAAAATCTTAACTGTATAAAATAAAAGCACTATTAACAATCGAATGGTGGAAAATCCTTTTTCTTAAAAAAAAGTAAGTAGAATGTTGTGTTATTGGCAAACTAGTACTCACTTCATAACGTAGTCTGGAGGAGGAACAGTAAACGTGGAAACTATCTACTATAACGGAAACACTTTTCCATGTTCAGCTATAGTTTAGAAAGTAGCTACAGTCTATGCAGGGAAACAATGTACCGAAAGGAACAAATGGGTAACAAATATTGGTATTATGTCTAAAGAAGATTAGCAGGGAATACTGGGGAGGGGCACTAGATAATGAAACAAGTGGGAAATACGAGACGGAACACCGGAAAGTGTACGACATACGACCACCGGCGATACGAACTGGGCTACTGGTCTCTCTTTTATCGCCCCCGTTTGTCACGCAACCCATATGGCGCAGACGGCCAAATGCACTCGTATCTCTCTGCCCGGCCAACGGGAAATTGCTCGTATACAATTCGCCGGCTGGGTACTTTCTGCCTCGCGTTCTTCAACTCTCTACAAGCGGGTGAATTTCAATCTACAGATCGCCGTGGAATCCAATGTAATAGTCAGTTAACTCTCACATTTAACTCAGAATGTATGTAGATCAAATATTCGCTAAAGGCGAAACAACAATTTTTCTGTGTCTAGTAAAATTTATATGAGAAACGTGTTTACGGAAGAAAGTGATACCCCTATGGAATGAACATAATTACATGCCACAGTACACCAAAAAAACAAGTACTTCGTTCTAACCTTTACTTATTTGCGCAGTAAACACTAAAAATGAAACTGACGTTTCCTTGCTGTACAGCCAACTAACTGTAAATCAGGACAAGAAGCCACATTAATAAATATTCGTGTGAGAGCACATACACAAAACGTGCCTTATTTAGTAGATTCTCAGTTGCAGTCTCTGCATTAGTAAACACCACAAGAGGGAAGGACGTTATGACTACCGATACATTTTGTTCTTGAATTTCAGTGTCTAAACTGCCGCTGAGAAAAATTCACACAAGGAAATTAATCCGTCTTTATTAGGAGAGGATAGCAACTTGTATCAAACCAGTCGAATTCCACCAGTTCCTAATGAAATGTAAATGAAACAAAAGCAATGTGAGTGATGCTAAAGCTACGGAGTAACAAGAAACTAGTTCAAATGTCAATATGTGATCGATACATAGTGGAAACCGATTGCAAAATGATTTAGACAAGATATCTGTACCGCGCGAAGTGTGGTGACGCTAAATAAGGAAAAGCCATTCACACGAGTACTAAAAGAAATTCGCTAAAATCGATAAATCACACAAATGTAAAGGCTGTGAATCCAACTAAATACTTAGGGATTACAATTCCGAATAAACTTAAGCGCAGCGGTCACATGTAAAATGTTATGGGGAAAGCGAACCAAGGACTGCGATTTATCACACAGAGAAAATGCAACAGGGCTACTAAAGACACTGCCTCCACGTTACTTGTCCGCCCTCTTTTGGAATGTTGCTGTACTGTGTGGGTTCCTCATGAGATAGGAATGACGGAGGAAATCGCAAAAATTCAAAGAAGGGCAGCTCGTATTGCATTATCGCGAAATAGAGGAGACAGTTCCACGGATATGATCAGGAGTGACAATCATTAAAACGAAGGTGTTTTTCGTAGCGGCAGGATCTTCTCATGAAATTTTAATCACCAACTTTCCTCCGAATGTGGAAACATTTCTTTGGCGTGCAACTACATGGGATAAAATGGACACCATAACAAAATAAGAAAATGGCAAGTCACCCGGAAAGAATAAGGCCTTCATTTTCCCCCCGCTGTTTGAGAGTGGGACGGTAGAGAAATAGCTCGAAGGTGGTTCGATGAACCCTCTGCCACATACTTAAATGTCAGTTACAGAGTAATCGTGTGGATGTAGATCCAAGATGACTTCTGTGCTAATTTTTTCATTTAGTAGTATAGAAGTAACAGCCACCTGTGCTATGAACCGTTACTCAGTCACCACACGAGCGGTTTATCAAAGACAAATGTGAGTAACATGTCGGTTTATTAAATCTCAAGGATAAATATTCGTGAGGTAGCAAAAGAGACAGAGAAGTTGCTGTCCATGCATCAGCACGGCTTCAGAAAGCATCGCTCCTGCGAAACGCAACTCGTCCTTTTTTCACATGATATCTTGCGAACCATGGATGAAGGGTATCAGACGGATGCCATATTCCGTGACTTCCGGAAAGCGTTTGACTCGGTGCCCCACTGCAGACTCCTAAGGTGCGAGCATATGGGATTGGTTCCCAAGTATGTGAATGGCTCGAATACTTCTTAAGTAATAGAAACCAGTACTTTGTCCTCTATGGTGAGTGTTCATCGGAGGTGAGGGTATCATCTGGAGTGCCCCAGGGAAGTATGGTAGGTCCGCTGTTGTTTTCTATCTACATAAATGATCTTTTGGGTAGGGTGGATAGCAATGTGCGGCTGTTTGCTGATGATGGTGTGGTGAACGGGAAGGTGTCGTCGTTGAGTGACTGTAGGAGGATACAAGATGAACTGGACTGGATTTGTGATTGGTGTAACGAATGGCAGCCAACTCTAAATATAGGTAAATGTAATTTAATGCAGATGAGTAGGAAAAAGAATCCCGTAATGTTTGAATACTGCATTAGTAGTTTAGCGCTTGACACAGCCACGTCGATTAAATATTCGGGCGTAACATTGTAGAGCGATATGAAGTGGAACAAGCATGTAATGGCAGTTTTGGGGAAGGCGGATAGTCGTCTTAGGTTCATTGGTAGAATTTTGGGAACATGAGGTTCATCTGTAAAGGAGATCGCTTATAAAACAATAATACGACCTATTCTTGAGTACTGCTCGAGCGTTTGGGACCCCTATCAGGTCGGATTGAGGGAGGACATAGAAGCAATTCAGAGGCGGGCTGCTAGATTTGTTACTGGTAGGTTTGATCATCACGCGAGTGTTACGGAAATGCTTCAGGAACTCGGGTGGGAGTCTCTAGAGGAAAGGAGGCGTTCTTTTCGTGAATCGTTACTGAGGAAATTTATAGAACCAGCATTTGAGGCTGACTGCAGTACAATTTTACTGCCGCCAAGTTACATTTCGCGGAAAGACCACAAAGATAAGATAAGAGAGATTAGGGCTCGTAGAGAGGCATATAGGCAGTCATTTTTCCCTCGTTCTGTTTGGGAGTGGAACATGGAAAGAACATGCTAGTTTTGGTACGAGGCACCCTCCGCCACGCACCGTATGGTGGATTGCGGAGTATGTATGTAGATGTAGATGTAGAAAAGATTTAGGAGCATGATGACGCTGCTTGAAGTGACGCAGATTTATACCGAGAAATTCAATCGAGTCTGCTAAAATCTGCCGGCCGTAGTGGCCGCGCGGTTCTGGCGCTGCAGTCTGGAACCACGAGACCGCTACGGTCGCAGGTTCGAATCCTGCCTCGGGCATGGATGTGTGTGATGTTCTTAGGTTAGTTAGGTTTAACTAGTTCTAAGTTCTAGGGGACTAATGACCTCAGCAGTTGAGTCCCATAGTGCTCAGAGCCATTTGAACCATTTTTTTGCTAAAATCTTGACTGCAGAGCCAGGTCCGTGTCTTGACTGGGCAACAATGCATGGCCGCTTTTCTGTATACAACCAACGACGCCAGTGAATTTATTTCTGATGACTTCGCAAGAATAGCATCTTGCTGCTTCATTACTTTTCTTGAAGTTCATGGTCACCTAGTCCTCGGTACGTCAGAAATATAGAATGTAATGTTGAATTGATCATACCAGTATATATTGTAGTTAAACGTTAAAAGGAAAAACTTCGTCCGAACAGACATCGAAAGGCGCAACGGAACTGAAGGACCGCCGTGTCATTCTCAGCCGAGAGGCGTCAGAGAATGTAGATATGTAGGGGGTGTGGGCATCACACCGCTTTCCCGGCCGTTGACAGTTTTCGTGACCGAAACTGCTACTTCTAAGTAAAATAGCTCTCCAATTGGCCTCACAAGGGCTGAGGGCAACCCGCTTGCCAACAGCGTTCGGCAGACCCCGATGGTCATCCACGCAAGTGCTAGCTAAGCCCGATAACGCTTAAATTCGAGCCAAAGCCGATGACACACTTATACATATTACTTATCAAAAGTCTCATAAAGCCAGTGGCCACACTAGCTTTGTGAACATTTTCCATCTGCAGGAGACTGCAACTGGTACACCACAACAACATTGATGAAATCTGCACACCAAGACTTCTGTTCTCACGCCCGTATGGTAATGTAATAAACCTACGTCAGTCTTTTTATTTTTGTGCATCTAAATTAAGTGTTCAGCATTTATTTTCTAAACAACTGATCGAAATCGCACATTACTATCGTCCGACATATTTATGCATGTGGGTGGTTTCACAAATACGAAAGCTTTGTAAGAGTATTTGATCTACCACAACATTAATTCGCTCTCAAGTGATGCTCGGCGTCTACATAAAACGTGCCTATACACATCAGTCTGCCCTCCAGTTTAAGGTATGTAATGTCTTGAAACGAAAGTACAAAAATGTACAGAAATACGCTGCCTGTAGGCAAGCCGTGTCTTGTTTTATATAGCATCTATCTGGATATATATCAACGTAGAAACCGTAACTGAGTCAATAGCAAGTCCTGAAACCTGTGCACCACCTTAGCACAATAACACAAGTAAAAATCTTAAGACATTTCGAGAATTTACGTATAGAGTCTCTAATCTTAAAAGCAGCTTTCGTTCTGGTTCGTAAACTACTCTTAGATTTCCCTGGTATGCTGTATTTTCCAAGTTATGCAGAATTTAACATTACGAATTATATTTAAGTAGTATTAATTCAACGGTGTCTCTGAATTACAGTTTTATTTGTAAATCCATGATCTTGTGTCTTAAAGTATCTGCTGAATCTTACTTTTCAAAATAGTCCTTTAATAGAATGTGAATATTACTGTATTTGCTAAATATTACTGCTCATGTGTGATAGAACTGTCAAGCTAGTCCCAAAGAGTTTTTTGCGGTAGCCTTTATTTTGACAATCGAGTATAAATTACTCGTATATCCCATCATTAAGTCACAGATCGTAATTAGGATGAGGGGAAATACAAATCATGAAAACAGATTTGTGACTGGAGTATAACTTCAAATCTTAAACATTTTAGTTTGAATAAAATACAAAAGATGCGAAATAAGACGAATCGTTTAAAGCAGCGTTGTTGCTATTAAATTTAGCATTTTACATTGTTTTAAATGTAAGGCTCATGGCACTGGTATAGGTTCTTTAATGCGATGAAGTTTCAAACTTACGATTATAATCTTTATTTAATGTTCTCCCCAATATCCTCGTCCACCATTAGGGCACATCCACGTCCATACACTTCATCATTCCTAACTGAGGCCCATAACGCCGAGTAAAACCCTACTGTCCGCACCGCGACAGCACTAGACACGTGCCACATATTCTGGCGAGATTATACAGTTCTCGATTAGTGTCAGGCACAAATTGGATGATTATACAGCAAGCATTCGCTGTACGAGTAATAAATGAGTAATAATTGGACCAGTTAAGATTAGAAGCTGAATACAGAGAATAATCACGCAATATATCTTTCCCGAGCAGTATTTCCTTACTAGTTAATGTTCTCCATATCCGATAAATCGTGATTCTGATATCTGCGAAAGCCACAGCTTCATTTCAGCTTTCATGTAGAAACCTAATGAAGCACATTAAACGAATGTTACATGCGAATGTATTTTCCATCTGAAATTGTCCAGTACATAATTCGTGCAATTTTATGCTAACTGGCCATTTTCTTTGCAAAAGCTTACAACGAATACTCATTCAAAACGATTTATTACTAGAATACGTCATTAACTCATCTATTTTTAAAAACTACTATTTTTGCAAAGACTAAACGTAATAAGCTATTAGCTTATTCATTTTATTAGCTCCACTACTACTTCACCAGACTGTAATGATGAGCAAATACAATTTCTTTCCGTCTATTCTTTGAAAACGATTTCATATTTGGAAAAAAATTTAACACTCTCATTATGCGTAACGACATTTATTTCAAATTTTACAGAGCGACGAGAGATTAGTTTCGACGACAAGAATAATCGTACGAAACTCAGAAATGTCGTCGTGGCGTTTTAATGCTAAGAACGCGACTCCTCTAGATTAGTTCTCAGCACTCTTACCTACATGTGTAAAATGAATGTTAAAATATTCCGTAACATTCAGTTACGGGAGCAACTGAAGAAACAGGATGCCATTTGTTTCCTGTAATTGGTTGAGTAGATGAGTAGGTGACCTACTAACCTACCAGACAAATGTAAAATGATTAACCACATAAACAGGAACGGTTTATGGTTTGAGATACCAGAGACCAGCCTGCATAGAAATTGAGGAACGTCTATTTGTCTATAATCAATCAACGACAAGTCAGGTTCACCAACAACCAAAGCATATTAGTCATGCGTTGCAGTAAATGTGTGTGTAAGGCACACCAATCATCCATTTAATAAAAATAAGTCTCTTTGAGACATCAATGATGTTTGATCCTACGACAAAGTGTTTGTATTGAGAGTTATCTTTGGTCATTTCTCAGACTCTCTCTCTCTCTATTAAAATATTTGACTTATGATAGTTTTTCGCCGGAGGCATCTTTGATTTAGTAAAGTCTGCAGTGGCAGTTTTGATGGGAATGTCTCTGAACGACCTTTCCGGCGTATGCTTTGGAATACGATTCGCGTCGTCTGGCTCCTAAAGCGATTTCACGTTTCCAGTGATAACGACAGTTTCTACGTTCTCATCAAGGAGAGTATTTTCCGGGACGTTGCAGCAAGCAGACATGTACGTTCCAGGTACTTAATATGTGGCAGCACCGAGCTATGTTACCCCAGTGCCCATCCACATCCATAGGGCATTTGCGGCTTGTCGTTGAGTAGATGGGTAAAATGAATACGTCGATTTTTGATTTCCTCTTCAAGTAACGCATTTTCAATATAATTACATCGATGCTAATTATTATTTCTTGATAGCTACGTGACCCACTTTGCTTTTCTGGTTCATCTTCAACTGCGCATTGTATCGACGTGTTTTGAGATTTGGTAGAATTCATCATGCTACTCTTTCTGTTTGAATCATTTATGCTTTATACTTGCTTTCTCACATGGTTATCAAGATCTGACTGAATCATACACTTCTAGACTACCTGGTACAGTCTGAAGGTCCCTTTCTGCCGCATCAGAGTGTACATAAATGTATTTCTCAACATGTGCCAATACTGTTAACATGAGCCTTCGGAATCTAATTATAACAGTTAGGCTCTTTGTACCGCTCTTTCATTGTAAAACTTTCTATGCGGGCAGAGGGGCTCGAAGCGTCCAATGCTCGCCAAAGGTGATAATTAAAAAATTGTAAATTTTGGATTTCCACTCTTTCTGATGGAATAATAGGCGGTGACTTTTATTTCTGTCCCCTCAAGGCATCCTCTTGATTTTATAACTCCATTGATTCCCAGATGTTGTACTTAGTTTTAGTGGCACCAGTATAGATATTTCACATCCTCACAGCTCTAAAGAATAAGTAAGTTAGTGTCCTTTCACTTCAGTTACGAAAACTAGGTATTAAATAGATAATGTTAGTCTAGCTGAAGCTACATTACCCACTTTCAACAATTAGTAAGTAATTAACTTACAGGAATATCGAATATATCCGATGAATGTTGGCTGGTGCATCGACCACAATATTTGGTCCTCCAAAACTACAATTTATTTTTCACTTGAGTAACTTTCTTTATCACCAAAGTATCGACATGACGGGATCTTAGGAAATACGAACTAACGTTTCTCGACATTATGTCGACCACCCTGGAAATGGTATTCTATCAGGGCCAGCATCTGTCTGTATTATTTAAGTGCAAAGGTTAGTTTAAGCCAAGTTCATTCAATGAAGGACTATTAAACTGAGTGTAAACGGGGATGGGAGTATCCACATGCATAGGCGACATCAAAGGGTCCAAAATCACCAAGTTAAGTGATTTATAACAGGACCGAATGATCGGTCTCTGAGAAATGACTCATGATTTTTGAAATCTTGTAGAGCATGCGTGTAGTACATCAACAAAGGTGGCTTAAAAAACACTCGTTCGACCTATACTTGAGTATTGCTCATCAGTGTGGGATCCGTATCAAGTCGGGTCCACAGAGGAGATAGAAAAGATCCAAAGAAGAGTGGCGCGTTTCGTCACAGGGTTATTTGATAAGCGTGATAGCGTTACGGAGATGTTTAGCAAACTCAAGCTGCAGACTCTGCAAGAGAGGCGCGATGCATCGCGGTGCAGCTTGCTGTCCAGGTTTCGAGAGGGTGCGTTTCTGGATGAGGTATTGAATATATTGCTTCCCCCTACTTATACCTCCCGAGGAGATCACGAATGTAAAATTAGAGAGATTCGAGCGCTCGGAGGCTTTCCGGCAGTCATTCTTCCCGCGCACCATACGCGACTGGAACAGGAAGGGAGGTAATGACAGTGGCACGTAAAGTGCCCTCCGCCACACACCAATGGGTGGCTTGCGGAGTATAAATGTAGATGTAGATGTAGATGTACCACAGCGATGTGTGTGTGAATGTTTATGTGCTACCAATAAAGCGAAGAGGTTCGTGTGGGTACTGGACGACACCAGGTGACCACCGAAAAGGGCCACTACATCTCCCTATGTCACCAAGCGAGGAACGCAGCAGGAAGACATCGAATTCACTTCCTGGAGGACGGTGGTTCAGATCTTGTCTCCTTATCCCGAGTTAGGTTTTCTGTGGTTTCTAAAACATTTAATACTTTGGTTAGGCTAATTCCTACGAAAAAGACGCGACCCATTTTCTGCCACATACTTCCACAAAAAAGCCTGTGATTCATCATTATCGATAGCTCCCTAACTCTCTATTCCTCTCTCGCTGACAGTATCTCGTTCACTCCTTTCCTAGCACTGTTCTGTAAATGTCAAGAAGGTGCCACTGCCAGGAGTTCCTCTCTTTCTCTCACACTACCATTGTCTCCTTCGCACTTTCTATACCATGATCACTGCCTACTAACTTACAGTATTTACTACTTTTCCTAAAGTTTCCCACTGTCAGTTTCTCCTTCTGTGTAGTCATAAAAAGCGCGAATATGTTTACATGCCAAAATGTTTGGGAAAAGTTTTAATGCTGCTGAGGAAGGTAGAAGTTGCCAGCTGGTACCCCACTTTTCAATTTTTGTGCTTCGATAGGAACAATTGTCCGTTGGTTCTGTTCTTTTCCTTGCTGTGGTGCTGCAGGCAGAGTATATCACTCACATAAACGAAATGTATTTGTTAGTAAAAACTTACTTATGAGAAACTGATATAATGCAAAATGAATTTTGCACCTCAAACCAAATGTTACGTGCCAAACTCTTTTGCATGTGCTTTATTACTACAATATGGGGTTCCCAGAAACCCTCTCATGATGACAGAGACACTTTACAGCACTTTTCTCTGTGGTAAGCTACTGTGTGAGCTACGTTTTTTCCTCATACTGGAAATTACGTGCGTAATTTACGTGTACAAATGCAAGTAGGGTAAATTTGAACCTATGTCTCTTGAAAACAGATAAAGATAGCAAGAAAATTATTAACTTTGTCAGAGATCTAAATTTAAGATCACAGCCATAAGTAGTAAATTGGAATCTTTGCTTGGTTTTGGTATCCAAAAACAAAGTTTTTGAAAGTTTCTCGATAACGGATAAAGATTTCTGAAAACAGGAATACGACGCTTCGAGTTAAATGCCTAGAGAAAATGCCATTAAAATTTGAACAATTTACTGCGGTTATTTATTATTTAGATTTCGTCTCATACCGGATTTTTCGTGCGTATTTTCCTGTAGTAGTAGCGTAATTTTGAACCTCTGTATCTAGATTTTTCAAGATCGTAATCTCAGGAATACATCATAAAAATTTCATCCATTTGCTGCGCATAGCCGTCCTGGAATCCGCGGCTCGGTTTTGGTACGAAAACATTGTAAGTGCTCATGTCTCCATTAACCACCTAAGAACACCGTACACGACATCATGTGCCAAAAGAACCAACTGATTTGCTCCAATTGCCTAAGCTGGCAGATATGTCTAATATTCATTCCTTGTCTCAGTACTGTATGATAGTGATTCTAAGATGATTCTACTGGTGGGTATACAAATGGTCCCTAGCCCAAGGACTATCCAAAACAGTAGACTCCTTTCTGTCGCTAATAGTAGAAGAGGGTTGAGCACCTGAAAGAATCCGTTCTTATGCGGGGCGTTTTGAAACATATTGGTAAGCATGCCGGTGCAGCCGTGCTGACTGTGACGAAGAGAAAAAAGACAACCGCTGCAAAAGTCACTACTGAAATAATGTCGACCCCTGACAGCTCACAAACAACACGATGAGAGCTTCAAAAGCAGGGAACTGTAAGGGGAGTTGGAATTCCAAAATCACTCAAGAGTGATACAAATTCTCTTAATAGGAAAACTTGGCGTAGAAGCCATAAAACGCGAACTATGACTCAATGGAAGAAAGGCATTTGGTCGAATGAGTCTTATTTCACACTGTTTCACATTTCTGGTCGAGTTGCCAAGAGTGAAACATAAAGTAGATTCTGTGATGATCAGGGATGGCATATCGTGGTGTTCCATGGTCCCCCACGGCTACTCTCCAACATCACATTACTGTCAAGGATTATATGACCCTTTACGCTGTTCAAGTCCATCACTTCATTCAGCCACAGTGATATGCCGTATATCAGCATGCCAATAGGCAGATATATGTGGAGAGGAATGCGCATAGGCGCTTCGGTGACAGGCGGTTACTACCACTTCCCTGTTCTACAGCTTCATCTGATAAGCAACTCACCTAACGTATAACCGTTGGTTGGCAAGATGTTCATCGTGGTTCCCCAGCAGCAGCTGAAGCGTGGGAACGTCAAACAATCTAAGTGCCAAACTTTACATTTGTCAGGACAATAAAAAAAACGTATCTCTTCCTGTAAAAAAAATTACCCGTATCAAAAGAATTAATAAGATATTCTGATATCACAGAATTCAGCTGGTCATCTCATCACTGCAAAACATGATGAGTCAAATTACAAAATAAATAATTTCTTAAAAATGTTCTACGTGCCGTACCTGTGAACCGAATGGTTCTAAATGCCACTAAGAATGTTTTTGTTTCAAGTGACACTAATGCTGAGGAGCAACGTTTTTTCCTTACAATGTAAGGGGCTACCAAAGCGTTTCCGTTAGAGTGCCTTGCTGCAGTGTATACGCAACCCAGTGCGATTCCGACGCGCGTATGTAAGGAGCCAGCAGGCAAAACATACCGAAAAACTCCGAGAAGGGGTGCTGCCGCTTGATGATAAAGCACGTCACAGACCGCAAATTTTATAATGCAAGAGTTCGCCAACTCAAGTGGAAAACCCTCGAACACGAGCCCTAGAGTCCTGATTTCTCCCCATGCCATTATCACGCCCAAGGTCCCTTAAAAAAGACCTAGAAAGGTCAACGTGCTGCAGCAAATTATGGATTTAGCTACGCAGCATGACACGGTCTTTTGCCAGATTCAACCTGATGCGTCGATGGGATGATTTCCTCAATGCTGACGATGCTTTTATCCTAGCGTCATGCCGATCAGGGCTCTACTGCCTTCGAACGGAAACTTTTTGATCACCCATTATCCAACTACAGAAGTACAGCAGTCATTATGTAAACCGAAAGTGGAGAGAGGAGAAAGGGTAAGGAAGGAAAGGAAAGGGGAGGAACTGATGACACCAGCTCAATCGGGACTTTATGCGGAAACAGTGACGAGTGAAAATGTCTGCCGGGACGGGAATCGAATCGGAGATCTCGTGCTTACTAGCAGCTGCATTAACCACTGCGCCTCACGGACACAGTATTGACCACAAATGCGTGGACTATGTCGGCAAGACCTCCAGGCAGACCAGCACTCCCACCCACCACCACCTATCTGCAGTCTCCATCCAGGTCCTACATGCTCACTACATCACCATCTACATCTACAAGGATACTCTGCAAATCACATTCAAGTGCCTGGCAGAGGGCTCATCGAACCACCTTCACAATTCTCTATTATTCCAATCTCGTATAGCGCACGGAAAGAATGAACATCTATACCTTTCCTTACGAGATCTGATTTCCCTTATTTTATCTTGGTGATCGTTCCTCCCTATGTAGATCGGTGTCAAAAAAATATTTTCGAGTTCGGAGGAGAAAGTTGGTGATTGGAATTTCGTGAGAAGATTCCGTCGCAACGAAAAACGCCTTTCATTTAATGATTTCCAGCCCAAATCCTGTATCATTTCTGTGACACTCTCTCCCATATTTCGCGATAATACAAAACGCGCTGCCTTTCTTTGAAATTTTTCGACGTACTCCGTCAGTCCTGTCTGGTAAGGATCCCACACCGCGCAGCAGTATTCTAAAAGAGGACGGACAAGCGTAGTGTAGGCAGTCTCCTTAGTAGATCTGTCACATTTTCTAAGTGTCCTGAGAATAAACCGCAGTCTTTGGTTAGCCTTCCCCACAACATTTTCTGTGTGTTCCTTCCAATGTAAGTTGTTCGTAATTTTAATACCTATGTATTTAGTTGAATTTACGTCTTTTATATTGGACTGATTTATAGTGTAAGCGAAGTTTAACGTTTTCCTTTTAGCACTCATGTGGATGACCTCACACTTTTTGTCATTTAGGGTGAACTGCCACTTTTAGCACCATTCAGATATCTTTTCTAAATCGTTTTGCAGTTTGTTTTGATCTTCTGATGATTTTATTAGTCGATGAACGACAGCCCCATCTGAAAACAACCGAAGATGGCTGTTCAGATTGTCTCCAAAATCGTTTATGGGGATAAGGAACAGCAAAGGGCCTATAACATTACCTTGGCGAACGCCAGAAATCACTTCTGTTGTACTCGATGACTTTCCGTCATTTACTACGAACTGTGACAACTCTGACAGGAAATCACAAATCCAGTCACATAACTGAGACGATATTCCATAAGCACCCAATTTCACTACGAGCCGCTTGTGTGGTACAGTGTCAAAAGCCTTCCGGAAATCCAGAAATACGGAATCGATATGAAATCCCTTGTTAATAGCACTCGACACTTCATGTGAATAAAAAGCTAGTTGTATTTCACACGAACGCTGTTTTCTAAACCTATGCTGACTGTGTGTCAATAGACAGTTTTGTAATTCATAATGTTCGAACACAATATATGTTCCAAAATACTACTGCACATCGACGTTAACGATATGGGCCTGTAATTTAGTGGATTACTCCTACTACCCTTCTTGAATATTGGTGTGACTTGTGCAACTTTCCAGTCTTTGGATACGGATCTTTCGTCGAGCGGATGGTTCTATATGATTTTTAAGTATGGAGCTAATGCGTCAGCATACTCCGAAAGGAACCTAACTGCAAAGAAGGTTGGGGGTTCATTACCCATCGAAGTGAATTAATTATATGGATGCCCACATTGTCTCTATGGGCAATGAATCAGCAACCTTCAGCGTTGATACACATTTACTTTCGACTTCCACTGGGGGTCTAAAATTAGCAAGCATGTAGGACACGAATAGGGACTGCGGGTTAGTAGCGCTAGGTGGGAGTATTGGTCCACGCATCTGCGATAAACACTGTGTCCGGCTGGCGCAGTTGTTTCAGTAAAAGCCTAGTAACCAGGAGGTCCTGGGTTTGAGTCCTGATCCGCCACACATTTTTCACTCATCGCCGCCGATTCCTACGATCGGCGCCGCTAAAACCTTCATCTATTAAAATAATTGTGAATTCTGCACTGTTATCTTAACTATCTATATTTGTGTGCACTAACGGGAAACAAATCGCAACACCAAGAAAGTGATGTGTGACATAAACGATAGTTGGTAGGCGTGCTTCCACATCTAAAAGATGATTCCTGTTAACATTTGGCACCAGTCGCATAAGGACACTAGTAGCGCCACTATGAGGACACAACTAAGGTTTGCTTTAAATATACGCTGTAACAGTCGTGAGCAGAAAGACTTGATAGGAGTATAGCTACACGACTGCTACATGTACATGATTTCTGGCAGCGGTGATCACGAGCAGGTACGGTTGTAAGACTACTAGGCGGCGGACGGTCACGTGGCACTACCGGAGAGGGAGGACCATTGTGTTCGATATATGTCTCTGGTAAATAGTACTGCATCTGCAATTTGAGCAGCGGTTGGCACCACAGTAACACAACGTACCGTCACAAATCGGTTATTTCAAGGACAGCTCCGAGCCATTATCTTGTAGCGTGTGATCCACTGACCCCAAACCATCGCCATTTGCGGCTGCAATGGTGTCAAGCGATAGCTCATTGGACGACGGAATGGAGGTCTGTTGTGCTCCCTGATGAAAACCAGTTATGCCTCGGTACCAGTGATGGCAGTGTATCAGTTAGAAGGAGGCCTGTTGAGGGCCTACAACCAACCCTTCTGCATGCTAAACACACTGGACCTACACCTGGATCTCTGCCTCCTGATGACTGGGTGTTGTGTGATGTCCTTAGGTTAGTTAGGTTTACGTAGTTCTAAGTTCTAGGGGACTGATGACCATAGATGTTAAGTCCCATAGTGCTCAGAGCCTACACCTGGAGTTATGGTGTGGGGTGCGATTTTTTATGGCAGAAGGATCACTCTCGTGGTTATCCCACGCACTCTGACAGCAAATTATACCTCAGCCTGATGATTTGACCAGTTGTGCTCGTATTCGTGAACACGATTCCAGGGGCTGTTTTCCAGCAGGATAACGCTCGCCTACATACTCCTGTTGTAACCCAACGTGCTCAACCGAGTTTCAACATGTTGCCTTTGCCTGCTCGATCACCAGATCTGTCTCCAATCGAGCACATATGGGACGTCATCGGACGAAAACATCAGCGTCACCAGCAACTAACATTAACTGTCCCTGTATTGACCGACCAAGTGCAACATGCACTAAACTCCATCCCACAAACTGACATCTGGTGCTTGTACAACACAAAGTAGGCACGTTTCCATGATCTTACATCCAACAGTCTAGCGGTTTCGCCGATTATTAATGGACCAGCATTTCACATTTGCAATGACTTACCTCAACCTTACATTAACATGGGATTTTCCAATGGTGATCACTTTAATATGTTACCTATACAAATATATTCTCGAAACTTTATTTCTCTACGTTATTTTTTGGTGTTGCTATTCTTTTTTCATCAGCGTATATTTATAAAAGTAGTTATTTGTATATGTATGTACATATGTATGTACGTATGGTTGTAGACCACTGGATAGATTTCAATCATATTTTGTGTATGTACCACCAAATGGAGAGAATATGTATGCGCCTAAGGATCACCTCCCGTACCTGCCAGAGCTGTCGTGGGGGTTAAATAGGGTACACATGAAAATACCTCTACCGCATCTAGGGATATGGGTTTGGACTATAAAGAGTGACATTCAAAAATGTTCCAGAAACAGTCTCTATTTAAATGACTTGCATTATTTAAATGCGTGAAGCGGAATATGTCTTCTGTTCGTGTTATTCAGTCTGCCAACCAGGTCACGACAATGAGCACTGTAGCATATTTTGATACAAATGAAATATATGCACGTATGACATATTTTAAATGTAAGTAAAATGTACCTATATAATATTGATACAAGAATGTCTGTAACAACATTTAATCCCGTGCATATTTTCGAAAAAAAATGGACGTCAAAGGAAGGCAAGGCGATCACTGTAATCAAGTGTACAAAAAGGAACATCAGTGAATACGATGAACCTCTGCTGCTCTGCTAGTGCAGGGACAGAGTCTCTCGCCAGAATACTCGAGTTTAGACTGCATGATATGATATCTGGACTCTTAGTAATCGTACAGCAATATACATAGGGGTGACACAGGTAATGGAGTTCCTCCTAACATCGTTCGGACCTCCTTTTGCGCCGGCCGGGGTGGCCGAGCGGTTCTAGGCGCTACAGTCTAGAACCGCACGACCGCTACGGTCGCAGGTTCGAATCCTGCCTCGGGCATGGATGTGTGTGATGTCTTTAGATTAGTTAGGTTTAAGTAGTTCTAAGTTCTAGGGGACTGGTGACCTCAGAAGTTAAGTCCCATAGTGCTCAGAGCCATTTGAACCATTTGAACCTCCTTTTTGCCCGGCGTATTGCAGCGACTCAAAAAAATGGTTCAAATGGCTCTGAGCACTATGGGACTTAACATCTGAGGTCATCAGTCCCCTAGAACTTGGAACTATTTAAACCTAACTAACCTAAGGATATCACACACAGCCATGCTCGAGGCAGGATTCGAACTTGCGACCGTAGCGGTCGTGTGGTTCTAGACTGACGCGCCTAGAACCGCTCGGCCATACTGGCCGGCCTGCAGCGACTCGATGTGGCATGCATTGAGCAAGTCTTTGGAAGTCCTCTCTAGAAGTATCGAGCTATGCTGCCTCTATGGCCGTCCCTAACCGCGAAAGTGTTACTGGTGCAGAATTTTGTGCACGAACTGACCACTCGATTATGTTCTATAAATTTTCGATGCGATTAATGTCGAACGATTCGCTCGAACTCTTCAGAAAGTCCTTCAAACCAGTGTCAAACAACTGTGGCCCTATGACATGGCGCATTGTCGTCAATAAAAATTCTATCGTTGTTTGGGAACATGAATTCCAGAAAATATCCTCCAAGTACACGAACATAATCATTTCCAGTCAATGATCGGTTCATCCACGTAAAAACAGCTCACATCATTATGGAGCCGGCCGAAGTGGCCGTGCGGTTCTAGGCGCTACAGTCTGGAACCGCAAGACCGCTACGGTCGCTGGTTCGAATGCTGCCTCGGGCATGGATGTGTGTGATGTCCTTAGGTTAGTTAGGTTTAAGTAGTTCTAAGTTCTAGGGGACTGATGACCTCAGACGTTGAGTCCTATAGTGCTCAGAGCCATTTTGAACCATCATTATGGAGCCACCACCAGCCTCTACAGTGTCTTGTTGAATACTTGGGTCCATGATTTCGTGGAGTCTGCGCCGCAGTCGAACCCTACTATCAGCCCTCACCAACTGAAATCGGGACTCATCTGACTACGCCACGATTTCCCTGACATCTAGGTTCGAACCGATATTGTCGCAAGCTCAGGAGAGGTGCTTGCAGGCCATGTCGTGCTGTTAGCAAAGGAACTGCCGTCTGCTGACGTAGCCCATTAACGCCAGATTTCGCCGCACTGTCCGAAAGGAAACGCTCATCGTACGTCCCACATTGATTTCTGCGTTTATTTCACGCAGTGCTGCTTCTCTGTTAGCACTGACAACTCTACTCAAACGCCGCTGCTCTCGGTGGATAAGTGAAAGTCGTTGGCCACTGTGTTGTCCGTGATTAGAGGTAATTCCTGGAATTTGGTATTCTCAGCACACTCTTGATGCTGTGGATCCCGGAGTACTAAATCCCCTATCCATTTCTGAAATGGAATTTCATATGCTTCTAGCTCCAACTACTATTTCGCTTTCAAAGTCTGTTAATTCCCTTCGTGTGGCCATAATAATGGCAGATACATTTTCACATTTATCACCTGAGACAAATGACCGCTCTGCCAATGCCTTGTATCTTGAGTAGCGATATTATCGCCAACTTTATACGTGCATACCGCTGTCCCACGACATTTGTCACCTCAATGTGCAGGTCTTACACGAAACATACAGATATGAGAGGACATTCGTTTTTATTATTCCACTTATCAAGACGTATTTTTTTCTATAAAAGTTTATTCTTTTCTTTTACACCGACAACGCACTTCCCACTACCCCGTCCATTGTCGCCGTTTCTCCCTTACCCTGAGGTATAACTGTAACAAGGTGGAGAAAAGGACTTATGGAGAGAGGAGTCATGTAGTGGTACACTGAAATCCAAAGAAACTTTTACACTTTATTGACATTCAGATGCCGTGCAAGCAGAAACAAAATTAGCTGAACAGTCATATTGTGCTCTACCATGATATTCGATAATAATATTTCACATTAATATTTCATACATACACTTTTAAAAGTTTTTCAGTTAAATGACATTATGTAGCATTTGACTTGATTGACCGCCAAAATTGAAATCAAGCTCAAGGCCTTAAAAAGTTTTTCAGTAGGTACAAATATGAATTATTCCTCTGCCTGTGTTATGACATTAGCGTTTACTCATAATGTCCGCTACCACCTTGTGTTCACAAAATAACTATACAATTTTTTCCTTTTAAAATCATAAAAATTTAAACTTACAGATCATAAATTCAGGAAAATTACTCAAATAACTCAGGTATCGTGAAAAAGACACACTAATAACTGCTTGTCAATTAATACACAGTGAAGCAATATACAGTTGCATACATAGCTTCGCACATTCTTTTTTTTAATGTCCAACAACATTTATTTTATTCAACCGGATCGAACAAATAATTAATTATAGTTACTTACCCCTTTGACCTTTCGGTTCCCAAGATTACTCATGCCTCAACATCAACTAGACATCTTTAACAATACAAATCAGCTTCAGCTCGCCGTACCGATGTGTGTCCTCATATTGAAAGTTGTGTAGCGGTCACGACTTGCGAGGATTTTTAAAAATCCCGTTGCTCTCAGTCAAAATGACACTCTCTGGCTGCTGGTTTCATGACTTGGTGCTTGCAGTAGCTGGAGAGAGGGTCTTCTCTCTCATGATGGGCAGTAAAGAGGAAGTATCTATCAGTATTGGCCGCTTTCAGAGACTGTGGTGAGAGGTTTTCCTCGTTGTATTGTCGAAGTGAAGTAATTTATGTTGAGGTGCTCGTCCGAAAGAACAAACACCACTGACCTGACTCACCAGCTGTATTCAACACATGAAGAAAGAAGTATCCGACATTTAGTTGCAGTGGTGCATTAACAGAAATCAAAGGCGACCAATGAAAATCTGTGCACACAAGGAGTCGACGCCGGATATTCCGCATTCTGCGAACGGAGGTCTAAACTACCTCGGCCATCCGAGCACATTCCCCGCCAGACCCGAATCTCCACTTGTCGCACGTTACTGAGTAGCTTCCCCTATCAATTAATCCACTTGCTCGCATGATGGATGTGCACACTGTTGTGTATTCTGCACTGAACTATTGTAACGCCATCTGGCATGTATGTAATACATGGTTGTGGTGTCTGTCCGAAAGAACAGACACAATCGCTATATAACATACAAGGAGTAATGGGTATGACAGCAGATATTTCTACTGGCGACTGAGGATGGCCTCTTAAACAACATAACGTCATTTGCAGATTAATAGTTATAGCTATTACAAATCGTATGTTTTTTGGTTGTGTAGTACCTCCAAGAACATTTGGCAATGCTGATTTTCTCCTGGGCAGCAGGTAAGTGTTGAAGTGCGGATGCATGGATGCAAAATGATTTGTCTATACTCACAGACACAGTCCACCTACGGCCATGCAGCAAACGTCAGATCGTCAAGTTTGTTGCATGTATGAATATTAAGGTACCATACAGAAAAATACCTGTTTTTATACCCGTTAGACCCTCTATATACGCCAAACTGCGTTAAGATATTTCATTGCGGCTACGAAACAGTATGCGATCCCTTGTGAGAAAACACTTAGGTCGCGGGCAAGTAGAGTAGAGTATAGGGGACGCTACTCTATAGCGTTCGGCGCATATTGAATTGAGTCGGAACGGGTGATGCGCTCGGATAGCCGAGACACAGTACGCCTCCAACGGCGCAGCGGCTCGAGTACCTGTTTACGTCCACTCGTGATGTTTACCTCTTGTGTTTCTCTCGAGTAAATGTGCTATAGACACATCATGGCTCACACATATAGAATGTCACCCATCAAGATCAGCTTCGCGGCTATATTCGCACGACCCAAAGGTTTCGAAAACGAACGCTTTGAAATCGAGCACAGGACGTATTACGATTAATGTTGTTTACCTTAAAATGATCAACGACACAGTATGTGATAAAATTTTACATGGCCAAAAGAAAGTGGGCAATAATTCACACATTCTGACGGGATTGTAGTGACCGTGTCAATCGATCACCCGAGACTCGGACTCCGCATTATTAGAGTCTTGAACTTCCCTTCGAGGTTATGGAAGACGTCGTCGTCAGTGCTTTATAACCACGCTGACGTGAACTCAGCCAAGGCACGAAGAAATGGACAACTTTTACGAATACCCCATTCTTAACTGGATGAGGCAAGTTCAAATCGAGCTTGCAAGGTACGTACCGTATTATTTTATTGTTGGTGGCTGTAGAGCGATAATTATTTACGACGGGCAGCCCAAGATCTGCTCGGGTTGTGGCAAGGAGTACCATGTACGATCAGAGTGCGTCCAAAGGAAAGTAACTGAAGTACTCCCATCCATGACAGCATCCATGCCTCTTACGCATGCTGCCCCGTCTGGAAGGAGGCCCTCTTGCACTTTCCTCACCGTCAACTGACGGACGATCCCACGGCACAGTCAACGCAGGTGGATGACAAAACGTCCAGGATGTCATGCGAGGAACATCCCGCTGAGCTTCTGCTACAGAATTTCGAAATAGCATGAACAGAGACGAATATTAAAATCGGTCGGCTGAAGTACCGACGGCCGATTTTGTCTCCGACTTTTAAGACGTCGGGGCTTTCAGATAGCATTCGGATATGGAGACGAATGTACGACAGGTCAAAGAGAGGTCACCAAAGCGGCGAAAGAAAAGACGTCGCACACCATCGGATGATTGCTTTCTCCTTGGGGGAGACGATATACGCGAACAGGCTGGGGTCTCCGACGGCTACAGACATTATACAACTGCGATGGCCCTTCTCCTACATCAGCGAAACGTTTAAGGTAGACCCCAGGAAGTTCAATAAGTCGGAAGTAGAGAAAGACATGGCCATAACAGCTGAGGCTGAGAATGTCCAGCCACAGAATTTGTCTTGGCTGAACTGGGCCAATGATAGTATCACGGTTGAGGCGTCATTTCCCCACAGAGCTCACTTCATAACTGATGATGGCCGACTCACTCACGCCACTGACGGAGCGCACACTGAAAAGGACAATGAGAGCCTAACATGCACACAGCACTACAAGTACGACGTCAACAGGCGTTCCGCAACGCTCATTAATACTAATACCATACGATCACGGATAAACACGACCTTACTCAAAGATATGACACATGCAGCACACATAGACGTGGCACTTTAACAAAAATATCCGTCGACTAATTCCCGTCCCTCTATGGTTACAACAGCTTGATGCCATAAGCTTCGGGAAACGGTAGTGGCATAGAGATGCTCCTTAGGGAAGACCTTGCAGCGGAGGACGTCACCTACCTAACAATGACACGCGGAATGACTGTGGCAGTACCTGTAGTGCTGCTTATCAACATCTACGCTTTGTCAGGCACAGACAAACAAGGAGAACAATTACGCTTCTTCATGAAAAAAAAATAGTCTCGCTCTTTATAGGATGGCACGCTCATTACATCCTCGGCGGCGACCTCAATTGTGTGCCGGCGCTGAAGGATCAGTTCTCACCTTATAACCCATGTCCAGAATAGATAACACTGCAACTAGACCCACAGTTCGTGGATTCGTGGGAACATGTCCAGGGAGCCCGAACTGGTCATACATACACAATGTGATCAAAAGTATCCGGACACCACAAAAAGCATACATTTTCCACATTAGGAGCATTGTGCTACTAACTACTTCAAGATACTTCATATCAGTGACCTCAGCAGTCATTAGACACCGCGAGAGAGCAGAATGGGGCGCTCCGCGGACTTCGAACGTGGTCAACTGAATGGGTGTCGTGTCATACGTCTGCACGCGAGATTTCCACACTCCTAAACATCCCTGGGTCCACTGTTTCCGATGTGATAATAAAGTGGAAACGTGAAGGGACACGTAAAGTAAAAAAGCGCACAGGCTGATCTTGTCTGGTTACTGACAGAGACCGCCTACAGCTGAAGAGGGTCGTAATGTGTAATAGGCAGACATCTATCCAGAGCATCACACAGGAATTCCACACTGCATCAGGATTCAGTGCAAGTGTTATGACAGTTCGGCGGGAGGTGAGAGAACTTTGATTTCATGGTCGAGCGGCCACATATCATGCCGGTAAATGCCAAACGACGCCTCGTTTGGTGTAAGGAGCGTAAACATTGGACGACTGAACAGTCGAAAAACATTGTGTGGAGTGACGAATCACAGTACACAATGTGACGATCCGGTGGCAGGGTATGGGTATGGCGAATGTCCGGTGAACGTCATCAGCCAGCGTGTGTAGTGACAACAGTAAAATTCGGAGGCGGTGGTGTTACGGTGTGGTCGTGTTTTTCATGGAGGGGCTTGCACCCTTGTTGTTTTGCGTGGCACTATCACAGCATAGGCCTACATTGATGTTTTAAGCACCTTCTTGCTTCCTACTGTTGAAAAGAAATTCGGGGATGGCGATTACATGTGTCAACACGATCGAACACCTGTTCACAATGCACGGCCTTTGACGGAGTGATTACACGACAATAACATCCCTGTAATGGGCTGGCCTGCACAGCGTCCTGACCTGAATCCTATAGAACATCTTTGGGATATTTTGGAACGCCGACTTCGTGCCAGGCCTCATCGACCGACATCGATACCTCTCCTCAGTGCAGCACTCCGTGAAGAATGGGCTGCCATTCCGCAAGAAACCTTCCAGCACCTGATTGAACGTATGCCTGCGAGAGTGGAAGCTGTCATCAAGGCTAAGGACGGCCCAACATCATAGTGAATTCCGGCATTACCGATGGAGGGCGCCACGAACTTATAAGTCATTTTCAGACATGTGTTCGGTTACTTTTGATCACATAGTGTGTGTAACTAGCCACTCTGACTCCCCTATCGATGGCGTCTACTTCATGCGCCGCCTTCCGCCTGATAACCATTGCGCAGAATTATGGTCAGTGGCCTTCACCAACGATATGGTATATATCTGCACGCTCGATACCTCTCCTCAGTGCAGCACTCCGTGAAGAATGGGCTGCCATTCCGCAAGAAACCTTCCAGCACCTGATTGAACGTATGCCTGCGAGAGTGGAAGCTGTCATCAAGGCTAAGGACGGCCCAACACCATAGTGAATTCCAGCATTACCGATGGATGGCGCCACGAACTTATAAGTCATTTTCAGACATGTGTTCGGTTACTTTTGATCACATAGTGTGTGTAACTAGCCACTCTGTCTCCCCTATCGATGGCGTCTACTTCATGCGCCGCCTTCCGCCTGATAACCATTACGCAGAATTATGGTCAGTGGCCTTCACCAACGATATGGTATATATCTGCACGCTCGCCCTCTGAGGACAGCTGGTGTGGTGAAGCCGTAACTATGGAAAATGAATGTCGCCCACCTTAAAGCTCCAGAGTGTCACCAAGTTATTGAAGAAGTTTCGAAATCTTGTGATGGACGGCATTGCGTTGGTGGTTGGTATGTACCAAATGTGCATTGATGGCGTTGGGACGCGAACACTCTATCCACGACGATAGACTTTAAACGTCTGTTTCACGGTATTACGAGAATGTACCAACCAGACGACATCTCTTGAACGAGAGGTGGTGATACAGCGAGCCAATTCAAAAATCATTCCTACTATGCATCCTCATCTGGAGGGAGCATCGGTCTTCCCGAGCACTAGATCGAATCACATAAGCAGTACCGGTGAGCCCTAACACATAACATTGACAAAGAGGATCGCGTACATTTGCCGACAGCACCTTTCGATACGTGATGCCTCCCTATTGAACTGAAATCAGCCTTGAACTAATGTATCCTGACGTGCCATTTCCGCCTGCCTTTGTAGAGAATCTGATCGTCCCAGCACCTAAACCTTCAGGCGGCGCACGACTTAGAGACTAATGCCCACTAACACTATTCACCTGTGATTTTAAGATTTTTACCAGATCGATGGCAGCACATCATACAAGAATACTGCATCTCGTGATGTCACTTGACCAGATATCCCTAGGTGGTGACAGCAGAGGGCACTCGGCGAATACCGCAGTTCGATCGCACTAGCGAAAACATGTCGACTACGCGAAGCTCTAATACCCATAGACTTAGATCGATACTTTAATAGTGTCAGACATACCTACATTAGGGATATGCTGACACAAATGAAGTTCCCGCAGCCCTAAATTGCCACACTGATGTGGTTACTTCACCAGGCCATGTCTAAAGTGCTTCTTAATGGCCGATTTGTAGGGCCCCTTACTATTACTATATCAATCCGAAGGATGTCCCTTATCCACTATCGTATATGCATTGTCCCTTGAACCACTTCTCCCGCTTCTAAGTGGCCTTCGCCAACACTTGACAGGACTTACCACACGGGGAAACACTTTTCAGTGCATGGCGTATGCGGACGCCCTATTATTGGTGGTGCGTACTGGCGACGACACAAATGCGGGGTTGTCTTGGATCAATAGACACGGTGCCGCCACGAGTAGCCGTATAAACGTAGGCCATTCGCTCAACCTGAATGTTGGTATTGGACACCCGCTGACTACGTTGCACCCTTTCAGATACTCGATAGTATAAAGTGTCTGTGGAACGTGTTCACAAATAACGTACGACGCACGCTGGAGATCAACTCCAGGGGGTTGCTGCAAGCCAGAGTGGTGTCAGAGCGAACAGCTTGCGCACATAAGACATGATTCAACGGATCGCCTACATAAATATTTACTTGCTGTCACGTGTCCCTCCACTATGCACATGTTTTTCCGTTGCCGGAGACTGTTGTTCGACGCATGCGGCGACATTTGGTTACTGCGTCAGTCTGAGGGGCCTCGGGCTCGTGCACGTTCACGATCGCGCGGCGGCGCATTATTTCAGAGTGATAGTGCAAAGGGTGGATAGACAACAGGCGAGTCTGTCGGGACTCTTGATAGACCAACTGGCACCAGCTTCTCGAATTGCACTGCTGATTGTAAAGAACTTTTATCAACCATTTCATCATATCAGGGACTTTTTTTTCTTGAATATAAGTGTGTTGTGACAGACCTACTGGCCAACAGATCGTCGACAGCAAGCGACATCTATCGAATACTCAAAAGCAAGCGCCCCACCAACCCTGTGGAAGCGCGGTACCCCACAATCCACTGGCCGGTGATGTGGAAGTATAATCACCATACCATTGACACAGAAACACGAACAACGTGATACTCGGTAGTTAAAGCTAAACAAGTCGCCGCAGCCTGCCTCGAGCCATCAATATGCTGAAGTCCCCATTATGACAGTGTGTCAGGCTAGAGGTGATGACGCACACGGACTTACGTGCGGCCCTTTTGTGGAAATATGGCCGAGGGTGATTTCCTGCCTTCTCAGCGTAGGACAACAGGTCATTGACCCTACCATTGTTCTTCTTCTGGACAGGACGTACTGCCCACGAGACAAGACCAACGCATTGATACGGCTACGAGCCTAAGCGATGCATTGTCCGCATTGTGACGACCCGAAAAATCTGCTGGACCTCTGGAATCACCTGCATGAACCCCATACGGCGATTGTGTGCACCCATTTTCTAATTTCCTGGGGTGAAAGTTACGAGATCCTCCTCACAGCTGTAAATTTCCAGGTGTAAGAAGCTCAAATTGAACACGATGAAGAGGCATGAAGTGGCCATGGCGAAAGGGTTATCTCCTTCAGTTCTACGAGATGCAAATCGCTATTTAACTACTAATAATTCAATGGGCCAATTATCCTGTTAAACTGACATTTCCGTCGTGTATCTATCGTCTGAAGAAGAAATTTGACCACACATGCAAGTAGCAATACCACTCTGACTGTGTGCAGAATAAGTAGCTCAATTAAATTGCTGTATTATTATCTGTACCAGCATAATTTTTCAGCCACCATCAGTCTGATGTCAGTGTTTGCCAATTGGTATCTAACGTAATGAAGTATTGTTTTATTAGTTTAGAAACGCTACACGTATTAACTGGACCATATAATTGGTGTTAATAGGTCTGTGCAATATTACTCACACGTCGTACTGAAATCTACCTTGTGCCTTATTCACTCCTGACTCTGGTCATTTACCAGACAGTACTTACATATACGAAACTCTTGTTGTTTAAACAATAACGTTCCAATAATATCACACTGCTTGCGTCTTGTAAGGCCCCAAGAAAATTCTTTCTTCTTCATGTTTGTGAAACATGAAATGTATCGATCAAATAGTTAAGAAGTACTTGTAACGCTTTCTATGACAATAAACGAAGGCGCAACCTTCACACTTTTTCTGCGGCTAGCAAAGAGATGCTTTGCTGTTTTGTATCGTCTCTTGTTCTTCAGCTTTTGATATCTTTGTTTGAAGCTGTTCATGTAAGAAATGCGAAAGTGTTGACGTCCAGCTCGTCCGACAGATAGGTGTGATCCAAATAATAACTATCCAGTTATCAGATTTTTGATCGTGCATCAATGAATCTGCGGCTCTCAGAAACAAAGTCCGATATTCAGTTAAGAATACAGCTTAACGCGATTGAGCGATCGCATTATGCACTCGCCTTTTCAAAATTACGCTGGGCCATATTTGTAACTTTGCGTTTCTCTCCAACACCAGCCTGCAGTAACAGGAAATCACAGCAATCAACAACAAGCACTACTCGCCTAATTTCAGTTTCTATTTCTGAGTTGACGTGGGGTGTGGTAGGTGGTAACAACTATATTCTTTACATTCTCTATCTTTCTTTAACCTTTGTTACCACTTACGTCATATGTCAAAAAGCAAAGCCGATGAGACTGAATTGCATCCTATCTTTCCTGGTAAACCACTTGAAATTACTACCCTTGAAGTTGCAGGACCATGTCCTACTGCCCAAGTAGGCGTAATATATATCATCGCTCGGTGTGATATTTTTACCAAATTCGTAAAATTACATGCCGCTAAGTCAGCTACAGCTGCTGTAATTATCAAAAGAATCTCAAGGAACTGCATTCCGACAGTAGGAAACCCCGTAAGAATATCCATTAGGAAGGATATATCATGATATACACTTTATCAACGTATTAGCTGGGTGGAATATCTTAGCTTATTTGAGCATGTAGTGGATCACTTTCCTATCTATAATACACGAAACACTCCTGCAGGCTTGATGCTGAACGTTAGTGAAATCGATGAGTGGGTGGATACTTTCAAAAAATTCCACGCAATGCAGAAGAGAAGGTAAGGACTTGTTAGACGTACTCACTCGTCACGCACATGTTATGAAATTACAGTGAGCAATATCTAACGTATACAAGAAATTATGACGTGGGAAACCATGTGTTACTACGAACTCGCCGAAAATCTTCGTAGGTCAATCGCAAGAATAGGAAACTGAACGAATATCTTTGCAGGACAAACATAAATATAGGAAACTTCCTGGCAGATTAAAACTGTGTGCCCGACCGAGACTCGAACTCGGGACCTTTGCCTTTCGCTGGCAAGTGCTCTACCATCTGAGCTACCGAAGCACGACTCACGCGCCGTCCTCACAGCTGTACTTCTGCCAGTCTCTTGTCTCCTACCTTCCAAACTTTACAGAAGCTGGTTCGCAGGAGAGCTTCTGTAAAGTTTGGAAGGTAGGAGACGAGATACTGGCAGAAGTAAAGCTGTGAGGACCGGGCGTGAGTCGTGCTTCGGTAGCTCAGATGGTAGAGCATTTGCCCGCGAAAGGCAAAGGTCCCGAGTTTGAGTCTAGGTCGGGCACACAGTTTTAATCTGCCAGGAAGTTTCATATCAGCGCACACTCCGCTGCAGAGTGAAAATCTCATTCTAATAAATATTGGAGATAGGCATTACTTTATGAATGACCATACATAATTACACGTTGCACATGCAGGTTGTTATCTACTCGTGAATCCTAGAACTACAAAAAAGCAAAGTTTCTATCCGCATAATGATTTAAAGAAATTTCAACTTACACTGAACCCCGAAAATGAATAACATGAACTGATCGACGACAGTGCGCGACACGCTGAACTCCGAATAAGAGAAAAGTCACATGAAACGCTGTTGGGCGTACTTGAATTAACACACTAATCAGTGAAACTGCAGATTCGTGAATTATGTCTAATGAATACTTAAGTCCAAGTATCAGATGACTTAGCTTTGCTTTGGAGTGAACACTTCACTCACAACATGCACAAGTGTCATGGACATAAAAGCCCCTTACGTTGAAGTTGTTACTATACACCTGCCTAATATCGTATAGGGCACCCGCCAATACGCAGAAGTGCCTCAACACGACGTGGCATGGACTCGAGTAATGTGTGAAGTGGTACTGGAGGGAACTGACATCGTGAATCCTGCAGGGCTGTCCACAAATCCGTAAGAGTACGAGGAGGTGGAGATCTCTTCTGAACAGCACGTTGTAAGGTATCCCAGATTTGCTCAATAATGTCATGTCTGGGGAGTTTGATGGCAAGCGGAAGTGTTTAAATTCAGAAAGTGTACCTGCAGCCACTCTGTAGCTGTTCTGTGTGGCACTGTCCTGCTGGAAGTGCCCAAGTCCTTAAGTCCGTCGGAATTCACAATGGACAGCAATGGATGCAGGTGATGAGACTGGATGCTTACGTACGTTTCACCAGTCAGAGTCGTATCTAGACGTATCATGGGTTCCGTACCACTCCAACTGCACACTCCCCACACCATTACAGATCCTCCACAGCTTGAACAGTCCGCTGCTGATATGCAGGGTCCATGGATTCAAGAGGTTGTCTGCATACCCGTAAATGTCCATCCGTTCTATACAATATGAAACGAGACTCGTCCGATTGGGCAACATATTTCCTGTCGTCAGCAGTCAGATGTCGGAGCTGATGGGCCCAGGCTAGACTTAAAGCTCTCTGTCGTACAGTCATCAAGGGTTTCCACAAGTGGGTTTTCGACTCCGAAGGCCCATATCGATGATGTTTTGTTGAATGGTTCGCACGCTGACAGTTGTTGATGGCTCAGCACTGAAATCTGCAGCAGGTTGGGGAAGGGTTACACTTCTGTCACGTTGAACGTTTCTCTTCCGTCGTCGTTGGTCCCGTTCTTGCAGGATCCTTTTAGGCCGCAGCGATGTCGGAGATTCAATGTTTTACCGGACTGCTGATATTCACTGTACACTAGTGAAATAGTTGTATGGAAAAATCCCCACTTCATCGCTACCTTGGAGATGCCGTGTCCCATCACTCGTGCGCCAACTATAACACCATGTTCAAACTCACTTAAATCTTGAAAAACCTGCCATTGCAGCAGTAATAGCCGATCTAATAACTGCCCCAGATACCTCTTGTCTTATACAGGCGTTGCCGACAGCAGCGCCGTCTTCTACCTCTTTACATATCTCTGTATATGAATATGCATGCCTATATCAGTTTCTTTGGTACTTCAGTGCACGTATATGTATAATTGCTTAAGGAAGAAGTGCAAGAATACCAACTAATTTTCATTATGATTTTTTGCTGTGTTGATAAATACACGGCCAGAACATTTATTAGTACACCATTTTAGAGGCTTCCAGTTAACTCACGGTTTCTTGTTGCAACAGTGCATATGGAACGCATGAAACGAATACATCTACAAATCCATAGAACAAGCGGTTTTCGGGTACCAGATATCGACCTAAGCTGAAACATTGACATTAGAACTTGTAGCCTCCACATGTGGCACTGTAGGAGCTGGTCCTGGCATCCAATCGATCACACAGATGGTGAATATTGTCCTGGAATACATTATTCCACGCATGATGCACTTGTTCACATAGTTCTGTAAGAGTAGTTGGTGAAGAGCCGCATGAGTATATTTTCGTCCCACCATATCCCACATGTGCTGACCAGGGGTATTGCTGTACTTCTTGCAGAGCTCGTTGGGTTTCACGGAAAGTGTGTGGGCGAGAATTATCCTGTTGGAACAACACATCATCTTCCTGTTGCGAAAGTTACAAAAGAACGGGTCTAAGAACATTCTGCAAGTACCGAGTGCCGGTTAGCGTCCCCTCCAGAAACACCGAAGGTGAACTAGGGTTGTAGGTCTAGGGTGGAAAGAGTGTGTCTTGAAGGAATGCACTCTACGGGGCAGCACGCACCGGATCTACAACATATGCTCATATGATCGTCACCTGCATACAGGCAGACTCTGCTTTCACCGCTGAAGACCAAGTGACGCCCTTCCATCTTCCAGTGATCCTCTGACGGCATCAATCGAGCCGTGCATGTTGATGATGTCGCGTGTGTGGTAGATGGGCTAGAGTTGTGCTTGCTCGTAGTCCCACTCCTAACAACCTGTTTGCAAGAGTTCGTGTTGAAACGTTTGAGCAGCAAGACTCAATTTAAAACTACACTCACACGCCGGACATAGCCCAAGTCATAAATTAGCCTAAGTCAAACTAAAGTGAGTAAAAATTTTGTAGTATATAGGATAGAAATATAAACTTCAGTTTTTTCAAGAAGCTAATATTATTGTACGATTGTTTCATGAACCTGTAATGTTTGCACTGGTGAGAATATGCGAGCAGACACCAAGGTGGGATGAAAGTAATCGACGCTGTGTATGCGGACTGCGAAGCGTGCCAATAGAGTTCACTCTCAGTCGGCCATTACCAATAAGTAGACGTCACAGAAACCACTACAGCAGTGGACTGACATACTGCTTCAGTTCCCGTACGCAAACACGTCACTGAACGCAATTATCCTCCGGTCCATAGTACAGTGATAGTGCTCAGACATTAAATTAACACATCGTGTACAAATAACTCCAGTGACAGTGACTGAAAGTGACTTGTGAATCTATTAATTATGACATGTAAATGTTATATATTTTTATCTTGTATATATCAAGCCTGTAATTTTGTTGTATTTATAAGCTGAATGAGGCAACGGCCGTGCCGCAGTGGATACAAGGGTTCCTGTGAGAGCAACGAAGTTAAGCGGTGTCGGGGTGGCTGGCACTTGGATGGATGACCATCCAGCCACCATGCGCTCTTGCCATTTTCCGGGGTGCACTCAGCCTCGTGAAGCTAATTGAGGAGCTACTCGACCGAACAGTAGCGGCTCCGGTCAAAGAAAACCATCATAACGACCGGGAGAGCAGTGTGCTGACCACACACCCCTCCTATCCGCATCCTCAACTGAGGATGACACGGCGTTCGGATGGTCCCGATGGGCCACTTGGGGCCTGAAGACGGAGTGGTCTTATTATAAGTTGAATGACTACTCACGTGACAGACTATACTGTAGTCACTCGAGGCAAATGTAAGCTCCAAAGAAAATTTTTCTTTCTTCATGTTTATGTAATATGAAATGTATGGACCACAGAGTCCACAAATGCTAGTAAGTTGTTGTAGCACTTTCTGTGATAATAAAGGAAGGCACAGCTTAGGTATTTTTTCTACGGCCAACGACGAGATGCCTTGCTCTTTCGTATCGTCTTTTCATCTTCGTCTTTCGCCATTTTTGTCTGCAGGTATTCATGAAAGAAATGCAAAAGAGGTGACGTAGAACACGTCTGCGTTTGGCATAATACAATTACGGATTAGCAAAGTATCAGATCCTATATCTTGCGCCAGTGGAGTCGCAGTCTGTGAGAAACGAAGTCCGACATTCAATTAACCACGAAACACGCCATTGAGCGATAGCGTCTAGCATCCAACCGATATGGCCACGAGTGCAGGAGAGAGGTTGCAGATGAGGTCGTGCTGTTAGCATAGGCACTACGTCCGATCGTCTTCTGTCATATCACCAAATTTCGCCTCACTGTCCAACATATACGCTCGTCTTACGTCCCATATTGATTTCCTCGGATAGCACTGCCTTGTCTGTTATCACTGACAACTCTACGTGAACGCTGCTGCACACGGTCGTTAAGTGAAGGCCGTCGGGCTCTACGTTGTCCATGATGAGTATTAGTTACTGTTGTGTCTGAAAATTCGCAATTTTGCACAAACACTTCTTTTATTTATGTAAGTTACAAGGTTGATAAAACAACAAAACAAAGGTAACAATAACGATGCCATAAAAAGTCTCCTAATAGAGGCAAACAGAAGTTCATTTCCAATTTTCCACTAAGGTTCATGGTACCACACACATACACTAGTAAAAATCCAATTCAGAGATAAAGACGTAATCTTCATCGGTCAAAGTCCACGAGGTCGGCATCTGGAGTGAACTGAACTTCGGGGCTGGTTCTAGCTCCTAAATAGCTGTCTCCAGCCAATCAGGTTTTGGCGTAGTGATACTTCCTGCAGGCCGGGACTCGAGTTCCCTCTGCAGGATGTAGTGCTCCGAATTTCTGTTTCCATTATCTTGTATGTAAGTAGCCAGGGTTTACCACGGTGCTTTTGATACACCTTGGTCATAGACATCCCTGTTCCCTGTGGTGTAATATGGGTTGCCGGCCCTCAGGGGCTACCTTGGCTCTTGCATAACAGTTACTGAAATTCGGTATTCTCCGCCCACTCTTGATACTGTGGATCTCGGAAAGCTGAATTCACTAACTGTTTCTCACATAGCAATTTCCCACGCGTCTACCTGCAAATACCACCCCACGTTCAATGTCTGTTACTTCCCATCGTGTAGCCATAATTAAGTCGGAAACCTTTTCATATGACTCACCTGAGTACGAATGCGAGCTCCGACAATCATGGCTCTTTTATACCTTGTGTACGTGATACTACCGCCATGTGCATATGTGAAAATCGATATCCCAAGACTTTTGTGACCTTTGTGAAAGTTAGATGTAACAAAACTTCATGGCAGTACTTCATCAGTTTAATCATTACAAGGTAAGTGTCAATAACATCCCAAGTAGTCGCTGTACGCATTTGCCATCCCATCGATTGATTAGTTCACGTCCACAAGATGGCTGCTAATTAGAAAGAACTGTTGTACATTTGGATGTGGCTACTTCTTTGCGACTTCCTTTCTGCGCTCACAGTAGCTGCCAACCAGACGAGACAACAATAGTCTCTGTTCGGTCTAGTGTGTTGCTGGATGAGTAGGTGCAGTAGGCTTTGGGGGACAGTGTTCTGTTTCTTAGCAGCTTGCGGGATGATGCTGACTGCGTTCTGGACCCTGTGTCCAGGCCATGTATCTCTACACAAAGTCTCATTGAGATTAGTCTTACCCTTGCTGTTCCAGAAACTTCAAAATGTTTCTGCCTTTGGTAAGTTATCTGGTGTGTTCAAGATGTTTTTCTTTTCATTTCTTGGATTAGCTATAACCGATTACGTGGCTTGCTGTAAGTTTATACTCTAATTTATATCTTTGGTTTTTTTTTTTTTTTGTATATCGATCCAATGCTTACCAGAATGCAGTGGCCTTTACTAGTACTGTATTTGGCAGTGTTTCCTGTTTAAGTTTAAAAATTCCTGTGACTGAAGAATATACTAGTATTTTTTTTAAATACGTATGTCTAATTATGACTCTAGTTTCTAGAACATGCTATCAATGGACTTCCTTTCCTTCTGCGAGAATTTTAGCCTAGGCACGATCACAGTTTTTAAGTAAAGTCCCATGTCTGCTAGTGGGTGAAGATTACGATTGCCAATTGGCTGCACATAGTGACCTGTTGCCGAGTTCCTTTCAACGTGGCTCGCTTGTGTTTAATCACACACCGACCTGGCGGTTGGGGAGGTGAGGCCACTGACCACCACTACCCCACCACACAAGACATCCACATCTACAGAGGACATATTTTTACAGCATCATTGTTAGAATCTATACAGTTGGTACAGAAAACCTAAAACACAATAGACAGATCTTTCACGCTTAGTATGTGTTATCGTTGTATGTAGCATCATGTTTTACCGTTCATCAGCTCTCACACAGTCTGTTATACCTTGAAAAAATCCATTCCAATCGTTTGCCGGATTTGTATCCAGTTTCGGAGCTGTAAAAGTATTCGGTAACGGAAATCCTTTTAATTGTTTTATAAAACTTGTTCATGGTTCGCTTTCCATTTGAAGTTCTTTTTCTTCGAATTGATGTCACGCCATAAACACACTCAAATCCAGATCCGAAAGCAGTGTCGTCAACAAAACACAAACAAAACACAACCCTTAGCACTGAAAACAAGTCCATTTTGAACACCAACTTACAGCCAGGACAGTTCTGATCTCGTGGACAGAAGGTACTGTTGTTAATACAGACATCCAGATATCCAGAATATACAACCGTTACAGACATAAGAAATTTTGAGAATCCAGAAATGCTAAATGTTAAATAGTAAATGATTGCTAGCAGTCGAGTATGGCCTAGAGTCAGGCAACAAGCCAGTCAATAATGCCACACTGTACACACGTGGATCCATCAGAAATACGGGCCCTCAACGAACTCGTGACATCACACTGGAGGCCTGGGCGGCCATACTTCGTGAACGCTCGGCTCAGGGCAGGGTCCATGGGAAACCAACGTGTCAACGAAAAGGAATCCACTGAAGGTCTAAATTTTGCGTGCCTTCGAGAACATGAATGCATTTGAACAGACGGTTAACAATTATTGAACTCGTTTGAAATAGTTACTTGCTCCCTCCAGGAGACAGCTGCCGGCACCAGGACGACCTGCAGCGTCACGTGCTGTGACGTGCGCGCCGCGGCCTGTCTGCCTAGTGGGCGTCGGCATATATCACAGCTCGTGGCAGTATTATTGAAAAGAGGCCAGATTTGTTTCTTACTCTAATTTTTTGTCACACTGTGTTCAAGATATTTAAGATGTATTACTGAATCGGTCGCAACACTGTCTTGGCGAGTTACTGTTTCCTGTACAGTGTACAACTGTATACCTGCTTTGCGTTTTTGGTTATTGCATTTCTCACCTGTGGTAAATGGCGAACCTACAATACAGTGTGTAGTGACCTGATGGGATCCGAAATCAAGTATTTTAATTGGCATTCATTGATGTCTCATCTTTCCTACACAACGTCTCCAATCATCTTTATTTTTAAACAAAATCTCCTTCCTCTAGATCAATATACTTCGCTCTTCCTCAATGTGTGTTTTCTATTCTCATTCCTCTATACCTATATACTGTATCTGACGTATTGTGTTGATCAGGCCCTGAAAAGTTTCCGTGCGCTCTTGTTTCCAATTATCAGTTAATTATTATAAATGAATGCCTCAGTGTATATCATCTTATTCTAATTCTAATCAGAATTTTCAAAATTCTTTTTTTTTCTTCCCTTCTCCTAATACGTTTTCATTTCGAGCATTGCATTCAATTGCTGTGTCAATACTAACTGAACAGATTGGGGGAGAAGTAAGATCCTTTCTTAGCATTCTGGTAAAAATTTCTGAACACTGTGACCGTGATGATGAAATGTTTTGAAAACACAATTGTTTTAATATAAACTGTCTCAGTTTTTTTTCTTTCCGGTACCTTTAAATTCGCGCCGTAGCCACCGATAAGCAGATCCTCTTTCTGTTTTGCCACCCGTATGTCAGCGGTGATCCACGCGCCGTTATCGAGTGGCGCTGGCCCGGAGTGGCCACGAGGCATAGGCTGTTGCCTGGGAGACTCTCTGTGGCATGTCGTAGGTGATTACGAAAACAAAGTTGTCTAGGGTCTTTACGATGACGATGTCGAGTTTTGACGTTTGCCGTAGTCCTGGTAGTCTGTCTGATTGCGCAGGATAATTGGGTAGCCTCGAATTCGTAAAAGACTTCGTTGTTTACATTGCTTATCCGCCGCTGCTTAATACGTTTAGTTGCTTGGCCTCAGTGGAGGCACAGGCTAGCACAATCCGTCCTTGAGTTTTCCCGTTGTTTCAAGTGTTCACCGGTGTGTTTGCAGCTTGTTACACCATTGTCGGCAAAGTTGATAGTGGTGTTTTAATTTCTTGTGTTACGACTCAGTCATCGCTCACATCCATTTACACGAAGATAAGCCCCGAATGACACATCGCCGTGGAGGATAACCCTGCATTAGGATGCACTGTGTATTGCAGTAAGGACGGATTGTAACAATGTTAGTTGGTGTCAGATTGGTTTTGATTGCCACAAAGTGTTGATTAACGCTTAGATCACGTAGATGAGCATCGGATCCGAGTGTCATTTCGGGTTCGCCAGCAGCCGCGTGGTGTCGAACATTAGCCGGAGCAAGAGAGGTAGCACCAGCGCATGGTCTAGGCCAACCGCATGGCTCGGAATTCCATGTTGACGCTGTATCGAGGATTGTGCTTTGTGTCGATGAAGGAGATTTGTATGCCGGGAGTGCCAAAGATGGCGAACTTTGTAAAACCGTAATGGCAGACGTTTCGCAGTTCATGTAGAAATTAATAATAGGCAGAAGAATCATGATACCTCAAAAGGAAACATGTACGTTACCATTATTTGCACGACGAATCTGATGGTGTAATCATATTTTCAATACCTTTATTAGTTTGAAGTTTAGTATTTGACTGTTAATTATACAAGTAACACCCAGCAACGAATTTCCAAAATCTAAAAGTTTCTTCCGATTTTGGCGATCGACATGTCTTTAGAAAGCTATTACTGTAAATCTAAATTGATACGAATTACAGGCATGTAACTTGAATAGTACATGAGTTATTGGAGGTCAAAGTGGCCGATTACTATTGATCATGTCAGGCCACAAGTACTCCACAGTTACACGAAAAAAAAACCGGTATCAGCATGCTTATAAATATATTTATTCGTCTGTGTCTTTGTTTATATCAGATACCTACTATTCATGAAGAAATTGGTCAAATATTTTCTGTGTTTTAGAAAGCACAGAGACATTAGCCTGCTGGCCTATTTATGTTTCTATTCCTTTGATATATGTTTATTTGATTTGTTTATGTATTTAATAATGTGAGTTAGAGCGTGTTTATGGTCCAGCCGTGGGAATATTTACTTAATTTCAAGTTATTTAAATGTAAATCCCGTATTTCATATGTGTTTCAATATGTTTGTGAGTATGTGTTGCCTTGGAGACACGGCGAGAGCGCTCTAGCCAATCACAACACTCGTCACTATGGTAGGCGACTACCGAAGTCCATGGAGAAACTATATGAAAGTGGGGGAGAAGCATTGGCTCACACAGGACACAGAGGAGTGCTGGATGGGAAGGCGCGATGGACGGTCACGGGAAATACTTGGAGAGTGTTGAGCAGTCTGCGTGTCGTCGCGGGAGATAGAAATATTTCGTAGTGCCGACTTGTGAGATTTCCGTAGCCTGTGAGATTTCCGTGAAGTCGTAGTCTGTGTTTTGAAGTGAATATCTCACGAGCTATGTTGTTGGCCATAACTAATTATGTGAAGTAGGTATCTATTGATTCCCTGTTATTCAACCTATATTTTATTTAATTGCTGGACCAGCAACACCACTAAGTGTTTTGCAGTAATAAATGGCATTCTTAAAGGTGCTTCTGGTATCGTACTCATCATTTAAAGTTGTTATAGTAGTACCTGCAGATTTTATTTAATTGCAATCTTGCATTTAATAATTTCTATGTTACATTCAAAATTCGCAATTGGCGAGTGATAGTAACCTTCGAGCATTCGATTCATGTGTGTATTCATATTATATACTGTAGACTCAGCAGTATTTCGCATGTAATGCGGCAACTACGTATTCTAGCCCCTAGACAACGAAACCAACCAAACATTTTAATATTTCAACTCTTGAGTCTGAGGGTCCATAACTGAGGGCTCTACTTTTTTTTTTTCAAGCCCCCAAGGAGTTTATACTTTTGTCTTCTTCGATCTAGTTAGAGCAGGGCTTGTAGAGCTTCAACTTGATCCCAGTCTGATAATGGCCAGCATATCTTGTAGTTTGGAAGGATTACTACTGTTGTGGATTATGTTGTTGGATGGTTAGATTATGTTGGGACTGGAATCGTGTCTTCAAATGATTTCGCTTTCGTCGTGACTGAGTGACATCTGTCCTGCTGATTGACTTAAGGATCTGCTATTGTATAGCTGTTCCGTCCTCTTTGACGATTATTCTGTGTGGTACCTTATCCATAAGTAGTTGTACTCCTCTCCGCCGGAGAAGGCCTCAAAAGGCCCAACGGTACCCACCGACCGCCGCATCATTCTCAGCCGATAGGCGTCACTGGATGCGGATACGGAGGGGCACGTGGTTAGCACACAGCTCGCCCTGCCGTTGTCAGTTTTCGTGACCGCAGCAGCTACTTCTTAATCAAGTAGCCTCTCAGTTGGCCTCAAAAGGGCTGGGTGCACCCCGCCTGCCAACAGCGTTCGGCACACTCGGACGGTCACCCAGCCAGGTACTAGCCAAGCCAGACAGCGCCTAACATCGATGATCTTACGGTAACAGGTTTTACCACAGCGGCAAGGCCGTTGCTAAGCAGCACTTGCATTAATCCTTGGTTAATTTAGTAGTGATGTACCATTGTAATTAGATATTTAATCTAAGTAATTGGTTTGATCGTATTTATTGATCGGGGTACTGTTGTATTGAACGGTGGTTAACCCACACCACGTAGATGGCCTGATTATTCAACGATGCGCGCAGTGGCCGGCCACCGTACACGTGAAAACTTGTTGCTGTGCGATGTATTAGTGAAGATGACGAGGCCGCTCTGTTATCCTGAGCAGCCCATGGGTTTGTTGTGTGGGTGCAACTGACACTGAGTGTCAGCTGAGTAATTCTGTGTGGCCCAGTCGTTCTGTCGTTACTTTATCAAGGTGTCGTTGGCACCTTGCTGTTTTGCTATATTTTAAATAGACCTAGCGATCGTATTTGAATAGTGTTTTGGTACGGGACCTTATTTTATTGCCTTCACGTGGGCTTTCCTCTAAGCTTTGGTCTTAGTTTGCCAAGGCAGCTTCGGTTACTTTTAAGGTTATTTAATAACTCTTTTTAAAATGTGTCTGTTAAAATCTTTATTTGAGCTCTAAATTTCATGGCTAGCTTTTATTAAACTTATTACTGGATTATGATGGCTTCTTGCATCTCTTATTTTAGGGCTCGTGATTCAATGGTACTGTCAAGCATAGAGATTATTAGATTTCAGGCGAGTTGCTCAGTTCTCTTTATGCACACGTAGTAACTGTTTTGATTGTAGAAAAGATTTCATTAAATGTGCTGAAGTTTCAACAGAAGTTTACGTTCAATGGCAGATGAAATTGCTATTAGTGAATTTCTTAAATTGTACTAAGGTATCTCTAAGACTACTGTAGTGTTTTATGGTGATAGTTTCAGGCTTTCCCGCGACAGTCCGTTGGAAATTATTTTTCCTTTATTGCATTTCGATTCCCCCTCCTGCAGAGGGTGCGCGGGCTGGCGGTAGTGTAATATGCTGCTCTACAGCCTACAGAAAAGTTACAAAACATAATGAGAACATAAACAACACGAAAAAGGGCGATAAAACTATGACATTATAAAAAAAACTGTAAAATGGCGGAGAGTTGTGGAATTTAAAATATAAAAACACTGCGGTGACGATGCGGATGAAGACACACAATAAGCAGACAGGCACAATTAAAAAAACAAGGCGACAGTCTGGTTTCTGTTCGCACGAGATAAAAAACACAACTAGCGACAATATAGTGGTCCGGGCAGCGTGGCCGTGCGGTTCTAGGCGCTACAGTCTGGAACCGAGCGACAGCTACGGTCGCAGGTTCGAATCCTGCCTCGGGCATGGATGTGTGTGATGTCTTTAGGTTAGTTACGTTTAATTAGTTCTAAGTCCTAGGCGACTGATGACGTCAGAAGTTTAGTCGCATAGTGCTCAGAGCCATTTGACAGTATGGTGGCTGTTCGCAATGCTGAGAGGGGACGCACAACACTGAACATTCACTAGAAACGGCACTAGACAGTTGACATGGGGGCAGAGGGGGGGGGGGGGGGAGTTGGAAAATGGGGGAGGAGAGGTAAAGAAAAAAGGGGGAGCCGATGAAGGGAGGGGACGTAGAAAATGGGGGGCTGAGCAGATGCAAGGAGGAGTGGGAAAGACAGTGGGTAGGCGGGGAAGAAACAGGATTGAAGAAGGGGGGCAGAGTGATCTCTGGAAAAGGACAGAGGAAGGGAGGGAGAGGTGAGGATCAGAGTTGATCGGAGGGATAAATGGTGGGAGAGAGGGCATCATCCGGTATGGGGTGTCGACGGAAGCCCCCTTGGGAAAGAGGTGAAGGGTAGGGGAGACACGATGGTGAAGCCTTCAGTCGTTCAACAGAGTGTACTGAAAAACTCAAGGATTTCGAGAAGAAAAAGTGATATTTTATGACAGTGGGAAGAATAAACATGTTGGATAATAAAGTTAATCGCTATGTCGATGTGATGATACGGAATCTCTACGTTAGAAGCTTTTCCATACTCTGGCAGCTCAAAGCATTGTGGAGGTGTCACCGCGTAATTACGCTAAGTGTCACTGCGCAGGTGTTCTGTGGCGGAAAGGCGGATTATCCAGCGGAAGTATAGACTCTCCGCTTTGACGATGTGTGGCGCTCGTTGCCCGAGACTTTTGAGCGAGACCTTTGAGTGCCGTGGCTCTTCAGTGAAAGCGATCCCGTGACCAGCACGTAAAGGGAATGCTGCTTCGTGGCGTTTGTACGTTCACCTGGTAAATCAAGCTTCGTGTGACGAGAGCTGGAAGGCCCTTTATACTAACCACTGGATAAGCTGCTTGCAGATAACTACAGGCTCACAGGCTCTTGATGAACTGGAAAATGTGCTCTTTGAAGCGTATATGCGTTCACGGCGACCCGTTACAGCACTGGATGAATTCGTCGGTACAAACTGCTGGTACTCCAGCCTTCAGTTTGACAGTGTTAGCAATAAGTACAGGTTTGATGAAGAACGTATGATACGGCTTTAGACAATAATTTTATATTACGACTGTGGTGGTATCGCTTTATTTACGTGAGAAGGCATTTTCGAATAACCGCTGGAATAAAAAAATTAGGGAAATTAGATGTAATTACTGTATTTACTCGTCCTTTGATCATTTTGTACAATAGTCAAGTCCGCTGAAACACACACACACACACACACACACACACACACACAAAGACCAAAATAAACAGGGTGGTCCATTGGTAGTGACCGGACCAAATATCTCGCGAAATAAGCATCAAACGAAAAAACTACAAAGAACGAAACTCGTCTAGCTCGAAGGGGAAAACCAGATAGTGCTATTGTTGACCCGCTGGATGGCGCTACCATGGTTTCAAATGGCTCAAATGGCTCTGAGCACTATGGGACTTAACATCTGAGGTCATCAGTCCCCCTACAACATAGAACTACTTCAACCTAACTAACCTAAGGATATCACACACATCCAAGCCCGAGGCAGGTTCGAACCTGCGACCGTAGCCGTCGCGCGGTTCCAGACTGTAGCGCCTAGAAGCGCTCGTCCACAGCGGCCGGCGCTGCCATAGGTCAAACGGATACCAACTGCGTTTTTTTTTAAATAGGAACCCCCATTTTTAATTATATATTTGTGTAGTACGTAATGAAATATGGATGTTTTAGTTGGATCTCTTTTTTCGCTTTGTGATAGATGGCACTGCAATAGTCATAAACGTATAAGTACATGGCATCACGTAACATTCCGCCAGTGCGGACGGTATTTGCGTCGTGATACATTACCCGTTTACCAACTGCGGGAAATGTCGATAACGTGTTGATGTATGGCTATTGTGATCAAAATACCCAACGGGCGGGTGCTATGTATGTTGCTCGGTATCCTGGACGATATCATCCAAGTGTCCGGACCGTTCGCCGGATAGTTACGTTATTTATGGAAACAGGAAGTGTTCGGCCACATGTGAAACGACAACCACGACCTGCAACAAATGATGGTGCCCAAGTAGGTGTTTTAGCTGCTGTCGTGGCTAATCCGCATATCAGTAGCAGACAAACTGCGCGAGAATCGGGAATCTCAAAAACGTCGGTGTTGAGAATGCTACATCAACATCGATTGCACTCGTACCATATTTCTATGCACCAGGAATTGCATGGCGACGACTTTGAGCGTCGTGTACAGTTCTGCCACTGGGCACAAGAGAAATTACGGGACGATGACAGATTTGTTGTACGCGTTCTATTTAGCGACGAAGTGTCATTCACCAACTGCGGTAGCGTCAACCGACGTAATATGCACTATTAGGCAACGTAAAATCCACGATGGGTGCGAAAAGTGGAACTTCAGTGACCTTGGCGGGTTAATGTATGGTGCGGCATTATGAGAGGAAGGATAATTGGCCGCCGGGCGGGGTGGCCGAGCGGTTCTAGGCGGTACAGTCTGGAACCGCGCGACCTCTACGGTCGCAGGTTCGAATCCTGCCTCGGCCATCGATGTGTGTGATGTCCTTAGGTTAGTTAGGTTTAAGTAGTTCTAAGCTCTAGGGCACTGATGACATCCGATATTACGTCCCATAGTGCTCAGAGCCATTTGAACCATTTTTGATAATTGGCCCCCATTTTATCGATGGCAATCTAAATGGTGCAATGTATGCTGATTTCCTACGTAATATTCTACCTATGTTACTACAAGATGTTTCACTGCATGACAAAATGGCGATGTACTTCCAACATGATGGATATCCGGCACATAGCTCGCGTGCAGTTGAAGCGGTACTGAATAGCATATTTCATGACAGGTGGATTGGTCGTCGAAGCACCATACCATGGCCCGCACGTTCACCGGATCTGACGTCCCCGGATATCTTTCCGTGGGAAAAGTTGAAGGATATTTGCTATCGTGATCCACCGACAACTTCTGACAACATGCGTCAGCGCATTGTCAATGCATGTGCGAGCATTACGAAAGACGAACTACTCGCTGTTGAGAGGAATGTCGTTAAACGTTTTGCCAAATGCATTGAGGTTGACGGACGTAATTTTGAGCATTTATTGCATTAATGTGGTATTTATGGTTAATCACGCTGTAACAGCTTGCGTTCTCAGAAATGTGCATGTATCACATTAGAACAACCAAAACAAAATGTTAAAATGTACCTACGTTCTGTATTTTAATTTAAAAAACCTACCTGTTACCAACTGTTCGCCTAAAATTGTGAGTCTTATGTTTGTGACTATTACAGCGCCATCTATCACAAAGCGAAAAAAGTGGTCCAACTATAACATTCATATTTCATTACGTACTACACGAATATGTAATAAAAATGGGGGTTCCTATTAAAAAAAACGCAGTTGATATCCGTTTGACCTATGGCAGCATCATCTAGCGGGCCAGCCATAGCGCCATCTGGGGTCAATCTTACCGCCTTTCGAATCGCGAGAGCCAGGGCACGCCGTGTCATTAAAGAGAGCAAGAAAAGGTCATGGCAGGAGTTCCTGGACTCCATCAACCGTTCCACTTGTTCCACAAGAGTATGGGAAGCGATCCGGAGGATTTCTGGTAAACATAGCCGTTTACCAATAGCTGCTGTCCTGAACCAGGGATGCCTCCAAACGACACCCAGAGCCATTGCTCAGACGCTGGCAGAGCATTTTGCACAAAGTACTGCCACTGCAAATCAGGATCCAGCGTTTCGTCGCTACCGTGCGACTGTCGAAAGAGCGACCTTGGACTTTCGGTCGAACAGTTCTGAGGCCTACAATTCCCCTTTCTCCGTGTGGGAACTTGAATCGGCACTTACTGAGACTTCTGACACTGCGCCAGGTTACGACCGCATCCGGTACTCCATGCTTCGACATCTGCCAGCGGCGTCAAAGGAAATCCTCCTCGAATGTTTTAATCTCATATGGCAGACAGGAGTGTTCCCCACCTCGTGGAGGGAGGCAATTCTCATCCCTCTCCTCAACCAGGAAAGGACCGCACATGTCCCGGTAGTTATCGTAGTGTCGCCTTGACAAGCTGTGTCGGAAAGACCCTGGAACGGATGGTTAACCGGCGTCTGGTCTGGCTGTTAGAGACCAGACAGCTCCTTAGCCGCTTTCAGTGTGGATTTCGAAAATTTCGGTCCACGGTCGACAACCTGACCCTCCTAGAGGCGGCTATTCAGCAGGCTTTTCTCCGTCAGCATCACTGTATCGGTATCTTCTTTGATATCAGTAAGGCATATGATACTACTTGGAGACACTGTATTCTTGCACAAATGCATCAATGGGGCTTTCGTGGCCGCCTCCCCATTTTCATTCGGTCTTTCCTGTCTCAGCGGTTTTTTCGGACCCGCGTTGGTAACACACTGTCTGATCGCTTTGAGCAAGAGAACGGTGTCCCCCAGGGCAGTCTTTTAAACGTTACCCGCTTTGCCATAGCCATCAACAGTATAACGTCTACAGTGAGGAGTCCAGTACAGTGCTCCTTATTGGTGGACGACTTTGCTGTTTTCTGTTCCTCCTCCAGTGTCGCAAACGTGAGCCGTCAGTTGCAGTTAACAGTGCGGCGGTTAGAGGAGTGGGCTGCAAAGACGGGTTTTCGGTTTTCTGCCGAAAAGTGTGTTTGTGTTCATTTTAATCGTTCTCGTCATCTTTTTACTTTGCCTGCCTTGCATATGGGGGATACTGTCCTACGTTTTAGAGACACAGTGCGGTTTCTGGGCCTAATTTTTGACTCCAGGTTGTCATGGCTGCCACACCTACGTGACTTGAAAGACAGAACGCTGAAGGCACTGAACATCCTCAAGTGCCTCAGCCACAGGTCTAGGGGCGCGGACAGGGCGCGTCTCCTATAGTTTTATGGAGCTTTTGTGCGTTCACGGCTGGACTATGGGTGCACAGTATATGGGTCAGCGAGGCCATCTTATTTGCGGATCCTTGACGCTGTTCACCATGCTGGGATCCGACTGGCCACGGGTGCTTATCGGACCAGTCCCGTACCCAGCCTCTGTGCTGAGTCTGGCGAACCGCCACTTACCATCCGGCGGCAGCTCCTGCTGGTGCGCCAGGCTTGTAAGTTTCTTGCAGCTCCCAGATCGCCTGCTCACCATCTTGTTGCCCATCCACCTCTAGACCGCCTTTTTTCCCGCCGTCCCCGGGCTACGTTGCCGTTTGGGATCCGTGTGCAACGTGTACTAGAGTCCCTCGGTGTGGAGTCTTTCCAACCCAAATCCAAGGTTTTAACCGCCTGCCACCTTGGTTAATGAAAAAGCCCGGAGTGATTTTAGATTTATTGCAGTACAAGAGAGATTGCACTCCTGCCACCTTTTTAATGAAGCATTTTCTGCCATTTCATCTGAGCACCACGACTATGTAGCTGTTTTTACGGATGGGTCGAAACAAGGGGATTCTGTTGGTTGCTCAGTTGTTTTTCCATATCGTGTCCTCAAGGTCCGACTGCCTCAGACTTTTACTGTCTTTGATGCAGAATTGTTTCCGATCTTGCGGGCACTGGAGCACATGAGACTTTCTTCCTCTCCTAAATTTCTTGTCTGTTCCAATTCACTCAGTGCCCTTCACTCATTGCAACGTTTGTATCCGGCAGACAAAATTGTCCAGACCATCCAGGATGCCCTCCTCCGACTTCAGCGATTGGGGAAGGTTGTAGCTTTCTGCTGGGTTCCGGGGCATGTTGGCATTGCTGGGAATGAAAGGGCAGATCTCGCAGCCAAGGAGGCGTGTCTCGCCGCACAAGTATCTCAGTGTGCTATCCCCTTGCACGCACTCACCTCGCTGTCGAGCTCACGGGTCATGCGTCGGTGGGAGGGTGAGTGGCTGGAAGTGACTGACAATAAGCTCCGTATAGTCAAGCCCACAACGCGTGTGTGGTGTACATCCTTTCAGCCCCATCGACGGGACGAGGTTCTCCTCACTCGGCTTCGAATAGGCCACAGCCCTATGACGCACGGCTTCCTGCTCCGGCGAGAGGACCCTCCAATTTGTGGTGCTTGCGGCGTCCAGGTCACTGTGCGCCACGTTTTATTGGATTGCGTTTTATTTTCTGACCAGCGGGTCGTGGCTGACTTGCCAGCGGACCTGCCAACTCTTTTAGGCAACACTCGGACGAATGTGGTTAAAGTTTTAAAGTTCTGTGCCCTGTCAAATGTTTTTACAAAGATTTTAGGGAGAGGATTTTAATTTGCTCACTGTGTGACAAGCTCGCCCATATTTTATGTAAGTGGCCAGCCAATAACAATTTCCTGTGACATTCTTGTTGCTATGTTTCCTCTTTCCTTAGGTTTTACTTTCTTAGGTAGCATTTTCCTTCTTTTCCTGCTTTGTTTGAGTGTGAGCTTTAGTTTTCTTAGGTCTGTCCACATTCGTTCCTTTTAATGTGTGTCAGGGCGCTGATGACCTCGATGTTGAGCGCCCATAGGCCCCAACACGCCACCACCACCACCACTGGTTTTCCCCCTTCAACCTAGACAAGTTTCGTTCTTTGTAGTTTTTTCGTTTGACGCTTATTTCGTGACATATTTGGCCCGGTTACGATCAATGGACCACCCTGTATACTACATTGAGACGCAATTCTCTCCCATTACTTTAGTCGTAACATAACACAGAAATCACTCCCAAAGTTTTTACTTTGGGAGGATCGATGCAGTTTGTTTTCGTATTTCAGAAGGAAGGGAAAAACCCTGAATAGTAGAATTGTTAGCTACTTTGTTTAACAGCTTACGTCTCATGTCTCAACATTACTGACTGCAAATACCACACATAAAAGACAAAAAGGAACTTGAGTAATTAGTAAAGGGAATACAGTTTGGGTTGAGAAAAAGATAAGCATATTAGAGTAGCAATCTTGACATTTCACTTAACGATAGATTTGAAGAATAAAAGGAAATGAGCAAAGATTCACAGAATATCCACACACCTTGAGAGTAGAGTGCCTTCGACAGTGAAAGGCGAATTTAAAAAAAGAAAAAGAAAGAGACAGTGACGAGATATGGAGGCTGGTGATGTGAAATGTGAGAGGCGTTCAATAAGTAACGCAGCACAATGTTTTTCTGAAAGCGTCTTGGCTTTATTCAGGATTACAATACGCCATACATTCCTCACTCTTTTTACTACAAAAATATACTTTTCAACATAATCTCAGTTCAGTGCGACGATCGTACGTTACATTACTAGGAGGGCCCGTATGCTCTCATGATGCCATTGAACTGGTCGACGCCGGAGCCAACTACGTGCTGCATCCACGTGTTACTTCCAGCGCAGTGCATCCTTCGTTGGGGTAAACAGATGGTTGTCGGAAGATACGATATCCGTGCTGTAGGATGGAGGGGTAAATACAGACCATTAATGTTTTGTGAGCTCCTCTCGGGAGCACAGACGTGTGTAAGTTCAACGGAGACGTTCAGTTGAGCGGCGAGGTGTTTCACTGTGATCTGTCGATCAGACCGAATGAGAGTATCTGCACGTTCCAACATTACAGAAGTTAATAGCTGTGTGCAGCCAGCCGGCACGCGGGACATCACCGAGCGAGGTGGCGCAGTGGTTAGCACACTGGACTCGCATTCGGGAGGACGACGGTTCAATCCCGTCTCCGGCCATCCTGATTTAGGTTTTCCGTGATTTCCCTAAATCATTTCAGGCAAATGCCGGGATGGTTCCCTTGAAAGGGCACGGCCGATTTCCTTCCCAATCCTTCCCTAACCCGAGCTTGCGCTCCGTCTCTAATGACCTCGTTGTCGACGGGACGTTAAACACTAACCACCACCACCACCACCACCACCGCGGGACATCGGACACGTTTGCGCGGACTTGTTGCGATGACAGACTCCTCACCCAGCGACACCGCGATTTTGTTCACTGCCAGGTCTCTATAGACATTCTGGAAGCGCTTATGAATGTCTATGACGTTCTGGTTTCCCGCTAAAAGAAACTCAATAACTGCTCTCTGCTTGGAAAGGTCCTCGGTTATAGATGCCATTTTGAAGGCTGTGTACAGCGCTGTACCTATCGGAATTTCTTGAAACTCTAGAGGCTCAAGCGAGAATATACCACGATGTCCCACAACATACTCCACAATTTTTCAGCCGCAACTGACCAAGAAAAAATTAAAGGGGGTGCTTTACTTACTGAACGCGACCTAGCACATTCGGAAAGATAGTGGTGAAAATGGAAATAGATAACAAACAATGAGAAAAATTCCGTTTACTCAGCTTCGGATTTGTCTAAAATGAGTGTCGAAGCAATGAAGGAGGGGAAAAAATAAAAATAAAAGACAAATGAAAGTTTATGGAAACAGGTTGAACGCTGAGTTTCGCCTGTCGTATTCCTTCTGGTCAACAACGAAAAAGATCTCTCGAATTAAACTGATCACACAATCGGCACAGATAATAGATTAGGTGAACAAGGATTGTAGAAGTGAGAAATGTAATAAATGGAAGAACTGTATTCCGTTGTAACAAAATGTACTACACAGTTGAAATTACTAAGGGTTTACTTGTCGGTTAATAATGCACCAATGCTTTTCTCTTGAATTGTGGTCTTACGTTGTCAAAAAATATCAATGAACTGGAAAGAAGTGACCGAAACTGAATTAATAACTGACTGTGACAAATGGAGTCAGTGTCCAGTGCCACACGTACCCTTCACATTCATTCCATTTGTACTGAAAATGAGGCAAATGTGTGGCCTATAGGTACTCTGTCAATTCAAGGCACAAGATTGAGATTCTTTAATGGTTCACGCGGCTGATATCTTCTACAGATGTCCTTGTCCCCGCGCTGACATATTACACAGGTCTCAAGTCCTTTGTTCTTGAGGTGAGGCTGTAAGAATCTAGAGATGGTTCAGGCACTCAGAAGTATCAAATAATCGATTGAATCAGGTATGCCAGAGGCACTACCAGATAAAATCTCGAACTGGAGACAATGTTTTTACAAGCGTACGCCGCGCTCGATTAGCCGAGCGGTCTTAGGCGCTGCAGTCATGGACTGTGCGGCTGATCCCGGCGGAGGTTCGAGTCCTCCCTCGGGCATGGCTGTGTGTATGTTAGTCCTTAGGATAATTTAGGTTAAGTAGTCTGTAAGCTTAGGGACTGATGACCTTAGCAGTTAAGTCCCATAAGATTTCATACACATTTGAACATTTTTTACAACCGTACGCCCACAAAGTTATACAAATCTCAGTACATGTTAGTAACACTTATAGTCCTGGTACATTCACTACACTAGAGAAATTACATCCACAAAATATATTACACATCTTCTATTTTGTTCTTCTCTGATTTGCTCACAGAGTCGCGATTGTTGAAGGTCTTACCATACGACGCAAATCAGATCATAATCCCGCGGCCCATAAGACGAAGTGTATCGCATAGCCCCTCGTACCCGACTCACGGTGAGAACATCCACAAGCACCACAACCCGATTTCCCAAAAACTTCGCTCAGTGGAAGAGGTGTCAAAATAAGCTAACACTATCCCGGCTTACCCGTAGACACTAGAACGTTCTGAGAACACGAAGGTCAAAGTTTTTGAGGTATTTTATGTGCATTTTGCTGCGGAAAAAGTTCAGCTGAAGCGGAGCACAGTGTGTTGCCTTGCTGCTTCAAACTTTTTCACCCCGATTTCGAAATTCGATCACTACATTTTTTGTTTTTTGTATTACATTTAACTACACTTATACGTAGAAGATTACTACACGAATGTATACCAATGTACATTCAAATAGTGTTGTCCTTATTCTTCTACTAATTGTACATATAATGAATGAATAGAAAAAACCGTAAATGAATGAGAAAATTATTTGAAATTGCTGTGGGTGAAATTCCTGGAGTGTATCTTGATTGATAATCAACTAGTAGCTTGAGTGTCCGGTAAAATGATCCATTATGGGTAGTCCGCCGCGAAATTGTTGTCAACGTGCGAAATCTTCAGTATTGTTAACGACGTTTATTTCCCGAGTGAGATTCATAAGAAGGACTGCCACTGTGGCAAACCTGCTTTCGCGCGATATTCGTGGTGTTCGACATTTCTACGTTTCGAATGATTCTACGATCGGCATCATCCAGCAGAATGCACCAAATCTTCCGAAAGAATAAACGTAAGAATAAAATAAAAGAATTAACGTAAGAATTGATATAAGAATGAAAAAAAAACATTATAATGAGGATTGTTGTTACTCAACATGAGTCGCAGAGAGGCACAACAAAAAGGCTGTTGGAAAGTGAGCTTTCAGCCAGCGAGGCCTTCTCCGAAAACATACAACATGAACATACACACACTGTGAGCGTGGGGTTGATCTGCTATTCTGTTATTCTGCGCAACGGATTAATCTGAAATGTACCCTTTACCCTGTGGCTCCTGCAAGATGCTATTTCCACCCCCAAACTACTACAGAAGTCAGTCAGACGCTCCTAACGTTCTGAAGAGAAAAGCCTGAAAAACTTTCAGCAATAAATATCTTCTGGAGACGTCCGCTGTAAGGAAATGACACGAAAATTCACAAAATTTCTTACGTAACTAGTGGGATACTGGAGCAGTGCTAGTTAGTGCAAGAAAAACATGACACTAACGAAAATTATTATTTCTTTTGCAAAAATTCTGAGAAAGCACAATGGCACTTTTAGTTGTGAATTGAACAAGTTATACCCTGGTTCTTTTCGGAATGTGAAGTTACCTCTCAAGGATAGGATTCGCTAATGAAATTTCTATACATAGTTTAAGATTGTTATTGACTTGGAAGAATGGCTGAGAGGCGCACCTACTCAACTTGAATAATTATCCTTTAGAATGTTAGTAGGTACGTTTGAGGTTGTCGCGTGTGAAATGCAGTGAAGTGTACTGTTGTGGAGGAAATATGGGGCTCGCAATAGCTGTAGTGCACAATACCGTAAGCTATGATGACTGCAGTGTGCGCCGCTCACTGCTGACAAATAAGATAAGTCTCGTTCTATCTGGATTGACCTTCGCCAATCAAACTCTCCCTATGCCTTGATGAAGTCAAGGATTCCTATTCGCCCCTAGTCTACTATTGGCGTGGTACACCGGTTAGATAACCAGTCCACCGCTATGCCACTCAAAAATTCACTCACAGGCGTTTAACTATAACTTTGTCCGTTCACACAGCACAATAAGTGTGTCAGCCAACACAGTGAACAACGCTTAATCGCAATGACTCAATATAGAGTCACACTTCGATTCACTCTCGACAGAGGTGCTCTCCCAGTGAAGTACTGAGGAGAGACGTGTTGCTCGCTCCAAGAGCGACAACGGAACGGCGCCTTTCCACGCCAGACGTGAAGGGGCCTATCTTTCGGTCTCGTCCATTACTCCTTCAGCATTGCTCTTCTAAAACGGGAGAATGACGTTTTGTTTAAGGCGACAAATCCGGAAATCTGTAGTATCGGCCTTCGGCGTTTGCTGTCTCCCTGTGAAAATCTCTGAAACTGCGTGCTATGTGTAAAGAATGCATAGGTTGGATGCTCCCACACAATGTAGCGGAATTTTCTTTTAAGCCGAACATGGGGTCGTTCCCCCTTTCACTCTGGCACATGCTGTCTGCTCCATGGACGGCCGAGGTTGACTCATCCTCTGAACGGATCGGCCTCCCAGTGTGTGGTCTGCCTCTCTCGAACTAAAAGCTCCTGTGACCGTCGTGTCTGGAATGTATGTGTGTTCTCCAGCCTCGAGTATTTCAACCGCGGTGCGCACTTGTTATTTGCTTATCGTTTACATGAATTCATACAACATTGACTTTATCTTATCGAGTTCGGGTTCGAATGAAGCGTCTTGATGTGCGAAATATGACTGTGAGGGCGGAATATGTAAGCAATGAAGGTCAGGAGACCACGACGTCTTACAACACACACACACTCAAGCAAGTGCAAGTCACACATATGTGACCACAGTCTCTGGTGGCTCAGGCCAGGATGCAGTCTGGCCTCAACAGCACAGACTGTGGTCATGGTTTAGGGCAATCCTTTCCTGTGACCAGGGAGCCAACAAACAATGGAAGGGGTAAATGTAACTATAACCGCCCACCAAAGCGCCCAAGAAACTGGCAGAGCATGCGTATGGACAGGAAGTGATGAAGTGCAGTTGTGAAATGTGGAAGACAAGAACTGCAGTTGTTACAATAGTTTAATGAAACTATATGTTTTCAGAGACCTACTTAGGTCTCAAATATCTATGACGTATGTATGCAAACTGAAGCGACGAATGGATCTGGATCCCTTGGACTGTCTGGTACGGTAAGCGGTAGATTTACAGGGGTGTTTGGCAGGTCCTCTTTGTAACTTACCTGCGCGGTGGCAGCGTAGTCTGCCTCCGCAGTTCCTCGACCTGTAATCTTACCTGCCCTTACCTGCAGTTCAGCCACTAGTATGTTATTCGGCACCCTGTGGATTCTGTACTTCGTAAATACGTAGAACTAAGGGTTTGGAGAGGAATTCTGGTGGAACTAAATAATGCAACGCAACATTGATAAAAGCAATTATATTAGCTTCGTAGTCCTCTGACACCATTTACTACAAACGTGTTGCAAAATCGTAGTTTGCACTCTAGAATCCAGCTAGATAGCGGTCAGACGGATATGAGCCTCTAAGTGGGTTTAAGATCACTGTCGGATATCAATTGCATTTTGTTGTCGTCTCAATCAGGCTAATCCCAATGGTGATCGTACTAATATAAAACACTCAGCTGCCAGCCGGGTCTTTCAGTGAAAAACGCCAGGCTCTAGTATTAACGGATGCCACGGAATTCAGTCCTTACTTACACTTGATACCCCACATAAAAATAAGCATGATCATAACCAATTGGTCATAATTATTATTGGCCGAAAACAAGAACAGAATTACAACAGCAGGAACAAGCACAGCAGCTGACTTACCGTGTCCAATGACTGTCGTGTTGTTGCATGCACTACGCTTTGCTCGATTACCTATTTGCGTGTGTGCCATAGTAATTGTCACATATTAAGACTTGCAGGGGCGCAACTGCCGGCCATCTGTACTGCTACCCGGTCTAACCGCTAGTCCTCAACAATGACGAACTGTGCGCTCCTTCTCCCCCACTAAACCACTTGTGACGTCAGCCATCACTTCTGCCCTTAAAACAGACACATTTTACTTGATACTTTCCCTGTTGCTTTCTGCGCAAGTGCACTTTTGATTTTCACTCCTCTGTAACATTTACTCTGGCCCTCCGCTCTAATTTAAAGCTTTTTCAAACGAACTACCTTTTCACCCTTCGACAGCCCCTGATCAGACCAGTCCACCTTCTCCATACCCAAGGGATGCCCGCATGTGGATGCTGCATCGTATTTCTAAACTACCCCTGACTTTTCTGTGCCCTTCCGCCTTCACGCTCTTGCAAGTCACCGTGCTGGCCTACCGCGCCCGACTCGGCTCTTATCGTAACCCTTCGGCACGCTACCTCCGCTCTGGCCGTCCGTCCGTCTGCCATCCCGCTGCATTCGAATCGGCGCTCGCTTACTTAAAAATACTTAACATTATTGCTTGTCTGAAGCGTGGTCATTCGTGCACAGCACATTGCTACGTTTCAAAAGTTTGTACCAAAGCTGGGATTCGGACCTACGTCTCCTGCTTATTAGGTAGATGCAATAACCTTTATGCCTCACTGACAGTGAATAAGAGTAGCAGTCATGTCTCTGGTAGCATATGTAGTTTTTTTCATAATAAGGCTTGAATGTTCTTGAAATTATGTTTAACTATTATTATTAATAAACACATCAAAAAAAGACGTTGACTATGGATTTTGTATCACAGACACAGTCCCTTTGACTGTTCAGACAGACACTAAACCCGGAAAAAGATGTAAACAACGATGCATGAGCAGCGCCTATGAGACGGAGGGGTGCGAAAGCCGATCAGTTCGTCATTCCGCCGCGCGGGATTAGCCGAGCGGTCTTGGGCGCTGCAGTCATGGACTGTGCGACTGGTCCTGGCGGAGGTTCGAGTCCTCCCTCGGGCATGAGTGTGTGTGTTTGACCTTAGGATAATTTAGGTTAAGTAGTGTGTAAGCTTAGGGAGCGATGACCTTAGCAAAAAAATGATTCAAATGGCTCTGAGCACTGTGGGACTTAACTACTGAGGTCATCAGTCCCCTAGAACTTAGAACTAACCTAAGGACATCACACATCCATGCCTGAGGCAGGATTCGAACCTGCTACCGTAGCGGTCACGCGGTTCCAGACTAGCGCCTAGGACCGCTCGGCCACTCCGGCCGGCCAATGACCTTAGCAGTTAAGTCCTATAAGATTTCACGCAAATTTGAACAGTTCGTAATTCCACCAGGAAGGAGGTACACGGCTCGTGTTGTTTTTAGTTCAACCATGCCTAGACGGTCAATACCGCGGTTCGAACGCGTCCGCATTGTTACTTCGTGCCAGGGAGGATCCACATCGTGCACATTTTGTTAATGACGTCCTTCAGGATAACCACATCGCTCGACGAGAGTGGCCAGCGCGTTCTTCAAACATGAACCCTATCGAACACGCTTGAGATAGATTGAAAAGGGCTGTCTATAGACGACGCGTCCAACCACTCTGACGGAGCTACGCCGAATCGCAGTTGAGGAGTGGGATGCCGGCCGCGGTGGCCGAGCGGTTCTAGGCGCTTCAGTCCGGAACCGCGTGACTGCTACGGTCGCATGTTCGAATCCTGCCTCGGCCATGGTTATGTGTGTAGTCCTTAGGTTAGTTAGGTTTAAGTAGTTCTAAGTTCTAGGGGACTGATGACCTCAGATGTTAAGTCCCATAATGCTCAGAGCCATTTGAATCATTTTTGAGGAGTGGTGCAGTCTGAACCAACAGTGGCTTGATGAACTTTTGGATAGAATGCCACGACGAATACAGGCATGGTCAATGCAAGAGGACGTGCTACTGGGTATAAGAAGTACCGGTGTGTACAGCGATCTGGACCACCACCTCTGAAGGTCTCGCTTTATGGTGGTACAACATGCAGTGTGTGGTTTTCATGAGCAATAAAGAGAGCGGAAATTATGTTGATCTCTATTCCAGTTTTCTGTACAGGTTTCGGAACTATCAGAACCGAGGCGATGCAAACCTTTTTTTGATACTTGTTACGGTGATAGAGGTAGTACTGTGTTGTATAAAATTAAATATTATTGTGCATTGCATAATTTGTGTGAGAGGCAACACAGCCTGTGTTTTAATTACAACTTAACCCGTTACAGTGGAATGGAATAAACAAACAACTAAATAAATGGTCGAGGTAGGCTAGCACAGCAAGGGAAAATTGTGCTCTTGCGTTACCTTGTTGAAAAATAAAGTTTCGTATACCACAAAGGTAGAATTTACGCCGAAATTTTAACGCGTCAAGAAAGTAGTGGCTGCTGACACAATTATCTGCAACCCAAATCAGAGGTGCTCGTGTTTACCATATACCATCCCATATAATCACACGAGGTGCTGAGCCCATACGACAATGACTCAAGACACATGGTAACGTACATTCTTCTTGGTACCTTTACACATGAATACATCCATTGTGATGGCTAACGCGGAAGTAGAACTCGTCTGAAAAGACGATTTGGTGCCTCCCCTATGTCCATTGCTGTCTGCGCCTGTCTTTGCAGCCACATCAAGGGAAGCCCCAACATTGGTCGCCGTGCCAGAAGATGTCGCACAGTCTGTGTGGATACTTACTCTGCTGCAAACAAGCATATTTCCAGTCACAAGGAACGTGACGTGACAATACGAGCCTATGTGAGAGAGTCAACACACGGTCACCTCGGGAGCCAGTCATGTCGCGACGTTGAGGTCCTGCATAACATTATGAATGGTTATCCTGACTCTCACAATTCCATGATGGTATGACGTAGCGACCAAAGCGAGCAGCAATATTGCGGAACGAGAAATCGCAGTCTCCAAGGGCTCGAATTCCGACACGTACTGGAAAACGTTTCTCCTCCTCGCAGACAAAGAAACATTCAAACGGGATTTCTAAGTGAGATATACCTACATAATCTTTCCTTATATGTAGAATGTAGACGAGTTTACTCATGTCTGCTTTCTGCTCTTATGCTGAAATGTTAATCATTTGGATATCCAAGAAACTTGTACACTTTGTGCGAATTCCACGTTTGTTGCATCCTGTATTTATAATTTTGCTAGTTTAATGGCTTCCTACATGTATTTACACGTGCTGCACGATGTGTCTATTCTGTGAACTAATAATAAACATGTGAAACTGTAGTGTCCCTCTGTTTGTCTGTTTGAACACCATAATCTCCAAAACACCTAAACTAACTTTCATGAGGCTTTGTCAGATAGCATGAACATAGCTTACGGCACAGTATAGGCTTTACTTCATCAGACTCAGATCATGGAAAATAAATATATCCACACTAACATTATAAATGCGAAAATAACTGCGTCTGTTACGTTTTCACGACTGACCCGTAGAACCAACTGCAGTGAAATTTGTTATGGAGATAGCTTGAGCCTAGCTCAAGAACATAAGGTACTTAGTACTGTGTGCAAACAAGGTACTTACTTACGAGGGCGGTTCAGAAAGTAACCTCCGATTGGTCACAGTGCGGGTTGTGGGGGGAGTAGCGACGCCATCTGTGCGTTCACGCACTCAACAGGTCAGTCGGCATCAAGCTGTGGTCGAGTGAACGTCGTACCTGCGCTAGTTTAGTTTTTGTGGCAGTTTGAAATGTGTGCTGCAATAGAAAACCCCGCCAAATGTGAAGTGCGTGCTGTCATAAGGTTTTTTACAGCCAAAGGATATTCTGCAGCAGCTATTCATCGTGAGCTTTGTGCCGTGTACGGACCAAGAGTTATGAGTGAAGGAGTTGTCCGTGAATGGGTACGTTTATTTAAAAGTGGACGAGAAAACGTTCATGATGAAGAGAGGAGTGGTAGACCATCATTGGTGACTGACGAACTCGTTCAGACAGTTGATGCAAAAGTTCGTGAAAATCGACGTTTCTCAATGTCGGAGTTGTCTACTGGTTTTCCACAGATTTCTAAAACTCTCTTGTACGAGATAGTGACAGCAAGATTGGGTTACCGTAAGTTCTGTGCACGATGGGCGCCCAAAATTCTTACCGACCACCACAAAACTCAAAGAATGGCCTCTGCATTAGACTTTCTGTCACGTTATGAGGACGAAGGAGAACCAATGTTAAACAGAATCGTGACCGGTGACGAAACCTGGACATCAACAACAACCACCTGTCCAGCGGCTACATCCAGATGCAGCACCCTTACCAGCTCCTCCAGGAACTACACTGGACAACACGACGGCTGTGACCAGCCACTCGTTACCATTTGTTCGGGGAGAATCTGGAATACAGCCGGCAGAAGAGCATATGGATTTATCGGAACAGGTTTCCTCCAGCTTCTCCGCTACGAGAAACAAGCGACAAAGTAAGGTCAGTCTGGATTTAAGAAATTCCAAAACCTTCATAGCAGACGCTAATCAACTCTTACCTGTAACTGACGTTTCAAATGTAGCTGACTCCCGTGTAGCAACTGCTTCTGGGCTCACTCCTAACCAACATGCTGCAACTAACACCCCTCCTGTGGCACCTGCACCTACTCCGATGTCTCTCAACTTTTACAAACCTACAGGTAGGTGACCATTCGTAGTTTACATGGAATGTTTGGACAAAAACTTAGGCCGCTTGCAACCTATGGCACTAGGGAAATTATTGCACATTTCCTTGCCAGAAGTGAAGAATTCTATACTTAACATCTCTTCAGCAGGAAAAACAAAACTTAAGGTGGAACTGAAAACCCCAGACAAGACTAATTTCCTAGTTACCAGTGAGGTGTTAAAGTCAAAAAATATAAAAGCTTACATTCCTTCCTTTGTTGTCCATAAACTGGGAGTAATCAGGAAAGTAGACACCAAACGTGAACAAGCGGAGATTTTGGAAGTCGTACAATCTTCCTTCCCTGTTGTAGGCGTTCGGAGGTTTACGAAGAGATATGGTAAAGACCAAATCCTTAAATTGCAGACCTGTTTGTTAACCTTCGACTCTCAAACCTTACCGGAAGCCTTGTCTATTCACGGAACAAGATGTCCCGTTGACCTTTACGTACCAACTGTCAGGCAGTGCTTTAATTGTCTTCGTTACGGGCACATCAGCAAACAATGTCGATCTCAGATGAGATGCATTAAATGTAGTGGTCCACATAATGTTGAATCCTGTGTCTCACCTATCACTATTTGCGCTCATTGCGGGGGAAAACACGCATCCACGGACCGTTCCTGCCCTGAATACCATATACGGCGACGAGCTCAAGAATTAGCTACGTTCAACAACATTGACTTCAGGGTTGCGCTGTCTATTACTCGTATGCCAACCTATGCATCCGTCACCGGGGTTCAACAACATCACTTGCCGGCTCCGATCATTCCTGCTCCAACAAATTTGAGCTCTCCGGACTTTCAAAACCCACAACTCTTCCCACCTCTTCCCGCCGCAAGCATGCAGAGTCAACAACGCGGAAGTGGGGACGCAACTCAGTGTGCAACTGTGCCCCAGCAGACACACGTAGCTTACCGGCCTCCCCGGCGGCAGGCGCAAGTAAACAACCAAATTAACGTTCGTGAGTGGTCTCAGTACCGCAGCCTGTTATATCCCATGCAACATTCATTCACTCTTATCAGCCAAAATCCATACCAGTCTGCTGCTCACAGATTAGCAACCCCACAAGCGCCGAATCAACGACAGCCTCAAGGTCATGCTGAACTTATAAATAAGATAATAAATGTGATTGATATTGTCATGCAAAACATGAGACAAAATAGTGCTATGAACAATTCCGATATCCGGCACCTCGCTACTGACATATTTCAATCTCTCTCTCCCCAAATTATGGCGGCTTTAAGAGTATTGCAGTGGAATGAGAGATCGGCTAATTCTAATAGAGAATAATAGAGATATCGTTTTGTTACGTGAAACTTGGTTCACATTCGAACGAACTGTTCGCTTTCAAAATTATTCTGTAGTAAGGGAAGACCGTCTCGATGGGTGGGGCGGCGTAGCTATACTGATAAAAACTTCGCTGCTGCATCGACCACACCCGTTACACGTACCTGTCACCAACCTTGAATTAGTTGCTGTGGAGATACGAACTGCCCACAAAACCATCACAGTTGTCTCGTTGTATAACGCTCCCCACCACAGTATCGTGGAAGATGACTGGAGACAATTAATAAGTCAGCTTCGTCCTCCCTTTATCGTAGCTGGAGACGTGAATGCCCACCATGAAGCGTGGGGAGGAGACGTGACAGACAGGAACGGCAGGACCTTGATAAGCGTTATCGAAGATAATACCCTAGTGATAATCAACGATGGCTCTCCTGCTATGATAACTTCACCTCTCCGTAGACCCTCCGCAGTTGATGTAACTCTTTGCACCCCTGCTTTACTGAAATATCTAATTGGTGCGTTAAAAAGGATTCAATGGGATCCGATCATCTCCCAATAGTGTTTCACATTAACATCAACGTCGATACTACGCACACCTGTTACTCCAATAGTACGTGGAAAATGAAGGAAGCCAATTGGGCCTCTTATAAGGAAACGGTTCGGCGGGCAGTCGCAAATACGAGACGTGACTTACGGGACGAAGATGCATACCCAGTTTTACTCAATGCTATGAACGTCACAGCTGGCATCAGCATCCCTAAGAAAAAAGAGTTTACAGTAATGAAGCACCGTTCTCCGCCTTGGTGGGATTCTGAATGCTCTCGGGAAGTTGCGAAGCGACGACTCGCCTTGAAAACCTGTCGTCAGAATCCTTCATTGGACAACGTCTTGGCTGTGCAAAAAGTGAATGCGCGAGTTAACAAATTCCTGAAGAAAACCAAGAAGGACAGTTGGAAACAATTTTGCCTGTCCCTAAGTAATGAAACCAGTATGGAATGCATCTGGCATAAAATAAAAGCTTTTAGAACAAGAAGACTGTCTTCCTCCCCTCCTGCTACCACGGCCTGGTTAGAGGAATTCATAGATACCATCGCTCCTCCCACGGTGCCATTTTTAAACCATCGGTTCCCTGCTGAAGAAGACCGCTATCATGTTCTCCTTCGTCCTTCCTCTAAAGAAGAACTCAACGAAGCTATTAAAGTATCGAACGACAGTTGCCCTGGTATTGATCATATACACTACTCTATGCTTGCACACTTTCTCATGAACATTTTTAATCAGTACTGGATGAAGAAAGACCTCAAATCAACATGGAAGACGCAAGTAATAACTCCAATTCTCAAAAGTGGTAAAGACCCAAATGTCGGTACTAATTATGGACCTATTGCCTTGTCGTCGTGTGTTGCAAAAACACTGGAACGAATGGTAAAAAAGTAGACTAGAATGGTGGCTTGGAAAAAGTAATTTGTTGCCTAGGAGTCAATACGGCTTCAGAAAAGGCAAAGGGACCATGGATAACCTGTTTTTGCTTAATATGGATATCACGTCAGCCTTTCAAACTAAAGAGACAGTAGTGGCAGCTTTTCTTGACGTTAAGGGTGCATATGATCACGTACAAATACCGATACTCTTGGACAAGCTGGCAGGATTCGGAATTCCTTCACGGATGATCTACGGTATCAGTACCCTGATTACTCAAAGAAAGATCTACGTCCGTTTCAAAGGTACCATGATCGGACCTTTTTATGTCTCCCAGGGCTTGCCGCAAGGTGCAATTTTAAGTCCTCTCCTGTATACTCTATACAGGGTGTTACAAAAAGGTACGCCCAAACTTTCAGGAAACATTCCTAACACACAAATAAAGAAAAGATGTTATGTGGACATGTGTCCGGAAACGCTTAATTTCCATGTTAGAGCTCATTTTAGTTTCGTCAGTATGTACTGTACTTCCTCCATTCACCGCCAGTTGGCCCAATTGAAGGAAGGTAATGTTGACTTCGGTGCTTGTGTTGACATGCGACTCATTGCTCTACAGTACTAGCATCAAGCACATCAGTACGTAGCATCAACAGGTTAGTGTTCATCACGAACGTGGTTTTGCAGTCAGTGCAATGTTTACAAATGCGGAGTTGGCAGATACCCATTTGATGTATGAATTAGCACGGGGCAATAACCATGGCGCGGTACGTTTGTATCGAGACAGATTTCCAGAACGAAGGTGTCCCGACAGGAAGACGTTCGAAGCAATTGATCGGCGTCTTAGGGAGCACGGAACATTCCAGTCTATGACTCGCGACTGGGGAAGACCTAGAACGACGAGGACACCTGCAATGGACGAGGCAATTCTTCGTGCAGTTGACGATAACCCTAATGTCAGCGTCAGAGAAGTTGCTGCTGTACAAGGTAACGTTGACCACGTCACTGTATGGAGAGTGCTACTGGAGAACCAGTTGTTTCCGTACCATGTACAGCGTGTGCAGGCACTATCAGCAGCTGATTGGCCTCCACGGGTACACTTCTGCGAATGGTTCATCCAACAATGTGTCAATCCTCATTTTAGTGCAAATGTTCTCTTTACGGATGAGGCTTCATTCCAACGTGATCAAATTGTAAATTTTCACAATCAACATGTGTGGGCTGACGAGAATCCGCACGCAGTTGTGCAATCACGTCATCAACACAGATTTTCTGTGAACGTTTGGGCAGGCATTGTTGGTGATGTCTTGATTGGGCCCCATGTTCTTCCACCTACGCTCAATGGAGCACGTTATCATGATTTCATACGGGATACTCCACCTGTGCTGCTACAACATGTGCCTTTACAAGTACGACACAACATGTGGTTCATGCTCGATGGAGCTATTGCACATTTCAGTCGAAGTGTTCGTACGCTTCTCAACAACAGATTCGGTGACCGATGGATTGGTAGAGGCGGACCAGTTCCAAGGCCTCCACGCTCTCCTGACCTCAACCCTCTTGACTTTCATTTATGGGGGCATTTGAAAGGTCTTGTCTACGCAATCCCGGTACCAAATGTAGAGACTCTTCGTGCTCGTATTGTGGACGGCTGTGATACAATATGCCATTCTCCAGGGCTGCATCAGCGCATCAGGGATTCCAGGCGACGGAGGGTGGTTTGCGTGTATCCTCGCTAACGGAGGACATTTTGAACATTTCCTGTAACAAAGTGTTTGAAGTCACGCTGGTACGTTCTGCTGCTGTGTGTTTCCATTCCATGATTAATGTGATTTGAAGAGATGTAATAAAATGAGCTCTAACATGGGAAGTAAGCGTTTCCGGACACATGCCCACATAACATATTTTCTTTCTTTGTGTGTGAGGAATGTTTCCTGAATGTTTGGCCGTACCTTTTGGAACACTCTGTACACGCACGACCTAGAACGCATACTTACTCCCCCCACAAAAATCCTACAGTAGGCTGATGATATATGTGTTTATTCTACTGCTGCTTGATATCTTCGGGCCAAAACGGCATTAACCACAACCATCGCACACATCGATGAGTGGTTCTCTATCAATGGGCTGGAGATCTCGGCTGAGAAATTAGCAGTCGTTCCCTTCTCCAAGTCGACGACAACTCGCACGGAAGATCAATTACCTGTGGTAAGTACACCTTCCAAATAAAGTCTCACGTTCGATTTCTGGGGATGATTTTTGACTCTCGGTTAAGCTGGGCGCCCCACATCCGATTCACCGTTACCAAGAGTGAAGAAGGTTTAAATGTAATCAGATCACTCACTCGTGTCTGGTAGGGAGCGCACCAGTGTGTTTTACTCACCATGTACCGGGGGATAATTCGATCTCGATTAGACTATGGCTGTCAATTCTACCACACTGCGTCAAAGATTCATCTCTCCAAATCAGATACTCTTCAATATAGAGCCATTCGTACCTGTCTTGGAGCCATGCGATCGACGTCCACCAACGCCCTTTTAATAGAAGCAGGGGAGATGCCCTTGAGCATTAGGCGCCAAATGTTATCGGACAAATTCTACATTCAAGGCATGGCCATTATGGACAGTTCCGTCTATCAAAGTAGAGACTGCATTTATCGACTGTGGATTGCATCCCACAGAAGGAATAAAGTGCCAGGCGTTTGTGCCAGCTTTGACACTTGGTCACCTGTCATACATTATATACGGCGTTCAGCGCATCTACCTGTTTTTGAATATGATCTTCAAACGCTCTGCTCCCAGATCCCAGTCCATTATTTAAGTACGACCTAGCTGGACAGTACTAATGTCAACGTTGGCTTCAATCGTCTCGTTCAAGCACAATGGCCGGGTTTTCTCTGTGTGTATACCGATGGCTCCAAAATTCCGCAAGAAGAGTGTACAGGAAGCGCTTTTTTCTGCCCTCAGATCCAGATCCGCAAAACCTTCAAACTGCCTACGAGCACTTCTATTTTTACGGCGGAGACAGTGGCAGTTTTGGAAGCACTTAAGTTTGTCTCTAGCACTTCCTTCCCCAAGATATTGATAGTATCTGACTCGCAAAGCGTTCTTAAAACCATTCAGTACAGTCGATGGAACAAAACAACCAACAGTTATATTTTGGATGTGATATCTGAATATATTCGCAGCACACGCACGGGCCGGACAATCCACTTGTTGTGGTTTCCTTCCCACTCTGGTATCCTCTATAATGATGAAATTGGTGCATTAGCCAAACAAGCGGCAACCTTAGGCACCGTCCTGGATCTGCACCTTCCTTATACAGACTACTTACGTGAAGTCAAGGATCACGCAAGACAACAATGGCAGGAAATGTGGAACGTTTCTCAACAGACAAAAGGCGGTTATTACGCAGTGCTCCAACCTTGGATTCATTCACCGCCGTGGTTCATGAGGACACATCTGGACCAATCCACAATTTCTACCATCATAAGACTCCGCTTCAATCATGCCTCTTTCCCACAACATCTACATCGGATCAAAGTTTACCGTTCACCAGAATGTGAGTGTGATCCTGAGTCGGAAGCTAATGTCAACCACATCTTATTTATGTGCTCCAAATTTGACCGTCAACGGTTGGTCTTTCTGAAGACATTGCTGAGTATGGGCTACCATCTTCCTCAATCAGCTTCTTCTCTTTTGTGTACTAAAGACGTTCGTCTATATAAAGTGATAGTTAACTTCATCAAGAGTACTGGTTACAATCTGTAGGTTTTAATGGTGTACGTAAATTATAAATATGTCTTGCTGATGAAGATATTTCAGAATTGGTGTGAACTGTAAGCCAAGACACTTTTAATTATTTTCCAATTCAATTCAATTCAAAATTTTTAAAACATTATCTACAAAACCGTAACAGTTAAGCTTTTTATTCTTGTAAATATGCATTTTCGTATTTGTTTATTCAATTATGTGTACATTGTCACTATGTGTTGCCGATGGCTAAATTGAGTACACAATCAAAGGCCAAATAAAAACAAAACTGAACAGGCAGGAACGTGAGGGCAGCTGACGTTACTGCACGTACAGTAGCTTACTTACTCACCATCACTCATCGTAACAAAGCTACTGATTGGCAAGAACAGTTGCGGATAACAGCTGTAGTATAATAATCGAGGGTAGACTACGATAAAGTGAGCTGTTATCAGCGTCTCTGTGTATACAAAACAACACGGTCTTTGAAAATAAAATAAGAAAAAAACATACCACCTGTCTGCTTGCTTTTCTGGCATATTTGATGGATGCGGTCTCTTCCTGTTAAGTTCCTGTTAACGACAACAGCTGTGAAGAAATTAGAATTAACTTAATACCTTCAACTGCTGACGGGCGTTGATATATAAAGATATGCCCCGACCGGAACTCGTACCCGGGATCTTCCGTTTACATGGCAGACGCTCTATCAATATATGTCCGATGGAACAGATGCCATATCTATATAAGTGTATAGTTCTGGCAATACCGGCCATGACCTTCTTCTTATGTGTGGATGCACACATATTCCCCGAAATCTTACGGGACTTGGTTAGAATGTCTTCCAGGAGTAATGAGTGTGTTGGGGTGGAACACTACGAATGTAGTTTGTGGGCATACAAGGTGACAATGTGGGTCTCGCGGGAGGCGTGCGCGAGATACTCCCTGCAGTCGCACTAACGTTAGTAGCCTCGGTGGCTCAGATGAAGCCGGCACGGAACTCAGGGTGTTCGGTCAGACGGTTAGCTGCTCTCTGTGATAAAAAAAAACCTGCGTTAATGAATCACCGACGAACTGAAACGGGTGTCTTGCGACTTCCACCCGGAGCAGACACAACGAACGAAAACGAACAAAATGAGATTAAAAAAAAAAAATGCATAGAGCATCTGCCATGTAAGCAAGAGATCCAGAGTTCGAGTCCTGGTCGGGGTACACATTTTCACCTGTCCCCGTTGATATATATCAACGCCCGTCAGTAGCTGAATGTACTAAATTGATTCTAATTTCGTTCTAGACGGCTACGGGTCATCAATGGTGCCTATAAGGGTACAGCTGTGAAGGTTTATTTTGCATCACTTTTAGGAACTGAGTCATTTAGTTTAAGAAAGTGCATATAAATTTTGTATGTTTATTATGTATGTTTTCTTATTTGCATTTGAGAAAGAATAGTACTCCTTGAAATATTAGCTAACCTCCTTAAATTGAGGCACACAGTTCTTGTAACCATGCATGGATTGTGCCATTACTGAGTTTCAGAGAACTTTATTTCACTTTCTAAACAGTTTTTACAAATATTAACACAAACGTAAAAAAAACTGTTTAGAGATCAACCCGACATCCACAGGATACAGGCTCACTTCTCCAAACCATTCTGTGTAAATAATGTAGATCTTGTCTCCACAAACATCCATGAAAGTTAGTTCACGTTGCACTGGAAGCATAAGTTTCGTACTTCAGTCCGTGCGGTACTCGTATTTCTATTTTGTTCCCTTTGATTTGATGAGGACACCATCAAAATAAGCAGTTGGGAATGTACATACTAATGACATCCACGTTGATGCTTTCTTTGCAGACAGGAATGCCAGAGAAAGTTCTCACAACGAATGTCTTTCTATGGCATGCAGTATCCCAAAGAAGTTAAAGAGTAATAAATGGCCTACCAAGACAAACTGTTACGGCGGACAATAAGTTGTGGATTCAGAAGTGACAAACCATACATCTAGTACGGATTAAGACTAGCATCGAACGAGAGGCCACTTTTGGTTAGTTTCTCGTTACACATTTGTTGCATTCTGCGGACAGTGTATTCTGAATATTAGAATAGACGACATATAGAATTTCAACTACAGAGAAAGAGAGAGAGAGAGAGAAAGAGAGAGAGAGACATAGAAACTATTCGTCATTCTAAAGTTTTCACCGTTAAGCTACTTCCACGTGGCTAGAAATGCAAGTATCACAGCGTGCTGTCATGAAGACATTTAGGAAAACGGAACAGAGACTAATTACTACTTGGACGTTCAAAACATTGGAGAAACTAAATCTTTAAACCAGCCAAACGCTGATAACTACTGATTTTGTTTTTTCTTTTTCTCTCGTTTCGTCTTATATTACCCCGTTTTCATTTGTTTGATTCCTGCAGTTTTGTCTAGGCAAGGCAATTACGGAAATGTAACCATACTACAAGTTACAAATTTAATACTGTCTGGAAAGTGTGGCTACATTAACAGTTCTATTTTCCATTATTTGGTATCTGTCAACTGCAGTATTGATGTTATAGTTATGATAGCACTTCTGCAAATGATATACCTGTTTCTTCGTGAAACTGTAAACTTCAGTAATTACGTATGGTAAAGGCTGGATGGCGTAAGTACTTTGTATACAGAGTGGTCCTTTGATCGTGACCGGGCCAAATATCTCACGAAATAAGCGTCAAACGAAAAAACTACAAAGAACGAATCTTGTCTAGCTTGAAGGAGGAAACCAGATGGAGCTATGGTTGGCCCGCTAGATGGCGCTGCCATAGGTCAAAAGGATATCAATTGCGTTTTTTTAGGTAGGAACCCCCATTTCTAATTACATATTCGTGTAGTACGTAAAGAAATATCAATGTTAATTAGTTGGACCACTTTTTTCGCTTTGTGATAGGTGGCGCTGTAATAGTCACAAACATATGGCTCACAATTTTAGATGAACACTTGGTAACAGGTAGGTTTTTTAAATAAAAATACAGAACGTAGATACGTTTGAACATTTTATTTCGGTTGTTCCAATGTGATACATGTACATTTGTGAACTTATCATTTCTGAGAACGCATGCTGTTACAGCGTGATTACTTGTAAATACCATATTAATGCAATAACTACTCAAAATTATGTCCGTCAACCTCAATGTATTTGGCAATACGTGTAACGACATTCCTCTCAACAGCGAGTAGTTCGCCTTCCGTAATTTTCACACATTGAAACACGTATGTAACGTAGCAGCGATGGCGAGGCATTGCAGCGTCTCTGACCAGAGAGTATGCGCTTGACCGCGCGAGTGTTGCGAGCAGTACTCTGCCAGTAGTTGTTGCGAGGCAGTAGGTCTGTTCAGTTGTGTGCAGTACAGTAGTAGTCGTCATGTAGAGCAGTACGCTAGTAGTCGTCATGCAGAGCGGTCGGTCAGTGGTAGCAGCCCAGTGCGGTTGTGTGATGCAGTCTGTCGGCAACACTGGTCAAGATGCTGAATGAGGTATACTGTTAATTAAGATAATCATCGGATAATGTAAGGTTTATTTATTGTAATTAATTTTCAACAAGTGCCCCCAATAATAATTTTGATTTCAAAAGCCATTTTACATAAAATTTTTATTTAATTGAAGTAACTATTTCGTTCCACTTCCCTTAAAGAAAAGTTTCAAAAAAAAAAAAAAAAGAATATTATTATTTGCAATGCAGTTCCTCCAAGCCGTGCGCGAGAATAAGAGCAGAAATTTGACTAGCAGTTACAATGAGGTAAGACTTTAATTCTGATTGTTTTACACAGGGCCAAAGACCGATATTTCGGTTTAATTGAATTTCATTAGCACTGAATTGTTTTTCATTATTTTCGTGAGGAACTTATACTTGGGTCAGATTGCGATTCTCACACTTTTATTGTCATTACATTTCATTGCAGGGAGGTTACGCTTGGCTCCTATTCATTTATTATTTCTGTCTTTAAAATTTCAGTGGAGAGGTTACACTTAGCGCAATGTCCATTAGCATTCCTAAATAATATTGTTATTTCTTTCTTTTAAAATTTTTGTGGGGAGGTTACACTTGGCGACCCTGCCAGGATCGTATTTCGTTGAGAATCTTTTGAACAACAGTCAGATATCTGCTCTTATTTGCTTAGATGTAATTAGGATTTGGCGCTATGCTTTTACTAATCTTGTGACTTTCTTTCTACAGGTCAACGGCAATTCATTGCTCTGTTGTATTTGTGTGTTGCTTTTGCATTGTGCTTATTTGTTTTGTGAATAATTGTGACTATTGCAAAAATGCCGCGAAAGACTGTGAATAGTGTATCGCGAAGTATTGTGAATGAAATTACCGACTTAAACAACGTGACCGATAGTAATTGTGATACGCAGCGTAATGATGACAATCCTGCGTTCACTAACAATCAGTATATTCCAACCACTAATGATGACTTTTGTCTTAATGATGAACAAACGAACTCAATTGTCTCTTCTGTTAATTTGACGACAATTGATGACGCGGGACGCTCTATTGTAATGAGCGCTACCCAGCTTAACACAACCGGTTTGGAAAATTCAAGTAACATACAAACAAATTTTTCGAATGAAAATGGTCAGTGTAGTGAGAGTACGACGGATCCATTTAATTCCGAAATAGTGAGTGACAGTGTATGTCCGACTGATAATCCTTTTTGTAAGTTGCAGAATGACCAAATGGTCACACAAAGCGCGACAATTCCAGGTACACAATCAAACAGCACAGATAATGGAGTAGGTAATGTTACGTTAGAACAATTTATGGCAATAATGCTACAGTTTAGGAATGAACAGAACAAAAAACTAGACAAACTTATTGAACATTTCAAACAACAGAATGGAAGTTTCGACACCCATTATAAACAACCTTGCGAAACGATTGATGAAAGTCTCAAACTGACGAACGAAAAACAAGACAACCTTAACGAACAGAACAAACAAGTCAGTGAACAGATTACAGCTGTTAGCGTGCCCCGTCACGATAAGAAAGAACAATTACGTGAGGATACTGAGGCTTGTGCTAAAAACAGTAATAAAGAAGTTGGCACTGTTGCACAAGAATTAAATAGTACACGTGTAGACACAACAGAATTACACAAAGATGACATTAATGCAGTCACTGAACGATGTTCAGCAAACGAAACACAGAAACACGAAATTAATGCAGTCACTGAACAATGCCCTAAAAACGCAGTGCAGATACGCGACGAGTTTAATTTAGAGCCACTGGAAGTTTCACACACTCTGAATATGGAAAGTGTTAATAAAAGTGAACGACACAACAACCAAATTGACGGAAGTATTAAAGTAACAGAATTAACAATTATTCCAGTCACCAATACGTCACAGAACCCGCCACGTTGCGAACATTTGTCTGACTCACGCAGCGTGTATAATGTGAGCAATTTACAGCAACTACGCGACTTAAAATCCGAAAAGCCACGCGACTTAAAATCTGAAAAGCTATGCAACTTGAAATCCGAAATGACACAGACAAACAGATTCACGCACAAACCCGAACGTGTTTTCAAATTCAATGACGAGAACGTAGATTACGAGCAAATTTTATCCGCCAGAAAATGTAAAGAATTTAATAATGACAGCGTACAGGTACACGCTTTGCACTGTATACGACAATTTATCTTTGTACATTCACCGCTATTACCTGTAATGCAGAAACTAGCTTTGAACCAGAGGCGACAATTTGCTATTGTATTTTCATCAGCATTACGTATTATGCAGAAACTGGAATTAGCAAGAATGCAGCGATTTACTTTTGGAATTTTACCGCTATTGCTTGTAACGCAAAAGCTAAAATTTATTTGCAGTGCGTAATTGACCTCAGGGGATTCATTACGCTTTAATGAATATGTGCCGTAGCGAGCATAGGGCCCCGAGCTGTAGTAGTGCTGTTTCATCTTTAGTTTTCTGCACTGCTGCCTTTTCTTCTACTATCCTTTATATCTATCCAAACTGCTCTTTAACTATTGCTCTATCTAGAATTAAGAAACATTGTAATGAAAACCCGATATGACAAATCTTTTACCGAATGTGACAATTTTCAGTAGGCACTCCCGTAATGACAACTACCGCCGTAATTTTAATTACAGATAAAATCGTAATCATCAGTATGTGTAAAATTATCAGCAATAGGAACCATATTTTTGTAACAATAGATGTTTTTCACCACAACAGCATGAAAGTAAGCCGCTTAGCATACCTAACCAACAATGCAGTCTACAAGGTCAAGCAAACTTTAATGTTTCGCCGCGTGCACGTATAGTCCCAGCCCCAACAAATAGTAACGCATGGCAGCAAAGAAATAACTACGTACAGACAACACACTATTTCAACTCGCATCGCAATGCGCCGTATAGAAATTACTATCATGACAGACGTAAAAAAAACGAGCACAATTTTCAGCGTACATTTAATAACAGTCGATCATATTAGCAGCAACAACATCAGCAACAACAAATAATCATGAATGAAACAGACAATAGGTGTCATCGATAGCGTAACACGTCAGTAAGAAATAACAGAACGGTTCATATAGTGGATATGCCACAACATTCTCCCGTAAATAATAACACATACGATAGATTTTAACCAGATACAACACAGATTGCATATTACAGTAACGCAAACATTACTTTTGACACGCAGAATTTTGTCCACGAGAATGTTATTTGAAGCATGCTTTGTTGAATGCTCCACTTTTATCGCACCCAGACCTTACTAGAAATTTTTCCATTGCCACCGACAGTTCTAACACCGCTTTAGGCGTACATATTTTCCAGGAAATTGAAGAAGATGGTTCAATAGTAATTAAAAACATCGCATTTGCAAGTCGCATTTTGTCACCTGCTGAACGAAATTACTCTGTTACAGAATTGGAAACATTATGTGTTGTATGGGCTTTTACGAGATTTCGGCACTTTCTTTATGGCAGACATACTACCGTTTACACAGACCATAGAGCTATACAATTTTTGCTTTCAGCTAAATTTACTCACGACAGGTTAAGTAGATGGAAACTATATTTACAAGAATTTAATTTTACGATTGTCCACATTCCCGGCACACAAAATGTTATAGCAGATGCACTAACGCGTTCTCTCGGCAACAATCAGCAAGACGTAGCAACCAACTTCTGCAAAACAAATTTCAGTGTCATGTACATTCAGCAAGTTGCATTTGAAAACTTTATTTCATCGTCATTACAGGACATAGCAAAGGAGCAAAATAAAGACAATGTGTGGAAAGAAATTAAACACTTTTGGCAAGATAAGAATAATGTTACGATTAGAAACCACTACACTGTACGCAATGACATTTTGTTTCGCCGCTCTCATCCTGACAGCAACAATTAGTTATTATGCATTCCTGACGAACTGGTTAACAAACTAATCTGGTACACTCATTTAAGTTACGCACATTACGGAGCACGAAAATGTTTTCTTATACTGAGACAGAACTGTTATTTTACTAACATGGAGAAACGTATACGACGAGTTTTAGCGTCTTGTAAAATCTGCCAGAAAGCTAAATCAGACACCACTTCACATATTCCTCCATTATATCCCATTATACCTGTTAAATTAAGACATATGGCCGCAGTAGATATTTTTGGTCCGATTCCGAGAACTAACAGAGGTTTTTGCTACATCTTTGTCGCTGTTGAGCTCACTTCAAAATTTGTTACTTTCACTCCGTTACGCAAAGCTACTGCTAAAACTGTTTCGAAAGCATTTGTAAAACATTTTCTATTTCATGTAGGGCATGTGATGAAAGTAATTTCTGACAATGGATCACAATTTCGTAGTAGCGTATGGACACGCATGTTACGAGCCAGAAACATTTCTCCAATCTATATATCCAAGTACCACGCTTCTTCGAAGCCCTGTGAAAGATTAATGAAAGAAATTGGTAAACTGTGTAGAATATACTGCCACAAAAGACATATTGATTGGGATACACACATACTCTCATTCCAAGATGTAATTAATTCCATCCCAAATGAATCCACTATGCTATCTCCGTCTGTTATAATGAAAAACGTTGAACCACCAAACAAAATTAAAGAATTAGTAAACTTCCCTAAATGTCGCCGACTGAGACACCACGAAATAATTGACATTGCGTTGAACAACATCAAACGTGCCGCAGAGCGCCGGAAAAGACAGCAAAAACAGGTTTGTACACGCCGCGACTTTCACGTTGGACAGAAGATATTAGTACGTACACACTATTTATCCAGCAAATTAAAAGGTAAGTGCAGTAAATTTGAACTTCTATATGCAGGTCCGTATCGAATTCGCAGCATCCCTCACCCCAATGTTGTACACGTCGAAACTTTGAGAACCAGAAAATCGAAAGGCAATCACCATATCTCAAACATTAAACCGTTTATTGGGTGAAACCACTGTATGATTCAACACACTATGATGCCATTTACTAATGCAATTATTTCACCTGACTAATTACTGATGATTATCGTATTTTTTCTTGGCAAGTGCCCGACAAGGTAAGGTTAGCAGGTCGCTTTTCTTGTCGTTACACATCAGACTGTGCACATTTTCCACTTTTTTTTGTGTATATGATTGTACTCCAGTTTTGTTTGTATGCACTGTGAAATAGTTAAGATATAACACACACCAGTTGACTTTGACATTTTTTTTTGCCTTATGACATCTCAACATCGTGACTGTTTTACATTTTTTGCTGCTGCATTGTATTATTCTGTGTACATTTTTGCATCTGAACACTGTCAATGTCTTTGACACATTACGTTTTCTGTCATGTTAGGCTGTATGCTTAAGCATGTTACCATAAACCAGTCATTATTTAGTGGGTATATGATTTAAATGCAAGACATTAATCTTTGTTCATCAATTTCAGAAAGAAATGATGCGTGTAAGAAATAAATTCAACAGAAATGGGAATTTCACCTACGGAATAAACGAAAGAAGATGCAATAACTTTATGGGGAAGAGTAAATGGATCAGGATTAACAAGCATTAACAAGAATATACTATACTCATCATAGAATAGCAGTCTTAACTAATTTTTTCTTTCAGAATACAAGGTGATTGATGCAGGCTGTCAGACAGAACTACACATCTTAGTTTTAGTGATGAAATATGCTAGAGATAAGGAATAGTTGTATAATGAGTAATGAAGTGATATTTTTGCAGATGATAATGAATACTGATGAATAATGATGAAGGATATGGTATTATGAATAATGAAGTTTTTCTTTACAGGTGATGATAATAATGAAGTTATGATAATATGGATAATGAATAATGAAGTTTTCTCTTTACAGGTGAGGATAATGTTGAAGTTATGTATTTATGCTATGTAGTTATTTAAGTATTTGTTGCAGTTTGTTTTGACAGCAGGTGTTATATTGCATAGTAGGATGACGGAAAGTTTTGGAAAGGACAGCTATGGAACACATTTTTATACACATTTCACTACCTGTTAATTCGAAGTTCACTACTTTTCAGCATAGTGTGCATTTCTTCTTTCAGGTCAATAATCCATTTTGTATTTTTTCCAGGAGAAGCTTTTCATGATACTTACTAAACCTGTTACTTATTATACCTGTTCTAGTACTTGCATTTTTATTTTTTACCCATTTGTGTTTATCATTTATAAATGTGATCACATATACTGCCTTGTTACATAACCTTGCTACAGTTGACTCATGACGAATGACGTTACCTATCCTCATTTGCAGCAATAGGTCAAAAGCAAATAGTGTTATGCCTCAGCAATTAATTATCGATCCCAACGCAATGCATTGCTAAAAAAAAAATGTATTACCAGTCCCACATAATGTCACTAGTTTATGATAATTCTGAATAATACTGATCAACTTGGAATAGTATGTCACTTCAGTAATGACTTCTTAATGATACAAAAAAAATATATGTATAAAATAATGCTTTGTAACTGGCTAATAACTGCCACTGTTTATTGTAATGAGACTACTTATAATGCCCATGATTATTAATGCTATGACTGTAATTAACTGACTTTTAATAATGACTTCGTGATGATCTGAATAATACTGAATAATGAACTATGTTTTATTCTATTCAATACTTGCTGGCCACTGAGTGCCAATAATTAATATCACTCAATGAATTGTTATTAATTATGCCATTAATTAGCTCTTGTTTTCAATGTTGTTACTTTGTAACTGGAAAGGAATGTGACTGTTTAATAATGCTTTGTAATTAGGAAAAGCCTAATGATTAATACTATTGAAATGACAAATGATTAATTAACTGTAATTAGAAGAAGGCTAATGATTCTTAATTATACTTTGTAACTGGAAAGGAATGTGACTGTTTAATAATGCTTTGTAATTAGGAAAAGGTTAGTGATTAATACTATTGGAATGACAAATGATTAATTAACTGACAAATAATTAATTAACTGACAAATAATTAATTAACTATGCCATACTTTGTAACTGGAAAAGAATGCGATTGTTTCATAATGCTTTGTAATTAGGAGAAGGCTAATAATTCTTACTATATGGAATGACAAATAATTAATTAACTATGCCATACTTTGTAACTGGAAAAGAATGCGATTGTTTCATAATGCTTTGTAATTAGGAAAAAGCTAATGATTCTTACTATATTAGAATGAAAAATGAGTAATTAACTTAATTAGGAGAAGGCTAATGATTAATACTATATTGAAATGACAAATGATTAATTAACTATGCCATACTTCGTAACTGGAAAAGAATGCGATTATTTAATAATGCTTTGTAACTAGGAAAGGAAGGCTACTGATTCTATGTAAAACAATTAATGAACATTTTCTGTAATACTACATACTTGGTACAGAAATGTTCAATAACTGGGCTATGAATGCCACAAACTACTAATGAAGACCGTAATTGTCAATATTATGTGACTTAATGTCTTTCACCTTATGAGCTAACTACCCTGAATTACTGCAATGTCCATTTGTCCTGTTTATCCTAGTGATCATGGAGCACTATCTTTGGTTTTGCACTAATTCTACGTTGGTGTGCCTTGTAAGAGCGTGGTGTTGACACGACATGCTGTCCACCACCGTGAGCGGTGAAGACGTTATTATGGTCCCACTGTTTGGTGTACCTAATGTACTGCCAAAATGAGAACATGGAACATTACTACGACCGTTCAGTGTCTTGGCTACACTGATAAATTCTGATGGGAAAAGAACTGCAAATTGTGTCAATTGGTGTTGTACTTCTGTGGAAAGATATGGACTTTCAGAGCAGCTGTGTGCAATCTAAAGTGCTACAACCATGATGCAATCCTTCCCTTTCCTATCCTAATTCTTGTCACATAGTGAAAATCATTTTTTGCTAACATCATTTATGTTCATGGGTTATACATTTTTTTTTTTTTTTGATTCGTTGAACTCCAGTGCGAGTACACTTATGTCACTTATCGATATGAGTTTTTTGCCATTATGTTTATTTATTGCGAAAATGCTAAAGACATTTTTTTGATTTGTTCTGAAGTACAGTATATGTACACTCTTGTCTTTTATACTGTATATACATTTTTTATTTTGATGATATGTTCTGAACTACAGTGCATGTGCACTTATGTTAGGTGTTAATATGTTTTCTACTGAACTTCAGTGCCTGTGCACTTTTCTCATTTTTCAACATGATTTGTACTCATTCTGTATATTCAATACTTCAGTGCGTATGCACTTATGTCATTTCTTACTCATTGTATGTTCTGAACTCCAGTGCATGTGCACTAATGTCACTTGTCATGATTTTTTTTTTTTTTGCCAGTCTGTTTATTTGTTCTGAATATGCTAAAGAATTTTTTCAGTGCGTGTGCACTCTGTTATCTGTCAAATAATTTGTATATACATTTTTCTGATTTGCTACTATGTTTTGTACTCATATCTTGCCTTTGTCTGAAATGTTTTGTACTTTGTGCATGTGCACCACATGTAATTCATGTATCTAAACATTCTGTAAATTGTACAAGCTGACTAATTAATGAAAAATTTTGCCGCGCTTGGCAAGTCCAAATGACTCACCATCGCTGCCAAATTTTTGCCCCCCCCCCAGTGGAGGGTTATGAAACACGTATGTAACGTAGCAGCGATGGCGAGGCATTGCAGCGTCTCTGACCAGAGAGTATGCGCTTGACCGCGCGAGTGTTGCGAGCAGTACTCTGCCAGTAGTTGTTGCGAGGCAGTAGGTCTGTTCAGTTGTGTGCAGTACAGTAGTAGTCGTCATGTAGAGCAGTACGCTAGTAGTCGTCATGCAGAGCGGTCGGTCAGTGGTAGCAGCCCAGTGCGGTTGTGTGATGTAGTCTGTCGGCAACACTGGTCAAGATGCTGAATGAGGTATACTGTTAATTAAGATAATCATCGGATAATGTAAGGTTTATTTATTGTAATTAATTTTCAACAAGTGCCCCCAATAATAATTTTGATTTCAAAAGCCATTTTACATAAAATTTTTATTTAATTGAAGTAACTATTTCGTTCCACTTCCCTTAAAGAAAAGTTTCAAAAAAAAAAAAGAATATTATTATTTGCAATGCAGTTCCTCCAAGCCGTGCGCAAGAATAAGAGCAGAAATTTGACTAGCAGTTACAATGAGGTAAGACTTTAATTCTGATTGTTTTACACAGGGCCAAAGACCGATATTTCGGTTTAATTGAATTTCATTAGCACTGAATTGTTTTTCATTATTTTCGTGAGGAACTTATACTTGGGTCAGATTGCGATTCTCACACTTTTATTGTCATTACATTTCATTGCAGGGAGGTTATGCTTGGCTCCTATTCATTTATTATTTCTGTCTTTAAAATTTCAGTGGAGAGGTTACACTTAGCGCAATGTCCATTAGCATTCCTAAATAATATTGTTATTTCTTTCTTTTAAAATTTTTGTGGGGAGGTTACAACATGCATTGACAATGCGCTGACGCTTGTTGTCAGGCGTTATCGGTGGATCACGATAGCAAATGTCCTTCAACTTTCCCCACAGAAAGAAATCCGGGGACGTCAGATCCGGTAAACGTGCGGGCCATGGTATGGTGCTTCGACGACCAATCCACCTGTCATGAAATATGCTATTCAATACCGCTTCAATCCCACGCGAGCAATGTGACGGACATCCATCATGTTGGAAGTACATCGCCATTCTGTCACGCAGTGAAACATCTTGTAGTAACATCGGTAGAACATTACGTAGGAAATCAGCATACATTGCACCATTTAGATTGACATCGATAAAATGGGGGCCAATTATCCTTCCTCCCATAATGCCGCACCATACATTAACCCGCCAAGGTCGCCGATGTTCCACTCGTCGCAAGCCATCGTGGATTTTCCGTTGCCCAATAGTGCATATCGTGCCGGTTTACGTTTCCACTGTTGGTGAATGACGCTTCGTCGCTAAATAGAACGCGTGCAAATAACTGTCATAGTCCCGTAATTTCTCTAGTGCCCAGTGGCAGAACTGTAGACGACGTTCAAAGTCGTCGCCATGCAATTCCTGGTGCATAGAAATATGGTACGGGTGCAATCGATGTTGATGTAGCATTCTCACCACCGACGTCTTTGACATTCCCGATTCTCGCGCAATTTGTCTGCTACTGATGTTCGGATTAACCGCGACAGAAGCTGAAACACCTACCTGGTCATTATCATTTGTTGCAGGTCGTGGTTGACGTTTCACATGTGGGTGAACACTTTCTGTTTCCTTAAATAACGTAACTGTCCGGCGAACGGTCCGGACACTTGGATGATGTCGTCCAGGATACCGAGCAGCATACATAGCACACGCCTGTTGGGCATTTTGATTACAATAGCCATACATAAACACGATATCAACCTTCCTCGCAATTGGTAAACGGCCCATTTTAACACGGGTAATGTATCACGAAGAAAATACCGTCCGCACTGGCGGAATGTTACGTGATACCACGTACTTATACGTTTTTGACTATTACAGCGCCATCTACCACAAAGCGAAAAAAGTGATCCAACTGAAACATTGATATTTCTTTATGTACTACACGAATACGTAATAAAAATGGGGTTCCTATTTTAAAAAACGCAGTTGACCTATGGCAGCGCCATCTAGCGGGCCAACCATAGCACCATCTGGTTTCCCCCTTCAAGCTAGGCGAGTTTCGTTCTTTGTAGTTCTTTCGTTTGACGCTTATTTCTTGAGATATTTGGCCCGGTCACTATCAATGGATCACCCTGTATATGAGGACATGCACAAAAATTGATGCCGAATTTCTTGTGTGAAAACTCCGAGAGCTATTTATTAACATTGTACATCTTTATTCTTCATGTCTACAAATTTATTTCTCAACACAACTATCCTGACGACAAACACATTTCCCCAAAGAGATCAGTTTGCTGATACTATCCCGGCAGAGTGGTTAATGTTGCTGACGGAGCCACAATGAAAGTTAAGTCCTCGGAGATGTTCTTTAAGTTTTGGAAACAGATGAAAATCTAAAGGGGCCTAGTCGGGACTGTATGGAGGTTGATCGATGACAGTGAAGCCAAGGAGTCGGGTTGTTGGAAATGTCGCAGCATTGTTTGGCATTGTCACCCTAAGGGAGAAGGTACTCCACGTATGGACGAACTTTTCGAATTCGAAACTTCATTACAGCTCGCTGTTTCTCACACCAACATAGTTACGTTACACACCTTCATGTTACACGCTGCAACTTGGAGCAGAGAGTTGCAACTTCTGTCAGCAAAGTGGGAAAGTCGACCAAACAATATGCGTGGCATGTAGTACCCCACCAGATACTGAGGACAGAACAAAAAATTCAGAGGTATTTCTTTTCAACACGCCCTCATACATATCACTGATACAGTTAGGAATGTAAAAATGGTAGTAAACAGCTCGAGGGGGTCAAGTACGATAGTCGAAGTACGTCGTGGATAAAAAATGGTTCAAATGGCTCTGAGCACTATGGGACTTAACATCTGAGGTCATCAGTCCACTAGAACTTAGAACTACTTAAACCTAACTAACCTAAGGACATCACATGCATCCATGCCCGAGGCAGGATTCGAACCAGCGACCGTAGCGGTCGCGACGTTCCAGACTGAAGCCCCTAGAGCCGCTAGGTCACACAAACGGCACGTCGTGGATAAAATAAGAGCATGATGTGCAGAAAAATATTTTACTTGCACAAAATCCGTGAGCAGAAGGCTCAAGTGGGAGAATGTAAGGTAATTTTTGATTATTTCTTACATGAAAATTTGCTCAGTTTTTCCGCTTTATGTTGTATTCTCTCTTAAAGTAAAAGCGATTGTGAGCCAGTTGCATGTACGGTGCGAAGAAGCCTACATCTTCCTTAGCCCCTGGACAAATACATGATTTTGAGATGCTGTAGCAGAATTGTCGCTTCTGTACAGACATATAAGTAAATCGTATTATTTTTCTTTTACCGATCTCGACTTTTCTTATGACTTCTTTGACGTTCAAGTAGTTCTGAGATTAAGACAAGCAATATGCGCTTGAATGGATTACTTTTAAAATCTGGAGAATGATTCAGTACTGCTAACGATGTCTAGATAGAGCAATCAAAGAAATTATTCTCTCATCTCTTACGCAGTTTAAGATTTAGCTTTCAGTGACGTCCCCAGGAGATTGTATATTTAAATCGCTCGGCAGATGTCTTTAAGGAAGGGTGAAACGAAATCAGTGGAATTTCCGAGATACCCTTTCCATTGCAAATTGTTCCTTGGGGCGAGAGATTCGGATCAGTGAAAGCGGATCGCTTTCTCTGAGGGGAAGGATACAAAAGGAAAAAAAAAAACTGAAAGGCTGCCACGGCAGGAGCTGCCTGTGGTCGAGAGTTGTGCCGTAAAAGCCCATCCGCCCACCGCCCTGCCGAGATTACTGCGTGTAGTCTCAGAAAGCAGCAAAACCCACACTTCGCTCCCTGCATGAAGGGAGCCTGTAACGGCTCTTTTCATTTTATTTTGGTGGAATGTTGAATACAAATGCATTAAAAGTTCTCTTTAACCACAGCCTGAAGCTAAACTGATTTAAATTAATACTAGATGAACCGTGCAAATAATTCTCCCTGTATCCTGATTAGTCACCAGTAAGTAATATAGTATTGCAGAAATAAGTAAATGCAAGTGGCTAATTATTAATAAAAGGTGTTATATTCTGAACAGTGGTAATAAGTGTTAGTATCACTGTAAAAAATATAAAAAGCAGATATTGTCTCTGTCAGATGAATTTTATTTTATTAAACTTCTTTAATCTACTAAACTTCTTTGAAAATAATGTTAGCTCTTATAATGTGATCGTCGTTAAATTTGTGGCTGCATGTATCTTTAGTACAAACATAAATAGCAGGCCGCTGTGGCCGAGCAGTTATAGACGCTTCAGTCGGGAACCGTGCTGTTGCTACGGCCGCAGGCTCCAATCCTGCCTCGGGAATGGATGTGTTTGATGTCCTTAGGTTGGTTAGATTTAAGTAGTTCTAAGTCTAGGGGACTGAGGACCTCAGATGTTAAGTCCCATAGTGCTTAGAGCCATTTGAACAAACATAAATATCATTCGATGTGCAAACTCGTGAAAAAGACACGTATAACGGTCCATGCGATAAAACAGGTTCTGGTCAGTACAGTCCTGCCCTTTGAAGAGTTTGAACTTTATGCTGAGTTAATGGTCGTAGCGAAGGCTACTTTTATTCGGAATTTTTGTCTTATCATTTCAAAAGACATGGCTGGGTAACAAGGCGTGAAGTTAATGTGGGGTGTGAGCAGGGTTTTATCGGAGTCAATGAAATTAGCAGTGATGATGGTCTTACCCATGCGAGTCAGCACTAATCTTATAACATTAATTATAGCTAGATATGCGTTAAGATTTCAAATAAATGTAATAATACCGTTTTTAAAGCAATTGTTGAGGTGGTAAAACAGACGGATTTAAAGAGTTCAAAAATTTATAGGGTGCAATTGAACCTTATTTATTTCTTCAATTTGGACAGGTTTGGAACTGAGGTAAACCAATGCATCTCCAGGCAACAAATTAGAAATGGCATATTCAGTAACTATTGTACAGTCATCGTCGAATAGAAATGCGAAATGCTTTGTCATTTATTTCTGTGGCATTGAATGTAGTAGCAATAAAACTAACGTAATTACACTAACGATATTTAGGAATTTTGTTGCAGTTTAAAGATTTTGAGATTAGGATAAGTGTGACATAACGTTGCAAACGCTGTAAAGTAATGATGAATTAAAAGTTAAATAAATTACGTTATGAACTTTACTTACCTGTGATGATGAACGGTGATGTAATATAGTTTATTTCCGCAGTATATAACGCTTTCTAAAAGAAAGTAAGCAACTCCATCCGCTGTTGTGCATAACAGTAAAAATACAGTGTCAATAAATGGTGCCTTTCTTCATGATCAAAATCGCATAAATCTAGGCCACAAAAACAGCTGTCGTACACGTCACTTAAACAAATTGTCAATATGTTTACGGAATATTCCGCCTGTTCTTGGAGGAATGTAGACATATTAATGACTTGAATACAAGGTATTACTGTTATACAACAATATATTAGTTCGTTACCAGCCAGATTTCAGGTTCTTAGGTCACTGTTAGATAACTTAATGATAAACAGGTAGTCCACATAACTTCAACGAGAATTCATAGCTGTACAAAGAATGTCGTGTAAAAATAAGTGACATTTTATGACAATAACTTCATAAAACACAAGCACAATGTAATACCTAAAGAGACTCTGAACAAATAAATCTTATACTACAGTACATTCAAACATTAAAACTGCTAGAGTGTATAAAACAAAAATGTTCTACTAGCGACTAATGGCACTGTCTATGGCACAGTCTACTACGTCATATGGAAAAGCTGATGAATGTGACGAATACCCTGAATAAAGGGAGGGGATGAAAGAAGTCTGTAACTGTTCCACACCCACATTCCATAGACTTCTTTCTTCTCCTCCATTCATAACGAACTAATAAATTATTGTGGAACGTTAGTATTTTGTACTCAAGTTATTAAACTGTTAATAGATGGCATCTTTTACAATGGATTTACAAAAATCTTCCAAAATAATGTTTTTCAACGAAAACAGTAACTTTAAACTAACTGTGTATTTTTCGTCATTAATGGTGAACAAAATCTTGAAAATGATATATGAATCATTATTTTTGATTAAGATATACGGTTATACTGCTTATCGCATAAAAACACCGTTGAGAAATAATATGTACGATAACTGTCGCCAGAGATGTGTGACAGATATAGACACTTAGTCTTCACAGTATCTGTATTCGGTTTCATTCACTGTACTCTATTAATAATAATCATTTAAGAATCCAGTATCTGTGTGAAACGAGAAAGTAGTTAACGTTCAATGACCGCCATACGTGACGTCAAGTTACAACATCAAGTGTTAATTTTGCCAAATATGGCCTTAGCACACTCCATAAACTCTACATTCAAGTTTATCAAGTTTAGCCGACACTAATACATTCACAAACCAAGTCGTGCTTGCTGCTACAATGTTCAGTGCGTCATAACCATTGCCTAACACAATCTGATAAAGACTAACGGGAAGGCTATCATTTTACAAAGCCATACTACACGAGTGAAACCTGTTTTCATCGTTATCATTTACACCTGTAATAACTATCGTTAGGAAATATTTTTTTAAAACTTTGCACTTAGTTCATTCTTTGTTTTTGAAAAAAACTGCATTTACTTTAACTGAAATGGGGGTCAAATTTAAGCGGAGATTCCGCCCAAAACTCTTATCTTTTCTTCTAATTTTCTGATTTCAAACAAATTCTAATATCGTTTATCACATAAAAATGCAGCAATACGCAAGCTTTGAGGTACATAACTTCAAAAGATTTTGAGTTTTGAAGTTTTAAAATGATATTAGTGGTATTTTTGAAAACCCACTTTTGGTACTCATACCTCAGTTTGGACATTCCAGTTCTTTTGGTACATTCAGAAGACAGTTCTGCAGTCCTGTGCATTCATTTTATGGAAAATATTCAGTATGTTTTTCACGTGTCTAAGTTTTCTTTAATTATCAGTACGTGCATATGATAACAAAATAGACAAACTAGATTTATGCAGATACCTGAAGATTACTTCCTACAGAAATTGCATTGCGACTGGTTAATATTTGTAATAAAAATGTTGGCACGAAAATTAGATCAACAAAGTCACGGGATGTGGATTTTAAAAATGTAGTTCAAAAAGAATGCTAGAACAAGACACACAGCCTTTAAAATTCAGCAGCACCATATGTTTCCGTTCCAGCTCCTGTAAGAATTTTCATCTTATTATAATTTTAAGACCACTGTAGGCTTTCTTATTCTACAGGCAACATCGTATGGACTGTTTGATCCGTCACCGGTTTCTAGACAAGCAGATCTTCTTCTGGGATGGTGATAAAGGAGTGCGGGGACTCCTGTATTCTTCAGTCTTCAAACAACCTGTGTTAAACTGAGAAACAGCTTCTGCAAAACTCAAAAGTACCTTTTTTCTAATTTTTTTGGACACTTGGACCAGATGACACTGTGCAAACTTTCATTTGAGTTTTGAGTCTTGCCATCATCGCGTCTTGTCAGTTGAGCATCAGATGCAAATCTTGACAGACAGATACCATTTTGGTGGCTGTCAGTGTGCCACGTTCTCTCGCACACTCCACATTTCAAATAGTTCTTAACGTACATTTAATTCGAATACTGCCAAATTGTTGTCGGATGGAACACTAAACACCTCAAGGACGTGAAATAGCGATCAAAACATTATAAAAAATAGAGGTTTCAGGGCAGAGACTCACCTTAAACTCTATGACGCAAAATCACTACATGGGGCTCTCTGATACGATTTTGCGATGGCTGAATATGTACATTGAGGAAAGAGCAAATTTCAAGCCATTAAAAAATGTTTAGCATCTCAGGAGCCCCTAAGTGATCGCAACTTTACGAAATGAAGTGTCTTTACGATCGTTTTCTCATTCAGTGCTGTGAAGAAGTAGTACATGAATTTAGCTTTACTTCTCTTTACAAGTAAACACTTTTCTCCTTTACACTTAACAGCATATAAAATGTTGTGAGTAAAATTCATGACAAAGACAGGCACATGTGAGTTCACGTATCAGACTTGAACAACATGTTGATACAAACTCGGCTAAACCTAGATAACTGTTCTGCGATAGTGCTGTCGAACAAATAACTCCAGTTGTCTCGTGTTACACTGAAGCGCAGAAGAAACTGGTATAGGCATGCGTATTCACATACGGAGATATGCAAAGGGGCTGAATATGGCGCTGCTGTCGGCAACGCCTATATGAGACAAGTGTCTGTTAAAATGGCACGTTATCAAGATTTAAGTGAGTTTGACCTTGGTGTTACAGTCGACGTACGAGCGATGGGACACAGCATCTCCGAGGTAGCGATGAAGTGGGGATTTTCCAGTGTAATCATTTTATGAGCCTACAGTGAATATCAGGAACCCGGTAAAACATCAAATGTCCGACATCGCTGCGCCTGGTGGAGATCCTGCAAGAACAGGACCAACGACGACTGAAGAGAATCGTTCAACGTGACAAAAGTGCAACCCTTCCACAAATTGCTGCAGATTTCAATGCTGCGCCATCAACAAGTGTCAGTGTGCGAACTATTCAACGAAACATCATCGATATGGGCTTTCAGAACCGAAGGCCCATTCTTATACACTTGATGACTGCGTGGCACAAAGCTTTAAGCCTCGCCTAGTCCCGTCAAGACCGATATTGGAGTGTTGATGACTGGAAACATGTTGCTGGTCGGATGAGTCCCGTTTGAGATTATATCGATCGAATGGACGTGTACGAAGGTGGAGACAAACTCATGAATCCATGGACCTTGCATGTCGGCAGGGGACTGTTCAAGCTAGTGGAGGCTCTGTAATGGTGTGGGGCGTGTGCAGTTGGAGTGATGTGGGCTCCCTGATACGTCTAGATACGACTCTTAAAGGTGACACATACCTAAATATCCTGTCTGATCACCTGCATCCATTCATGTCCATTGTGCATTCCGCTGGGTTTGGAGAATTCCAATAGGACAATGTGACATCCCACGCGTCCAGAATTTCTACAGAGTGCTGCTGAGCACTCTTCTGAGTTTAAACACATCTGCTGTCCACCAAACTCCCCAGAGGTGAACATTATTGCGCATATCTCAGATGCCTTGCAATGTACTGTTCGGAAGAGATTTCCATCTCCTCGTACTCGTATGAATTTATGGACAGCCCTACGGGACTCATGGTGTCAGTTTCCTGCAGCACTACTTCAGACATTAGCCGAGTCCATGCCACGTCGTCTTGCGGCACTTCTGCGTGCTCGCCGGTGCCCTATACGATATTAGTCAGGTTTATCAGTTTCCTCGACTCTCAGTGTATGTTGTGTCGTGCAAGCTTAAATCGTACCGGTATCACTATCACGATGTTCTTGCCTCTGGCAATCAGTACCGATAGTCTGTACTTATAATTCATACAGGGCCATAATTAATAATTCTGGGCAGTAGTGACATTACTTTCTGCTGTTCAAAAGCTGCTGCTCGCCTCGTGTATATCAGCTGTCTGGGCTTTCAGACCACAAACGCCACTTGCTCGGAAAGGCTCGCTACGCGCGCGCTAGCGTCATGATAAGCGCGACCCCCTCGCGAAGTTACTCACTTTGTCTACATGGCTACGTACAACGTTTGGGCAACAACTAACCCTTTCAGTATGGGTGATACAGGTAAGAACGTTACGACCTATGTTACACGTCTTTTATTTCTTAACAATTTTACATTCAAACACTGAACGATGACAAATAATTGGACCAACAAACAAACATATAGCATTCTCAAAGAAAATCAAAGAACATATGTTACAGCATCCGATGTGGGATTGACACTTATTAGCATAAACATAAATGTCGTTTAGTATGAGTGGTTACGTTACGAGCCTAACGTTACTATGAAATAATTGTTATCTGAATGAGACGACGAACAGTTTGGTAGGCCATATATCACTGTAGTGTTAATTAGTTTAAACAAGAAGTAGATTGTTATTTCAATGTACTATTGATTTTAGTTTTGACTTCTTAGCTTTTATAACTGCACTGAAACTGTACGTTACTTTCTCTGTGCTACAAAACGTCGTCGTTGTGTAAGTAGGCTGTTTATGTTTTCTTTTGGCAACGTTACGTAGCGCTCTGTATGAAAATCACTGGCTGTGCTGTGTGCAGTCTATGGCTAGTTCGCATTGTTGTCTGCCATTGTAGTGTTGGGCAGCTGGATGTTGACAGCACGTAGCGTTGCGCGGTTGGAGGTGAGCCGCCAGCAGTGGTGGATGTGGGGAGAGAGATGGCGGAGTTTTGAGAGCGGATGATCTGGCCGTGTGTCCATCAGAAACACTACATTTTTAATGTCATGAACTGCTATATATATTATGACTTTTGAACAATATTGAGGTAAATACATTGTTTGTTCTCTATCAAAATCTTTCTTTTGCTAACTATGCCTATTAGTAGTTAGTGCCTTCAGTAGTTTGAATCTTTTACTTAGCTGGCAGTAGTGGCGCTCGCTGTATTGCAGTAGTTCGAGTATCGAAGATTTTTGGTGAGGTAAGTGATTTGTGAAAGGTATAGGTTAATGTTAGTCAGGGCCATTCTTTTGTAGGGATTTTTCAAAGTCAGATTGCGTTGCGCTAAAAACATTGTGTGTCAGTTTAAGCACAGTCATGTATAAATTGTTCTAAGGGACGTTTCATATGTCGACCCTTAGCCGAGGATACCTCACTGGAATCTTCTGATTTTTTCTTGTCGTTTGTGTAATTAGTGTAGCTTTTGTTTATTGCTAGCGCGTAATTATAGAGAGAATTTCCTTTGTAGTTGTAGTTTTTCATTGTTGTACAGTAAAACAGTTGTGGCATGCATGTAGATTTGCAGCAAGTATTTCGCAGCTGCGCTTGCAATTAACGAGATATTATTTTCAGCGCTACGTTAATGTGTTCTCTTATTTTTGCTCTCTTATTTTTGCTCTTCAAATTGTGCTTTTCTGTGTTATCGTGTGAAATATTGTAATAATAATGGCGTGTGAAAAACGTAATACTGGGCTCCAAAGTAAACTGAGAAATGACAGTAAAGACGAAAGCAGTGTGTTAGCGCCACCGGGTAATGAATTAACTAATGTTCAAAGTAGTAATTTGGTAAATGTGCATAGGGAAATGGAGCGGGCTGCAAACAATGGTGTAGACAGTGAAACAATTAGTGAACAGGGAAGCATTATCGATCGATCGGTCGGCAACAGCTTGTCTCACGAATCCGAAATGACAGGACACAATCTTGCAAATACTGTAGATTCAGGTTTTGCCAGCAGTGGTGGATGTGGGGAGAGAGATGGCGGAGTTTTGAAATTTGTAAGACTGGATGTCATGAACTGCTATATACATTATGACTTTTGAACACTATTGAGGTAAATACATTGTTTGTTCTCTATCAAAATCTTTCATTTGCTAATTATGCCTATTAGTAGTTAGTGCCTTCAGTTGTTTGAATCTTTTATTTAGCTGGCAGTAGTGGCGCTCGCTGTATTGCAGTTATTCGAGTAACGAAGATTTTTGATGAGGTAAGTGATTTGTGAAAGGTATAGGTTAATGTTAGTCAGGGCCATTATTTTGTAGGGATTTTTGAAAGTCAGATTGCGTTGCGCTAAAAACATTGTGTGTCAGTTTAACCCCAGTCATGTATATAATTTTTCTAAGGGGACGTTTCAGTTGTTGTTGCAGTAGTTATGGTAGTAGTTTTCTTCGTTAGTGGATTACCTATATGTGGATACTGGAGGTGCAACAACAAGAAGTAAGAAGAGAAATAAGAAAAGTGAAACCTAAATCATTTGCATCTTTGTTACCTAATGGATGCAGGTGTTCAGTAGTAAGCAAAGGGACATGCAACACAATTGTCTATAATTATGTTCTAGGACAGGATGTAATAGTGTTTGAGACGTCCACTGTTGTTCTCGCCTACATGATAAACATAAGGGAAGAAGCAACTGAGGAAGTATGTCTGCAAACATGGTCAGTATTAACCAAGACATTTTAAATAAACTCAAACAAATGCAAATGTGGACGAAGGCGGCCATGAATGGCTTCTGCTACACAGTTATATGACGTGCATACACGGATCTGATGGTAGAAATCCAGGGTTCTGAAAGCTTTACATACTAGAAAAAAATTAACCTCATAGTTTATGTTCTGAAACAGGCGTAAGGAAGGACCCCATCGCATCATCACTAATGGCGCTCATAGTGTCTGGTAAAAAAAAAAAAAAAGATATTGGTTGATCATCGTGTATATTTAATTTTTTCTTTTCTTGACTTCCGTTGACGTAGGGTGTTACGGATGTATCAATTTACTTCTGACGCGATAAATAGTAGATTATCCAGATGTTACCAGGATAGTTTTTTATCATTCTCATGTCGATATTCGTTTCATGGAGCGTGATTTTTTATTTTTTCCCTTTTTTTACAAGCTAGGACTAAAATGGTGACATACTGAAGCTTTGAGATGCCAAATTCACCCGGACGCCAAGCATCCGACCGAGCTCGACGACTACTTTGACAGTTACAGTCTATCAAGAAATTCGCCGAGTAACACATCAACAGAAAAATGTGCAATGATTACACTACAGAAGCATGAATCAGCAACGGGCACAAATAAGAGTACGATGATACTGTCAACAGACCTGTTACAAGAAAGATTCGTATCTTTAGTTTTGCCCGATGCTTCGTTGAATTGACAGGACATTTGAGGCTGTCAGTCACTCCTAAAGTGTCGTGAACGTAACATTTCACTGTATCTTTGTTTATTCTCCTCAAAGAATCTCTTCGAAATTTAACTTAAGTTCCAGGGTCGTAAAGTAGAGGTTTCCCAAAGATATTAATTTAGATAGAACCCCTTTCATTAAACGGGAAACTAAGGAAGTGCTCTTGCGCAGTGTTTTAGGAGAGCAGTGCTACAAGCAGACGCTGAGATAGCTGCGGGGGTATAGCGAGCTAATTTAAATTTTATAGCCGTCCGAAGTGCTGATGCGAAGAAACTGCACGCCGCACTTCGGCAGAATTAGTTTTCGTCTGCCCAGAAAACAATCTGCTCGCCAGCCTCACTTTCATTCAGAGAGGTCATTTGTTTGGTGTTAGTGGCGAGGGATAGAGACAGGGAGAAAGCGTCAGGGAGACAGAGAGAGAGAGAGAGAGAGAAATCAGAGGCCTTGCCGGCCGGAACATTCTGCGGGTGGAAAGCAGCGCGTGTTATTAGGCGAGCCTGCCAGAGGCAATCAGGGTTCGTTTAAATTTCCATCTGCAAGTTCGAGAGGGGCATAGAAATCAGCCAGGGAAGCAGTCGTCATAAGCGCTATGCCCTCAGCTCCGGCGTAATCAATGGCCGCTTTAGTGTGTCTCTAGATCAGAGCTCGAATCATGGCACTCTAACAGCAACGATTAGAGGTTGGGAATTTCAGTAGAAAACAACGACATGCTTCATGAGTGGGTTACAGGGCATGGAAAATAGGACTGGATGCGGGTGTGCTGTAAACGCAAGTGAATAATCGACGACGTTACAAAGACACTTGCAAGCAGGTTGTCATTAGAGTAGATTTGTTTTTGGAGAGTGTGTGCCTTGAACAAAATACAATTTTTGTTTTTCTTCTTATTTCCGAAACAAGTTTCGCCGTAGTTTCACTACCATCAGTGATTTTTTTATTGTCTTTCTATAAAACAGGAAAAATATTTTCTACTAGTTGTATCGTACACCCATAATTTGGATTTTTTTAGACAGTATTTGCGTATTTAAAAAACACAAAGTTTTGTATATATACCTTGTTACAACATACTATGGATTTCCTGGATTCTTGTGTTATTTAAGGCAGTGATTTTGTTTCAGTTTGTCATCAGCAACCATATAGAATTAATGTGGAACAGTTATTTACTTCGAAATTTTAGCACTGTTCATGTTATGGTTATGTCTACCACTAACTCAATAACAGTATGTGGAAAAGTCAGTGTGTGTGTGTGTGTGTGTGTGTGTGTGTGTGTTTGTTTTGCTATGCATTTCACTTACTTTTTCTGGTTCCCCGTTACCTTCGCTACAAGGACCTGCATTAAGTAACTTCACTATCAGTATGTACAAACTATGGAAACAAGATGGCGAATAACTGAGCAGTTTAATGTTTTCTGGGCGGGAGTTTTGAATCTGTGTGTGTGTGTGTGTGTGTGTGTGTGTGTGTATGTGTGTGTGTGTGTGTGTGTGGTGTGTGTGTGTGTGTGTGTGTGTGTGTGTGTGTGTGTGTGTGTGTGTGTGTGTCGATGGGTGTGGGTGTGTGCGCGTGCGTGTGTGTGTGTTTGTGAGTGTGTGTTTGTGCATTGAGAAGTGGTGGTTTGAGGTGTTTATGGGTTGGTGTAGTGTGATAGACGTTTGAGTGCAGCGATCTGTGAAACAAAACGACTGCATTAAACAGCACAAAAATGCAGGAAATCCGCAGCATGTAGTAACATAATATGTTCAAAAAAGATATCTGTTTCTCAAAGATGTAAGTACTGTCTTAAAAACTCAAGTTTGTATGTTTATAAGTAGTAAAAAATATTTTTTGTTTTATAGAAAGACCCACTGACGATGCTGAAATCCCTGCAAATGCCGCTGCTCTCGATCTTTAAGTGAAGGTTGTCGACCACTCGTTGTCCGTGATGAGTAGTAATGCCTGAAATGTGGTATCCTCGGCACACTCTTGACACTGTTGATAGCGGAATATCGAATTCCCTAACGATTTCCGAAATTGAATATTCCATGCATCTAGCTCCAACTACCATTCCGCGCTCAAAATCTGTTAACACCTGTGTGTGGCTACAATCACGTTGCAAACCTTTACACGGGAGTCACCTGGGTGCAAATAACAGCCCCGCCAACGCACTGGTCTTTTACACCTTATATACGAGATACTGCTGCCATCTGTATATAAAGAATGCTGACAAGAAAACGGAAAACTGTGATAAATAACCATAAAGGACCACGGTTATTGTCTAGACGCCAGCTGATTCAATGTCTACGACAAATTCCGAAGTAAAGTGTGTGTGGTGTATATAGTCTGTGCAGCGATTGGTAGTGAGAAATAAATGGACAATATAGCTCTAGCTGATTAGTGTTAAAACAACTTACGTGCAAAACAATATTGTACACTAGGGATAAACCGAATGTGATAAAACTGTTTTAAACAGACTGGCATGTGTATTCGGAAGGGTAACCGGTCGTCATGATTTAGTTTTTTTTTAATTATTTCGGGCATATATCAGGATAGATCCTACTGTAAGGCCACAGCTGACAGCCTTCCTATACTTGTCAACATTACCTGTAAGTGTGATAAAGCCTTTGTAGATGAATTATGTTTTTATTCGCTAATTCTTAAACTTTCATTGTTATGACAAGTCCATTATTGTTGTAGAACAGTCCGATTGATGGATGAAGCTACTACTATTACGTCGTTTTGGCAATCACTGGCGTTTGGCACTTCTTTTAACCAGTTGCTTTGTAGAACTGTACGCAAACGGCAGTTGTGTTTACAAAAGCAGGTGACCTCTGATATCTTATTGTGCAACAAAGTTCTTGTTTCAGGTATAATTGCGACATGTGGTAACCATTTTACTTTGTTATGTAGAAAACAATGATTCGATTACAGTAATGGTCCCAGGAATCTGACAGCTAAGGGTAGATTCCAAGAGACAATAAAATATTTTAATGGATTAGTTAGTTAGTTTCATCTTCCATGGATCATTTTGCATGATAAATCTTAATGATAGGGAACAAGTCACTGTACACTCACACCACAAATTATTTAGTAGATACGACTACATTCTGAACATTTGATTTTTTTAGTATTCATGTGTGTGTTTATAATTTCTATTCTCCACCTTTTAGGCATTATAGTAATAGAAATTCTATGGAATAGAAGGAGATGTCAAGGAGAAACTTTTTCAGTTTGTTTTTTAAATTTACTTTTCTATCTGTCAGACATTATGTATCACTAGATAAATTATCAAAAGCTTTTGTTGTACTATTGTACACCCCTTAATTGCTAAAGACAACCTTAACGTGGAATGACGAATGTAATATTTTCTTCTGGTGTCATAATTATGAACATCATTGTCCCTTTTGAACTGTGGTGGATTATTTACAATCAACTTCATGAGGGAAAAAGCATACTCTGGAGCAATACTAAGAGTGGTGAACTCCTTAAACAGATGTCGACAAGATGAGCATGGGTGAGCACCACATATTATTACTGAGCTTCTACAACTTTATTTCTTAAAGATGAGTTACCCCAGAACATTAATCCTTATGACGTTACTGAATGAAAATATGTGAACTTACTGATTTGTGTCTCACCAAGATCTCAATGATTCTAAGTGGATGTGCTGCTGTACTAAGTTCTCATAGGATTTCCAGTTTAAACTCTCATTAATATGGACACATAAACGTTTTCAAGTTCCCACGCTGTTTATTATTCCGTCAGCATGTGTTACACTTATCACTGGCGTAGTATACCTACAAGTGCAGAACTGGTTTATGCTGTGTGTTTTTAAAACAGAGGGCAAGGCCACTCGCAGAATACCAGTCAATGACACATTTAAGAACATTGTTTAACAATTCTTCTGCTTATGTACGTGTCGTTGGATTGATTACAACACTGAAGTCACCTGAAGAGGATATACTCCTGTTTAATGCGTATTAGACGGAACATGGTTTACGTATATGAGGATCAATAGTGAACATAAGATTGAGTCTTGGAGAACCCCATATGTGGTTTCTCCCCAGTCAGAATTACGTCTCCGGACTATATTTTCTGCATTCCTTTTGTTAGATATGAACTATCCCTTGGTTGTCAATACCATCATTCCCATAAAACTTCAATTTCTCTAGGAGAATACTGTGATTCACACAACCAAAAGCCTTAGATAGGTCGCAGAAAAAACTAACTGGCGCTCTTTTATTACATAATGCTCGTAAAACTTGCTTATTGAAAATGAATATGGCATTCTTGACTTTGTCAGAGACTAACGTGATCCAAGAGCTTCTGTAATTTGTAACGCAGAAATTTTTGACGAACACAATCTCTTCATGTGTGTGCCAAAATGTGCACAGTTATACTATATCAAGTTAAAGGCTCTGCTCTGCCTATGTCACATAGCTATCATTAGTACACAGTCTTAGGAGAGCTTTTGAAATTGGGGAGATCTCGACGGTAGTTATCGACAAGTTGTTTTTTAGTAGACATATTTTGTATTCTCGAGTGGAAAATTTTCGGGGGTATGTTGATGCTCTCTACAATCATTTTTATTAATTTACTCAAGAGATTTCGAAAACATGGCACACAATATTGCCCCAAAACAGGATTGTTGGACAAAGCTAACGATAAATTTCGTGGATGATCCAAAAAGCTTATGCATTGAGAGGGTCATATACTTTCTGTGCTGGCATAAGTGACGTGTAATCTGCCACTTTTTGATAAGCAAATAAATTTCTAACCATGTGAGCAACACTGTATTCTGACGTCTGGTATATATATGTAAATATCACTGTACATATTTTGGCCACCGGATTTCTTAAGGAATCATACAAATACCGGCTACGTTTTATGTTACTTGTCACGTGATCAGTACTTTAATCCTTAACCACGAATATTATATTGAACACTAGCATGCTTCATGGAACAACACTTGTAGCGAGCGTAGTACGGAACAATATACACGGATTGGATCACGGGCACTACTTTAGGAAGGAACTTCTACCTTAATAATGCGTAATTTAACGAACAAATCGTCTACACCGGATGTTGTAGTTCGGCACATACCACTATTGGTAGGTCGTAGTACGCCTCGCTCTGGTTCGCCCATGAGAATACAGTACGATCCTAAATATTATCCCCAACAATAAAGTTTACTTAATGTGAGTCAAAACAACAACAGTGAAACTATATTTCATTGCTTTACTGAAATTCTATTTTGTATTATTGAAATTAAGTCGTGCAGAAGTGTTGTATCACAGTAAATATTTTCAGTGTCCACCTCTTGTCGTATGAGAGCTTAAACTCGATCTGTTACTGACTCGGCAAGTTTTGCATACGTACCGAGTTTCGTTTCATTGCACCAGACGTGAAAAAAATTCTCAGTTAACTCTATTCTAATAGAACAACAACAAGTTACACATTGAAATGATACTTAAATCGAAACCCTTAGCTGCCGACAGGTGTTGTTGATATACATCAATGCGAACAGCTGAAAATGTGTACCCCGACCGTGACTTGAAACCGGGATCTCCTGCTTACATGGCAGACTCTCTATCCATGGATTTTTTTTTTAAGAGTGGACGGTTATGAGTGTTATTTTGTTACTTGAATTCCTGAATGGCTTTATTTCACTTGTATCTTATTTGTCTTGTTCGTAATATTTTTATTCGGTGTTTTAGTTTTCGTTGTGGCAAAAAAATACCTGAAACTCTTTTCTTAAAGCAATACTGCGAACAGTTTCCGTGCGTTATGAAGTTTAGAAAAGGTCCGTTTGTTTGCATTTTGTACTCTTTGCCGGTGTGACATTTGTATATAACATGCTAGAAAAAGCGATGTCTAAAAACACTTAGAAACAAAAATGCACTGAAATGATGTTAAGAACAAAAAACCGGAATTAGATGTTGGAAGTGAAAATCGTGGGGTGCTAAATGCTTTTTACAACAATCATATTGTTTACTTAAAATCAGAAAGCATCTCAACCTAGTACCGATTGAAATTACATTGAAATGAACACCCTCAGCTGCTTACAAGCGTTGGCATACGTCAACGTGGACAGATGAAAATGTGTGCCCTGACCGGGACTCGAACCCGAGACCTTCTGCTTACATGGCAGACGCTTTTTCCATGTGAGCCACCGAGAGCACGGAGAATATTGCGACTGCAGGGACTTATGCCCTGCACGCCTCCCGTGAGACCCACGTTCCCAACTGTCCACAACCTAAATTTGTACTAATCCTAATAGATATTTGCCTATTCACTCATTACCCGCGCCAGACTAAAATGACGAGTCCCGTAAGAGTTCGGGCAAAGCGAGTGCATTCGCAGAGAAGAAGGTCAATGGCCGGGTAGAGGAATATATTCATCAAATAATAGAAAAGTCAGGAGATGAGGCCCACATCAAATCAGTCAGAAGACTGCAGACCAAAAAAAAAAGGGGCAATGGCGTTTTTATTCGGTGGCATGCCTCTAGGTGACTCCCCTTTATTTTTTTTTAATTCCCTAGACTATGGCCTCGAAAAGTTAATTTTGCTTACGTGTTTTTGCGTACGGTCTTTGATCTGTTGTTCTACGGTTGGCATATTGAGTTCCTGACGTAGTTCTCGAGTTAGTGCCCGTCGCTGAGCGTTGACCACGAGCCTTAGACATCTGTTTTGAAGTAGGAAAGAGCACAATATGTGATTTGGCAGATATCCCTTATGTGGGACCTCCATATAGTATCATCAGCTGTAGGATGTCCAGGTAAAATCGTAGTTTAGTGCGATCGTTGAGGTCGTTACTTTTCGGAGCGGCTAAAGCATGTGTATCATCTTGACAACTTTCGTCCGTTCTTCCAAGATGTATGCTTTAAAGAGCAACTTCTCGTGAAGAGTTACTCGAAGCAATTTGGTGATATTGCTCATGTAATGTCTGTCTTGAGAAGATGTTGGCGTTCATGAAGAAGTGGTTTACGACGAACCAAATCATAGCCGTCGTTTTTGTATGGTTAACCTGTATCTTGATTATGACTAGCCACTGTTCTGTGACTCTCAGTTGAGTCTGAAGTCGTCGGATGCCGTATCAAGACTCCGCGGTGATGTTAAAGAGGCGGTGTCACCTGCAAATTGCTCGAAATTGTGAGCTGGGCTCCTGCTTAAATCCACGAGCGTGCCACCTACCGAAACGCCAGACAAACAGAATCGCCGAAAGCACACGCATGGCTCACCGACAAGTAAGTGTATGTGAGGAAACCGCTCAGTCAGTATGCGAAGGGGAACGAGAAACTAGTGCTAATGTGGGACTGGAATATTCAGAAGGGGAACGAAGAGAAGGCAGAGTTACGAGAGCATGTGGAATCGGCCACGGGAAATTTTATTCAGCTCAGTAACAAATTTCAGCTAGTAATACCTACATATAATATAAAAACCACAGGAGGAGGAAGTACTTTGGGATCGACAGGACTCACAGGATGTTATAACCTGGAAACCAAATATTTTATTTTAAGTCACACAAGGGAGTACAGTCGTGCTTGAAAATATCCAAACGACCTGAATTGCATTTAACCTGATTCGAATGCAACCCGCAAAACGCAGCTGTCTAGCAGGTCCTCTAATCGCTCCTCGGTACAGTCGTGTGACTATTGAAAATGGTTCCAACAAGTCACCACTAGGAAACATTGCTCTGTATCGCAATAAATCAAATTATAAAGTAATACCACGAAACTACAAATATCAGGGAACACCTTAACACAGATAAGATTGTCCTTAAGGCTTGTGAGATCACATTTATTACAATAAATGACATACCTGGAATGTTACCACTCTCATTATTACGTAAATTAGGTAATGCACGTAGAAAGTTAGTCATATTTATGATTTCCTCTTCAAAGTAACGTACCGTACTTATTATTTAACATAAAATGACGTTAAGAATTTGAGTTATTCAAGAGCAGCTAGTTAAGAATATATATGAACTTCGAATGACACGACGAACCGTCTCGTTCTGAATATGGATTCAAACCCAGGTCATGCAGACTAAGCAACAATTTCGTGACTGACAGAAACTAACAGTCATTCCTGGCAAGGCATGCAGAGAGTGATATACCTCGATTTTAGACAGTATCAGTTAGCAAATATCAACTTTAAATTACATAACGTACACATTTTTAACGGACACGAATTCCTATCCAGCACCTATTGTCCCTGCCAACGAACTACGAGAGATGGTAAATATTGCTTCTTCACAAGTAACTTACTTGAAATGCCGTGAGGTAAAGCTTTTTGTTGGACAGGGATTCGAACCCAGAACCTAATCGGATTGTTATCGAAGCAAATCAACTGTGACATATTGGATTTTCTCGGCAGTAGCTAGATGTTTTAACTGAAATGACGAGACGAAACATTAATTTTGATTTCCTAGGATTCCAACCCGGCACACCTATCCCTGTTATATTCGAGAGGAAACGAACGTTAAATATGGGTTTTTTACACCAGCAGCGACATGTGAGCATGTTTGAACTAGAAATAATATGACGAAGAGTTCAGTGCTGACTGGGAACCGATCCCGACTCATATCGTTCTTGACTAGCACACAAAAAGACTTTAGCTACCGAATTTTTCTTCACCAGCAGCTCGGAATAACATCCTTGAACTTACAGAGATCTTGGAATTAGTTCTGTGTCTCACTGGGATTCAAAAACGTCAGATACCGTTAGTGTTGACAACGAATGAAAATACATTAATCATCAAAATTATTATCCACCAGCAGATAGGTTTTCTCATGCTATAGCTTGATAATACATAATGAAAAATTTAGTGCCGGGCAAAACCCACATCCGACTCATTGACCTTACATTTAGTCGCTGACCATAAATTCTAGCTCAGAGTGACACCAGTTTAAGTACCCTAAAGTACCGAAGACTGTTTGCCAGTGCTCTTTATCTCAGTATAACTTATATATGCATGTGTGGGACCGCTCATCATAGGATAATTATATATTTTTATTTTTATAATAATATTTAATGATTTTGGTGGGGGGTGTCTTTAAATATTGTGGCCAGTGATGCAGGCAATAATACCCAACTATTTCTGGCGACTTAACACCATGACGACAGACAGATTGGACTCTCAGTGTATTTTGATTATAGTTCGTTAGCCTTCTTGCAACCTCGTTCTAATACCTCGTGGGAGCAGGCGTTTTGCTTTTTGAACACCGAAAATAACACACAAAGATAGTAGCTGGAAGGATGCAAAGAAACAATCAGACTCACGGGTTTGGATCTAGTTCATCATTAGAAGACTAGATAAGAGGGAAACACTATGAAAGGAATGAAGACGCTGGTTAGTATACATTATTTGTACAGATCTGAAGATGAAAAATCACAGATCTGCACAGTGCCCACATCTGCACTTTAGTTTCTGTCTCTATAGGCAAAATTTTTAGTTTCCTCTCTTCTGAATTTTCAAATGAATTGGTTATTACGTGGCATAGGATAATTAGTTATCTGTGTTTCTTACAGCTTCCATTCGCACTAACTTTTTTCTACATTCTCGTGCAAATCATGATATTCTACTTGTATGATCACAAGACTGCACATAGATGGAATCGATTTCGTGGTGCAAAGTGTTTATTATCTTACTTTTCATGACAGGTGGACAAAGTTGATTTACAAAGACTTTTTATTGTACTGAAATAATTTTTTGTCACAAAGCAACAAGGCAAGTGTTCTATTCATATATATATATATATATATATATATATATATATATATATATATATATATATATATATATAGTGAGAAACTGTAATTGTGATGGAACATTATACATCTGAATGTTTGACACAACTGGTAAGAGAAAACGCTGCACATTAATCAAATCCCACACCTCCTCTCCGTATCCTCCTATGACACTAGCACAGGATTCTCCTCGTATACCGCTACAGAGCTGTTCCTAGCGCAACTGAGAATTTGCAACATCCTCACAAACATTGGCAACACTGTGACAGTGTAATCACTTCCGCGTATGGTACTGAACTGACTCGTAAAATTCACTTGATATTCCCGTTCCATTGGAATGACTCGTGCTGTACAATCCTCATGTAATCTAAGACACTGAGACAGAAAATACAAATTTTTGGCTAAATGAAATGCTATTCTTCACATAAGTGACGACTTATCTTGCATGATGCATTATGAGGCTGAGCGACCAATACCGTGATGAGAGTGGCGTGCAGACAGCAGTGTGTCCGTAACCCCATGGTACCACCTGTGTCTCATGTCGCAATGGCTAAATGAGTCATCAGTTCTACCCGTGGTAGGGGCCAGCATGTGCGAGCTTTTTTTCTGAGTTATTTTATGGAGCTGCAAATTTCCAGAAAAAATTCTGTATTGAAATCGGAAGAAAAGCCTTAGACATCAACTCCTCTTCGTAGCTCGGCTCAGTAAGTCGTGTTAATGGTCATAGATCGCGGTTTTCTGACTGCCAAGCTGCTTCACACACAATACAAGCGTCTCTGAAGAAATTCAAATCGGCCGTCAACAATACAAAGTACAATATTGTTCTTCTCTTAAGACTCACATGCCAGGGGGATAAGTATGAAGTATGTGAACCTTTTGATTACTATAGGGCTTCTAGGCTAAATTTCCACAGTGGCAATTAGGAACTCTCTGCAGACATTTGCTAACAGCGACTCTACCAGCTTACTTTTTCTCTGGGTAGCTTCAAATATGAGGAAATTTCGTCGCCTTAAATCCAATGGAATATTTAAAATATCAATTTTGAACAGCGTTCACTAGTTCATTAATTAATGCATAGACCTCAAAACAAGCAATTTGCTTGAGTTTCTATAGAGCAAGTTCCGAAAGGTATTGACACAATGTTTTGGATCCATTTACCATAGGGAATCAAAGAAAGAAACCAAACACATTACATTGCATTTACTCTCTGTGCCTTGACTAACACATATGAATCCATGACAAATAATAAATTATTTGAAGAATCTACTATAAAAGTACAAAGAACGGGATGTGAAACTTTAATTATAGCGCACTGAATCAAAAACAATGAAATTAATTCTGTGCCATTCTGTGCCACATAGATGTGTTGCATACTAGTGTAATAAAATACTCATCAAATAAAAACGGTTTTGTGCCTCCATTGCTACAGAGTGTGAAACACAAATCGTAGACAGATTTTATGAGTCACCACTCAACAACATTAAAGCATTTTACACCATCGAGAGTGAGGAGTGGAGCAGATGTTGTCAGCAGAAGGCGAGGCAGCGCAGTTCCTCAACCCCCGCCAGTAGGCAGCAAACAGGTCCCAGGGAACTCAGACGCATGCGGTGTTCAGAGGCAGATGGTCGGATAAGAAATCTCACGCCAAAATATTGCTGAATCCAACTGTTATTACCAATGTGACAGAAAGCGAAATATATTGTAAATTCACTTGAATTGCACTCATAGCTTCAGCACCAAGAGGAAACGGGCGACAAAAATTTTGGTGACTCGTGCTTTCGGTAGCCAGACGTCGTATTAGCTAGATTCGCGTCTTATCTCAATACTACAGTCTTAGTCAAGAGTGATGTACTCAGACTGCAGTCAAGACTACCTCCGGGAAGTGCTGCAGTCTACAATATTGCCAGATCGAGTATATTGCTGGGCGTAGATTTCTGAGGGGACCACAGCTGTATTGTCCACCTTACGTGAACGACTCGATGGTCAAGACTGATTCTACAACACGTATTGCACGCTAAAGACCCAGAAGAATTTGAAAAACAAAATTAGTTTATGAGAGCAACGTTAACTACAGCGTTCGAAGTGATCATGGTATTGTCTACGTGGGTGTAATCGGCTTCCAGTGCCCACTCAAGGAAGACAAGGATACACAGTCACAGTCTAGCTTCAATATTATAAATACTCCTCAGTTTGTATATGAACTCAGTCTTAGCTTGATAATAATTTTGAATATTTGGCAATACTGTAGCCATTGGTGTTAATCTCGTTTTCAACCAATGATTCCCACAGCTACAGAAGCAGTACTTGTGATACCTCTTGGACAAAACACTTACGCTGTGCTATCAGACGAAAAGATCAACCTGACACAAACTGTGGGAAGTTTGTTTTATAACCTTCATACCTGGATAAAGAGATTTTCCTAATTGAGATATCTGTGAACGTTGCTTTATAAGACGATTTAAGAAGAAACTAAATTCCTTCAGCTACGACAATGAATAATGAAATCGTCTTAACAGCACTAAATCGGGGTTTGTGAATCATTTACCGGCCATACTCTACCACATTTCGCTGGTTGGAAAGCAGAACGCTTAATGACAAATTTCACGGAAGGGAAAGGGGGACGAAATGTTTCCCCTGGAAGGCCATGTTGTTTTATTTAAATGATTACAAATCAGGAAAAAAGAACAGTGAGGTTGTCAGTATAAGCACATTATTGTTGTCAGTATGATGTTGCACTGCCCAGGGCCTGTAATGATAAAGGGACCGTTTGGTTCAATCATATTGTATACAGAAGTGGAAGAGAGAGCACCACCAAATCCTATAATCTGTAAGCATTGCATACACACAGAAATTACTGTTACAGTGTACTTATGGAGCCCAATGAGTGAATTGCGTATTTTCCGGTGAGGAAGATGTGACGGTACGTTACATAAATGGATATTTGGAGAAAGGGAAAAAAAGGTCTTTGATTGTGTCGCGTGTGAATTATAAATTATTTCAAGACTGCACACGTGCCCGCAATGTGTAGGAAAGATTTAAAAATTACAATTATACCACCAAAGTTACTAACTGCGATGTGATATAAAAAAGAACATTTTTTTACCTGTGTAATATAAATGAACATGAACAGAGACTGTGGCTTTATTGAAAACTCTCTCTCCCATTTTGTTTCGTCTCGTGGTAGGCAGCCATTGTAGTCCTGTCTGATAATTAACGTAATTTTTATTTGTATTTTTGAAAAATATAATAGAAATTATTATTAGAAAGTGTGTATTATTGCCTCAGTTGTCAACGCTCATGGTCCCAACCATTAATTCTCATTAACCATGTTTTTACATAACTTTGGAGTCGGGGAGCGCTTCTTCCCTAGCAGCATTTGGTCGGCCATTACGATGACGATTCATTTTATTACATGTTAATGCGAGAGACTTCCCAGTTTTGATCTTCCATTAATTTCAAAGTTAAAGAGAGTACTAATGCATTTCACATACGAAAATTCACAGCACTTAATAAGTTCAGTATGTTACATTTTGGCCGCCTAACAGCAGATGATATTTTCTGCAGTCTTGCCTTGCAAATAATGAAGAGGAAATATTGAAAATCATTCCATTCAATAAGCTCCGCAAAATCTTACTTAATCTTTGTGACATTTGGTACATAAATAACCAGTAGCCGCAGAGACCCATATTAATAGTTACAGATTACTTAAGAATACGAATATTTTCTTTCCTAAATAGCAGCGCTCACGCAAACTATTTATTAGAAGGTGGTGAGTCGCTCGTTGTCTTTAAAACATTTTATATCGTATGTACTTTGGGGCAGCCGATGTCCGTAAGAGTGTTATCACAGTAAAAGTTAATTAAAAGTCTCATGCTAGTCCACATTATTTAAACACACCCCCAACCAAATTCATAAAATATAATTGTAAAAATAAAAATGTATAATTATCCCGTGATAAGTGGTCCCACACATACATATACACAGTTATATCGTGATAAAGAGCACTGGCAAACGGTCTTCGCTACATTAGGTTACTTAAACTGTTGTCACTCTGAGCTAGAATTTATGATCAGCGACTAAGTGTAAGATCAATGAGTCGGATGTGGGTTTTGCAACTTTCCTACATTATAGAAGGAAGTATTAAATTTGTACTAATATTGCGAAAATTTTGAACTTGGATAGCATAGAAGGAAAGTCTATCTGCTTATTGCAAAGGAGAACAATTGATTTTCTAAAACATTCTTTGTCATACACAACTTGAAACAGGTGACGTCGACCAAAACATATGGAAGAACTGACAGAGACGTATATCGTAAGATCCCTTGGCTTTGGGTTTATGGCAGTATTCGACAGCCATTTCTTGTCCAAGTAAATGAAGAAAGGCAGCTCGTTTTTATTATCAAGTAACGTCTTCATCAGTTACTTTACTTTTAATGTAATCTATGAGTAACTGCTGATGTTTGATATTAACATAAAAAGGATTCCGTAGATAGGGAAAGAACCTATTTTAGGGCGACTACTTCTATAATGACCAAAAGCCATTAAATGATCTTCAAGCACATGTGTTCCAGCAGCGGTATGAAGACAATGATAGTAACAATGACGGTAATAATCGAACTTCAAGAGAATGGCGTTATAATCCAGAATCAGCATGAAACATATCATTCCTTCATTACCAACTGGGCAGAGCCAGTTTACGTTGGGAATGACCTAGGTTGAAGTCATGGTAAACTGAAATACTGTCGTCAGGAAACTTACCTACATTAGAAAATTTTATTTTATTTGATGAACCGATAGCCACTTAAAGGAACAGGGCTCTTATTTTACTTGTACTTCATTGAACTAGAGGCGTTGAAAAATTTGGCGCTGGACTGTGATTCGAATTCGTAAATCCTCTTTCGAGGATCTGAATCTCTCGGAACAGTATAGTTCAATCATTTCGCCCCTTATACCAAGACTGCAATCTTCTCTAGGTCTCCTCCAAAGGTAAATATGTGGGTCCGAATCCTGAACCAGTACAAAAATATTCATTATTTCATTTCATGCCATATCACGTGCACACCGGCCTGCTAGTGAAAATTAACGTGCATTTTTAATGTCTGTTCATGTATTGCCAACAATCGCAATAGTCAAACACGCACGCATCTTACTGTTGGTGAGTAAGCAGTTGATACTTAAGCTATATTCGTGGATGATAAAGGAGGACGGTAGGTGTGCCGTTCGATTGCCACTCAGGTGCAAAAATTTGTAAGCTTGTTTTAGATTGAAACACCTAGCAGCTGGTAAGAAAAACCGATATATAACATTTGATTTTACTTAGTTAACAGTCCGATTACGTGTTGGGTTCGTATCTCCGCCACAGAACTTCACATCATGCGCTTCATCTTTAAGTGTATGCACAATTTGTTACTCCTGAATGGAGGTATGTCAGACATCTTTCATGGTTAGTTAACAAGGTGGTGGTGGTTGTTGGGATGTTTAAGGGGGACTAAACAGCTAAGGTCATCAGTCCCCCATTCCAAAAACAAGCGAGACAACGTCGCAGAGCAGATAAAACCCCAAGGGGAAGGAGACTGCCCCCCCCCCCAGGTGCTAAAGAACACAAATTAGGCAACGAACACTACAGAAAAGAACCACGACAACAAAAAAGGGAAAGAGTCAACCATCCGATGAGACACCAAATCAGCAACAAATATGGAGAGACGCGAGGACAAAAGACACAGAAACGGAAAAGTGCAGGACCCCCCTAAATGGATCCATAAAAAGGACTAGCACGGATAAAATGTAAAACATTGTCAGCCATGGAGGCATCGTCGCATAAAATCAAAGGCAAGGTGCCCAGGAAATTAAAAGACTGGCGAAGGGTGCGCAGTCGGGGACACTCCAATAAAATGTGGGCGACGGTCAGCCGGGACCCACACCGACACAGGGGGGGATCCTCCTGACGCAAAAGATGGCCGTGCGTCAGGTATGTATGGCCGATGCGGAGCCGACACAGGATAACAGAGTCCCTGCGAGAAGACCGCAGGGAGGAGCGCCACACATCGGTCGTCTCCTTGACAGCCTGCAGTTTATTAGGCATTGTCAAGCCTCGCCACTCAGCAGACCACATCGCAAGCACCTTACGGCGCAACACGAGCTGCTGATCGGGAGCCGTGAGGCCGATCTCCAAAGCTGGGGCATCGAGCGCCCCTTTGGCCAGCCTGTCAACACGTTCGTTCCCCGGGATGCCAACATGGCCTGGCGTCCAAACCAAGACCACCGAACGTCCAGAACGGGCAATGGCGGAAACAGACTCCTGAATAGAGGACACCAGAGGAGAAGAGGGATAGCAGCGGCCGATGGCCTGAAGGCTGCTTAGGGAGTCACTGCAGATGACAATGGACCTACCTGAGCAGAAACGCATATGCTCAAGAGCGCGCAAGATGGCCACCAGCTCTGCAGTAAAAATACTGCAGCCAGCCGGCAAGGAGCGTTGCTCAACATGGGCAGCATGAGCAAAAGCGTAGGCAGTGCGACCATCAACCAGGGAACCATCAGTGTAGACAGGCTCACAGCCCGGAAATGATTCGAGGAGTGCAAGAAAACGGCGACGGAGGGCCGCAGGCGGAACCGAGTCCTTAGGTCCCTGTGCCAAGTCCAGACGGACGGACGGCCGGGACAAACACCAGGGAGGCGTAGGTGTACGGACCCGGAAGGGAGGCAGAAGAGGGAATGACCCCAGTTCTGACAGCAGGGACTGGACACGGACAGCTATGGAAAGCCCAGACCTAGGTCGCCGTTCGGGCAGATGGACGACCATGGCAGGGAAAAGCAGGCGACGATTGGGATGGTCTGGCGAGCAATGCACGTGGACAGCATAGTCGGCGAGCAGTCGATGGCGGCGAATCCGCAGCGGGGGAACCCCGGCCTCCACCAGTAGACTATCTACGGGGCTGGTACGAAAAGCGCCAGTTGCAAGCCGAACCCCACAGTGGTGTATGGGGTCTAACAACTTCAACACTGAGGGTGATGCAGACCCATAGGCCAGGCATCCATAATCAAACCGGGACTGCACAAGGGCTCTGTACAATCGCAGCAGCGTGCAGCGATCTGCACCCCAAGATGTGTGGCTAAGGAAGCGGAGGGCGTTGAGGTGCCGCCAGCATTTTTGCTTCAGCTGAGTAACATGAGGAACCCATGTGAGCCGGGCATCAAACACGAGTCCCAAGAAGCGGCAAGTGTCCACCACTTCAAGCAGGTGGCCGCCGAGGTAAAGTTCAGGATGAGGGTGGACCGTTCGATGCCTGCAGAAGTGCATAACTCGAGTCTTGGCTGCAGAGAACTGAAAACCATGAATCAGAACCCATGATGCTGCCTTGCGAACGGCGACTTGCAGCCTGCGGTCGGCGACTCCCGTAGTCGTGGAGCTAAATGAGATGCAGAAGTCGTCCGCATACAAAGAAGGAGACACCGACGACCCCACTGCTGCAGCCAGACCATTAATGGCCACTAGAAATAAGGAGACGCTCAACACTGAGCCCTGCGGGACCCCATTTTCCTGTATATAAGATGAACTAGAGGTGGCACCGACTTGCACCCGGAAAGAGCGGCGCAATAAAAAGGTTTGAAGAAAAGCCGGGAGCCGACCACGAAGACCCCACTCATGCAATGTGGCGAGGATGTGATGCCGCCATGTGGTGTCATACGCCTTCCGCAGATCGAAAAATACAGCAACGAGATGCTGACGTCGGGCAAAGGCTGTACGGACTGCAGATTCCAGCCGCACCAAATTGTCCATGGCAGACCAGCCCCGACGGAAGCCACCCTGGGATGGAGCGAGGGGACCGCGCGACTCAAGGACCCAACACAAATGCCGCCCCACCATACGTTCGAGCAATTTGCACAAAACGTTGGTGAAGGTAATGGGACGATAGCTGTCCACCGCCAGTGGGTCCGCACCGGGCTTCAAGATGGAGACAATATCACCCTCTCGTCATTGCGACGGGAACACGCCTTCGCTCCAAATGCGATTAAATATCGCGAGAATATGTCTCTGGCAGTCCCTGGAGAGATGCTTCAGCATCTGCGCGTGGATGCAATCTGGGCTTGGTGCTGTATCAGGGCAATCGGCGAGGGCAGCGAGGAATTCTCTCTCGCTGAAAGGAGCATTGTATGTTTCAGAACGACGCGTGTGGAATGAGAGCGGCGTCCGCTCGGCTCGCTCCTTTAGAGAGCGAAAGGCGGGGGGATAGGATGCAGTCGCAGAGCTCTGAGCAAAGTGCGCGGCAAGCCGTTCAGCAATGGCGGCAGCGTCCGTGCAGACAGCGCCGTCCAAGGAGAGCCCAGGGACACCCATAGGGGTCTGGTATCCGTAAATCCGCCAGATCCGGGACCACACGAGCGAGGGGGAGACATGGGAGCCCAAGGATGAGACATACCTCTCCCAGCACTCCTGCTTACGCCGTGCAATAAGACGATGGGCGAAGGCATGGAGCCTCTTAAAGGTGATGAGGCTCTCAAGAGACGAGTGCCGCCTATGACGCTGGAGAGCCCGCCGACGGTCGCGAATAGCCTCAGCAACCTCCGGCGACCTCCAGGGTACAGCCCTCCTCCGGGGGTGGCCAGAAGAACGGGGGGTGGCAGCCTCGGCCGCTGAAATGATGGACGTGGTTAAAACACACACCACCTCGTCAATGTCACCCTGTGGGGGAGACTCAATGGTTGCAGCGGAAGTAAAAGCCGGCCAGTCAGCCCTGTGGAGATCCCAGCGGGGCAAGCGCCCTGAAGAATGACACTGGGGCAGTGACAAATAGATGGGAAAATGGTCACTACCACACAGGTCAGGATGCACTCTCCAGTGGAGGGATGGGACAAGTCCAGGGCTGCAAATAGAGAGATCGATGGCCGAGAACGAGCCATGGGCCACACTGAAATGCGTGGGAGCACCGGTGTTCAAGAGGCTAAGGTCGAGCTGAGCCAACACATGCTCCACGGCCCGACCGCGGTCATCGGAGACAGTCCCACCCCATAGAGGGTTGTGGGCATTGAAATCGCCCAGCAGCAAAAAAGGTGGCGGCAGTTGGGCTATCAGAGCAGCCAGGACATGCTGCGCGACAGCACCATCAGGTGGAAGGTAAATACTGCAGACGGTAATAGCCTGTGGCGTCCACACCCGAACAGCGACAGCCTCTAAAGCTGTTTGTAGAGGTACAAACTCGCTGTGAAGAGAGTTAAGGACATATATGCAGACGCCACCAGACACCCTTTCATAAGCTGCCCGGTTCTTAAAATAACCCCCATAGCCACGGAGGGCGGGGGTTCGCATTGCTGGAAACCAAGTTTCCTGCAGAGCAATGCAAAGGAAAGGATGACGGCTGATAAGTTGGCGGAGCTCAGCTAGATGGTGGAAGAAACCGCTGCAGTTCCACTGGAGGATGGTATTAGCCATGGATGGGAAAGGCGTGAAGGGATTGGGGAGGCAGATTACGCCTCCGGGGCCCCTGCTGCTACTGAGTCACCACCTGGACAACAGCTATCTATTGCATCCGAGGGACTGTCGAGATCCATGTCCTCAGTGGACGCCAGAATCTCCACCTCATCCTCAGACGCAGAGCTTGTAGGAAGCGGTGGAATGGGTGCCACCGCAATGTCGGTAGCCTTGGGGAGTTTCTTCTTCTTCTGCTTCTCGCACTGCGCCTTGGGTGGTTCAGGCTGGGAGGGCGTCACTGGGTCAGTCTCAGGGACAGACGATGACCGTGTGTCCCGACGACCAGGGACTGGCGGTTGTTTGAGCCACTTGAGGCTGTCGGCTTTGGAACCGGTCGGGACGTGCGAAGGGAGGTCCCCAAGGGAACTCTTCCTTACGAAGTAGCCGAAGAAGTCTTCCGCTTCTCCGGCTGGGAAGGGGGGACTGATGTCCCCGATGGTTGCGGGGGTGTTGCTCCTGAAGTAGATGGAGCAGGAGCAACAGGAGGTTTAGTGCCCCCCACCATCAAGGGGGCAGGTGTGGGACTTCGACTCTGAGAGCTGACTGGAGTGGATGGAATTGTAGAAGGAGTGACAGTTGCGGCATAAGAAGCTGTCATGCGCACTGGATGAAGCCGATCATATTTCCGCTTCGCCTCAGTGTACGTCAGGCGGTCGAGAGTCTTGATTTCCATGATCTTCCGCTCCTTCTGCAGAATCGGACAGTCTGGCGAGCAAGGCGGATGGTGCTCACCACAGTTCACACAGATTGGAGGCGGCGCACAGGGATGATCAGGATGGGAAGGTCGACCGCAATCGCGACAGACGAGGTCGGAAGCACAGCGTGAAGACATGTGGCCGAACTTCCAACACTTGAAGCACCGCATCGAGGGAGGGATATACGGCTTGACATCACAACAGTACACCATCACCTTGACCTTCTCAGATAACGTGTCACCCTCGAAGGCCAAGATGAAGGCACCGGTGGCAACTTGACGATCCCTCGGACCCCGGTGGACGCGCCGGACGAAATGGACACCTCGGCGCTCCAAGTTGGCGCGCAGCTCGTCATCGGACTGTAAAAGGAGATCGCGGTGAAAAATAATGCCCTGGACCATATTTAAGCTGTTATGTGAGGTGATAGTAACAGACACATCCTCCAACTTCGTACAAGCCAGCAAGGCTCGTGACTGGGCAGAGGATGCCGTTTTCATCAACACCGATCCAGACCGCATCTTGGACAAGCCCTCCACCTCCCCGAACTTGTCCTCTAAATGTTCGACAAAGAACTGAGGCTTCACAGACACAAACGAGTCCCCGTCAGCTCTGGTACAGACGAGATACCGGGGCGAGTATCTTTCGCTCTCATTCACAGCCTTTCGTTCCTCCCATGGTGTGGCCAGGGAGGGGAACGATTTGGGGTCATACACATTAGCCTTAAAGTGAGCTTTGGAACGCTTAGAGACTGCTGACGGCTGGCCGCCAGCGAGAGATGATGTACCACGCTTCATTGCGGGTCATCCGCCCTGATGCCACCTACTCCGACCAAGGGCCCTCCCCACGGGCGCCACCCAGCCATAGCAAAGGCCACCTGGCAGGATGGCCATTGCCGGGAGTCCCGATGCCCCAGGGCGATGGGCATCTACTCCTTGGCATACATGGGGAGTTAACGGCGCAGGCATCAGTAGAGCGATCCCTGTGTTGTCAGGGGGCTACAACCAAGAGGGTACATGGCGGCCCCACCACAACGGACTGGCTACCGTGCTGGATCTTAGGTGCAAAAATGGCCAAGGTCGTCGTCGCAGTTAAAAGAAACACTGCAGAGTGCAGCGTGGTAATCGCCCAAGAGATCGAAAACGAGCGGGACACCATTGCAACGACGAGAAAGACGGCTAAAGGTCTAAGTGCATGACGGATACAATGCACCATGTAAGGCGCCCTTCCCCAAGTGATGGGAGGTCAAACCCGAGAGGGGACCATCACATAAGGCCGAAACATTTGAGACTCCTTTTAGTCGCCTCTTACAGTTAACAAGGACGAAAGGTTGCTGATAGGAGTCTCGGTTTATTACAAAAACTGTCGTCTTTTATTTTCAAGTTTAGATTTGGTTACTGATATTGGCGAAGATTTCGGTATTTCATGACTCTTCATGGCTAGTCAGCAATATGATTATATTAGATTAGACTTGATTAGATTAATACTTGTTCCATAGATCATGAATACGACATCTCGTAATGATATGGAGCGTGTCATTTCTTTAAATATCATGATTCAATTTCTTTACAATAATTTTTTACTCTCCCTCTCATTCTTTTTTATTTCTCTCTCTCTCTCTCTCTCTCTCTCTCTGACACACACACACACACACACAGACACACACACACACATTCTTTTTTTATTTTTGTTGGTTTGTTGTGATCGACTAGTTGTGAGGCACCAAAACGTCAGTGAATAAGTTTCTTAGTTTTGAGTACACTTGCAACAGAAATATAAAAACAACTATGAGAGTTACTGATTTATAATGATTAGTATTCAGTCAGTTCAAAATGGTTCAAATGGCTCTGAGTACTATGGGACTTAACTTCTGAGGTCATCAGTCCCCTAGAACTTAGAACAACTTCTAACTAACCTAAGGACGTCACACACATCTATGCCCGAGGCGGGATTCGAACCTGCGACCGTAGTGGTCACCCGTGCAGTCAGTTCTGAGTATTGTATTAGTACCTACGCTCCAGTCCCTAAACCTAGTTACAGAAAAAGCGAATCAGACGCATGACGTATTCCAAACTGTAGCAGCCGTGTCTTTTGAGACGCCAGCTATGGCCACTTCCCAGCCCGCCGTAGGATCACATTAGTTCGTCTTCTTGCTGCTGGTAATGTAACTGAGATTTGACAACAAGGCAAAGTACGTTTGGCTTCTCGATGATCGACGAGTTACTTCCTGATGTGCACGGAATTAAGACTCAAAGTTCACTTGATTTTTCCTGTGATTTCCATTGAATAATCTGAGTTATTATCGCTTGAAGTGTAACAAAAGATTGTAAATTCACGGTTTTCAGCCCAGGAAAGTGGTTATACGTGGAAATAGCAACTAATCTCATCCTTTAAATAGCGATTTCCGAGTTCTAGTCACTATTGGCCTCGTAAACGTAAGTCTCTTTGCTAGCTCTCTCGTAACGTGCTGACATGTGGAAAAGTATCTGTTATGGTTCGTGGTTCAAGTCTCGCTGACTATAACGTTTTTTTCCCTTCTGTGAAAGAGCTACAAGCAGTCAGATCAAACATTGATAAGAAAATCGCAAGAAAGTTGTTTCGGCTCATAGCGCAATTGTGATAGCTTACAATGCTGCACAACAGGTAACGCCTTGTTCCGCTGCTGACAAGCAAATTTTGGGTTTCCAGTGATACGTAACTTTATTTATGAAATGCCACATTTGCATATCTCTTGTGTATGACACAACATATCAATTAAACACAGACCCAATCGAAATGTAAGTGAGTAGTATTTTACTAATCCGTGCCAATAGAGGCACTCTTGTGTACAGATACTCAGTATTATTAAAACAGACGTTCGTCGTACGGTTATCGTGGGTAGTTTTATTTCATTTCTTATAATACAAAGCACAACTTTCGTAAGGTGTCTCTTAGTGTTGTTAAAACAATAGCAAACATGAGAGAGAAATTAATCGTAAACGATATATGGGAATTCTCTGATGTTATCTATAACAGTCTGACAATGCACATGCAGTTTATTGATTACATGCATGTAGAAAACTTGTTCTGAGTTAATGCTGTCAAACAAGGTTTGAAGAAGAATAAAATGCCACTACCACACGACAGCGAATGTAGAAAATACTTTTCTGACGTATTTTGGCACGATGCACTCTCCCCATACATAATACAAAAGTTTCGAGATGCATCTGCTGCCTGGCCATCTATTAAATCTGAAAAGATCAAAATGTCGCAGAAGTTAGAGCTTTTTCCACATGCGACTATTCTGGGTTGAGAAGTGGAGGGAATAATGTTCATAGTTCCATTAGATTTATAACTTCAGCAGATAGCAGAATTGCGTTTTAAAACATGTGAATGTACTCGAACTCGAGACGTTTAATCTACGGTGAACGACGCTTACTGCTACGGTACTAGCTCACACTCGTCTGCTGTAGCTTATAACTGCCTACGTCGTGTTGTGCCGACTTCACTGTAGCTTGAATGGATTTTTAAGTTTGTTTTATATGCCTGACTTCTAATTTCACCACACAAGTCTCCAGGGTTGAGCAGTTATTGCCCGATGACGACACGCAATACAGTTTGTTAAAGCAGAGTTCGCCGTTATTAATTATGTTTTTAGATTTAATTGTATTACTCGTACAGCGCGTTTAACAGCGCGTCGTCAAAATAAGTATGAAATTCTAATATCTTTGCAATACATAATGTCGACTATTGAGTTAAAGTTCGTACCTATTTTGCCATTTTAGAGAAGAGAAACCTTAAGCGCTTCTGCTTCTATAGTCTCAGTATCAAATGTTCACTAATTTCAATTTACTTCCTATCTCAGTTCAGTATTCAACACAAATTATATATCAATGTCATTTCAGGGATATTACGTCGGTTCCACACTAACGGAATAACATGTAATTGTCATTTAACATCACTTTTAATAATAATCCTTTTTCTTATGGCGTAAATGTTAATGAATGATCCCTATCTAGGAGGAAAGAGGGATTGATCCTAATGATGAGATAATAGATTTTAATGAGCCCACAATCGTTAATTAAATAAAAAATCACGTTCAAGGATGATATACGAACAACTTTCGTTACGTCTGTTTTCACGTATCTGTCAAAACTAATCCTGTCGCCCACAATTCAAATTAACACTGACGTTAACCCCTTTTGTCGGAACATCGAATCGTAACTATTATGTGAAAGTTTCTTCTAGTCCCCGAATTAATTCCTTTCAGATACGCGCACAACCGAACAGCAGAACAGAACACAAACGACTTGTTTTAACAACCGAACAACGCAATGACGTTACATTATGACAATGTCCGCCCAATTAACATCTCTTTGACTGTATTTTTTCTACTCTGCTTAGTTAAATTATTTCTAACTACAATTTATTCAGCTATTTAACAAAAACATCTAACAAAAAATAAAATAAGTTTATCACAACGTAAAAGATCCGTTATAAGCTCCAGACGTTAACAAAAATTCCTCCAGAACTTCCGCATTCCACAGTGCTGTGAGATAATGCATTTGGCTGGATCTAGACTTCTGAGAGACAGACAGTTACTGCTTTCCTTTTGCTTTGCACAACGTTTTCAACAAACAGATAGCGCAATAGAGTAGCTCAAATAGAAATGAACACTTCGTATTTAAATTTCTGCATTCTACATTGTTGGTAGTTCTGTGTAGGTGGCAGTTACGTCGTTTTATTTCGGTGATTACAAAATAGAGTCGACTGTGTGCACTGGGTTGCCGAGGCAGCTAGTTCATAGCGATTCGGTCAACCAAGTAAATGAATGTACTGAACATGCTGCAAACCACTGAACGAGCGTGTGTGTCAGAATTCTCACACAGTGTGTCGCAACGGCGTTATGATAGAAAAATGAGTCACACAGAAGACGATTTGGCGGTCTGTTGGATTGATGAAAGCTTCTTATACTTATGGTGTGGGTTCGTGTCCAACATCTTCTCATGATTTTTGATAGGGAAAGACAGATTCTTTTCTCTTCTGGCTACGCCAAGTGAAGAGGGTATAATGGCATTGTGGTCTGAAATTCACATTAAAAGTGACATTCCTTCTCTACCACGTCGACATTAGATTGCACCACAATAAAGTCAGGAGAGGCGACAAGTAGAAACTCTATCACCATTAACCCTTCTTATACTTGTTATTTATTACTAGTGACGAAACAATCACTGTGTAGGGTCACAGGACAATTATTACATCTTTTATTTGGGCTTCTGTATGTCGATAAAACCGGTTCTGAACTGGGATTGCAACTCAGGCAGCACTTAATGCGGAATTTGATCTCTTTGTGACAATACAGCTCCACTACAAGTTGTTGTTTGCTCAAAACTGCAGATTCCTCAACATCTCCACATATTGCGCATGAATATTTTCGAATCCTAATCCGACACTAAAGTTTTCATTATGTATTATCAAGCTCTAGCATAAGAACACCTATCTGCTGGTGGATAATAATTTTGATTTTTTATGTATTTTCATTCGTTGTCATCACTAACGACATCATAGGTTTTTTTACTCCCAGTGAGACACTGAGCTATTTGCAAATTCACTATAAGTTCAAGGATGTTATTCCGAGCTGCTGGTGGAGAAAAAATCGGTAGCTGACGTCTCTTTGTGTGTAGTCAACAACGATATGAGTGGGATTCGATTCCCAGTCAGCACTGAACTCTTTGGCATATTATTTCTAGTTCAGACATGGTCACATGTCGCTGCTGGTGTAACAAACCCATATTTAAAGTTCGTTTTCTCTAGGATATAACAGGGATAGGTGCTGGGTTGGAGTCCTGGGTAGAAAAAATTAATGTTTCGTCTCGTCATTTCAGTTAAAACATCTAGCCACTGCCGATAAAGTCCGAAATGTCACAGTTGATTTGCTTCGATAACAATCCGATTAGGTTCTGGGTTCGAATCGCTGTGCAACACAATGCTTTACCTCACTGCATTTGAATTAATTACTTGTGAAGAAGCAATACTTAACATCTCTCGTAGATGCTGGGTAGGAATTCTCGTCCGTTAAAAATGTTTACGTTATGTAATTTAAAGTTGATATTTGCTATCTGATACTGTCTAAAATCGAGGCATATCACTCTCTGTATGCCTAGTCAGGAATGACTATGAGTTTCCGTTAGTCACGAAATCGTTGCTTAGTCTGCAAGACCTGGGTTTGAATCCATATGCAGAGCGAGACGGTTCGTTCTGTCATTTGAAGTTCATACATATTCGGAACCAGCTGCTCGTGAATAACTTATGTTGTTAATGTCATTTTGTGTTAAATAATAATTACGGTATGTTACGTTGAAGAGGAAATCATGGATGTGACGAACATATTAGGTGCATTACCTATCTGACGTAATAATGATAGTAGTAACATTTCAGGTATGTCATTTATTGTAATAAATGTGAACTTACAAGCCTTAAGGACAGTCTTATATGTGATAAGGTGTTCCCTGATATTTGTAGTATCATGGTTCAAAAATGGCTCTGAGCACTATGGGACTTAACTGCTGAGGTCACCAGTCCCATAGAACTTAGAATTACTTAAACCTAACCAACCTAAGGACATCACACACATCCAAGCCTGTGGCAGGATTTGAACCTGCGACTGTAACGGTCGCGCGGTTCCAGACTGTAGCGCCTAGAACCGCACGGCCACATCGGTCCGCAGTATCGTGGTATTACTTTACATCTTGAGTTATTGCGATACAGAGTAGAGTTTCCTCGTAGTGACTTGTTGAAACCATTTTCAATAGTGAAACGACTGTGCCGAGGAGCGATTAGAGGACCTGCTAGATAGCTGGGTTAGGCGGGTTGTATGCAAATCAGGAGAAATGCAATTCAGGTCGTTCGGATAGTTTTGAGCACGACTGTACGTTCAGTGGTATATATGGACACTCTCTGATAAATGTGTAGCAAATAGCCGATACTAAAGACATAATAAATTAAAATGACGCACCTGATGCTAATTTATAAGATAAAAATTCTTTACGTACACTGTAGTGTATGAAGAGTGAGGAAAAGTTTTCATAATAACGTTATGAGAGTGCGACCCTCAGGAGTCACAGATCGAAAGGTCGACTACACATCTAACACCTCAAGAGAATCGTTTAATGGGTGTTAACCACTTTCATAACTCCGGGCTAGTGCGGAAGGAAGAAGAAGGAGACGAATGTATGTTTAGTACTTGTGCGTGATTTTCAACTTTTGAGGCAGTATTGAAAGACGATGAGTGTATTGGGTGACACGTAGGACGAATATGCCTAGCAAGGACGATTTGCTTGTTATAGTTAATATTTGATGCCAGTAGTGAGATGCACTGAGCGCTGAACCAATGGCGATTGTTAGTGTAAAACACACAGGTAGTATGAGTCACTAGCTGCTGTGTAATAATTTGCCACCTCAGGTAAAGGTACGTAAGATCAAGAAACTGGAGACGAAAAACTTGTTTCATTATTTCGTATTTACTATTCATAGGGGATGCAACTGTCATCCGGTGGAAACTCAGCTTTGTGATGTTAAAAGAGGTTTACAGCAATACGAGTACCACCCTTGGATACAATGGTTTAGCGAGGAACACTGTAATGTGAAAAATGGAGGTAACTTGAGCTCACAAATGCAGGTACGGTAACTACAACAAGGAAATATTTTGCACTTGTAATGAATATCATGATAAAGCCTTATGCATTTTTATAGTATCAACGTTCTGCGCATTTACCCTTGTGTGTTTCAGAAAACTGGCACGAGATGTCAATTTAAGAGAATACTTTTACTCAAATACAATAAACAACAGAAAGCATCAGAAGACAGAGAGAGAGAGAGAGAGAGAGAGAGAGAGAGAGAGAGAGAGAGAGAGAGAGATAGAGAGAGAGGAAGGGAGAGGGAGAGATAGAAAGAGGAAGGCCCATCATGATAAACAGGTAGTATGTAAATGCAAATTACTACATCAGTGCTTAGCTGTATGGCGCGCCAGGAATTTATATATCTTGAATGCACAAAATACGTGCACGAAATTCCGTTTAGCATCCGTGGATACCTCAGAAGGTTCCCTTAATTTGTCATCTTTCTTCCAGTGAATCTCATCGGTAAGAGTTATAATAGTTTAATTAATATAGAGCCAGTATTATATTTTGCTCATTAAATGTTTTCTTTCATTTTTTAAGAGGTCCAGAAGACTATGGCTAGATGTTTCTATTTTAAAGGCCCTGAATTCCACTCACGTTAGTAAAGTAATGGACACTTCATTATTCTTATTTTTTAATATGAGGACAAAGGGCCGTATTTGGTAGTTGCATTAAACAATATAATCCTATGTAACGGTTTTAGGTAAATTTTATTTGCCAATGTTCTCAAGTACTGCTGCTTCAGGGTTTTATAAGTGATACGAGGCACACGACCAGCTAGTAAACATGAGGCAGATGTTCTGAACAGAGAAACACACACACATATATCACTCCATTCACAGTCATCGTATTGCAATAGCGAATCATTCCCTCAGTTGCAACCACAACCGTAGGTTGGACGCCCTCTGAAGCATAACCTCGTTGTCTGACAGATGGTTGGCACGAGGCTGTCGTAAATGGGTCGAGCAAGCCATAAGCATCTGCGGCGCAATGGGGTCTAAAGTCGAGTGGAGTGAGCTGTCACTCGTGGCAAGGAACCAGTCACAAAGGGGTGAGCTGCTACCTCAAGTAGCAGCAGGTATGAGCCGACAGATAATTGCTAATGTTTGATATTAACATGGAAAAGATTCAGTAGACAGGAAAAGAAACTGTCCTTGGGCAACTACTTCTATATTGACCAAAAGGCATTAAATGATCTTGAAACACATGTGTTCCAGCAGTGGAATGAAGAAAACAATAGTAATAACGACGGCAATAAACGAATTATCCGATAACTTCACACTTCACAGTAGATTTTTCTCGAAATATGTAATTAGCTAAATTAGTGAAAATTTCAAGGTGAGTCCACATAGAGGCTATGATGCCTAGAAAAGCCTTTACATCCTGCTGACATGAGAGTAGCATAATTTCCGAGTCAGAAAATTGCTTCTACTTAACCATTTAACAGACACACATTTTTTACACCGTGATTAATTTTGTAAGCTAAGCACATCATCCGCTCAGCACACTCCTGGGGCTGGGAATGTGGCCACAACGGTCTGGTGGAACGAAGTATCACAGGTGCAATGCGTGGGTTCACGTATTTACTTTTAAGAGGCACAAACAGATTTTCTTTATCTCTGGTAACCTCAAGGGAAAGACGTTATAATCCATAATCCGCATTAAACAACGCGTTCCTTCATTACCAACTGGGCAGAACCGGTTTACGTTGGGTAATGACATAGGCGGAAGTCATGGTAAACAGAAATACTATCGCCAGTAAACTTACTTACATTAGAAAATTTTATTTTATTTGATGAACCGATAGCCATTTAAAGGACCAGGGGTCTTATTTTACTTGTTCTTAATTGAACTAGAGACGTTGAAAAATTTGGTGCTGCACTGTGATTCGACTTCGTATCACCTCTTTCGAGGATCTGAATCTCTCGGAACAGTATAGTTCATTCATTTCGTTCCTTTTCTCAAGACTGCAACCTCCTCTAGGTCTCCTCCATAGATAAGTATGTGGGTCCGAATCCTGACCCAGTACAAAAATATTCGTAATTTCAATTCAAGCCCTATCACCTGCACACTGGCCTGGTAGTGAAAATTAACGTGCATTTTTAATGTCTATTCAAGTGTTGCCAACAATCGCAATAGGTGTCGTTATTTTTGTCAAACAGGCACACATCTTACTGTTGGTGATTAAGTAATTGATACTTAAGCTATATTCGGGGATGATAAAGAAGGACGGTAGGTGTGCGGTTCGATTGTCGCTCAGACACAAAAATTTGTATCCTTATTTTAGGTTCAAACACCTAGCAGCTGGTAAGAAAAACCGATACGTAACATTTGATTTTACATAGTTAACAATCCGATTACGTGTTTTGTTCGTATCTCCGTCACAAAACTTCACATCATGTGCTTCATATTTAAATGCATGCACATTTTATAACTTCTGGAGGGAGGTATTTCAGACATCTTTAGAGGTTAGTTAACAGGAATGAAAGGGTCTTGATAGGAGTCCCTTTTATTTTCACGTGTAGGTTTGGTTACTGATATTGGCAAAAATTTCTGTAATTCGTGACTCTTCATGGCTAGTGAGCGATGTGATTAGACTAGATTTCATTAATCCTTATTCCACAGATAATGATTACGACATTATGTGGAACGTGTTATTTTAATGAAAGATTTCTTTACATACCATAATTCAATTTCTTGACAACAATTTTTTACTCTCTCTCTCTCTCTCTCTCTCTCATTCTTTTTTATATTTCTCTCTCTCTCTCTCTCTCTCTCTCTCACACACACACGCACACACACACACACACACACACACACACACACACACACACACACACACACATTCTTTTTTTATTTTTATTTGTTTGTTGTGCCCGACTAGCGGCCAGGCACGAAAACGTCCGTGAATGAATTTCTTAGTTTTGAGTATACTTACGAAAGAAGTATAAAAACTACTGTGACAGTTGCTGATTTATGATGCTTACTTTGCCGTCAGTTCTGAGTATTATTAGTAACTACGCTCCAGTCCCTAAACCTAGTTACAGAAATGCGAATCAGACGCATTACATATTCCAGGCCGTGGCAGCCGCGTCTTTGACACCAGCTATGGTCTCTTCCCAGCCCGCTGTTCGACACATCAGTTAGTCTTCTTCCTGCTGGTACTGTACGTGAGACTTGGCAACAAGGCAACGTATGTTCGGCAACTATCTGATCGATGAGTTACTTCCTGGTGTGCATGGAATTAATCCTCAAAGGTCGCTTGATTTTAACTGTTATTTCCATTGAATAACCTGAGTTATTATAGCTTGAGGTGTACCAAAAGATTGTAAATTCACGATTTTAGCCCTGGAAAGTCGTTGGACGTGGAAATCGCAACTAATCTCGTCCTTTAAATAGTGGTTAATAAGTCCTAGGCACTATTGGCCTCGTGTGAGGAAGCCAAGACACATACCTCTTCACTACCTCTGTGGTAACGTGCTGACCTGTGAGAAAGCGTCTGTTATGGTTCGCGGTTCCAATCTCGCTGACTGTACCGTTTTCATTCCTTCTGTGAAAGAGCTACAAGCAGTGAAATCAAACATCGTTAGGAAAATCACAAGAAAAAACTTTCGGCTGATAGTGCAGTGGTGAAAAACTTACAATGCTGCATGACAGGTAATCCCTCTTTCCGCTGTTGACAAGCAAATTTTGGGTTTCTAGGAAAACATAACCTTATTTATGAAATGCCACATTTGCATACCTCTTGAGGATGACACAGCATACCAATTAAACACAGACCCAACGGAAATCTAAGTGTGTAGTATTTTACTAATTCGTGCCGATAGAGGCACGCTTGTGTACAGATACTCAGTTTTATTAAAGAAGACTTTAATCGTAAGGTTATTGTGGGCAGTTTTATATCATTTCTTATAAAACAGTGCACAATTTTCTAAAGGTTTCTTTTACTGTTGTTAGAACAATAGTTAACATGAGAGACAACCTAATCATCAATAATATACGCAAATTCTCTGATGTTATCTATAACAGTCTGACAATGCGCATGCAGTTTATTGATAACATGCATGTAGAAAACTTTTTCGGGTCTAAAACTGTCAAATAAGATTTGAAGAAGAATAAAACGCCACTACCACACGACAGCTAATGTTGTTGTTGTTGTTGTGGTCTTCAGTCCTGAGACTGGTTTGATGCAGCTCTCCATGCTACTCTATCCTGTGCAAGCTTTTTCATCTCCCAGTACCTACTGCAACCTACATCCTTCTGAATCTGCTTAGTGTATTCATCTCTTGGTCTCCCTCTACGATTTTTACCCTCCACGCTGCCCTCCAATACTAAATTGGTGATCCCTTGATGCCTCAGAACATGTCCTACCAACCGATCCCTTCTTCTGGTCAAGTTGTGCCACAAACTTCTCTTCTCCCCAATCCTATTCAATACTTCCTCATTAGTTATGTGATCTACCCATCTAATCTTCAGCATTCTTCTGTAGCACCACATTTCGAAAGCTTCTATTCTCTTCTTGTCCAAACTATTTATCGTCCATGTTTCACTTCCATACATGGCTACACTCCATACGAATACTTTCAGAAATGACTTCCTGACACTTAAATCAATACTGGATGTTAACAAATTTCTCTTCTTCAGAAACGCTTTCCTTGCCATTGCCAGCCTACATTTTATATCCTCTCTACTTCGACCATCATCAGTTATTTTGCTCCCCAAATAGCAAAACTCCTTTACTACTTTAAGTGCCTCATTTCCTAATCTAATTCCCTCAGCATCACCCGACTTAATTAGACTACATTCCATTATCCTTGTTTTGCTTTTGTTGATGTTCATCTTATATCCTCCTTTCAAGACACTGTCCATTCCATTCAACTGCTCTTCCAAGTCATTTGCTGTCTCTGACAGAATTACAATGTCATCGGCGAACCTCAAAGTTTTTATTTCTTCTCCATGAATTTTAATACCTACTCCGAATTTTTCTTTTGTTTCCTTTACTGCTTGCTCAATATAGAGATTGAACAACATCGGGGAGAGGCTACAACACTGTCTTACTCCCTTCCCAACCACTGCTTCCCTTTCATGTCCCTCGACTCTTATAACTGCCATCTGGTTTCTGTACAAATTGTAAATAGCCTTTCGCTCCCTGTATTTTACCCCTGCCACCTTTAGAATTTGAAAGAGAGTATTCCAGTCAACGTTGTCAAAAGCTTTCTCTAAGTCTACAAATGCTAGAAACGTAGGTTTGCCTTTCCTTAATCTTTCTTCTAAGATAAGTCGTAAGGTCAGTATTGCCTCACGTGTTCCAGTGTTTCTACGGAATCCAAACTGATCTTCCCCGAGGTTGGCTTCTACTAGTTTTTCCATTCGTCTGTAAAGAATTCGTGTTAGTATTTTGCAGCTGTGACTCATTAAGCTGATAGTTCGGTAATTTTCACATCTGTCAACACCTGCTTTCTTTGGGATTGGAATTATTATATTCTTCTTGAAGTCTGAGGGTATTTCGCCTGTTTCATACATCTTGCTCACCAGATGGTAGAGTTTTGTCAGGACTGGCTCTCCCATGGCCGTCAGTAGTTCCAATGGAATATTGTCTACTCCGGGGGCCTTGTTTCGACTCAGGTCTTTCAGTGCTCTATCAAACTCTTCACGCAGTATCATATCTCCCATTTCATCTTCATCTACATCCTCTTCCATTTCCATAATATTGTCCTCAAGTACATCGCCCTTGTATAGACCCTCTATAAACTCCTTCCACCTTTCTGCTCAAATGGCTCTGAGCACTATGGGACTCAACTGCTGTGGTCATAAGTCCCCCACCTTTCTGCTTTCCCTTCTTTGCTTAGAACTGGGTTTCCATCTGAGCTCTTGATATTCATACCAGTCGTTCTCTTATCTCCAAAGGTCTCTTTAATTTTCCTGTAGGCGGTATCTATCTTACCCCTAGTGAGATAGGCCTCTACATCCTTACATTTGTCCTCTAGCCATCCCTGCTTAGCCATTTTGCACTTCCTGTCGATCTCATTTTTGAGACGTTTGTATTCCTTTTTGCCTGTTTCACTTACTGCATTTTTATATTTTCTCCTTTCATCAATTAAATTCAATATTTCTTCTGTTACCCAAGGATTTCTACTAGCCCTCGTCTTTTTACCTACTTGATCCTCTGCTGCCTTCACTACTTCATCCCTCAAAGCTACCCATTCTTCTTCTACTGTATTTATTTCCCCCATTCCTGTCAATTGCTCCCGTATGCTCTCCCTGAATCTCTGTACAACCTCTGGTTCTTTTAGTTTATCCAGGTCCCATCTCCTTAAATTCCCACCTTTTTGCAGTTTCTTCAGTTTTAATCTACAGGTCATAACCAATAGATTGTGGTCAGAGTCCACATCTGCCCCTGGAAATGTCTTACAATTTAAAACCTGGTTCCTAAATCTCTGTCTTACCATTATATAATCTATCTGATACCTTTTAGTATCTCCAGGGTTCTTCCATGTATACAACCTTCTTTCATGATTCTTAAACCAAGTGTTAGTTATGATTATGTTGTGCTCTGTGCAAAATTCTACCAGGCGTCTTCCTCTTTCATTTCTGTCCCCCAATCCATATTCACCTACTATGTTTCCTTCTCTCCCTTTTCCTACACTCGAATTCCAGTCACCCATGACTATTAAATTTTCGTCTATCTTCACAATCTGAATAATTTCTTTTATTTCATCATACATTTCTTCAACTTCTTCGTCATCTGCAGAGCTAGTTGGCATATAAACCTGTACTACTGTAGTAGGTGTGGGCTTCGTATCTATCTTGGCCACAATAATGCGTTCACTATGCTGTTTGTAGTAGCTTACCCGCATTCCTATTTTCCTATTCATTATTAGACCTACTCCTGCATTACCCCTATTTGATTTTGTGTTTATAACCCTGTAGTCACCTGACCAGAAGTCTTGTTCCTCCTGCCACCGAACTTCACTAATTCCCACTATATCTAACTTCAACCTATCCATTTCCCTTTTTAAATTTTCTAACCTACCTCCCCGATTAAGGGATCTGACATTCCACGCTCCGATCCGTAGAACGCCAGTTTTCTTTCTCCTGATAACGATATCCTCTTGAGTAGTCCCCGCCCGGAGATCCGAATGGGGGACTATTTTACCTCCGGAATATTTTACCCAAGAGGACGCCATCATCATGTAATCATACAGTAAAGCTGCATGCCCTCGGGAAAAATTACGGCTGTAGTTTCCCCTTGCTTTCAGCCGTTCGCGGTACCAGCACAGCAAGGCCGTTTTGGTTATTGTTACAGGGCCAGATCAGTCAATCATCCAGACTGTTGCCCTTGCAACTACTGAAAAGGCTGCTGCCCCTCTTCAGGAACCACACGTTTGTCTGGCCTCTCAACAGATACCCCTCCGTTGTGGTTGCACCTACGGTACGGCTATCTGTATCGCTGAGGCACGCAAGCCTCCCCACCAACGGCAAGGTCCATGGTTCATGGTGGGGTGCATTCGAATACCAGATGCATATCCTGACCCTACATCTTCTCCTCCCTCTCTCCACTGACATCGCCGTCGCCGTTATGAGGGCCTCTCCTTATACCGGAAACAAGAGGTAATCATACACGATTTTTATTCAGAATGTAAGCAGGTCTTGAGAGTGACAACGGGATATAGCATCTTGAGACTGATAATATAGGTTACAAACCCAAGGTCACCGTGAGGGTCATAAACTTCCTGAAAGCAGAAGCGTAATTTTACGCTGAAATATATAAGGAACAGTTATGAGAGTAATGGCAGTCAGTTTAATAGAGCACATCTTTACATTTCTTTGATATCTAGAGACCATCCCAGTACAGTGTTGCTTTATCCTTGTGCACTGTAATATGTTTGGAACATCCTTGTCATACTGTGCAATAGCGGTGTGAAGTGGACTCCTGCTACGGAGTAGTCCCAGTTTCAGCCGCAATACATCCCTGCTATCTGAGAAAGGTTTTCCTGATTTCATCTCTCCCTTGTCATTACCTTCCCAGAGAATCAACCTGAAACACACTGCTCTTGAGTTATCATCTTGAAAGACGAACTTGTTGCCGAAATTATGCCAACAAATTTCTGCAATACATTGGATGGTCCTGTCTCAGTATTATACAGCCCTGAAATTGCACTCGAGTATGTGAGATACGTCCAATATCGGTCTAAGCATGTCATGAGCAGGTTTTTTTTTCTTTTCTTCTGGTAACTCACTATGCCAGGAAAGTCGCAGCGGGAGACAATCATTACTTAACGTCTTCGCCAGGCATGCTAACTGTTTTATTGGCTCCCATGTCCTGACGAATAACTAGATCGGGTCACGAGAGAGCTCAGGTATGTGTCACCATACGGTACATGTTACATTAATAGCCTTCCTTATGGATCGATCGATAGCCGCTACAATATTTTAAAAAGAAAATATTTACTTGCATAGATGACTTTTATAATAAATGTGCTCTTTGTTTTATTATTAACCATTTGTGCATCATCAAGCTACATCACACCACATTTTAACTTGTATTTACGGCTTGTTATGAACCACACAGCAGTGCTGAAGAAAAATGTGTCAGTGTCTCATGGTAGAAGCTCTGTACCATTTATTTTGTCAGCCATTAAAATATATAAAGGGCTCTCAAAATGTTTCCGAAGGCTGTAAAGTCCAGAATCGACATCTTAATCACGCAAAATCACCGTGGGAGTTGAAGAAATCATCCCACAGACGCAAGAAGTTGAAGACACCAGTTTGGTAAAAAATAGTGACCTGCAGCGTGGAGAAGTCCCTAATTGCCTGCTTCACGTCATCTTCTGACTGAGCAGTCGACCTGTCAGGGGCTTTTTTTAAGGGACCGAAGTCGTAAACATCGAGTGAGACATAACTATTGGTCGGGTGCTCTGGTGACTCCCACTTGGCGTAACTTCTACGTCACGACATTTACGACATGGGAACATGCGTTATCACGAAGCAGCAGCGTCCCTTGATCGCACTATTTCAAAACGGTGGTTTTCGATAGACATGCTACCCTATACACATCCTTCGTTCTCCGATGGATATCTACCGGTATTTTTTCTTCGGCAGCTAAGGAAGAATAACAGCACATTGGTCCTTTTTGAACGCATCTGGTAATAAAATCGCGATAGTTCACGTCTATGAGTTTAGTGCACAGACGTCGGAAAAACACGAATGCCACAGTAATCTCTTGCCTACATATCGGTACTATATACCGGCTTCGAACTCACGTTACGTTGGACATACGATGCGGCAACGCCATAAAACGACCAAGTTTCTGATCGCCTCTGATAAGAGTTCTCGTTCTTATCTAAAGCATAAGCCTCGTCGTATCCTGTGGCACTTGTTAGATTTCGAAGAATGAGCATAGACTTGTTGAAGATACTAGTAGTAATCCCCTGACCCTTCTACTGCGCAGAGCGAGGATTGCATAATGCACGCCGCTACTCCACTGACTACATTTAGCGTTTGTACTCCTCACGATGTTGGAGAAAATCAAAAGCCTTTGCTCAGAGCTGAACCAGAGCCTTCATGCATATCTTGTCTGTTAGAACAGACTCAGTGCTATGGACTTTAATGGATATTAGTTCTACCAGTCTACGAGTCAAACAATGTAACTTTTTACATCTCTTGTAAGAGCACACCTGCTGATTTGGAGCGGTACCAGTCACATGGCAGTCCTTCGCTAACCTAATGAATAGCTGTGTGTGTGCCAAGTACCCGGTGTAGAAAGATCCCAACTGACAGACATCAAAGTCGGCAACTCGAATCGATACCGCAGACATTAGCGAGACCTCGCTGCAGTCAGCAGCGACGTGTGGGAGGTGCTCCAGAAGACCACGCCTCCCTCTCAGCAACATCATCTCCCTCAATGTAGTGTTTAGCATGCAAGAGCTCAGCCCCAGTTCGAGACCTCAGCTGCAGCAGTTAATATCATCGTCTAGGGGAGAGAGTAGTTAAAATTTCAGGTCAACTTGTAGTGTTGTTAATGCTGAACATTGTACCTCAAGAGAACAGTTTGTCAATGCATCAAGTGATGCCTTTGTAACTCATGACAGATGTGAATTATCCTGTACTCCCGTGCCACAGAAGTATGTCAAAGGTAAGTATGTCAAAGTTATGTAAATCGGTCCGCAGCTCGTGGTCTAGCGGCCGCGTTCTCGCTTCCCGAGCACAAGGTCCCGGGTTCGATTCCCGGCGGAGTCAGGGACTTACACCTGCCTCGAGCTGACTGGGTGGCAAGATTGGACTGAGCAAAGGTTAGGATTTTGTACGGGCGCTGATAACCACGCAGTTGAGGGCCCCACAAACCAAACATCATCAGCTTTAAGTAAATCTTTCATCAATTTATGTAAAAAGTGAACTAATATTTCATTCGTTGTAGCTAAAAATGAAACATTCCCGGAGTAATCAAAGAACCCATAGTTGACAACGGACGAAAGTAATTTCGCCTGTTCACAACACAGTCAGTGACAGTGTTTTTCGGACCGGGCAGAAATTAGTACTGTCGCTGAACTTAACCAGTTTGCCAAAAATACACTGCGAAGGAAACTGCGGCATTGTCCATCCGGAGTCGATTAAATCGCAAAGGGAGACTGCTCACAGCTTCACGTGAATCTGAACTTTTTCAGTAGGCGAGACAACAAAGAAACTGGGCAGTAGCTGCCTGCACCGCTGTAGAGCGGTCCGAGGAGTAGTGATCCACCATGTTTACAGATAGTCCAAGTTGAGTACACTAGCCGCAGCATGAGGTATGTAACCCGCAATATGTGCAGGGCACTGCTTGGACGGCAAGGTGGTTTGTGATGTATACCTGTAGTTTTCGTATCATGACTTGGGCCTTCAATATCAGGTTACTGTGAACATGAACCGTTTCCTAATTCTCGTTTACCGAACGTAGCCCTGCGTTCAACATTTTCATGGTAAGCGTCCAGTGTTCCAAGATGAAGCAGTCGTGTTCACAGGGCTACAAACGTACTTTTCTGGTTTGGCCAGCAAGCAGCCACACTATTACACCTCGAGTGGCCCACTAAATCACTCTGTCTTAATCTCACAGAAAATGTCGAGAACTAATTGGAAGAGCGAGTGAAACGTAACAATCACCATGCCCGCTGTTTAGCAGTTGTACAGGATAATTATCTACCAGTAACCCCCCGCCCCACTACATCGATTCTTTTTAAGGGATCAAACTCCATTGTATAAAACAGCATCAAACGTGCCATTACTTTACAAATGAGTCAATGAGTTAAATACTTGCAGTTAACCATGTAAGCGAGGAAAAGTTAGCAAAGGTTTGAAACTATGCTTGATGTTTGTTGAAAGTCGCTAAGTTCTCTGATTATGAAGCAGTGCAAGAATATAGTCTGGGTAATTCGCATTACATTTCTAGCAAAAGCAAGTGTTTTACGTATCTCGACACTTTTGATGTCATATCTCCTGAACAATGTATCCTGCAATGATATAGTTTTGCAGATACATTCAGTGATACACACACATCAAAAAAGGTTTACCATCATCCCTGTTCCCAGAACTCCTGAAGACAGATGTTGACTGTGGATATTGCATTACAGACACAGTCCCTCGACTGTTTAGGAATGCCACTAAACCCACCCAAAGATGTAAACAACCACTCTTGGTTCAAATGGCTCTGAGCACTATGGGACTTAACATCTGAGGTCATCAGTCCCCTAGAACTTAGAACTACTTAAACCTAACTAACCTAAGGACATCATACACATCCATGCCCGAGGCAGGATTCGAGCCTGCGACCGTAGCGGTCGATCGGTTCAAGACTGGAGCGCCTAGAAACAATCATTCTTGAGCAGCGCCTATTAGACAGAGGGAGACCGACAGCTGATCAGTTCCAGTCATTCCACCAGAAAGGATGTACATGGCTCGTGTTGTCTGTAGTTCAACCAAGTATAGACGGTCAGTACCGCAGTTCGATCACGTCCGGACTATTAGTTTGTGCCAGGAAGGGTTCTTAACAAGGGAAGTGTCCAGGCGTCTTGGAGTGAACCAAAGCTATGTTGTTCGGACATGGGGGAGACACACAGAGACAGGAACTGACGATGAGATGTCTCGCTCAGGCCGCCCAAAGTGCTACTACTGCAGTGGATAACCGCTACCTACGGATTGTGGCTCGGAGGAATCCTCACAGCAACGCCACAATGTTGTATAATGCTTTTCGTGCAGCCACAGGACGTCGTGTCTCGACTCAAACTGTGTGCAATAGGCTGCATGATGCGCAACTTCACTCCCGACGTCCATGGCGAGGTCCATTTTTGCAACCACGACACCATGCAGTGTGGGCCCAGCAACATGCCGAATGGACCGACCAGGACTGGCATCATGTTCTCTTCACCGATGTTGTCGCGTATGCTTTAATCAGACAATCGTCAGAGACATGTTTGGAGGCAACCTGCTCAGGCTGAACGCCTTAGACGTACTGTCCAGCGAGTGCTGCAAGGTTGAGGTTCCCTGCTGTTTTGGGGTGGCATTATGTGGGGCCGACGTATGATACGTATGATCCTCCAACCGAAAGTGCAACCAAATCAGCAGCATATTCTCGAGACATTCGTCTTCATGGACGACAGTTCGCGTCCTCATCGTGCACATCTTGTGAATGACTGCCTTCAGGATAACAACAACGCTCGATTAGAGTGGCCAGCATGCTTCCAGACATGAACCGTGTCGAACATGCCTGGGATAGATTGAAAAGGGCTGTTTATGGATGACAGGACCCACCAACTCTGTGGTATCTACGCCGAATCGCCGTTGAGGAGTGGAACAGTCTGGACCAACAGTGCCTTGATGAACTTAAGGATAGCATGCAACGGCGGATACAGGCAGACATCAGTGCAAGAGGACGTGTTACTGGGTATTAGAGGTACTGATGTGTACAGCAATCTTGACCACCCTCTGAAGGCCTCCCTGTGTGGTGGTACAACACGTAATGTGTTTTTTTCATGAGCAATAAAAAGGACGGAAATGATATTCAGGTTGATCTCTACTCCAATTTTGTGTACAGGTTCCGGAACGCTCGTAACTGAGGTGATGCAAAACTTTTTTTGATGTGTTCGTATTCAGAAACTGTACGCGCAGAGTATCGCTGAAGGATTTAGTCCTATAGAATCACTACGTTAAACCAACATGCCTGACGATGAAGTTTTACTGCACGCCATTTTAAGCAAAAGCTAGTTTTTCATGCAACTGAATATTAATGACGTTTCAAGTCCTGAACTATGTGTCGTAAATGATATAATGTTGCAGATTTCCATCAGTGATATATATAAATACAGACTCCAAAGATTTTTGCGAATAGGGTTAGCAGTAAAGAAGAAATAAACTGAACCTTAACGCTTATACTGAAATTTTACTGTGCGTCATTTTAAGGGAAACCTGTTTTCTTCTCGTTTTCTTGTGCCTTCATCCCACAACAACGCGAGGTGAGCAATGTTATTTTATGACTTGGCATGGTTTCTTAGAGGGTGGCCGTATGTCCTTCCTGTCACCACTCCGTTACTCCATTCCCAACCCCTCCAGTATGGAATGTGTATACCCAACCTCTCTGTGTAATGTGTCATCCATGAGAAGAGTGTGAACGTTTTATAATCGTTTCCGAATGATGTAACTAAAGCGCGACTTGGAAATCTGCTCGATATTCACCTAGTCGGATGTCAAAATCCCCTAAAAACTACATCCCGGCTGGCCGGTATACAGACTCCTCATCGTTAATCCACGAAACGGATTTCATTCGACCCCGGCGCAATCGCCCGATTCCCGGAATCGGGGCGTAAAGGAGCTCGGATATCCGGGTGGGTTAGTAAGAGCTAGTTCTTCACGTTTCTGAGTGTTCATGACGCCATATCTCCTGAACTATGTCGTACAGGATATAATTTTGCAGGTACATTCAGTGGATTACGTGGGTTACCTGCAAACTTCATTGCGAACAGAATCGCTAATGAAGTAAATACAGTGAAATGTCGTACGTTATGCTGAAGTCTTACTGCATGAACAGCGAAAATGTAGAAAGCGATATACTTTTTGTTTTCATCATTTGTTGTGGGGTGTAATCGATAAAAAATGACGTAAATCTTTTATGGGTAAAGTTTTCTGGATGTAGTAAAGTACACTCTGTCCCAAATACAGCATCAATAGGATCCAGGTATTTGCGCCTCATCATTTACGCTGCCTCAAGACAAACACACAGTTCCTAATTGTACCCTTGCCTTTTTGTGCTAAACTCTTAACATAAGGTCATACATCATAAAATGTAAATTATGAGAGCATTTCAAAGTTATTCGGTCACTAATCACCCGAAAAATTGAAAACTAAATTTTTGTAGCTGTCAGATAGGCAATAAGCAACTAGTACCAGGTTCTGGGATATCGTTTTAATACTATACCCTCCTGGATAAAAAATTAGTGCATCCTTTTAGAGATGTCCAATTCACTCGAGATTTATTGTCGCAACAGTGCATTTGAAGTACATGAAAGGATTACATTTGCAGAATAATATCACAAGTGGTTCCGAGGTTCCAGTTATCAACCCAGGTTGAAACATCCGTGGAGGCAACGCAGGCGCATCCAGTCGATCGTACGAATCGCGAATACAGTCATTTGACACATTATGCAAACGCCTGCTCAACCTGTTAACGTAGTTTTGGAAGAGTTGTTAGTAACGAGTAGCAGGAGTCACTTATCATTCCATCATATCCCACACGTGCTCGACTGAAGACAAGTGCGGAGATCTTCCTGGCGAGGGGAGTTGCTGCACATCTTGCAGAGTACGTTGAGCTTCACGGGCAGTGTGTGGGCGAGCATTATCCTGTTGGAATAACACGTCACCATCCTGTTAAGGAACGGCAAAAGAACGATTCTAACAACATTCTACATTTATAGAGCGCTGATTATCGTCCCATCTAGAAACACTAAGGGTGAACAAGAGTTGTAGTTTATCGCACCCCAGACAATAGGGCCAGTCCTTGGACTAACGCACTGTACAAGACAGTGCTCACCACGTCTGCGTCATACCTGCAAACGATAATCTCTTGCGTACGGGCAGAATCTGCTTTCATCTTCTAAGTGATTCTCTGAGGGAATCAGTTGAGCCGTGCACGGCGATGCTGCGGCGTGTGTGGAAGACGGGAGAGAGGTGTGCGTACCCACAGTCCCACTGCTAATACCGGTCCGCAACAGTTCGTGTTGACACGTCTGGGCTCATAAGCTCTCCTAATAGTGCTATGGTAGCTGTACGATCTGCCCTGCTGCCCTTACAATACGACGTTCCTGGAAGGCGTCTGTGCGAAAGGTAGGTCCCGAATGTCGTCTATTCGTGTGAGAGTATTCACGTGATCACTGATACCAGCATCGTTGCATAACTGATGCAGCACGTCCAAATTGTCTGGCAATTCCCCGGAATGTCCATCGCGCCACTCAAAGACCACAATCTGACCTGTTTAATACGCTCTCACTTGGCTGTGGGAAGCACGAGTGCGTCTCCGTGTCATGGTTGCCTACTGGCTTCACACGATTGCGCCACACTGACGTTTTGGGTGTGAGCATTCCCAAGCAAAGGCTAGACACACAAATGGTGCTCTGGTAGCTATGCCACTACGCCATCTGTTGATAGCATTATCAGACCATCTACTATCCCTATGTGACGTATGCCGTCATCAAAATCGACGTCCTCTTTCCAGGTCTACTAATTTGTTTCCGGCATTGTGGATGAGAAAACATGTAGACTCCCTGTCTCGTCGAATAGAGACCATTGTCGAGGCTAAAGACGGTTTTAACGCTGAATTAGTTTAGTGTTTTCTTGTGCGCGCCTAATTATTTGACCGGTAAGTTTTCTAGCACGCTGTTGCGCAAATACCGCTACATCTACGCATTGCTAAGCACATGATGGCAAAGGCGATGGCAGATGAGATTCAAGGATTTAGGAATTTATTACATGTCTACCGTACCCTCCAACTGATCTCGGCTCGTATACTCTTCTTTAAAGTTCTGTCCACTGCCGTAGTTCCAATATTGCGGTTAACTACAGAGAGGAACTAAGTCATTCACCTGCGAGTGTAGCAATTACGCTAAAGAACTCAGCATATGTCACTGTCTTTTTTCAAGTTTTTTTTTAATAGTCACACACTGTACGTAGATGAGAGTTTTCTGTCTTTCACTGCGGCTCACCTGAATAAATTATTTTCGGTATTAAAGCAGCATCATCTTCGATAAAATTCTCGCACTTTCGACAGCTGCCTTCGCCATCATCTTCAGGACCGAAACAGGAAGGACCCAGACAGTGTTGCCCCACCATGTAAGCAGAACTTAGTGTCAGTTCTAAGAGTCAATAGTCTTACAGATGAAGATGGTGGTAGAGATAACTGCAAAATTGTGGAGAATTTTATTCGAGATGACACTGCATGAAAATGAGAAGGTTTTTGTTCAGTTTTCTGTACTTCTCAACTCCGGACCAAAACTGCTATCTTTATTTTTATTGCACCTTTGGGTCGTTTACCTAGCCCTTTAACACTTTGTATCCTTTCATAAAAAGAGCCAAAATTTTGTAATTTCACTACGATATTTTAATACGTAACGATCAATGGAAATGTAGGGCAATACGCAGCAACTTCAACTGATGTCAGGTACGTATTTTGCTTGTACTAAGTGACTGAGATACAAAAAAAGCACTCCGTCTTGAGGCCACGAGTAGCCTACCAGGACCATCCGACCGCCGTGTCATCGTCAGTGGAGGATGTGGGTAGGAGGGGCGTGGGGTCAGCACACCGCTCTCCCGGTCGTTGTGATGGTATTCTTGACCGAAGCCGCTACTATTCGGTAGAGTAGCTCCTCATTTGGCATCACGAGGCTGAGTGCACCCCGAAAAATGGCAACAGCGCATGGCGGCCTGGATGGTCACCCATCCAAGTGCCGACCAAGCCCGACAGCGCTTAACTTCGGTGATTTCACGGGAAGCGTTGTATCCAGTGCGGCAAGGCCGTTGTCAATTGAGATACAAACTCACAGTTTTTGATTTTGTCGTCTGCAGAAATTTCTTCTTAAAAGCATTTATATTTTAGTATACTGATATTTCTCCCCTTCGTTGTCGGTTTGTCGGTTTGATTCTTCGCATTGTGAAGACATCGTTATATATATATATATATATATATATATATATATATATATATATATATATATAGTTTTTTCCCCCGTCTGTTCATGTATCTTTGATGTTGTAACGCATTTTTCTTTTGTCCTGTAATATAGAGATAAAAGTTGTTTTCTAGATGTAATATGTAACTGGAAATTATTTCTTTTTTGTAAGTAGGTAAATATGTTTAGAGTTTATTGGTTGTGGAAAGCTTTAATTTTTTGTTTGTTTATCGTTTACAGCAATAAGTTTGGTATAAAATAGTTGTGTGAAGATATATGTAATTTACTTTGATGTTGTATAAACTGTGGGCGAGAGTATTGAGAAAGAGAGAGAAAGCGATATCGATAGTCGATCCAACAAAGGGTGTGTGTGTTGTTGGGTAGCTAGAGAGGCGGACACATGTTTTAGTGTGGGAGTTGTGACTTTTACGAACTGGTGAAGATTGAGTTTAGTGGCAAGCGATGTACGTTTTGAATGACTGTTTTACGCCAGTACGTGATATGATAATAGTGAGTGTAGAAACCGGGCGAAGTAAATACTGAGACTGCGCCGTGAGACGAAGTAACTATGAAAATGCAACCGAGAATGGGCGGTATTGTAGCTTTGTGTCTGTGAATTGAACTGCACTTGTATTTTGACTGTGTTTTCGTACACTCAGGTACTGTGAACTTACATATTTATTCGCGTTTCGATGAACTGTCGGACGCCTATAATCAGTAACAGTCGTTATGAACTTATGCGAACTGTCTATTGTGTGTGAGTACATTCCCGCCCAGGACTGTTTTGCGCGATCGCGACAGTCATAATAGGAATTGACTTTCTATAGAATTCGCCGTCGGCAAGTTTTATAAACTGTGTGTGCCGTAAGTAAACTTAAATTGTGCGTGCCAGAAACATTAATACTGTGCACATACGGCCATCTGTAACAACAATTACATCGACCAACCTGTGGCCAGCAAAACGCCACTGTAATCAGATTTGCAGCTTAATGAATACCACCGCCCGCCCGATTACGAGGAAATGTCATCAGCTGCAATCACTCGACCGTGGGAGCAGATCTCAGCGTTTCACCAGAACCAGCCAGCTGCCGTCGATATCGCGACCATCGTCACAACACACAAGATAAGATTTAAAAGCAGCGCTCTCCTCTCAAAGACTCAAAATTATTGCAAACAATTTTAATTTCCTTTTGGCTGACATACACGTAACATTTGTCTTCTTTAGAATAAAAGTGTTCCCCACAAAGTGGTGTGTTCTATGTAGACATTGTTGACTTTCATTAGCAGTAGCCATTTCCCTTTAATTATTTCCATTTTTTTTTTGTTACATTTTAAATCCGCTGCCGCTGCATGTGTATTTTTTTATAACTTTTGGAGGGTATGTGTCTAAATTCGTGTGCCGTAGCATTTACCAGAAGTATTGTAATGCTTTGCTACTTGGACTAGGGCGCCCGCCATTAATTTCTTAAACGTCGACCAATGACAGTGAGCTCGCTTGCTATTGGTGCTAACATTCTATAGTGGGTAATTCAAAGGTGGATAGCTGTCAAACCAAACGGGTTGTGATTACTTTGAGTGAGAGTCGTGTAAAATTGTGGGTTCATCGCTCAACTTTGGTATTCTTTTGTTTATTGATGTTAGAAACAAATTTTTTTGTCAACGTCCTTAAATCTTATTTAATGTGGTTATTCTATGCTAAACTGGGATAAATGCACGGTCAGATATTGTGTTGGGAAGTAAAATTTGGAGAAACGTCAACTTAGATACGACTTGATTTGGACTTTTCGGGTATTTTGGCGATACTTAGTGACAGGGTAGAATCGCAATCGTCACAGCATACTGTGTTTGTTTTGTTCCTAGTGCGCCTGTAATACTTTCTCATCTTGTGATCCGCTGCTCTTCCTCCGTTGACATATTAACTAAATTTATTTTTCAGTTACTTATAGCTTTTAATCCTTGCTCTTCATACGTCAATATCAGTTCCGACTAGGTTTATTCTTTAGTTTGTTGCACTTCTGTTAAGTTTTGATGGACCTCACCGATTACGATTTTTGCAATGTTTATATTTATTACATTCGTATCAGATTTTATAATTTCAGCCTATATCTCATTATTACTAAACAAGAACGTCTGGGTATGCCTTTTGTTTCAGTATAATGTTAATCACCTCTTCTTTTGCGTCAAGACTTCTTCTTGTAAATTTTGGATATAATATTTGCTACAGCGATTTAAAATTTCCTACAGAACAGGAGCATTTCTCCTTCTTTTTGTGTTTACGGAGTCCGTTTTCCGCGATGAGTCTTTCTCTCCACTTTCCATACCATAGCATTACAGTTCACTATATTTTACGACGGGTAACATATATTCACTAACATTCATAAACCTTTCAGTTTTGACGACTTCTCAACATATTCCACCTACTAGTTAACCCAAAATCCTTCTCATCTCTGAAATAAGGTGTCGGATATTACGATACTGCAATTAGTTTGAGTCAATAGCAGCTCCAACACGTTAAAAGTATTATTTTTAAGGCTGGGCCATTTCAACGTAGTCCGCAAACCAATGCTTAAAGCATCACCCCTAGGATATGTGCTGACCATATCGACTGACAACATGACTTCAGTTGCGGTAAGCAGTTGACCACTCGGTAAATTCCTATGCTGAAACCAGTAGCGAAAGTAAATACTATTTCTGCAGCTGGATCTGGGGTTTAACCGCATATTCCATTGAGTCACACTCACCTTGTAGGCTTGTTCGCTTGTGCAACTGTGGTTGTCTTTGGATAAGATAACTAATTCTGTTGCTGATTTGCTCATACGAACCCGTTTCGTCATTTCATTTAACATTCATCCTGTTGGATTAGACTTCTTACTTCATCAAACATTTTCAATTTTAGCATGTCCGTCTCTCTACTCTTGTTTTTTTTCTAATTTTTCTCTTTATGTCAATATCTGTAACTGTAAACTTCTTCTGCTAATCCTCTGTCGCGGAATTTGCATCACGATGCACGAATATGGTTTAGGCTAATCTCTGTAGAGATATCAGATATTCATTTGTGTAAGTTAGCGTTCCTCACAGAAACGTCATCCATCTCCATGGCCTGGTGTTTAGCGCTCCAGGTAACCACTTCAGACTTTTCTATGGTGAAATGATCTCGAACGGTATTCTCACAGTCTTGTGAGCAAAAATGTGAAATTGTTTGAACACATAAACTGATAAACTGACGCACAGTCTTCCGGTGTGGACTGAAACGGAAATTCTTGCAACAAGACTTTTTAAAATTTTCTTTAGATCTGTTTCTTCACTCCCAAGCCGACTATAATTCTTAACACGTCTGCTAGTATGGGCAGTTTTGTGCCTCTTAGTAAAAATGGTGACCAGAATCTAACATCCACCCTTTGCTCAGGAGGCGTTGGACAAATGTGTTTTGCTTGATGTCTCTATAATTTTTTGCTGTCATAAAGTGAGTTATCACGAGATTGCAAGTATTGAATGGAATCTAAATTAAAACTTTCGGAGAATTTAGAAAATTAACGATAACTGGGTTAGAATATTACGATGGAAACAAAACGCTGTGATGAAACTTCTGTAGAACACGAGCTATAGTAAGTTTGTACAGGATACAGATTGTCAAATTCTTGATTACAATCTTCAGTAACTGTAGTGTTAATGTTACCACTGCTAGTAATGTGCTATGGATCGGAGAGGGTGCAATACGAGTGAAGAAAACAGCGGTGTCTTACGAAGACCACTTTACAGAGAAGACATTATTTCGGAAAGTTTAGGTGCCCAAGTTAGATGTAGTTATCTACGGTATATGCCCGACATCAGATGGAACAGCCACAAACATCTTCAGTGTAACGGTGACTAAATTTCGGGTGTTCAGAATAATAATTAATGTTGACTTTACCCTTTAGTTGTTACTGCGTTACAGAAGACAAGATAGTTAATGACGTCTTTCGATTTTAGTTACTATTTCAACTTCCTATTTCCGACCTTACTACTCATCCGCACTGTTTCTGATTTTGTATTATTTCTGTCCGATTGGAGTGAAATGTGAAATAGCTTTTATTAGTTTACGCTCAGTAATATTTCGTAATCGAACCTTTCGTCATCCAGAAATACAGTTTGCAGCTTTCTTATGATTATCGTTGACTAATACACACGCTATTGTGGAAATCACGTTAATTTTTTATTAATATTTAATAATAATGAAATGATCATATGATCATGAATGATTGCGTTTTGTACGAGGGTTGGAACTTTAATAGTGGCAACTATTTATTTACAGCTCGTACAAAATAGATACGTGTTTCAAACTTTTATTGACCTTCAAAGTAGTTACCAGCATTGTATATAACCCGTTGACAGCGATGTGGCAGTCGTAGGATACCCTTAGCGGTGCCAGTTGTGTTGAAAGTTCGAGCGGTGCGGTCGATTGCCCGACGAATTTGTAACAGTTCTGAGGCGAATGCCGTGAAGTGTTTCCTTCAGTTTAGAAATCGAGTTGAACTCACGAGGGCTTAAGTCAGGGGAGTGCAGTAGGTGGTATAGCACTTAGCAGCCCCATCAGTCAAACAAATCAGTAACAGCTTGCACTGTACGTGTTTTAGCATTGTCCTGAACAATGGTCGTTAGGTCCTGCAGAAAGTGTCATCACTTCTGTCTCTAAGCTGGTCGTAGGTTGTGTTCCAAAACTGAACAGCATAGAGACAGAAGTGATAACACTTTCTGCAGGACCTAACCACCATTGTGCAGGACAATGCTAAAACACGTACAGTGCAAGCTGTTACTGATCTGTTCAACTGATGGGGCTGGTAAGTGCTATAGCACATACTGCACATCCCTGACTTAAGCCCTCGTGAGTTCAGCTCGATTTCTAAACTGAAGCAAACACTTCATGGCATTCGCTTCAGAACTGCTACAAATTCGTCGGTCAATAGACCGCGCCGCTCGAACTGTCAACACAACTGGTACTGCTAACAGTATCCTACGATTTCCACATCGCTGGCAACGGATATTACACAAAGCTGGTGTCTACTTTAAAGGTGAATAAAACTTTGAAACACGTATCTATTTTGTACGAGCTGTAAATAAATAGTCGTCACTATTAAAGTTCCAGCCCTCGTACAAAACGCAATCATTCATGATCATATGATCATTTCATTATTATTAAATGTTACAGCAGCCGTTAACACCAAATCAGAAACGGCTGCATTCGTAATGACGCCTGGAAGAATGGACTGCCGACGAATTGCGTCGCTATGTATGCAGCGATCAATCGCGGTTCTACTCTAGGATGACCATCGTCAGCGCTTATAGCAGTGACCTGAGGTCAGATCCCATTCCTCCAACATTGTAGAGAGGCTCAGCGGTGACACTCATTGCGTCATGGTGAGGGGAGCCATCGGGTATGTCTTCAGGTCACGGCTGGTAGTGACTGAGGGGAAGCTAACATCATAGTGGTACGTAATGAACATTCTGCGTCTTCATTTTACCCCTCAGGCGACAGTATAATGGTGCCATTTTTCAACAGGACAATGATCGCCCACATAGTGGACTATGAACTGTCTACGTGGTGTTTAGATACTCCCATGGCCGGCAAGATTCCTGTTCGCATGGCCAGCAAGATCGCCTCATCTGTCACCGGCTTCGATTTCAACTCAGTCCCAGTGCCAATATCCGGTATACCAAGGAATGGTTATTATAGTTGGGTCCAGATTGTCTCAGGAAAGGATACAGGGGCATTATGACTCCCTCCCGAACCATCCAGGCCAGAGGGGACGCTACCACCTTACTGATAAGTGGGTTCATACTTCTTCCCACATACCGTACATAAAATGACCATGAGATTATAAAAATACATATTGACAGTCGTTATAAATGTGCAACATTTCGTTTCGAACTGTAGGAGACAGCGGAAGGAGGAATACGTCAGTGGTAAATCATGTGCGCCCTTCATGCACAGCAATCTACCTTGCGTAACACACAGATTTCCCTACACTTATCGACTCAATATAGATGCTAAGCCCAGCAAGAGCTGAATCCGAATCATTAGAACATTACAGTTGCCAGTGGAAACAGAAAGAATGGGAGCTCGATTTCAAGAAACAGTTTCTTGTGAAGAATACAAACAGATAAACCAAAATATTATGACCACTGCCCACTGCAGCGTTGGATGACACCTGGTGGCGTTGCGGGCACGTGGTAACAAAAGTAAGTAAGTGGAGCAGACACAAACGGGGGATAACCTGAACGAAGACTTGGGATGCAAATGGGGTAATCCATTGAGATAAGCGACTTTGACAAAGGGCAGATTATTACTACGCAGAGCCTATGAATGAATGTCTCGAAAACGGCGAAGCTGGTCGAATGTCCACGTGCTATTGTCGTGAAGGTAGAAGGACAGTGAAACTACCACTTGACGCTATATTGTTGGACGGCCACGACTCTTCAGGGAACGTGGATTTTGGAAACTTGTCTGCTCTGTAAAGTAGATTGTTATACGTAGCATCTCTGACGAAAGAGTACAATGCTGTCGTACGCGCAAGTGTTTCGGAGCACACCGTTAATTGTACATTGTTGAACATGGAGTTCCGCAGCAGACCACCCCTACGTGCTCAAATGTTGACCCAACAACGTCGTCAAATGCGACTGGAGAGGGCACGGGACCGTCGGAATTCGACCGTTCATCAATGGAAACATGTCGGCTTTTCGGGTGTATCACATTCTTTTGGTACATTAGATCGATGGTTGTCTCCACAGACGCCGTCATCGAGGTGAGCGGCTCTCGAAACGTGCGCTGCCGTGTGGATGCAGGCTGCTGGGAGACCCTGCGCTTGCGTGTGACCTGTGGTAATAACCGAAGACTCCTTGACAGCTGCGAACCTTCTGCATCCCTTCATTCTTCATGTCTTCCCCAACGGCGATGTCATCTCTCAGCAGTTTAATTGGCCGTGTCTCGTACCCGGAACCTTGCTACAGTGGTTTAAGGAGCACTATACTCAACTTATGTTGACCTCTCGGTGAGCAAATTGGCCTGATGTAACTCCTATGGAAACCATCGGGATCGCTATCAGGCGCCATCATCGCATACGCAAGTTAGCGGCCAGTTATTTACGCGAATTAAATGAGCGTGTGAAATTCCGGCGGAATAGGAGAATAGTGTGTCAGGAGGTAAATGACAACTGCACCGAAACTGAATGAGGTATGACAGAAGAAAAACATAAGCATTAAGAGTACAGACAAAATTAGAAAATAATACATCGTTCAACCATACATACAAAGGAGTTAACGAAGCTAGAACAAGAACACGAGATCTCTTAAACAAACAAATTTCTAAAATGAATCGTTCAACCCTAAATGTGGCTGAGCTACAGAAATCGGGCAAAAATGTAGAAACACCGTGAGAAATTTGTGCTTGAACATAAGTGCAGATATCAGCCAAGCCTACGGGTTACGTGCTTTAATTGACCGTGAGCGGCATCTGTTCTGTGTCTCCAATACGTTGCAAGTGTCAGTCACGGTCAGAACAGAGTTCTGTGTAATTGAGAGCGCATTATTTCGGAGCTAAGTGAATTCGACAATGCTGAAATTGTTAGTCCTCGTATTGAGGGTGCTTCCGTAATATAGGTAGTGTTTCGAGGGACCATATCGAGGATGTATTTATTGCATACACACAATTCCGAAAAACATCGCGCGGTAAGACACACCGCGGATGCACGAGTTTGTTGAATAATCGTGACACGTGGTGATTGAAGAGGGTAGTCACGGATAAGAAAAGGACAACCGTTGGATCTCCAGAATGTGGGAACTGCTTGGCGAGGTGGAACTCCAAAACCCTCAACAGTGATACGAATGTCCGTACCAAAAGGTGATGCCGAAGTGCCGGACCGAGTCTCGAACTCGGGACCTTTGCCTTTTGCGGGCAAGTGCTCTACCATCTGAGGTACCCAAGCACGACTCACGTCCGGTCCTCACAGCTTCACTGCTGCCAGTACCTCGTCTCCATGTTGCGTTTTTGTTTTGTCCATATTTTTATGCATCCCCTGTGTCAGAACATAAAGATGAATGGGAGGTCCTACGATTAAGACAAAACAATAAGAAAATTGGAACCTGTAGGAATCAATGCGCAGTCAGATACCGTTCAGAAGACTGAAAACTGTTTTTCCCAAATAAAGTTGAACTCGTAATCTAGTTTCTTCACGAGAAGAAGAATAAGAAATGAGTAGTTGAGACAGCAACTGAAATAAAGAACGTTCTTAAAAGTGTGCTGTAGACCGTTTATTGACAGAGGCTGCAAGATGCAGATATTGAAGTGATGGTTGGGATGCTCTGGGGATGTGCCAATTGCAGATAGTCCGAAGGGTAAAAAGGGAACGGAATGAAGACAGACACATCTATGACTAGCGCAAAAGAGTATTAAAGTTACGAAGCATACCGCTTGCTTGTAACCCGCTTCTCATCCCAACAACCACAACCCATACGGAGAGCGTTTGCACAGCTGTAAAGATAAGACTTCTATTGAGGAGCCACGGGGTTAAAATCCAACTATTAGTGTACGACACACAACGTGTAGGAAAATTCTGTTTTAGACTGGAGCCAAGAAAATGTGTTATTGTCATTTCAGACAAGACACTCTGTCCAAATAACGAAACAGAATTTCAGTTCCTCGTAACATCTTAAAATGTAAAGGTGTACAGAAAGGACGTTCGCCACTACAGGTCCATTCTTCTCAGTCAGAGTAGAAAATAAGCTAGGAAATAAGCGACTTCTACGAATATTTTCTGAAAAAATAATGAAGCAATGAAGGTAAATCTTTTTGTGAATTATTTATTGATCTTTGGGTAACATTTTCTGCTTTTAGTAAGAAATTCAGTGGTCAATGAGCCTCCCATCTGAGGAGTTAATATTTCTCGATCAAGAAAGAGGCCATGCAGTCTGCAAATCTTATCTCTAATCCAAAACCAAACCATTTTCTTAGTCTGTAGTATACCGCGCACTAAATAATAGCACAGTTTTTTGAAATTTGGAAAAACGGTAATATGGCGGAAGTTTGAAACACAGGTGTGGTTTAGTCGTGTGTTTTTGACCACGTTTTTTGCAATAACTTTTGAATAAATAAAAAACAAGATTAGCCTGTTACTCCTTGCGAACATGCCCGAAGAGTAGTGATTAATCAAAATTTCGAAAGCATTTCTTTATTAGTCTGCCCGCAATCCATTCCGTCAGCTTGCAATACGCTGTATCTCAAGCTCTAATAAGAATATTCTTCTGAATTACTCCTCGGCCATGTCCACAGGGAGTAATAGGCTATTTTTTTATTTCAGTTTAGTAACTAGTTATTGCAAAAAGTGAGATCGAAAACACACTAAAAACTTCATCTTTGTTTTAAACGTCAGCCATTTTATTATGGGTTACATATTGTCTGAACTATATGGGCCCGTTAGGGACTTCGAACTACGAGAGCTGATTTATAAGGCCATACTACCCCTTGCTTATATGTCGGTGCTTATATATCCACATCGGAGTTGCGCTGGGTTGCATATACGGTGCAGTGCTGCCCTGAAACGGAGGTTTTTGATCGCCCTGTGTATAATGAAAAAGAAGTGTATCCTTTACAGTCACCTATGAAAGACGACCAGAGATGAAATGTTTCGACCTCAGGATATAACATTCCGCACTGCTGAAATGCATTTGGTTGGATGAAAGCAACGTTGCGAAGGTCGGAGGTAACACTTAGAAGTAACATGATAATTCGTGGAGCATCTGGGTAGAACAAGGTATACATAGTAGGACGTAGACATTGAAATATCTTCCGGATAAATGTGGGCAAAATCCGAGGGCATGAGAAAGGAACAACTGCGGTCGGTCTCGGTTCCTGTGGCCGATTAGTTGTCCGATCGATACAACTAAATCGTCGGTCCCAGACAATTGGATTACTGGGTCACTGCGATGCCTTCCGCGCACTTCCCTTGCTGGCTCAAATGTGTTCTTACTTGCAGCTGTAATTTCCTTAGGGTCTTCGAATCACAGATCATTGAATTCCCGTTACTTTGCAATGAAATGGGCCAGAGTCGATAGGGGTAAGTGCGCTGAATCGGTCGCGTACCGGGAGATTAATGCGGGCCGCCTGTAGCTGGGAGCGTATATCTAGGATTGGGTGCCAGCGCCGTAACGGATGTCCTGCCAGCGGCGGCCGCGTTTCCCAAGGCACTGCCCCGCCTCCCTCGTATTTCACCCGTCGTTCACTGATCTCTTTACTCAGGAGCCTCGTTGTTTAAAGCCCTGGGAGCTGACTCTAGCCTCAGACGCTGGAAGACATTGCAGCTTTAAATCTCGGCCCATTTCAAGGTTTCCCTTCAATTTCATACAGATAGTCAAAGAAGTTAAATAAGCCCATAGTGATTTCTCCTAGCTTCATGTAAATTTGGAGTTACTATCAGCAATTCTGCCAGTTGAGGCCGTTTCGTCACTGTTGGGGTATTGGGCCCAGGCAGGGAGATTCAACCACCTGAGGGGTATTACAATCCAATAGTGCCTTAGTACGACGCTACGCTTACGAGCGATCTAAGAGGGTTCGGTTGGGTTGTTTGGAGAAGGAAACCAGACAGCGAGGCCATCGGTCTTATCGGATTAGGGAAGGATGTGGAAGCAAGTCGGCCATGCCCTTTTCAAAGGAACCATCCAGGCATTTGCCTGGAGCGATGTAGGGAAATCACGGAAAACCTAAAACAAGATGACCGGACGCGGGATTGAACCGTCGTCCTCCCGAATGTGAGTGCGCCACCTCGCTCGGTAGCGATCTATGAAACTGTCATATATTATCCTGGGCCGGGAAGCTATAAATACTGCCCTGTTCAGCAATTAGCATAATTTCGTCTTGGACTCACATCTGACTTACACCCTAACACCATGAGACTCTCTGCGCCGATTATCGGTCAAATACTTCATCAGACAGCTACATCCGCCACCGGCAGGTTCATCTGCTAGGCGCGGCCACTGGTCTGTGAGCCATCAGCTAACCACGATGCTTCTGGGGTTTGAACAGGTAATGTCGAGGAAAGACACACACCTTCCAACCAGTCTACGAGGATCCTACATGTCATTGCCAGCTGTCTGGGGCAGTTCGTATATTACATGAGTCCAGACCTAAGCTTTCTGGCAAACCCATACACGCTGCCAGCGCTGTTTCACTTGGGCCAAAACTCTCTGCAAACTAAGCTGAGTTGACCCCTAGGTGTGTGTGTGGACATCCTGCATGTAAGAAACGATTAATGTTCCGGAGACGAACATTGCGGTGAGCGACTGGTATTCAGAACGTACTGATTTCTGTGTCTTGCCGTGCTTGCTATGCATTTCGGCGGCTTTTCGCATGTTGCTTATGGTACCTGTTCTTGGTGGCTTGCTTGTATCACTGATGTGTAACTTTGATTGGGAAACCTTGCGGCTGTTGGTTCTGTGGGTCCGCCTACCGCTACGTAATCGACTGTTGCTCCGGCCTCCATTACTCTGTGTTGGCTTACTACCTTGCTAGCTGCTTAATGTGTAACGTTACTAGTGTTCCATTAATGTGTGCTTGATATCTGTAGAAAGTTTTTGAGCGCAGCCTTGTTTTCAGGGTGTGTTGTGGAACGGCTTTCTCGTCTTACTTATTGGTTTACATATCTTATTAGCTTAAACTGTTTTTCTACATACTTTTAAAACATTACTTTTTTAAATTCTATATTTACTATGGTGATTACCTATTTTTAATCAAGTATGTTATTCAACAATGTTGTTGACGTCCCGGTGTGCAAGAGCTATGCACATTTGTTCACGTGTCAATAAAGTTACTGTACTTGTCTTACTTAAGGTAAGCCCGACGGGTGGACGTTCGGCCAGCGCCGCTGTCCCTGCAGTTTTCTGTGTAAGTATTATTATTCGAGTTCGGCACGTTCAGCCACATTTTTCAAATGTTCAAATGCGTGTGAATTCCTAAGAGACCAAACTACTTAGACTTACACACTACTTAAAGTAAATTAAATTAAGTTATGTTAAGAACAACACACACACCCATGCCCGAGGGAGGACTCGAACCTCCGGCGGGAGGGGCCGCGCAGTCCGTGACATGACGCCTCAAACCGCGCGGCCACTCCGCGCGGCGCCACATCTTTATGTAAATTTAATAAGGTTATTTTCGCTATTTATTGTAGTGTTTGTTATTTCCCTGTAGCAGCTATTTTAATTTGACGCTACTAGGTGTTGGAGCGAAATAATCAGGGGTCTTTCATTAGGTTATTAGGGCCACACCCTCCTGTTGCTGGATGTCGATAGTTTTGGGTCTCATATACATCTACATCTACGTGATTACTCTGCTCTTCAAAATAAAATGCCTGGCAGAGGGTTCAATGAACCACCTTCAAGCTGTCTCTCTACCATTCCACTCTCGGAGGGCACGCGGGAAAAAGGAGTACTTAAATTTTTCTGTGCGAGCCCTGATTTATTTTATCGTGATGATCATTTCTCCCTATGTAGGTGGGTGCCAACAGAATGTCTTCGCAATCGGAGGAGAAACATTGAAATTTCATGAGAAAATCCCGTCGCTACGACAAACGCCTTTGTTTTAATGATTGCCACTCCAATTCACGTATCATGTCTGTGACACTATCTCCCCTATTTCGCGTTAATACAAAACGAGCTGCCTTTCTTTCTACTTTTTCGATGTCATCCGTCAGTCCCACCTGATGCGGATCCAACCGCTCAGCAATACTCCAGAATATGGCGGACAAGCGTGGTTTAAGCAGTCTCTTTAGCAGACCTGTTGCACCTTCTAAGTGTTCTGCCAATGAATCGCTGTCGTTGGTTTGCTCTACCCACAACATTATCTATGTGATCGTTCCAATTTGGGTTATTTGTAATTGAAATCACTAAGTATTTAGTTGAATTTACAGCCTTCAGATTTGTGTGACTTATCGCGTAATCGAAATTTTGCGGATTTCGTTTAGCACTCACGTGAATAACTTCACACTTTTCTTTATTCAGGGTTAATTGCCACTTTTCGTACCATACAGATATCTTACCTAAATCATTTTGCAATTCGTCTGATGACTTTACAACACGGTAAATGACAGCATCATCTGCAAACAATCTAAGACGGCTACTAAGATTGTCTCCTATATCGTTAATATAGATCAGGAACAATAGAGGGCTTATAACACTTCTCTGGGAAACGCCTGACATTACTTCTGTTTTATTCGATGACGTTCCGTCTATTACTACGAACTGTGACCTTTCTGACAAGAAATCACTAATCCAGTCGCACAACTGAGGCGATACTCCGTAGGCACATAGTTTGGTTAGAAGACGCTTGTGAGCAACGGTATCGAAAGCCTTCTGAAAATCTGAAAATATGGAATCATTTTGATATCCCCAGTCGATAGCACTTATTACTTCGTGAGTATAAAGAGCTGGTTGTGTTTCGAAAGAACGATATTTTCTGTAACCGTGCTGACTATGTGACAATAAATCGTTTTCTTCGAGGTACTTCATAATCTTCGAATACAGTATGTGTTCCAAAACCCTACTGCAAATCGACGTTAGTGATATGGACCTGTAGTTCAGCGGATTACTCCTACTTTCCTTTTTAGGTATTGGTGTGACTTCAGCAATTTTCCAGTCTTCAGGTACGGATCTTTCTGTGAGTGAGTGGTAGTATATAATTGCTAAATATGGAGCTATTTTATCAGCATACTCTGAGAGAAACCTGGGTGGTATAGAGTCTGGACCGGAGGCCTTGCCTTTATTAATTGATTTTCAAGCTGCTTCGTTGCACAGAGGATATCTACACTCCTGGAAATGGAAAAAAGAACACATTGACACCGGTGTGTCAGACCCACCATACTTGCTCCGGACACTGCGAGAGGGCTGTACTAGCACTGATCACACGCACGGCACGGCGGACACACCAGGAACCGCGGTGTTGGCCGTCGAATGGCGCTAGCTGCGCAGCATTTGTGCACCGCCGCCGTCAGTGTCAGCCAGTTTGCCGTGGCATACGGAGCTCCATCGCAGTCTTTAACACTGGTAGCATGCCGCGACAGCGTGGACGTGAACCGTATGTGCAGTTGACGGACTTTGAGCGAGGGCGTATAGTGGGCATGCGGGAGGCCGGGTGGACGTACCGCCGAATTGCTCAACACGTGGGGCGTGAGGTCTCCACAGTACATCGATGTTGTCGCCAGTGGTCGGCGGAAGGTGCACGTGCCCGTCGACCTGGGACCGGACCGCAGCGACGCACGGATGCACGCCAAGACTGTAGGATCCTACGCAGTGCCGTAGGGGACCGTACCGCCACTTCCCAGCAAATTAGGGACACTGTTGCTCCTGGGGTATCGGCGAGGACCATTCGCAACCGTCTCCATGAAGCTGGGCTACGGTCCCGCACACCGTTAGGCCGTCTTCCGCTCACGCCCCAACATCGTGCAGCCCGCCTCCAGTGGTGTCGCGACAGGCGTGAATGGAGGGACGAATGGAGACGTGTCGTCTTCAGCGATGAGAGTCGCTTCTGCCTTAGTGCCAATGATGGTCGTATGCGTGTTTGGCGCCGTGCAGGTGAGCGCCACAATCAGGACTGCATACTACCGAGGCACACAGGGCCAACACCCGGCATCATGGTGTGGGGAGCGATCTCCTACACTGGCCATAATCCACCGGTGATCGTCGAGGGGACACTGAATAGTGCACGGTACATCCAAACCGTCATCGAACCCATCGTTCTACCATTCCTAGACCGGCAAGGGAACTTGCTGTTTCAACAGGACAATGCACGTCCGCATGTATCCCGTGCCACCCAACGTGCTCTAGAAGGTGTAAGTCAACTACCCTGGCCAGCAAGATCTCCGGATCTGTCCCCCATTGAGCATGTTTGGGACTGGATGAAGCGTCGTCTCACGCGGTCTGCACGTCCAGCACGAACGCTGGTCCAACTGAGGCGCCAGGTGGAAATGGCATGGCAAGCCGTTCCACAGGACTACATCCAGCATCTCTACGATCGTCTCCATGGGAGAATAGCAGCCTGCATTGCTGCGAAAGGTGGATATACACTGTACTAGTGCCGACATTGTGCATGCTCTGTTGCCTGTGTCTATGTGCCTGTGGTTCTGTCAGTGTGATCATGTGATGTATCCGATCCCAGGAATGTGTCAATAAAGTTTCCCCTTCCTGGGATAATGAATTCACGGTGTTCTTATTTCAATTTCCAGGAGTGTATTTCTATTGATGGTGTTAGGACAGCAACCAGCCACAAATTTACTTTCAGTTCCTTTATTCAAAGGGTACCGTTACCGGTTTCGAATCGTTGTGATTCATCGTCAGACGGTTTACACGCTTTCTTTATCACATGTGTGTTTTTTACGGATTAATTGTCGTGAAACGTCGGTTTGGAGTGTTTGTTTTCATAGTATTCGTCCAACAGATGTAAATGCATTCCCACTGCATTCTTATTGTTGCACACGTAAGTTGTTCTCACTGAACACTTTAGATTTGTCACTGAGATTTCTAACACGCAACACATGTTTTGATACAGACAAAGAATCTACTTCTATGTTTATCATCTAGGCAGTTGTTCTTGATTGGAATTCAGGAATACTTACTTCGTCTTCTTTGGTAAAGGTGTTTCGGAAAACTGTGTTTAGTATCTCTGTTTTAGTGGCACTATCATCAGTGACTTCACCGTTGTTATCGCGGAGTGAAGGAATTGATTGTGTCTTGCCACTGGTGTCCTTTACGTCTGACCAGAATCACTTTGGGTTTTCTGCCGGATTTCGAGACAGAATTTCGTTGTGGAAATGATTAAAAGCATCTCACATTGAAGTACGCGCCATATTTCGAACTTCTGTAAAACTTTGCCAATCATGGGAATTTTGAGTTCTTTTAAATTTGGCATGCTTTTTTCGTTGATTCTGCAACAATTATCTGACCCGTTCTGTGCACCATGGGGGATTAGTACCAACACCTGTTACTTTTGTGGTATATATCTCTCAATTGCCGGCCGGTGTGGCCGAGCGGTTCTAGGCGCTTCAGTCCAGAACCGCACGACCCCTACGGTCGCAGGTTAGAATCCTGCCTCGGGCATGGGTGTGTGTGATGTCCTTTGGTTAGTTAGGTTTAAGTAGTTATAAGTTCTAGGGGACTGATGACCTCAGATGTTAAGTCCCATAGCGCTCAGAGCCATTTGAACCATCTCTCAGCTGCTGTCGATACTATCTCTATGAAAACATTTCACAATTTTTCTACATTTGCATGATCGGATTGGAAGCATTGAAGACTGTCTCTTAAAAAGGCGTTAAGATCATTTTATCATTTAAATAGATATACTTTGCGTTTCTTTTTGATGGTTGTACGTGTTACGGTATTTAGCCTAGCAGCAACTGCCTTGTGGTCGCTAATCCCTTTATTCGTCACAATACTCACTATTTGTGCAGGATTATTTGTTGCTAAAAGGTCAAGTATGCTTTCACAGCCATTTACGCTTCGAGTGGGCTCATGAACTAATTGTTCAAAATAATTATCTGAGAAAGCATTCAGTACAATTTCGGATGACGTTTTATGCCTGACGCCGGCAGTAATTTAACTTATGGACCTGTGACATTTATATATATTCTTCAGGTGGAACTCATTGTGGCTTCCTGTTTCTTGTGGAAGAGCTGGCGTTTGTCTACGTGTGCAAGGCGGGCGCGGGAGCTAGCGATAGTGAAGTGTAGCTTGTGTTGACTGGCTACGGCATGACTCCGGCCCGTGTTACAGTCGTCAATGTGGCGGTTTGATTCCAACCCACTTCCTGTGTCTTGCTCAGTTCTCCGCAGTTCTAAGTTGAGTCTATTGCCTTATTCCGGCCTAAATTGGTGTCCGTTAAATTATTTTGGGGTGCGATCCTTATTTCAGTTAATTCTGTGGAGGGAAGTGCCTCTTCTTCTCTGAGCAGTTCTGTAACGGCCGGGCCATATGGTCAAGCTTTGGTTTCATGAGATAATGCTTTATGCTTATGTTTTTAAAATGTTCTTATGTTACTTTCACTGTAATTGTTTTCCTATTGTCACCCAGGATAACCATATAACTTGTTGCAATTGATTGTGCGTCCGTGTCAATTAATTTCATTGTAAGGATGAATGAACTGTTCACTCGAGTTCTTGAAATTGACAGCAATTGCTCTTTTGACCTTAAGCTAATTGCGTTTGAATAATTATCTTTATCTGTTCTGTGGACTTATCCATTTATTGTTAACGATATTTCTTAAGGGCATTTTACTCGTCCCTTGGTAAAACCACTGGGGACCTTAACTACTGTTAAACTAGAACCTTTCTTAAATGTATTTGCTAATCCTATCATCTTGTTGGTGTACATGTGTAACTACATTGCCTTGTAACAAGTTTTATTGATAGTATTTACTTATTGTTTAAAGGTTGCTTCTTTATCTTAAAGGAAGCTTGTAGGTAAGTGTGAATAAGTTGTCGTATAAGATTCTGAACACTATAGTAATTGATAGTAAACGCAATTATTGTTGTTGAGGGAATGGATGATATATAATTGGAACCCAGCCTTTTCATGCTTATCCAGTATCCTTACGGTTACGTATCCTACGGCATTTGAGACGCCAGCGGTTAAAAGAACAATCGTAGCACTGAGCCAATATGTAAATTCTCGGGGCCGTACATCCTAAATATATCTCCCAGCAACAGAGAAAGGACACAGGAGGACAAGAAGAAATCAGTTAGGCAAAATATTGCACTAGGTAAGTGATGCCGCCTGGTTGGATAGAATATAGTAATTCAAGAACTTCCTGGACAGTTAACTAAATATTGCTTAGTTGACCATTAAGTCATTCAACGCGAGAAATCACTTAGGAAACTCAGCTTGATGACTTATATGTAGTGTCCGAAAGGACAAACATCTTTTTCAGCCTGCAGCCACTATGAATCAAGACAAAAACGAATTAAAGACGTTAGCTGAGAGTGGCCATTAACTTAAGTCAGTGCGGACGGTCTGCCACAAATTTTCAGCTTGACCCATTTACTTAAATCAGTGCCTAAAAGCAGTTATTGTCTATAATTCGTTTGTGGATTTAAGCATAATGATAATTAAATCATTTCACTGCTTTCTTTCTTTCGCTACTGCCTGTATCCCGCATTGTGCGCAGGGTCGGCTGGGTTAAGTACGGAATTGGCATGATTAATTTTAAGGGATGGCCGCATGCCCTTCCTGACCCCACCCCATACCCCCTGGGACGGAATTGGTGTATCCCAGCTGTCTGCATCTAGTATAAATCGTGAAATAGTGTGAAAGTGTTTCAAATGTCTGCGAGTCGTGTAACTGAGGCGGGACTTGGAGACCAGACCAGTAGTCACCTAGGAGGATGTGGAAAACCGCCTAAACACCACATCCAGGCTCGCCGGCACACCGGCCGTAGTCGTTAATCCACCGGGTGGATTAGATCCGGAGCCCGCATCTCGTGGTCGTGCGGTAGCGTTCTCGCTTACCACGCTCGGGTTCCCGGGTTCGATTCCCGGCGGGGTTAGGGATTTTCTCTGCCTCGTGATGGCTGGGTGTTGTGTGCTGTCCTTAGGTTAGTTAGGTTTAAGTAGTTCTAAGTTCTAGGGGACTGATGACCATAGCTGTTAAGTCCCATAGTGCTCAGAGCCATTTGAACCATTTTTTGGATTAGATCCGGGACCGGCGCGCCTACCCGAGTCCAGGAAGCAGCGCATTAGAGCTCTCGGCTATCCTGGCGGATGTCTAAATCATTTCACTGCATCGACTGTGAAAGACGTACCGGGGTGCATAATGATTTAAATATTGCCGGATCTTCCGGTACATTTTAAATTCCCGTTTGGCGCACAATCAGTGCGCTGCTATCGTCATAATTGGGCACCGCCTGGTCTCAGTGGAGCAACCCAGCCATCAGTACAGCACGCGACCGGAGAGTTTGTATTCGGCGGCAGTGCACTGAGAGTCAGCCACTAGCGGGAAGAATGGCACCAGTCTGAGGGCGGCGGTTGAGCAGTAGGGCAGGAAATAACCGAGTGACACTGCTAAACTTCTGTGCTACAAGGCAGGTAGCAGGCTTTCTTCATCAACGCTGTCAACTGGCCGCGACTGTGAGATTAATTGCGACGAACGTTTCGGCTATCAAGTGGAAGTTTAGGCAGTTTAATATGGTCTTGGTCTTGGATTCCGCCGCACAGCTGTGGCTCTGATTGCAACTTGTATGCTACTTTTCTTGGGATACTGTACTGTGTCCCAGCCTTCGCAATTGTAATAATTGACCTTCCTCCGCGTACAACGTCGCTTACTTACGCCTGTATGACACGACTCGCAGTACGGTGGTACAAGTGTGCTTCTACAACTACACTCTGCAAAGCACTGTGAAGTTCATGGAGGTTCTGCAGAGCTACTGTCCATGTGTCGCTAAGTTTCATTGCCTCCTCATTCCTGTTAAAATTATCGTGATGCTTATAAATTTCAGTGGCTTCTTCACATAGTCGTGGACGTTGTAGATAAAATTTCTGTTTCAGAAAACTTCACTTCGTTGTTTCCTGACAACGTCACATTATTGTTCACGACTGTGTAGAGGAGAAATATTGAATTTAATTGACGAAAGGAGAAAATATAAAAATGTAGTAAATGAAGCCGGCAAAAAGAGTTTGACAGAGCACTGAACGACCTAAGTCGAAATAAGGCTCCGGGAGTAGACAACATTCCATTAGAACTACTGACAGCCTTGGGATAGCCAGTCCTGACAAAACTCTACCATCTGGTGAGCAAAATGTATGAGACAGGCGAAATACCTTCTGACTTAAAGAAGAATATAATAATTCCAATATCAAAGAAAGCAGGTGTTGACAGATGTAAAAATTACCGAACTATCAGCTTAATAAGTCACGGCTGCAAAATACTGACGCGCATTCTTTACAGACGAATGGAAAAACTGGTAGGAGCCGACCTCGGGTAAGATCAATTTGGATTCCGTAGAAATATTGGAACACGTGACGCAATACCGACCCTACGGCATATCTTAGAAAATAGATTAACAAAAGGCAAACCTACGTTTCTAGCATTTGTAGACTTAGAGAAAGCTTTTGACAGTGTTGAGTGGAATACCCTCTTTCAAATTCTGAACGTGGCAGAGGTAAAATACAGGGAGTGAAAGGCTATTTACAATTTGTACAGAAAGCAGATGGCAGTTATAAGAGTCGAGGGACATGAAAGGGAAGCAGTGGCTGGGAAGGGAGTGAGACAGCGTTGTAGCCTCTCCCCGATGTTATTCAATCTGTATATTGAGCAAGCAGTAAAGGAAACAAAAGAAAAATTCGGAGTAGGTATTAAAATCCATGGAGAAGATATTAAAACTTTAAAGTTCGCCGATGACATTGTAATTCTGTCAGAGACAGCAAAGGACTTGGAAGAGAAGCTGAACGGAATGGACAGTGTCTTGAAAGGAGGGTATAAGATGAACATCAACAAAAGCAAAACGAGGATAATGGAATGTAGTCGAATTAAGTCGGGTGATGCTGAGGGAATTAGATTAGGAAATGAAGCACTTAAAGTAGTAAAGGAGTTTTGCAGTTTGGGGAGCAAAATAACTGATGATGGTCGAAGTAGAGAGGATATAAAATATAGACTGGCAATGGCAAGGAAAGCGTTTCTGAACAAGAGAAATTTGTTAACATCGAGTATAGATTTGTCAGGAAGTCGTTTCTGAAAGTATTTGTATGGAGTGTAGCCATGTATGGAAGTGAAACATGGGCGATAAATAGTTTGGACAAGAAGAGAATAGAAGCTTTCGAAATGTGGTACTACAGAAAAATGCTAAAGATTAGATCCGTAGATCACATAACTAATGAGGAGGTATTGAATAGAATTGGGGAGATGAGGAGTTTGTGGCACAACTTGACTAGAAGAAGGGATCGGTTGGTAGGACATGTTCTGAGGCATCAAGGAATCATCAATTTAGTATTACAGGGCAGCATGGAGGGTAAAAACCGTAGAGGGCGACCTAGGGATGAATACACTAAGGAGATTCAGAAGGATGTAGGCTGCAGTACGCACTGGGAGATGAAGCAGCTTGCACAGGATGGCGTAGCATGGAGAGCTGCATCAAACCACTTTCAGGACTGAAGACCACGAGACCAAGAGGTGAATACACTAAGCAGATTCAGAAGGATGTAGGCTGCAGTACGTACTGGGAGATGAAGCAGCTTGCACAGCGTAGAGTAGCATGGAGAGCTGCATCAAACCAGTCTCAGGACTGAAGAGCACAACAACGGCAACAATGTACAGAAGCCACTGAAAATATAAGCATCAGTATAATTTTAAAAGCAAGAGGAGGCAATGAAATGTAGCGGCATATGGCCAATAGCTCTGCAGAATCGATAGACAGTTTTATCTTTGACAGGACGACAGTCGATAGTTAAATCTTATGGCTGACAAGGATTATCTCTGCTCATCACGTGTTACTCCGACCATGCCCCCTCTCCTTCAGAGTTTATGTCGCTCTCGGACGTCCGACCGGTCAGTCGGCAATACTCAGTGGAGGAGCGACTCTCAGAATGTGCAGCGCAGTCCCGGACGAAACAACAGGAACAGAAGAGTTTCTTGGGTGACGACCTCACATCCCGAAAGGTTTACCAGTAGCTCTGCGGTTACTGTTACACTGTCTGAATCTTACTAATGTACAACATGAATAGAAAAGATTCCAACGTACATCCAAGGGGCACACCCGAAATTACTTCTGCGTTTGTCGACGATTCTCCGTCCAAGATAACCTGATGCGTCCTCCCTATAAAAAAGCCCACTGTAGTCACAAATTTCGCTTCATACTTCATAGGTCATACTTTTGATAATAAGCTTAGATTCGGTAGTAAGTCAAATACTTTTCGCAAATAGAGAAGTACTCCATCTTCCTGACTGCTTTGATTCATGGATTTCAAGATGTCATTTGAGGAGAGTACTGGTTGAGTTTCACGTAATCGATGTGGCCGATGAAATTTTCACTTGGTCTGCAACGTGTGGAGAGGTGGTGTCATATAGTTTCTGATCACCTGTCACTGTGTCCGTTATCGCGTAACTTTTTTAAAAGTGAATGAAACATATTATTATGTTAAATATGGAATGAAATGTTTTGATAGAAATTCTCATTTATGTTTGTTAAAAGGCACGACTAATTTTTCTCAGGATGCTATAGCCAGAAATACATATATATTCCAACGTGAAGACATCCGTCTTACTTACGATGGATGAACAAAAATCTTTCTTTAATGTTACGCTATAAGGCAATTGAACACAATGCTAATTAATTTATTTTTTGTGAGGCTTCAGGCTCCAGTATAGCTGCATATGTGAAGTGGCAACGTATAAGTTTATAGAAAATATTTTTTCATAAAACTGTACCTCTGGCCTAAAAATTGAATTGGAAAATATTACAAGATGCCGTTTCGTATTTATTGAGATTAATCACTTCAATAATTTCAGAATTAAATGTCCATTAAAAAGGTTGTATCATTTTATCGTTAACGGCGTCGCTTCAACAGTGCGCTTACACAAAATGGCTAGGGCAACATTTAATTGTTACATAAATAAATCATGGATAGGGAAGTTACTTTCTTGAAACTAACAAAAAATCACTCTACAGTAATTATTTGGATATATATTTAACAAAAATTATAATAACGCTGCAGATCATTGTGTTAATTACAGACCGTGATTTACATGCGTCTGTCAGCTAAGACTTCAGAAGCCAGAAGTCACTTCTTTTTTCCGGAGGTTATGCTATACAGTGTCCTGTATTAAACTACAAACCTTTCCGCAGTGTCTCACGAAGTTAGCGCATGCGACACTGTTGACTGTGATCCGTCCGTCAGAGGGGGAGGGACGTTTAGCATTGCGGCCCTTTCGCGCTATTCCAGAGGAGCAGGCAATGTACCAGCTCAGGGATTCACACTACACTATACATGCATCCATTACACTCACTTACACTCCATGCATTCAGGAACGACGCAGATCTTTCATATTGGTAAGGAAATGGGCCAGCTTTCGTGGATGAAAAACACTAACTGCACACCGTGAGATTTTAAAATCAACGATACCATAAGGCATTTAATTTAATGTAATGAACAATTCCAGGAATACAGTTTGAGATAACGTCCTGATTGTGAAATCAGGATAGGTTATTATTATTTCTTATAAACACAGTTTTCAATACATTTATAAGAGTATGTTTATTTATTGGCCGTCTATGTTAGCAATTTTGTCTGAGTGTTTTTCGTCATAATCTTGTGTGTTCGAGCCTCTGAGCCTAGATTCCTTTGTTACATCTACTTATTTGTCCAAAGTAACCGTAGAAAATATTTCACGTTAAATTACGCAAATTATTTACTTAAAATGTCGTACTGTAATGTTACGAAGTTTGTAGACCCCCCCCCCCCCAAAAAAAAATCGTGTTAGTAACGACTGCTATAAAAGCTTGAGTTACAGAATAGCGTGTGTCTCTGATATTTGTGATGTTAATATACTATAAGCAATGGCCCCCAATTTATGTTTTTACCCCTGCCAACCACTTCCTTGGTCGTTGCCAGATTATTTATGTTTCGACATACAGAATATTTAGCCCTGTATTGACTGACTATGTGCAATTATCTATAAATGACGTAAATTGCTGCGGAGCTGTAAGAAACGTGTTCTACATATGCGTGTCTCTTCATGATTTCTCGTTTTCACCACATTCAGCGTTTCGTTTTCTTCTTCATAAGTGAATAGATTATAACGTTGTACCGTATTACGAAGGCAATAACATTGATAGCGCTTATGCCTCCTCAAACCACTCGTTTCTTTTGTTATTCTTTTTTCTTCTGTCGTTATTCACCATTGTACAATATAGACACCTGCTTGGTTTGCGTTTTTTTATAAACTGTAAACGTTGCTCTGAAAGCATCAGCAAAAGCAATGAAGTGCTGAGTGCTTGCACAGAAGGAATTCTATGCTGAATTTTCAGTACTAACAGTAATTAACACCCACTAATACTATTGTAGCGGGTAACAACATGAGCGTTCGCTGATTGCCAATTCCGAAACAAATGTAGTCAGCAGACCGTACATGGATTTCTGGGACTCATTAACTCCACCACAATAAATATGATGAACCCACCGAAAAACATACACACTGATATGAAATTAAAATATGTTTCGGATCCTGTTTAATATTTATACCAAAAGAAGAAAAACATCAAATTACGTCAGTCACGTTTACGTTACAAGCCACAACGGCCGTCCTCTGTTTTTTCGTATTTTATATTCGCACAAAACGAACATTGCATCACGTGACTATACATGGTCGGCACTGCCGTAATACTGTACAGTTCGTTATGCACGGCGAGGGACATCCCTCACAGCACTGTTTTTTTTTCGACTGCCGCTTTCGACACAGAATACAAACAGTAATCAAAGCTTCCAAAACTTTTCATTTAATTTTGACTTTCTGCGTAAATTTGCGGAGTATAGGAAATGTGTGTGTGTGTGTGACTGTGTGTGTGGGTGGGTGGGGGTGATGAGAGAGATATGACAATCGGGTATAGAGAAAGACAAGGTACTATACTTGAAGCGTTATAATAAATGTAAATCTAATCAACACCATCCTGACGTCCATCGAGTATCAGTAGAGTTCCCAATATCAGAGGGTATGCGGATTCTTTTAACAATAATAAACAGAACCTTTTTTCGTCGTCACTTTTCTGACAGGTTTGATATTGCCCGTCACGGATTACTCTATTGTGTAAATCTCTTCATCTCAGAGTAGCAATTGCAACCTACTTCCTCAATTATTTGTTAGATGTATTACACTCTATATTCCTATACAGTTTTTAACGTGCACAGTTCCCTCTAGTACCGTGTCGGCAGCTCATAGTCTCGCGGTCGCGTTCGCGCTTCCCGAGCTCGAGATCCCGAGTTCAATTCCCGGAAGGGTCAGGGATTTTCACCTTCCTCAAGGTGACTGGGTGTTTGTGTTGTCCTCATCGTTTCATCATCATTAATGACAGTGGCGAGATTGGAGTGAGCAAAGGTTGGGAATTTGTACGGGCACTGATAACCGCGCAGTTGGGCGCCCCACATACCAATCATCATCATCATCTAGTACCGTGGACGTAAATACCCGACGCCTTGACACATGTCCTTTCATCTTGTCGCTTCTTCTTGTGGGTGATTTCCATATGTTCCTTCCTTCTCCGATTTTGCGGGGAACTTCCTTATTCCTTATCACTCTACCTCATTTTCAACATTCTTCTGCAGCATGCATCTCAAATGCTTCGGTTCTCTTCTATTCCGTTTATCCCCCAGTCAGAGGTTGATCACCATACAATACAATGCTCCATATGTTCATTCTCAGGAAGTTCTTCTTCAAATTAAGATCTATGTTTGCTAGTAATAGACTTCTTTTGTCCAAGAATATGTTCTTCCCCTGTGCTCTTCTGCTTTTTATATCCTCCTTTGTTCGTCCGTCGTGAGGATTCCTTAACTTCGTCACTACGTGATCACTCATTTTGACACAAAATTTCTCTCCGTCCTTATTTCTGCTAGTTCTCATTACTTTCGTCTCTTCGGTTTACTCTCAACCCATACTCTGTACTCATTTGACTGATCATTTGGTTCAGTAGATCCTGTAGTTCTTCTTCACCTTCCCTTCACTGAAGATAGCAATGTCATCATCGAATCTTATGACTGATATCTTTCCACCCTGAATTTTAATCCCATTCCTGAACATTTCTTTTATTTCCATTGCTTCTTCGATGTATGTTTTAACCTGTGGCTCCGAAATACTACATCCGTGAGAACGTATTTCTTGATGTTCCTGTCGTATAGTTCCGTCTTCGTTCTTGTACTTCTTGCATATTGTCTGTTTTTACTTGGATCTTACTCCTATTTTACCCAGAATTTTGAAGATCTCCCAACATTTGAGGTTGTGGAACGCTTTTTCCGGGTCGGCAAAACCTTAGTAAAGTGTCGATTTTTCTTCAGTCTCGCTTCCATTATGAAGTGCAACGTGAGGACTGCCTCTCTTGTGCTTTATCTTACGTAGTGCCGAACTGCTCGTCATCTAACACATCCTCAGTGTTCTTTCCCATTCTTCTGTATATTATTCTTGTCAGAAACTTGGATGCATGAGCTACTAATCTGATGGTGTGGTGATTTTCGCACTTCTGTCTTTCATACCGATTCGAGTTTCTTGGTCTGTCACGAAATTAGACAAATTATCTCTCTCGTGGAGGCATGAAACTGCTCTTTCTGCTATGCCGAAACTTTTCATCCTCCCGCATAACAATAACGTATCGCGGGAGGCCTACGCTACTGCATGTAGGGATCGCGTCATCAAGCACCAGCACAGAGACACTGACAGAAAGCTTGGTCAGCAGGAGATACCAGGCTCACCACGAGAGATTTCCCTGCTCGCAGACCTACTTACTTCCACAGGGCCAGATGTGCGCCAGTAGTTACTGCAGTATCCTGATCCCTACACCGTATTTAGGCTAGCGCCTGGTGGTACGTAACTAGTTCTTCTGGACGATCTCTCTGGGCCAATGCCCCGACTGCACTCGCAGTTCTTCAGTTCAGACACTCTTTTGAAATCGTCGGTGAAGTGGATCTCAGACACACAATTTCTGTGTCGATACTCTTTTCTTCGTGGAGCATCTAGCAATCATCTTCGAGCTAAACTGTGATGTGGCCTCTCCAGTGTGGACAGTTGTGGAAAATGATCTTTGGACCATAGCCGTGTCGTCTTATTTAGATTTAAATTCCTAATTAATCCAGAGTTTTGGCTTTCGTTATTCTGTTAGGCCTTCTGCCAATAAAGCATACGTTATGAGTGTCTTTTCTAAGACTCAGAATAAAAAGCGAACTTCCTGTTTTGTTGGGCAAATAAAACTCAAAGAAGGAAATCAGATATTATATTTATTTAAATAAACTGACTACTCTTATTCTACTTGGGCTTCAATTTCTGAACAGCTACACTGGTCGGAATGCATCATTTGGCTATGAGGGGTTTGTTTCTAATGGGCTCTGTCTCCACGCATGAGTTATGCCTCAGGTTGACGGTTGTGTTTTCCAATAACGAGTGAACCGAAAATTTTCTTCATTTCAGATCGTATGCTCGGACTAATGTAGGATCCATCAGGTTCAAGATTTGGTTTTAGACAGAATAGCTGGCATCATCGCGACGCTGCTAGAACTTTGGAACCGCCTGTCTTGCATTGACTCAATGAAATGACTCTGGACGGCGTTCCTGTCAATCTAGCTACCTGGTAACAAGATAGAGCCATGGGCTAACGGCGTGGCCCACCTTGAGTAACACTTCAGGGCAAATGGCGTTAAAGATGAAGTACAGTATTGTGCATTCTTTTTATCATACGCGGCTCTCTAAATGTACCACCTGCTGCAGCAGCTCAGTCCAGAGATCGAACCATATGCCCTCATTTGTGAACGTTTAAAGTCATATTTATAGGATTTCTTTGACTCTCAGCAGCATAGTTTGGCCACGCATCACTAGTTTCTCAGATGCCATAAAGAAAATCGGCAGTCATGTAGGGACTGAATAGCCAGAGTCCAGGGCCTTTCGAGAGACTGCTGTTTTCAAGGTACAAGCCTGCAGTACAATCAACAGCTTAAGGAAATAATTCTCACCCACTATTAGGACGAATGGCTCCAGAACGACCTCCTCACAATAATTGATCAGTCGTCACAGACGTATCTTCCCCTCATCAAGGCTTCTGAACAGTGTATCAGGACTTCAGCAGCGTTGCAGGTGACTGTTGCCTGACCAGCTCACTGAATGCAGCCTCCTCCCTGCCTCGAGTCACTGGCTATTGGCAAATACGCAATGGGCAGACGATATCCTCGGCAGTTTCCCTCCTGCAATAATTGTTTTGTAAAACATCAGCGTCAGCAATGCTACTTTCGTCTTGGGAAATACACAGCCTGTGGAAAAACTGGATTCAAAGCTGAACTCTGCCAGTCATTTGTGAAAATGAAAGTTGATTATACTCACTTGGACCATCAGTACTCTGGCTCTGATGATATGGCCCTTGTTTATTCTCCTGATGTCCTGCCTATCCAGACTATTCTCCCATCCCTGACAGGCTATTAACTTCGATTCTAACTATCAACACCTTCTCTCTGGTGGAATAAATAGGTACCGGATCCTCAACAAACATGGTCGATTGGGAAACAAACCGCTGTCTTGGCTCTCCTCCTCCACAGTAACAATACCATCGAGGTCAACAGTCAGTTTAACTCTCGGGTCCAGTACCAGACAAATTCGTCAACGGTCCACATCCTCATCCTCAATGCAATCTGAGCCACAAACATTTTGGTTTTGGATGTCTTCAATGCCCCTGAGTTGTAAGTCTAAGTTTCTACTAACTGAATTGTGACAGTATATCTGCAGGAATTTTGTTCAAAATACGCCTTGGTTATTTAACATCTGCCAGCCACCATTACTGTATTTTCTTATGTCTCTATACTTATCGTCAAATATGAGGAGTCTAGGAATCCTATGCACTCGGTTAGCTGGGCAAACAATTCAAACAAATCGTGTAAATGAATTTTATTACAAAATGAAAAGAGACAATACTTTACTTCTACATCTAAATCTACATCTACATCCATACTCCGCAAGCCACCTGACGATGTGTGGCGGAGGGTACCCTGAGTACCTCTATCGGTTCTCCCTTCTATTCCAGTCTCGTATTGTTCGTGGAAAGAAGGATTGTCGGTATGCTTCTGTGTGGGCTCTAATCTCTCTGATTTTATCCTCACGGTCTCTTCGCGAGATATACGTAGGAGGGAGCAATATACTGCTTGACTCTTCGGTGAAGGTATGGTCTCGAAACTTCAACAAAAGCCCGTAACGAGCTACTGAGCGTCTCTCCTGCAGAGTCTTCCACTGGAGTTTATCTATCATCTCCGTAACGCTTTCGCGATTACTAAATGATCCTGTAACGAAGCGCGCTGCTCTCCGTTGGATCTTCTCTATCTCTTCTATCAACCCTATCTGGTACGGATCCCACTCTGCTGAGCAGTATTCAAGCAGTGGGCGAACAAGCGTACTGTAACCTACTTCCTTTGTTTTCGGATTGCATTTCCTTAGGATTCTTCCAATGAATCTCAGTCTGGCATATGCTTTACCGACGATCAACTTTATATGATCATTCCATTTTAAATCACTCCTTTTGCGTACTCCCAGATAATTTATGGAATTAACTGCTTTTAGTTGCTGACCTGCTATTTTGTAGCTAAATGATAAGGGATCTATCCTTCTATGTATTCTACATTGAGATTGAATTGCCATTCCCTGCACCATGCGTCAATTCGCTGCAGAACCTCCTGCATTTCAGTACAATTTTCCATTGTTACAACCTCTCGATACACCACAGCATCATCTGCAAAAAGCCTCAGTGAACTTCCGATGTCATCCACAAGGTCATTTATGTATATTGTGAATAGCAACGGTCCTATGACACTCCCCTGCGGCACACCTGAAATCACTCTTACTTCGGAAGACTTCTCTCCATTGAGAATGACATGCTGCGTTCTGGCGCTTACACAGATGTGTCTCAAGCAACGGGTAACATACGAAATAAACGAACTTATTAAGAATATAAAATCATAACTCGCTGCTGTATAAGTGAGCAGTCTTGGAGCTACTATTGAACTGGGCCGCGACCATGGGGGCCGCTGCTGTCGCGTCGTCGTCCAGGAGGGAGGTCTGGTCAGCGTGCGATTTGCTGACTTCTTCTCACAGGCATTTCTTCTCTATCGTTCCCGACTGACGTGCCGACGCTTGATTTTACGCCGTAAAAGATTTCAAATACATCTTACATTACTTCCATTAGGGACACCCAGATTTTCTAAGGCGTGCAATTTTTCTTTTGGGCTGCGTGATAAATTTCGACTCCAGCTGCAGTGCGTGCAGGACAAAGTCGCCATGAGCCCCTTTCCCGAAGTCAGTGGGCCACTCCCATAGTAATTTTGAAGCACACAAATGGATCGCTAAGGAACTGTGGAGATTGCGAGGCTGCTATCAATGCCCTGTCTGTCATCAATGACTTCCATACATCTAAGGTGGAAGATACCAGGAAGTGCCTTGCTGGAGGATAGTTTTTCACAAAAACTGACTTCTGCGATGCATATCCACAAACTGCAAGCGATGATGGCTCACAAGAAAGACGTTTTGCTCATCAATACAACATGTGACCTTTTCCGGAACAGTTGGCTTCACCTCGGCAGAGTACTTTAAGTGGGACGTGTCAGGAACGACAAATTACTTGGATTATATCACTGTTACTGGGGAGAATATACAAGATCTCGCCAGCGACTTTTAACCTTTGTTTCGCATGCTGCAGTGGGTGAATTTAAAATGCAAAGAAAAACGTTCCTTCTTTGTGCCATTGCTGTAATATCTGTGTCATGTGTTCAGCACACCAGGAATACAGCTCAATCCACAAATTAGAGAGTAACTCCTGGTCCCAACAGATATTAAACAAATAGGATCCATGTTCAGCGAACAATTATAGAAAATTCATACCTCATGCAGCAGCAATTGCTGAGATACTCCATCAGATCCTGCAGAAGAACGTTGAATGAAACTCAACACCTGTATGCGGCAAGGTTTTCTGCTATCTTATCCAACCTCTTCTCCATACAACTTTTCTCAGATCCTTCAAAGCCTCTAACAGAGGCGGCAGATGCTTCCAACTACAGGCTGAGAGCAGTCCTTTCCCATATAGCTGATGTGTTGAGCGCGGAGTCGCCATTATTTCCTGAGACTAACATAGGCGCAGCAAAATTACAATCCAATCGAGAAAGAAGACCTTTATATCATTTTTCTGTTGAAGGAATTTCACTGTTATATGTGTTGAACACGATAAAAATTATTAATAGATCATAAAACTCTCTTACCACTTTTTAATTCCAATTCTAATGGCCGGCCGGTGTGGCCGTGCGGTTAAAGGCGCTTCAGTCTGGAACCGCGTGGCCGCTACGGCCGCAGGTTCGAATCCTGCCTCGGGCATGGATGTGTGTGATGTCCTTAGGTTAGTTAGGTTTAATTAGTTCTAAGTTCTAGGGGACTGATGACCACAGATGTTAAGTCCCATAGTGCTCAGAGCCATTTGAACCATTTTTGAACCAATTATAATACTGCAACCTGGATGGCATGGTGCCTCCAGCGATGGGTGCTGTTACTTTCACAATACTACTATGATGTCCAGTATTGGCCCACGGCTCAACATGCAAACACAGATATCTTATCAAAAACTCCACTGAGACAGGACTTCGACACTGTGCCTCAGGTCTACTTTCATGTGGATACCCAGGCAGAGGAGACCGTGACCTGAATGCCCTTGGATGTAGCGTTCATTGCTAGCCAGTCACCAGAAATCACTGTCATTTGGTATTAGTAAAACATTGGCTAACAGACTACAAGATCCTAAAACACAGAAAAGTGAACATATTGGTATCGTCGGCAAGAGCTATCTACTCTGAACCGTGTCGTATTGTTTCAAGGAGACAACAGTCAAACCAGAGTCGTCATTCCACGAGCTCTCTGACGCCGCGTCTTGATGCTCCTTGATCAATGTCGTTGGGGAATAGTCCTCACCAAGCATCTGGCTCAATAGCACATCTTCTGGAGAGGTGTCTTCAAATATATGCGCCAATGGTAGCGTCACTCACAGGGGCTACTCTTCCTTAGTCGTAATCTACACATGGAGCGGTGCTTTGCGAATGGCCCCTACATAAGAAAACGAAACAATCCAGGATTTATCTCGATTTTTTGCAATTGAAGCACTTCCAGAAACCATCATAACAGACAACGACCCATAATTCACATCGGCAGAATTTGGCAGATTTATTTTGGAGAATGGCATCACGCTGGTTCACATGGCACCATTCCACACCGCTTCTAATGGACTAAAGAAGAGATTCGTCTGTATGTTCAAGGAGCAGGTAGAAAATTTGGACCATCACTACACTCTCGCAAGTACTCACTTTCTTCTTGGCCTCCTGAAACTCCTCCCAACAAGAAGAATCTAGACTGCTCGAGAAACTCTACAGCCGGCTGCATTGCTCATAATTGTCTGTTGTCCGTTCTACCACTCTCCACTCCTCTCCCTAGCACTCAAATTACCAATATTTCCTCCAGTATGTCTGATCTTAATTTTTTTTCCAAAGGTCGTCAGCACTGGGTACCTGGTTCATTTGGGGAGAACAATGGTCAAAGTCCGACTCCAGTACGTTATCGATGCAAAAAACATAACAACCAGATGTCTTCGCAGGGCATCACCGGCCCAGACTCGAAACCTCCGACGAATATTTTTTAGAAAACGGGACATCTTGACGTCCAGGAACATCGACAGAGAACACCATTTCCCTCCACCGCCAGTCTCACAGTGTGACTGAGGAGACCAGCGGTTCAACCAGCCTGACGCCCACACCCGTGGATGTTGACAGCAGCCTTCTGGGTTTACCAGTCCTGCCTGTCGCTAGGCGTGCGACCACCAGCTCGTGTACTCCGAGATGTGTGACGAGCTCTTGTGTATGCAGGTGTATGCAGTCTAAGCATTCTGCGTGGTTCCTGTTGTTCTATATCGTGTCTCCCTACCACTTTCGCGCAACGACGCTCTGAGCGTGTTTTTTAGGGAATTGACTAGTTTGAACCTGGGACCTGTTGCTGGTAAGGAGACGCCAGACCACACATGACATGTAGAATTCAGAAGAGTTCAGTGAGACTAGCGATGATGTAACCAAATACTTAATGATTTCAGCGTCAGCTCCACTGCACTCCTGTAAAAGGATCTTAATACTAACTAAATTTAGTGGAAGGGGTTCAAGGCTTTCCTATTTTTTGTTAGCTGGTAAAATAACGCCGAAAAAGCAGTTAAGTTTACCACTGGAAATATTATTCTACTCACAAAACATTGTTTATAAATTGCACTATTGATAAAAGGAAATGTTTTAATACAGGATGGTAAAAACCAACTGCGTTCAACAAAAATGCCTAGGTTTAAATTAAGTTTCTCAAAAGAGAAAACTATCAAAATGGTCTACAGTGACCCTCAATTATCTTTTTAATTACTTATCTAACTTGTCGTAAATTACAGTGGCTGATGTGGCTTCTCAATAACTATATAACAGAAAAATCCTCGTGTTTCAGATTTTTACTTCAAGTGGCAAATGTGAACACCAGGAGTTTTAATTGACAATCGACACTAGTATTACGTAAAGGGGATGTAACAGATGAGACTTCTGCAGTTGTGGGTGAAGCCTTATGCGCTCAAAAATGAGGCATCGTGTGCGTTCATTACCTTGTCGGTGTTCGTCAGGGGGCGACGGCCAGCACAGCTCCATACAGCTCGCCGTCTCGGAAGCAACTCTCTCCTAACTTCTCCTTACTACAATTTACCGAAGTTGGTTTAAAAAAAACTATCTGGCTGTGTTTTCATTTGACCAATCAGGTTCTCAATGTTAACCTTAAGCTCCGCCTACAAAAATTCTGTCTATCCAATGAGAAACGTTATAATTTTCGTGGTAGGGCAATGTTTTTAAAGTTTGCAACGTAACAGAGACGCGTAAAAGTCTCACGCTAAAACTTGCAGCTGGTGTGGTCCTTTTAGCGTTATCGTAAGATCTATACTGTTCTTCTGGAGGGCTCTATCTTCTAACATGGGCTGGGGGGGGTGCTGCTGATGTAACAGAGACGCGAAAAAGTCTCACGCTAAAACTTGTGGGTTGTGTGGCCCTTTTTGTGTTATCGTAAGATCTATATTGTTCTTCTGGAGGGCTCTAGCTTTTAACATGGACTGGGGGGTGGTCCTAACGTAACATAGACGCGAAAAAGTCTCACGCTAAAAACTTGCGGGTGGTGTGGTCGTAGCGGTTAGTTGGCAACGTGGGTGTCCGTCCCTTATCGTAGGGCCTTCTCGCTTAACACCGTTCTGCTCTCGGCTTCTGTTCTCGTTTCTCCCCTCGTAACTGCGTCTGTCTCACGGTGGGAAGGTATGACATGCATTTAGGCATTCTTGTGTTAGTCTGTGGTATTCCATTTGCTCACCCGTTACTTGTATTGCTTTGGTTAATTTAATGTCACGGTTTATTCGGAGCTATGTGACATACTACTGGATTTGCCTACCATGTCAGGGTTTTCATGGAAGGTGTTGGATTTGCCTGACACCTTACAGCAGGTGCTCTTTGTCCTTCTGTGTGACAACAATGCATCACGGGTGGCCCGCATCACTAGCTGCAGGAACCACATCAGCAAATAACAGCACAGAATCATCGATTGTATAGCTGGACAGCAGGTGGCAGCAGGCTCACCACAAGCGGTCCAAGTCTTCACGCACCTACTTGCTCCTGTGGGGACACTTGTGCGCAAATAGGTCCGGCAGTAACCCGGTGCATCCACCGTAGACCAGCTGCTGATGACGCCGGACCAATTGCTCTGGAAGAGTTCTCTGGGCTAAAGCATGAACAGCTGCCGCAGTGCGTCAGTTCAGAGACAAGCCTGGAACCATTTTGCAGAGGGACCTCCAATGTTCACATTCGCCATCGTGACATTTCGCTGAATGGAGCAGCCGGCAGCGATCTTCGAGCTTCGTCGATATTTGACCTCTGCAAAGTGGACCGTTGTGGACATTCGTATTTGGTCCATCACCGTGTTGTATTTTGAACTTCCGATTCTTAGTGAATCCAGGACTAGAACTCTTGTTATTCAGTTTGGCCATCTGCCAGTTAAGCGTATATTGTTAACTTAGACTCCGAATAAATAGAAGATTGCGGTGTAAATCAAACTCCAGGGCGAAGGCTTGAGTTTTTGTACATTACAATAAATAAGCTATTCATTGTCTCTCTGACCTGTAATTTCTGGGCGTCTGCATGGGCGTGGAATGCATCACTTTCCTCCTCTACGCTGTCTACTTTGCTATTAATAGTGGAATCCCGTAGAGTTTTTGATGTTGTCGCCCTTACTTTTAATTTCACCAAAGATTGTTTTGATTTTTCTACCTCGTATTTGCTGAGCCAGTGCTTCCCACGATCGTTTCTTTTCTACCATTTCACTTTTTTCCTGCAGCTATTTTGGCTTCGCCTTTGTGCTCCTTCTATTCATTTCATTCCTAACTGATTTATATTGCTGTATTCCTTTTTCGCTGAACATTTCTGTACTTCCTTCATTCACCAATCAGTCGAAGTATTACTTTTGTCACCCAAGGTTTCATTACAGTTTCCTTCCTAGTACCTGTGTCTTCCAATAAGTCAACAACTGTGACCGCTCATTTTCAGAGATGTCCACTTCTCTTCCTCTGGACTATTTGCTGCAATATTCTTTATCGCAATACCCACATACTTAGTTAACTTCAAAAGCGTCTCATCATTCCTCAGCACTTCAGTATCCAACTTCATTCTTCACTGATTCTTCTGGTCGATTCTGTTAGGTTTCAGTCAGATTTTTATTATTACTATTTTGCGATCTGTGTATATTTCTGCTCATGGGATTGCTTTAAAATCCAATATCAGATCTCGAAATTTCTGTCTGGCCCTTATGAAATCCAGTTGGGATCTTCTGGTGTCTTAGAGCCGTTTCCAAGTATACCTCCCCTTCTTGACATAGCTGTGAGAGTGTCCCACTGACTGTTGGGAAAGGGACTCATGGATACTTCGTCCGGCACGCACTGCAGCTGGAGTCGAAATTTAACACGCAGCCCATAGTATTCGCTGTTACCAGTTGAAATTTATTGCAGAACTCAATCTTTCTCCTCTCCCATGCTACTACGAAGCCTATGTTCTTCCTTAACCCTTTCGTCTACTCGTTCCCCTAGAGTCATATTCCAATCCCCCATGATTGTTAGACTTTCAATTCTCTCTTCATATTGAATTACCCGTTCAAAATTCTCAAACACTTTCTCTGTCTCTTCTTCTTCTGCTTGGGTAGGCGGCCCATCTACCTGAAACGCTCAAGTCGGCGTTGTTTGCTGTTGAATATAATGGGAACAGTCCTATCATTGAACCGCTCACAGTAATCAGCTCCCTGTTCTAACTTCCTGTTCATAACGAATCGTACTGACGTTATACTATTTTCTATTATCCCATATTCATCTGTTCAGAAATCTTTGTCTTTACATTCCACTTCACTGACCCCCACTGTCATTTCGTGGTCGTGCGGTAGCGTTCTCGCTTCCCACGCCCGGGTTCCCGGGTTCGATTCCCGGCGGGGTGAGGGATTTTCTCTGCCTCGTGATGGCTGGGTGTTGTGTGATGTCCTTAGGTTAGTTAGGTTTAAGTAGTTCTAAGTTCTAGGGGACTGATGACCATAGATGTTGAGCCATTTTAACCATTTTGAACCCCCACTGTATGTAGTTGATATTTAGCATTTCCTTTACATTTCACTCTGCTGACTCCATTATGTCTAGACTGAGCCTTTGTATTTGCATTTTCAGTTTACATAGCTTCCTTACCACGTTCAAACTTTTGACATTCCACACTCCGGCGCTTGGAATGTTGTGGAATGTTACCCTTTCGTTGGTTTTCCATCTTTTCCTCATGATCACTTGCCTCTTTTCAGTACCCTCCAGGAGATAATAATGGGGAACTAATCCGGAATCTTCTGCCTAAGGAGCTATGACACTTTTCGAATCCCACACCATCTTATGTGATGCCTTCTGCATCGCCGTTGGCAGAACGAGGGTGGCCTCTTATGCCGGAAGTCTTCGGCCGCCAGTACTGATGATTTTTATTCAGAATATAGGAAGTGCTTGGGTTCGATCCCAGGATCCAGAACGTTTTGATTACTTGTCGAAGATGACTGCCCTAAAAAAAAAAACAGGATCAACACGTGAGTTTTCTTGAAAACAACAATTCATATCCCAACCTAATCGCTATTGAGCTCACTGCATTGGGCCGTGTGAGATTACAATATCTTTCAATGTTTCACAAAAAACTTGTTTTATTGTTTCATAATACTCTTAAAATATTTTTTGGGGACAATTTTTGGAAAATTTCTTCCCTAAAAGACTCTTTTTAAAGTTGTACGGGCTTGTTTGATGTTTGAGCACATATTGTCCACGTGGAAAACTTATGTTAGCCCTATAATTTGTCAACCAGTATTCCATTATTCAAGTGATTCAAAAATGCGTGTGTGTGAATTCCTAAGGGACCAAACTGCTGAGATCATCGGTCCCTAGACTTACACACTACTGAAACTGAAACTAACTTACGCTAAGAACGACACATACACCCATGCCTCAGGGAAGACTCGAAACTCCGGCGGGAGGGGCCGCGCAGTCCGTGACACCACGCCCCAATTATAATATCATACGTTGAGCATTAAATACCTGATTAAGAGAAACATTATCGTTTCTGGGCATATTTATATTCGCGATGTAGGCATACCCGGAACAACACTAAGGGACCAGAAGATTTATGGACTTTAAAAGAAATGCAACATACACAGTTAAAAAAAATTACGATATGGTGGATAATTACGCTCAAAACTGGTAAAACGTGTGATATTTCATTTGTTTGCAATTAATAGGAACCATCTTGTCTTCTTGGCGTACATGAACGTCAGTTGTTACTCAGAGTTAAAATTTCATCTTAGGTCCCAGGAAGCCATAGCACTACGTCACAGACAAACGACTGACGACAGTGACAAACAATATCTGTAGCATTTTAACGTTTGACAAATAATTCATGAAAATGGCTGACGGTAAACAGCGGACACAAACAAAAGCAGACGACAGCGGTGATGCGAATGGACCTTACTATCCATTACGATCACGCGCGATAAGTACAAGAGCGGAGGCAGAAGCAGCCTCGACCGAAGTTTTAGAAGCTGGTCCTAGCGTGAAAACTATTCCCGCTTTTGAAAAAAAATGACTTGGCCGCAATGATCGAAGCAATAATGGAACGTAAGTTCGAAAGCCAAAAGCAGGAAAGATTAGATGAAAAAGCCCGCGAAGAAAAAGAGAAGGCCGAAAGACGACATAATAAAGATCAGGTCCTCACAAATCTGTGCAATTCAGTAAAAACAGACATAAATTCAGTAAAAACAGATCTGCAAACGGAGATAAATGACCTAAATACACGGTTAAATTCGTTAAACGCAGAACTAAAGGCAAACATAACAGCTGATTTAAATACCCTATTGGGTAATGTCCAAAGCCAAATCAGTAGACAGATCACGACCATGAGACTAGAAATTGACACACAAGTGGTCAAAAATAGAGGATATTTCAAAACGGTTAGATGAAAAAATCGAAGCAGCCAAGGGAGAGAGAAATTCAAAAGTGATGGAATATCAAAAACTAGCTGCGACCTTAAATGAAGATTATACTGCAATCTCTGATGAGGTCAAGGGAGTTAAAACCGCAGTAGACCCGATCGAGAATGTTGTTGATGATCTTTCCAAACAGATTGAGACTCTTAATGTAGAGGATCAAATAAAGAATACTGTTAAGGCACATGCTGAAGCATTGTCCGATCACTACCAAGAGTGGATTAAAAACAAAGACGGATTCATAGAAAACAAGGTCAAGAACGAACTCAGGGAAACTGTCAAAAACGTGACCTTTGAAATATTGGCAGCCCCTGGAAAAACAGGAGACACGGTCGTGTCAGAATTAGGCCAGATAAGACGAACGTTAGCTCAAGATTTACCTGAATGGCGTCAACAGATAGTTGATGAAGTTCGTACGCTAAAATGTCAAGTTGAAAATTCCCCATCTTCCGTGCCAGGAGAGTGGAATAATTCACCACGATGTAATGAACAACAGCAGGTACATTACCGTTCACCATTTGATAACGCTCAAACTCATAGTTCTATAGAAGCACAATTTAACCAGAGTACCAGCCCACCCACTTTTGTCAGTTTGACGCAGGAGGAAACTTGATCAAACATCGTATTTTTCCGACCTTTGACCTACAGAAAAGAGAAATTCATCCTACAGTGTTCCTCCGAAATTTTTCAGGAATTTTCCCGAATAGCTGGAGTGACCGCCAGCGAATTCAATTCGTTACTGGATTTATCGTTGGCGATGCTGCCTTATGGGGAACCGAAATGGTCGACTCTTGTAAAAGTTACAGAGAGTTTGAACAGATGTTTTTAGCTAAATTCTGGAGTTCTGGTGTGCAGCAGAGCCTGAGAAAAGAGGTTTACAACGCCAAAGTGTTTAACAGTAAGCGCGGTAGTTTGAGAAGATATTTTGAAAAGTATTTAGCGAAAATCAAGTTCTGGGATTCGCCGATCATCGCCAAAGACGTTATTATGATTCTAAAAACTAAGCTACCGATTGCGATCAGAGAAAAGTTAGTAAACGTGTCTGAGGACGATACGGACACCTTTCTATCTGTGTTAGACTCATTACATCTGATTTACGAGGACGCTAGAGTTGATGTTGGCAACGCCCACTTCAGTGCAGGCAGCCAGCACAATACAGAATACGTAGGCAACAATGGTGGCCGAGCGAAAGCGCGTCACAGCGACGGCCAGTACCAAACCCACAACGGTTTCAAAAATTAACACACTACGTACTCCAACAGTAAATACAAAAATATGTACAATAACGGCCAGAGATACAATCCAATATATAATTCGTCACCACCTCAGTACGGAAATGCACATTACAATACACAGCCAGAGCAATATGGAAACACGCAACCGATCAACGGTAATTATCAAAACGATCAGTCTTACGATTAAAATCGTCAGTGGAAAGGAAATAAATGGCATAATCAAGGTGGAGACCAACGTACACCTTTCAGTAACGGTTACAATCAACACAAACCACAGCAAAATACCTTTCAGCCACAAAATATACACTTCACGCAACAAGCGAACGGACCTTCGGGAAGTCTGAAGCCTAAACGCCCGCATAATACGCAAATTTATTATGCGCAAGCGAATACGCCAGGACAACAAGATTCTTTTCCACCCGAGTTCGTACCACAAAGCCAACACCAGTTCTAGACGGAAGAAACTTTAAGAAATATAAATCAGCAGGAAAGTAAGCGTCGAGCGGAAAATTAAAAGCAGTACCTTTGAGCCTCCTAGAGGATGCTGCAGGTTTGAATGGGGGCACCCAGTCCCTTAGTCCACACGAAATTAAAGCAATTAGGTATGACAAAGAGACAAACTGACGGGATGATCTAGTAGCAGACTCTGAGACGAAAGACATTGATGACGCATGGGACGAACAAGGTCAAGCTTCCATAACAGAATCAATTGCCAACATACCATTAACAGCCATTGTAGATACAGGAGCTATTATAAATGTCTTATCTTTATGTTTATTTAAGCAAATATCCTCTGTATGCAAAGTTTTATCACTTCCAATTCAAGGTTGCACCGTTTCGGGAGCAATTGGTCCACTAACACAACGTGTAAATCTTCAGACTCAGCTTCAAATCCAGATAGAGTCTATTTCAGTAACGTGCATTTTTCTTATTGTTAAAAACTTATCAGTGCCATGTATCCTGAGTATGGAATTCTTGAGGCAGACGAAAGCTAAAATTGACATCGAGTGTGGAATCTGTACTTTAGTAGCGAGTCAGCAACAAGTACCTGTAAATTCGTTAAGAAGTAAGGTGAAGACAAACTTTGGGGTGATTCAAATAGAAGTACGGCCGTGGACTAAAAGACAATAGTACAGTCAGACAGAAGACGTGACAGATCCAGAAAGTGTTAATGACGATGAGTATAAAGACCTAATTCCCGGTCAGAATGAATTATACGGCAAAGCTAGTGAGTCCACTGAATTATCCAAACAACAGAAGAATGAGCATTACAATTTGTTAACAGATTACGTTCAAGTATTTTCTAAGAAACCTGGAATATTGCATGGATGTCCTACCCCATTCAACCTACTGTAGAACAAGCTATTCCATTCCATATGCGAGACGCGAAGCTGTCAAGTGCGAGATCAGGAAAATGTTACGCTGGAATGCGATAGAAGTATCTCATTCACCTTATTCAAGTCCTTTATTGTCTGTACTAAAATCAGATGGTAGCGTAAGGCTAGTCCAAGACGCAAAAAAAATCAGGCAAGCTCTCATATCATTGACAACGTATGCTAACCTCCGAAAAAAGGCATTTGATAAGAAGGTAAACAGAGTTATCGATTTCAATGAAGGAGAAAAGGTATTAGTCAGGACTCACTTTAAACCATCCCTGTTGTTAAAGAAGAATCGTAAGTGGCAACACATTTATGAAGGTCCCTTTGTGATAATGAGGAAATCACACATTGGTAGCTATTTGTTATCTGACCATGCCACGAATAAAATCAAAGGATTGTTCCACCATCATAATTTAAGAAAATTTTATAACGCCAGGAATTAAGTTAATTTAAGCTGTAAGAAAATTCTAAGGTATTGGAGATCAGGATTAACCAGTGAGTGACAAGAACTTAACTGAACTGACTACAGATGTTAACCGGTGCTAAAAGGAAACCTTATGTATTGAAACAACGTATCTGGAAAATAAAATACAGAATAAGTTGTAGACAAGTATTTACATGAATAATCTTTATGTAAATAGGAAGACATGTCCTAAAGGGGATTTTCAACTTTAGTTATAAGTTAGTAAGTAAGAAAAATGATGTACTCGAACGGTATTAATTAGCCCCGAGGTACTAAAAGGAAGAAAGAGGAAGGAGCGAATAATGCACTTCTCTCGCTAAATAGTAATTTGAAAATGAGCAGGAAGGAGCGAATAATGCACTTCTCTCCTAAATAGTAATATGAAAATGATTATTATATGTGTAGTAGTAAGTGAAATTTAATCGAGGACAAATTAATGACCTGTTTTGATAGAAAGTACTTAACGTCCAGACAAAAGAGGAAAGTAGGTGAGAAGATTCGATTCCATGAGGTTATTCCCTATTTTCAAATGTGACGTAAATAATGCACCATCTGTTAGCGCAAAACAGTCGGTAGATTTAACTTGTAAATTCCAGCACAGTGCTGTGCCAGCGATAAAACAACAACTCTTTGAAGTAAACAGATACGTAGGATTAAGCATGAACAGATTGATAACGCAGTGCAATTGTTCTAAAAAGCCCTGACGTTAACCTTAAGTAAAAGCGTGATGGAATAAAAAGGAAGTTTATTATATAACGCAAAGTAAGACGAGTCCAGACTATAAACAAGCTGAGTAAAAGAACATGTGAGCAACATGGTTTATTATTGCAACTTCACGGTACTATTGAGCATTAGCGATACTGCAAATTCACAAGCTAGCAGAAATAGAATAAGAATCTCGCCCAAGCTTCACAGGTCGCCACAGCAGCAAACAACAACAATCTAGTGAGAGGCTTATATATACAAATGATAATTAATACCCAAATGCGTAATGCATAAACTTGACTTAGTCTAAGAAATGAACAAAGAGTAGTAAGCAAGCTGCAGCAAGATACATATTAGATATACATGCTTGAAGTGATAGATTTCAAGTGCGCACTGCAATATTTATTGTTTTCTCTGTGATTATGTGATTATTGAATCCCTTTCCTAAGTGCAAATCCTTTAAGATCCTTGATCCTATCCACTCCCCAGGATCAATTTGTAAAGATGCACGTGTGCTTGGGAAGTGAGGCACTACGTATAAAAATGAGTAGGTTCGCGAGGCGCAAATTGCTTTTGTAATGCGTAATGTAAAGTAAATTTTCGACCTGGTTGAGGAGTAATTTAAATTCTGTCGACGATCCGCGAGTAGGCCCGCTTTGCCAACCTTTCTTTTTCGACTGGTTGTATTTCTACATGAAATCCAGAGGCGGATTTGGTATTTTCAAATCTGTCTTCGAACTTTCTTTAAAGACAAGCACATACGAGAGAAAATTTGACATAAATGAAGCTCCCCTCACAAGTCACTAAATACGATGAGCACTAAAAAAATGTATTGGGCCTACAAAATGAATAAGCAAGCGTGATAAAGGTTACTATGAATGAAATTAATTTGTAAAGGAGATTGGAATGAATTTGGTCAAAGAAAAAGGACTCATAATAGCTTACCTGTGACCATAGGCATAAATAGTAAAAAAAGCACTAATTAAGAAACAATTGTTCTGATTCAAAGTGGTCAATTAGATTATTTCTCGATTTAAATGAACTCTTGTAAATATTAGTGCGTAAATCAACTTGTAAACACCGTGTGATGTTATGAAGCGAGAGTTTCTTTTAATACACCGTTCACGCAGACGCTCACCACAGTGCAAGTGAAGTTTTGAAATTCGACAATTTTCAGTGGCAGTATTCTACTGCACCATATGTGTGACAAATTCATTGATGTGTGCAGTGCGTAATAATGTGTCATTCCACACATGCAGTTGCAGCGGTAGCTACCACTTACCTGTGAATCCGTAATTGGATAGTGGACAGGAAGTGATGTGAGGCAGTTTCGGTGGCAGAAGCTCCCTCCAACACTCTAAAAAGCACAAAGCCACGATCCGCCGAACAAAAGCGACGCACGGCACCTCAAACGCGAAATCAACGCTCTGCAAGAAAGCTCCGGTCACGTGCGCGCGTTCAGACTGAATTTCAAAATTGCTCGCAATAGTGGAGGCGGATAGCCACCATGTGACGAAATAATGTAAACGTTCAACCGCCAACACAGTTGCTGTGCGTTACATCCTGTAGCAAAAACATTCACACCCAGTACCGAAAACATTTTTGTATGTATCATAAACCTTCTGAGAGACTCTAAGATAGAGAAGTTAGCGTAATTAGTATAATGACTGATTGTACACAGAGATAAGTCACAAGGTCACCTCTGGACACAGTTGAAATGTAAATTTTAACGAGAGGCCACGATACGAATGAAAATAAGCACACGAAAATACGTCAAAGGATCCGATCCTTCCTATATCTCATCCCACATGTATATAAAATAAGTTTTGTAAGCTATTCTAATATAAGATATTTTATCTGTTTCATATGTGAAATAATTCGGAGAGCCACACTCGAGCCCTGAAAGTGAAAGATACGGACTTCCTTGTCGAAGCCATCACCAGTGGCCGCTCTGCAATCCAAGTCTATCATAAATAGTGTACGTGCGACGAAAATAAATGTATAATTAAGTGCGATATCGGACAAGGTAATCAATTGACAAGACGATGACATTATAATGAATACAGTCAAAACAGAAAGTTGTGTACCAGTTGTGATAGTCAAATTACCTTTGCAACGATGACAAATGAAGTGTGACTCTATTTTCTTATAAATTTTGTAAATATGTGTACTTATAGCCTTAATTTTAAGAATCATCAAGAAAGACAGAATCCATACAAACACTGATAGAAACACGGAATAAATTCACAATGATCCACCGTCAGTAATTACAAATTGAAACGTTAATTCTTTTATTATGGAATGAATGTGAAATGGAACTTTTAATAACCTGTATGTTACACCCAAAAATTACAAATATTCCAATGGGCATGAGGATGAAAGTAATACCTTCGGTATTCCTTCCCTCCTCATGGGAGGCAGTGAAATATTAGTAATTTTCGCCTCACAAACATTAATATACGCTCAATAGTAAAGGCCTGATGGCCTAAAGTTATCGACCAATTGTAAAGTAAAAGAAATGAACAATCGCATAGCACCGACAGAGTCTATTATTCCGACAGAGTCTATTATTCTTTATCTTTGCAGTTCTTGCGCGGTGCCTGTAAATCTCTATGTACACGTATCGATTAATGGTATAAAAAAGAATTCTGTTGTTTCAAGACAAATGAGGCTTTTGGCGCCTCACCATTTACTGTTTGTATTCTATGAAAGGCGGACGCGGATTTGCTGCGTTCCGAAACTGTATTTTATATTTTATGTGAAAATATTGAGTGAATATGTTAATTGTTATTTTTTTTTCAATCAGAAAACATGTAGTTTCTTGTAACTGATTACGAATAGACAGCATCAAGAGGACATTTTGACTGTTACGTATGAAGTATTTAACCACAGTGGTTATCTATTGTAATTTAATATGAAAAGGTACGTAGCATTAAAAAAAAGTGTGTTACAGATAAGTGTGCTTATTTTAGCAAATTAACCTTGATGATTTCCATCTCCTCATTCACTCAATTGATAGTTATTTTGTGTTAGTTCATCGCCAGAAATTACGATCACGCTGATGGGCCGAACGCAGCATGAGGCAGAAGGAACATTATCGTTTTTCCTATTACTTCTGAGCCAATTTTTTAAAAATTGTGTGGTGTTGCATTTGTTTTAAAGTCCATAAATCTTCTGGTCTCTTAGTGTTGTTCCGGGTATGCCTACATCGCGAATATAAAAATGCACAGAAATGATAATGTTTCTCTTATTCAGGTATTTAATGCTCAACGTATGTTATTATAATAGTGGAATCAATCCCTGATTCTGTTGCCAAGTGGCTCACCAAAATATCCACTTTTTCCACATTTAAAAAAAATATAAAATAACAATTCTTTTTCTTTTTGCCCCCCCCCCCCCCCCAAGAGCAACGCTGCAACGTGGAAAACCTATGTTAGCTCTATAATTTTTCAACCAGTATTCCATTATTCAAGTGATTCAAAAATGCGTGTGTGTGAATTCCTAAGGAACCAAACTGCTGAGATCATCGGTCCCTAGACTTGCACACTACTGAAACTGAAACTAACTTACGCTAAGAACGACACATACACCCATGCCTGAGGGAGGACTCGAAACTCCGGCGGGAGGGGCCGCGCAGTCAGTGACACCACGCCCCAAACCGCGCGGCCACTCCGCGCAGCTCAAGTGATTCACTGACATTGCGTTGTAAGAGATAAAACCGTTTTACGATTTTTCAGATAGTGAGTCATAATAACCTCCAGTCACTTCATAAAGATCCGCCGTCTAATGGTTCTCCCTTTCTTTACGTATTTTCACATTTTTTCTAATCACGAATTGTTCCCAGTGTATAGAGGGGTCTCCGTATAATGTTACCAGCCCTGAAGAACATTTGAAGTTCGTTACATTTACATTTATTGAATCAGCTTCTCGACTGCGTTCTTATCAGACTTCCTGGCAGATAAAAACTATGGGACGGGCCGAGACCCGAACTCGGAACCATTTGCCTTTCACGGGCACGTGCTCTAGTGGAAGGTGGGAGAAGAGGTACTGGCAGAATCGAAGCTGTGAGGACCGGTCGTGAGTCGTGCTTGCGTGGGTCAGTCGGCAGAGCACGTGCCCGCTAAAGGCAAGAGGTCCTGAGTTCGAGTCTCCATCCGGAATACAGTTTTAATCTGCCAGGAAGTTTCGTATCAGTGCTCACTCCGCTGCAGAGTAAAAATTTCGTTCTGCGTTCTTATTATCCTAGCACCTGTCCTACCTTCTGGTAATCTTTTCATCTGCTCTACCCAATACTCTCTATACAGTGAGGCGATGAAAACCACGGGATATCTCCTAATATCGTGTCGAACCAACTTTTGCTTGGTGTAGTGCAGCCACTCGACGTGGCATGGACTCTTACAAGTCGTTGGAAGACCGCTGCACAAATATTGAGCCATACTGCTTCTATAGCAGTTCGTAACCGCGAAAATGTTGCCGGTGTAGGATTTTGTACACATAACTTTTCGATGCGATTCATGTCGGGCGATCTTGTCGGTCATATCATCCATTCGCATTGTCCAAAATGTACTTCAAACCAACTGCGAATAGTTATGACCTGGTGACATGGCGCACCGTCATTCATAAAAATTCCGTCGTTGTTCATGACGACGACGTTAATAAAAGGCTGCAAATTGTCTCTGAGTAGCCGAACATGCAGAGGACCCAGTACGTTCCATGTAAACGCAGCCCAACCAAGGAGCCACCACCAGGTTGTACAATCCCTTATTGTCAACTTGGGTCCTTTAGCTTCGTGGGGACTACGCCAGAACTCGAACTGTACCATCAGCCTTTACCAACTGCCATCAGGGCTCATATGAGCAGCCCACTGTTTTCTAGTCGTCTAGGATCCAACCTATAAGGACCCTAGCCTAGAAAATGCGCTTTAGGCGATGTTGTACTGTAAACAAAGGCGCTCGCATCGGTTGTCTGCTGCCATATCCCATTAACGCCAAATTCCGCCCCACTGTCGTAACAGACACGTTCGTCGTACGTCCCACATTATCTTCTGTGGTTATTTCACGCTGTGTTGCTTGTCTGTTAACGTGACTATGCAAACGCCGCTGCTCTCGGTCGTTAAGTGAAGGCCGTCGGCCGATACGTTGTCGGTGGTGAGAGATAAAGCCTGAAATTTGGTATACTCGGCACATTCTTGACACTGTGGATCACGGAATATTGAATTCCCTAACGATTTCCGGAATCGTATGTTCCATGCGTCCAGCTCTGCGTTCAGAGTTAATTCCCATTGTGAGGCCTTTGTCAACTCGGAAACCTGTTCACATGAGTCGCTTGAATGCAGCTCCGCCACCTTGTGTACCGCCGTCTCTTAATGTACATATCACTATCCCATGACTGTTCTAACCACGGTGTAATCTGCTCCGCAAATTTTCTTCATTTTCTGCTCTCACCATTTCCTCACTCTCCTTTCGCTTCCAGCGCCAATGCAGCTATCGCGAGATGCTATAGGAAGTGTCCCACTAAACAGTTCCGTCGTCTTCCAAACTTATTTTTGCTTACGTTCCTCTTTTTTGGTTACTTGATACATTGTCAGAATGTTAGTGAGAGCATAAAAATCAATGTCTCCTTTGAAAATAAAACTGCTGAACTCTGTATTTTACTCGTTTCGGCCGTCATCAGTTACGCTGATCAGTAACACAGACTACTTTCCGCAGGTTAAGGTTCTGAAATCTTCGAGATTAGAAAACTTAAAACCAGAAAAAAGATTCTGGAAGACATGTTCTCTCAAACACTTCGTCAGTTTGTGAAATTGATGCTGTAATGTACCTATAGACTTAATTGTTCTCAACAGTTATATTGAATGGTTCAAATGGCTCTGAGCACTATGGGACTTAACTTCTGAGGTCATCAGTCCCCTAGAACTTAGAACTACTTAAACCTAACTAACCTAAGGACATCATACACGTCCATGCCCGAGGCAGGATTCGAACCTGCGACCGTAGCGGTCTCGCGGTTCCAGACTCTAGCGCCTAGAGCCGCTCGGCCACCCCGGCCGGCAGTTATATTGACAGCCACATGTTGATACAATAAATCAAAAAGAATATTAACACCTTTAACAGTTTCGATTTTGGCGTCTTTCGATTAAGAGGAAGCAGAGGCAGAACTGATGTTCGTCACTTTTAGGGTTAAGAGCTATGCTAAACATTTTATACAGACGAAGGATCGGGACGCACTGAAATTTCGCAGATACCGTTGGATTTGCAGTAGCTACAAAACAAAAAACAGGAATAGCCGAACATCTTGTACGCTCTACGTGATCATACCCATCATGTACGTCAAAGTTGGTTAAGCATGACTATAAATTTTCAAAGTTAGGTTATCGAAAATTGTCAAACTTACGAGCATTTCAAGCATTTATGCAGATTAAATGAAGACCTCGACATTAAACAATGCCAACGGACAGCCAATGCGGAAATAGTTATGGCATGTGAAACGTAATACGTGATGAACTTTATTTGTATTAGTTAGTAGTGCCACGAAAAACAGAAATTCCAGCTCTATCCTTAATTTCAGATTATCGCTAATTGCAGTTTTGTTACTATGTGCTTTGTAAAGAGTGGTAAATGTCAGGCGTATAGCTCGCAATAGCAATAACGACGTGTTCGTACCAGGAAAATGCTTTTCAAGGGTGATTTTTGTGGATCTGAGGTTGATTCACATGACGACGACTCACGTAAATGTACTGAATCTATTCCTGAAATGAAATCAACTTAATAAGTTGCTCCCAATAAAGTAAATGTGAATATTTATTTAAGTGGATAAACAATGTTATGTCCCTTACCACAGTTCACGTGAATTTACTTGACAAAGTGATGGTAGAAAAGTTAAGGACCATCCTGAACACTGTTTACACGGTGCAGTAAGGTGCCAGCTAAGATTAATATAACATTGTCCTAAATAATAGATTAATTTCTCAGGTTGTTATACTTCATTTTTGCATACGGTTGATGGAAACCTTAATATAAAAAAACTGACATGATTTGGAACTTTTAAATTTGCAGTTTTGAGAAATTTCGCAGTACTATTCCGTTCGTTCTCCCAGCATCTAAACAGTGGTATGTCATGCTAAGTTATTAAAAGCACTCAGTTTTTCAGTAAACCATACTGAGTACCCACTGACGGAGTTTCAAAATAAGAATTTTGTGGAGAATTTAACACTTAAAAATTGAGTCTTCAGTTATATTTGAAAACAATGACTAATCTGAATGAAAATGACTTTACATGTTATGTAAATATTTCACTGATGACGCGTTGCTCAAATTTTGCTGTGAATTTTCTCAAAACAGCCAACTTGACCGACACCTATGTTTACAGTTGTAAAAATTTGTATAATGAAATTTTTTTCGTACGGAGTAATATTTCTTAATTAACCCAGAAATATTGGTGCTTGACCTCCGTTGTTTGAATGCCATGTTTGACAGAGGAAATCAGCTCAGTATGTCATCTTAAACATTAAAGGAATATTTACTTAATTTACGGCGCTTTTAAACTGTAAATAAGTGTTTGTGCTTCACGTCCGAGGATTATTACGGAGAAACAAGAGCCAGAATTTATTTCACCACAGGATATCATTTAAATTTTATGCTTCCGGTATGTCACAATGTGATTTCAACCATACAGATTTTTATTGCAAGAACACTAATGAACATTGAGGAACATTCTCCCTCATTTTAGACAAACTTTTTAGACCTCTCACCTTGAAACCATTCATTATAACTCACCTATTTCAAAATCGTGAGTGCCTATTTATATGTAGTCTTCTAAGGCATGTATTTCAAATTACGCCTAAGCAATGTTTTTAAATAATTCTGCTGTAGCGGAACATCTACATGCTGGCTAATACCTACAACTCTACAAGAATTTCCATTTAATTTTTAATACAAACATAGCCAGGCCCTCCAGTTCAGCTTGTTCTCTGATACACTTCTTTATTTTCCGATATCTAAAGGCTAATTACGTCTCCCATTCATCACTTTGCACGATGTATCCTAATGACTTAGAACGAGTCCGTCCTCGGAATATTAACTTAATTAGCATTTAAATATCGGTGCATGTTAATCAGTTACGGATGAATTCCCATTACAGACAATTACATTTGGTTTAACAACAGAACTAAGTGTAATTCTTCAGGCTGTTCTGATAATTTGGTGACAAGCACTGTGAGGGATGTATTTCTGCAAAGAACAGCAGGATTCTCAAGAAACTTAGCTTCAAGTGTATGTTCTGTCCTCCTATCTAAACAAGACGACTAGTGGGAAATATGTAATTTGAAGTCAGTTTACGAAAATCAAGAATTCGTAATAAAGCCGTCAAATGCGGCATGTCGCACATCGACCAGACAATTGGGCCACTGAACATCAGATGCCAAGGACATCGAAGGCATTCTATCTTTTCTTTGACATTGAGACAGAAACTGGTCATCGAACTTTTGGGAACTGATGCAGCGTGATGCCGTAATATAAAAGGGAGGACCAGAAATCGCGACTGAAAGAGGAAGTCCTGGAAGGAACAGAGTTACAAATATTAGACTGCGCTGAATTAGCAGTTAAATTTGTATGGTGCCAACATTTTCAGAGGTGAGTCAGGTGGGAAATATAATTAACTATTCATGTCCACCAGTTTTATTTCGAAAGATTGTTTGTTTGATGGTCGTTCCAAACAATAAAAAGAAAGTACACTCCTTCTACAAAGTTTTACAGTGGCGCTAAATTTTATTCTTTTCATTCAGTGCCAGAACCTGTGAAACGGACAGTGTCTTAACATTTAATTATCTAGTCCATGTAATTTAAGTACCAGTTAATTATGCTTTCCGTAGTTACTGTGTGATGATACATTTGGTCCGGCTTGTTATAATGTTAGCTGTGTTGTGGGAAATTTTAAACTACTCAATATTCTTCTGACTTTGAGGACACACGTTATTGTTATGGTACTTTTAAGAATGAATTCAATTACGGGTACTTCCTCGTTAATTATTATTGTTGGAAGAGTGCTTAAGAACGTTGTTAATGCCACACAATAGAATAAATGTTTACATTAATGATTATGATGAAATTAATTTCTTTAGATCATTGAGTTAGTATGTGGTGGATTAACACACAGTCCTGTCACAACTATATGCTTTACACTTTACAAGGATATTGCTTATTATTTAAATTACAGAAAAGTAGCAGGACAAGATATAATTTTTCGAATTTTTTATTATCCAGATGATAAAAGACTCAAAAGATTTCTGGTAGCATTTAAATTATGTACTCGAACCTGTTCTGAGAACAAATAAATGAGAAATACGGAGATGAAATAATGAGCAGACGTAATCTGAAAATAGTAATAAGAATTTATCATGGCCAGATATTTTCTGTTGATGGCTGAAACGTAGCTGGAATGACTCGATGGGACAGGAGAGGTTCTCTCCGACAGCGGTCCATTTTGCAGATGACAGACCAGCTCCTGAATATTCAAAACAGCTGATTGAATGAATGACGCTATTTCTGTCCAGAAGTGGAATTTCGAGCTGTCCCGAGCACATACGATCGTGAAGCATCTGGTCGACTGCCGCCTGACTAGATATTTGCTTTCTACCAAAATATTCATTACCTGCCAAAATATTGTACTGTACGAAATTATAAGATGATCCTTGTTTCATAGGGACACAAAATGGGCAAACTATTAAAAATTATTTCTATAAATACATAGATTTCCACGGCCAGAGTAAGCTTACATAAAAAATATGTTGTGTATGGTTCTGCGTCATATTATAAAATAATTGTCAATGAATGAAGCCGAATTTTCGGCCACAGTTGCAGTGACCTTCTACTATGTATACATTAATGTTCATACAGAACTTCCAACATTCTGCGTTGTGTCTGTCTGTTCCAAGTCGTGTCTCCCTACCACTTTCGCGCAACGACGCTCTGAGCGTGTTTTTTGGGGAATTGACTAGTTTGAAACAGGGACCTGTTGCTGGTAAGGAGACGCCAGACCACACATGACATGTAGAGTTCAGAAGAGTTCAGTGAGACTAGCGATGATATAACCGAATACATCAGCTCCACTGCATTCCATGTAAAAGAATCTTAATACTAACTAAATTTAGTGGAAGGGGTTCAAGGCTTTCCTATTTTTTGTTAGCTGGTAAAATAACGTCAAAAAAGCAATTAAGTTTACCATTGGAAATTTTGTTCTACTCACAAAACATTGTTTATAAATTGCACTATTGATAAAAGGAAATATTTTAATACAGGATGATAAAAACCAACTGCGTTCAACAAAAATGTGAACGAATATTCCCTGACTGGATTTCCAAGTTCTACAATGGATCGAAGGATGACCTATGACATATCACATCTATAATCTAGGTTTAAATTAAGTTTCACAAAAGAGAAAACTATCAAAATGAACTACAGTGACCCTCAATTATCTTTAATTACTTACCTAACTTGTCGTAAATTACAGTGGCTCAATAATTATACAACAGAAAAATCATCGAGTTTCAGATTTTAACTTACGTAGCAAATGTGAATACCATGAGCTTCACTTGACAATCGACACTAGTATTACGTAAAAAGGGGATGTAACAGATGAGACTTCTGCAGTTCTGAGTGAAGCCTTATGCGCTCAAAAATGCGGCATCGCGTGCGTTCATTAACTTGTCGGTGTTCATCAGCGGGCGGCGGCCAGCGCTGCTCCATACAGCTCGCCTTGTCGGAAGCAACTCTCTCCTAACTTCTACTTACTACAATTTACCAAAGTAGGTTTAAAAAAAAACTATCTGGCTGTGTTTTCATCTGACCAATCAGGGTCTCAGTGTTAACCTTAAGCTCCGCCTACAAAAATTCTGTCTATCCAATGAGAAACGTTATACTATTCGTGGTGGGGCAATGTATTTAGAGTTTGCAACGTAACAGAGACGCAAATAAGTCTCACGCTAAAACTTGCAGCTGGTGTGGCCCTTTTAGTGTTATCGTAAGATCTATAATGTTCTTCTGGAGGGCTCTATCTTTTGACATTAGCTGGGGGATGGTCCTGGCGGCTACTTTTCGTGGTGCGGCAATGTTTTTAACCTTTGCAGCGTAACAGAGATGCGAAAAAGTCTCACGCTAAAACTTGCGGCTGGTGTGGTCCTTTTAGTGTTATTGTAAGATCTATACTGTTCTTCTGGAGGGCTCTATCTTTTAAGATGGGCTGGAGGGTGGTCCTGGCGGTTAGCTGGAGACGTGGGTGTCTGTCCTTTATCATAGGGCCTTCTAGCTTAACACAGTTCTGCTCTTGGCTTCTGTTCTCGTTTCTCCCCTCGGAACTGCGTCTGTCTCACGATGGAAAGGTATGACATGCATTTAGGCATTCTTGTGATAGTCTGTGGTATTCCATTTGCTCACTCTTTACTCGTATTACTTTGGTTAATTTAATGTCATGATTTATTCGGAGCTATGTGACATACCACGGGATTAGCTTATCATGTCAGGGTTTTCATGGAAGGTGTTGGATTTGCCTGACACCTTACATATCACCACCCTTCGAACTTAATTTTTGCACTGAAGTTAGGCAATGATTGAAACGTTGTCTAAGTCAGTCAAAAATTATTCCTTTATCTAAATTTTGTTGCCTACTGTTCAGCCACATTATTCTGGTTCTATGCTAATTTGTATTACTAATTTATATTTTTATATTCTTCCACATTAGTCTCAAAAATATGTTTATATTGACAAGAGAAGAATATTTTTATGCTATTATTATTATTATTATTAATTTTCAATTATTTTCTTTCTTTATTTAAGGGTGAAGTTTGTTATCGAAAGTGAGGAGTCTTTCCCATCGATTTTCTTAGAAATATTTTTTTTATATAAATGTAGTAATTAAGTAAAATCTATTCCAAACACATTTTCTAAATATCATGTACAAGTAAAATGTTTTTGATTCTAGACACTCATTTCAACATTGTTACACTAACAAATAAGAATTATTTCCAAGAATTGCTTTGACAGAGAAATATACATACACAAGTACTGAGATATTATCCTAACAAATGGTACAAATGTTAAAAAAAGGGAAAACACCCCACAAGATAATTTTTTTATTCTTTGTTTTTATAAGGAGAAAAGAAGTAAAATATAGTTATTCTTTTATTTTTATGAGGAGAAAATAAGTGGCATATAGTTTTAGTGTTTATTATGCCTTACTTTTGTTCTTTATATACTGTCCATTTCAGATCTAATGACTTATTTTTATCGATAGTCTATTTTTTACTTAAGTCCATAGTCAATGACTGTTATTTTGGAGTTTATTAGCTGTTTGGTGTGCTTAACTTATTTAGTTTTTCACTCATTTCTTTTGCACAATTTCTACATCACATAATTTGATTTCATACATTCACACAGTCCTATGAATGTTTAAGCATGAGGTTGGCGAATGTTTTTGCATGAAGATGATTCACTTGAGCGAGATGGATGTGGACAAGTATTTGATGTACACTTTTGTTCTCCGTTCCTTGTTGGCTTTGCAAGTGTGTGTTGCTGTTGTGGAGGTCCCATAATGGAATGGAGCTGTGAGTGCAGAATCTTGTGGTTTACTGGCTTTGTATGCGTGAAAGTCATCGTTACGTGTCACTGAAAGTGGTCGTTTTTCGTTATAATACTTCACAGATGACTAGTTTACAATAGGATAGGGATTTGGGAAGGTATGTCGTCTATTCTTCACCCATCTACTTTCTTGGTCTCAATCTTGCGAATCTTCAACTTCTGTTCTTCCTGCTTTTTCTCTGCTTCTTACTTGCTTCTTGGTTCTTCTCTGGGTAGGATATGGAAATATTTATTGATAACTAGTTGCTTTGAAGTTCTCCTCTTAGTAACAGTTTGATAAATTGTTTGGGCATGTCATTTCTACTTTGTGGAAGTTTTCTTCAGTTTCGTGCATCAGCGTGCTGTTTAATAGCAGTAGTGTGACTTTTACACATATTTTTTTGCCACTGGTGGCTTGCACAAGCAGTCTTCTCGTCGGGCCGTTTTTTGCTCGCTCTGCTGAGTCAGGGCGTTCCAAGACCCTCTTGGCCTTCCATGTTCCCCCACTGTGTGGTTCTGTCTTCTGTCCCAGCAGGGTTCCGCCACCCTGTGGTTCAGAAGATTCACTGCCCCCTTCATCTACAAGGGCCCTCTGTTGGTCTCGCTGTCCTTTCCCCACTCCTGACACTTCTGCCTAGTGGGAATCGTGTCTTGCTAATTATGTCCTTTCCTTTCTTGATACTTCTTGCGTTGCAACTTGTGGGTCGTTGCATCTGGTCTTTGCTGGAGTTATTACAATGGTTCTTACAAAAAGTTTTACTTATAATCATCTAACATATGTCTAGTACCTACAATGTTTTACGCCTTCCTAAAAAGTTTTACAAATTTCGGCGCCCTTTCCATGTTACAATTCTAAGATATTTTGAGTCTTAACTTCTAGAAGAATCCTCAAATTCGTTTTTTTATTTTTGTGTAGTGTCGTGGTGTATAGCATTTTAGTATTTCATGCTGTTAGACTATCTACATTTTATCCTTTCACTTTAATCTATGGTACTATCGATGTTATTTTTGTTTTTGTTTTTATTCAAACCACTTTCTTTTTCCCACCTTCCTCTCTCTTCATTCTTCTTTCTCCTGACGGTATTATCTGCAACATAATCTTGAAATATTGTGGCGGTTATTTACCAGTTATAAACTTAATCTTCAAACTTTTTTATATGGCTCACATGGTGAAGTCCTAAGGTTTTGCCTGTTTTTGGGTTCATTAGTTCCACAGCATTATCATGAGCAGTTCAGCTGATTATGACAGGTCCTTTGTATGCAGCGTAAAACTTATGGATTTTGTATTTCTGTTTGCTGGAGAGATGGTGTGCTTTTACAAATACTTTTTGGCCTACTGAGAATGTTCTTTTAATTGCTGTTCTATCTCCTCTTTCTTTTCCTTTAATGGCTGCCTTTCTGATGTTGGAGAGTGCTGTTGCTATGACTTGTTTGTGCTGTCTATGTGGTACAATAGGAAATCTAACATTTTCTCAGGTTATGTTTGGGGGTTCAATATTTTTAAGTACAGTAACTGGAGGTAGTAGTGCAGTGCTATATGGCGTTTCATTTATTACTTCTTGAAAATCTTTAAGCTATATATCCCAAGTGTTGTGTCTTTTGCCTGCATATAATCGGCATAAAGTGCCTATGTCCCTCATAGATCGTTCTGCTGGATTTACACTAGGTTTGTACTTAGATATGTAGATGTTTTTTATTTTGTGTTTGTATTGTGGGCCATTATCCGAAATAATTCGTTCCACTCGACCTACTTGTCTGAGAAAATCTTGTCTAAATGCTTTACTTATAGTAAGACCTGTTACCCATTTTAATGGTGTCAAGGTAACATATTTAGAAGTAAGTTCCAAAACGACAAATATGAAAATATATCAATTTTTTGTGCGTGGGACGGGCCCCATCAAATCTGTTGCAGCTATTTCTTTTAATTCTTTAGGGATTATTGGAAACATAGGTGGTTTGGTTTGGAAAGTGGCGTGTTTAGCCCTCATATATCTTTGCATTTGACTAATACTGTTCTAATTCGTCTTTCCACATTAGGAAAATGGCTTGTTTGTTTTATTTTTAAAAAGCATTTCTTTGGTCCAAAGTGGCCATTACTTAAATATCTATACCATATGTACTTATTAATTAGTTCATCTGGGATATAAATTAACTGTTGATTCGTTGCAACATTTTGTCTAAAAAATAAAACATTGTTTTTTACGAGATAGTGCTGTCGAATGTCTGGAAAATCCTTACTTCTCCACTTGTGTCTGATTCCTAGTATTTCGGGATCCTTGTCTTGTTCTATGCCCATGTTTTTCAATGCTGTCGTAATGTAGTTTTCGAAAGGTACTTGTTTTATATAGTACATTGTAAACTGGTCTTCTGCTACTTCCAAACCTATGTTATTGGATGCACCCTGTGGACATCGTGGTAAAGCGTCTGCTAATACATTCGCTGGTCCTGGTACGTGTGTAATAGTGAAGTCCAATTCTTGTAGTGTTAACATCCATCTGGCTAACCTCCCATGAGTTAGTTTGGCAGATAACAGAAATTCTAATGCTTTGTGGTCAGTGTATACTTACGTTTTTCTTCCGAATAGGAAGTATCGAAAACGTTGGAAGCCCCATACAATGGCCAATGCTTCCAGCTCCGTGACTGAATAGTTTTCTCGCTTTTTGTGAGTACCCGACTGGCAAATGCAATTGTTCTATATGATCTTAGCCCTGCCTGTTCGTATTCTTGGAATAAAACAACTCCTAAACCTGTTTTCGCGCTATCAGTGGCCATACAAAAATTTTGTGTTAGATCAGGATGTGCTAAAATCGGTGCTGTTGTTAGTGCGTTTTTCACTTTTAAAAATTCTTCATTGGCTTGTGGATCCCATACCCATGGCGTGTTTTTTCCAGTCAATGCACATAGGCGTCGTGTTGCGAGAGAGTCGATCCAAATAAATTTTTTATAGAATCCGGTGAGACCTAGAAATCCTCTGAGAGTTTTCTTATTATATAGAGTACATAATTCTTTGATTGCTGTTAGTTTTTCTCTGAAATTATGTGTCCTAGAAATTTGACCTCTCGCCTTCCAAATTTGGATTTTGTTATGTTTACTGTGACCCCATGCTCTTTCATGATCTGTAAAAACTGATTTAATGTGTCGTTGTGATGTTCCCAAGAGGGTTCTGCTATAATCACGTCATCAACATAACAAGTAATTCTTTTGTAAAATTTCAGGACTGAGTATAGTATTAAATCCCCCAATAAACGCTGCTGATGATATGTTTAAACCAAATGGCAATCGTTTAAACTGGTAACATCTACCGAATACGATAAATGCTGTAAATTTTCTACATTCTGGGGCCAATTCTATTTGCCAGAAACTACTCCATAAATCAATTGATGGAAATTTCTTAGCACCGTGGATGTTTTGTATCAATTCTTCTAATTTTTCTGGGCGATCTGTCTCAGTGATTATGATTGTGTTGATCTGTCTGGAATCAAGCACTAACCTGATGCTCCCATCTCGTTTTTGCACAATATGGAGCGGGCTGTTATATGTGGAGGTAGCCGGTTCAATAACATCATCATCTAACATTTTAGATATCTCCTGGAATACTTTATTCCTGTAGCTTAATGGGATTGTATAGGGTGGCACTCTAAATGGTTTGTGCTGTTTTACTTCAAACTAGTACTGAAAGTGTTTAATACTGCCAGTCTTAGGTAAAAATACCTCTGCTTTATCTCGTAAAATACCCTCTAATTCTCTTTTACTGTGTTCCGAAATACCTTGAACTTCTTGCAATTTTTCGTCGATTTCTTTATGGACTTCTAACATGAGTTGAGGCGATTCCCCCTTTTGTGCATACCATTCTAATTCTTCATCCTCTTTATCTCGCGTCATTCTTAATTGTTTGTTTATAACTGGTACTTCTTCTAATTTTAGCTTTTGCTCAAAGAGAAGTGTGACATTCCAGAATCTTACGCTACCTTCCCCATATCTATTATCGCTCGTCTCTCATTTAAAAAATCTGCACCTATAATCAAATCTACAGTTAGTTTAGGTATAATCACGATGTTGGCTTCGATCTTTTGACCTTGACACGAAAGAGTTAACCTTGTTTGTCTCGTAACTTCCGCAGCATTGTTTCTAATAGGGCCTCTTACTTTAATTTTACGTGTTTCCAGATTTGGCAATTCCTCATTGGCATTACACTGCAAGAATAAATTTTCTGAGATCGCAGTCAGTTCACTTCCGCTATCAATTAAAATATTGACTGGGATGTGCTTTACCATGGCCTTCACGACTGGTTCCATTTGAAGGGGTTGGTTCTGTTCTTCTTCTTCTTGCATCAACAAATCCTCGCGTTTCAGATTTTAACTTACGCAGCAAATGTGAATACCATGAGCTTCACTTGGTGATCCACACTAGTATTACGTAAAAAGGGGATGTAACAGATGAGACTTCTGCAGTTCTGAGTGAAGCCTTATGTGCTCAAAAATGCGGCATCGTGTGCGTTCATTACCTTGTCGGTGTTCGTCAAGGGGCGGCGGCAAGTGCAGCTCCATACAGTTCGCCGTCTCGGAAGCAACTCTCTCCTAACTTCTCCTTACTACAATTTACTGAAGTTGGTTTAAAAAAAACTATCTGGCTGTGTTTTCATCTGACCAATCAGGGTCTCAATGTTAAACTTAAGCTCTGCCTACAAAAATTCTGTCTATCCAATGAGAAACGTTATACTTTTCGTGGTGGGGTAATGTTTTTAACGTTTGCAACGTAACAGAGATGCGAAAAAGTCTCACGCTAAAACTTGCGGCAGGTGTGGCCCTTTTAGTGTTATCGTAAGATCTATACTGTTCTCCTGGAGGGCTCTAGCTTTTAAAATGGGCTGGGGGTGGTCCTGGCGGTTAGCTGGCGACGTGGGTGTCCGTCCCTTATCGTAGGGCCTTCTAGCTTAACACGGTTCTGCTCTCGGCTTCTGTTCTCGTTTCTCCCCTCAGAACTGCGTCTGTCTCACGGTGGGAAGGTATGACATGCATTTAGGCATTCTTGTGTTAGTCTGTGGTATTCCATTTGCTCACTCGTTACTCGTACTACTTTGGTTAATTTAATGTCACGATTTATTCAGAGCTATGTGACATACTACAGGATTTGCTTATCATGTCAGCGTTTTCAAGGAAGGTGTTGGATTTGCCTGACACCTTACAAACTACTAAGAGAAACTAGGTCATTTGTGTCAATATGGTCCCGTAAGAGTTCGGCCAATACGTGTGCATCGGCACAGAAGAAGGAGGTCAATGGCCGGTTAGCCTTAAGTATATGAAGATGGATCCGCACATGTATTGCCCGAATTCTTACGGGACTTGGTAAAGCTTGTCTGCCGCGAGTAATGAGTGGAATGGGCAGGGGGCACTACGAATTTAGTGTGTGGACATTTAGTTTGGAATGTGGGTCTGATAGGGAGCGTGCAAGGGATAAATCCCTGCAGTCGCAGTATCCTCTGTGCCCTCGGTGGCTCAGTCGCAGTATCCTCTGTGCTCTCGGTGGCTCATATGGATAGAGCGTCTGCCATGCAAAACAGGAGATCACGGTTTCGAGTCCTGGTCGGGACACACATTTCTTATGTCATCGCCTGTCGACAGCGTAGGGTCTTGATTTAATTATCATTTAATGTAGGTTTAGTGAAAGCAGATCAATAAAATACGTTTGGGTAACGACGCCTCAGTTTAAATCAACAGTGACCGCCATCAACTGCACGAACTCATCGTTAAATAAAATAATTCTTACTGACCCCATTAACAACAAGACGGAAACTCAATAAATATAGGATGAGAATAGACACAGAGAACAGAGAACTTATTTTCCTGAATTAAACAAGTAAGAGATATAACATCAGTTGGCGAACAGAGCAATCACGGAATATGCTACCTCCAAGCTTGGCAATTTACTGTCGAGGCCATGAATTTTAAAGCTCATAATTTCAGCGTCCATGTACTACTAACAAAGGCCCATTTAATCACATTTTATGTCACAGAATAGAAAGTAGCTTAGTAATGGCGTGAAATTCACAAATTATAATTAGACAATTCACTCGTCAAATAACACGTAGCAGTTAGTGATAAACTCAAAAGAAGGTAGGTCGCGTGATCCGAGCAAACATGTGAATCACACACTGAAAGAACTAAATTTTCGACAACTTCCACATTATGATATATTAAAACAATGAATGAGAATTAGTGAAGCAAGTAGTAAAGCAAGGCCCTTGCTACATCTGACAAACTAATCAGTTCCCACAATCAGGCAATAGTGAACCTTAATGGTGATTTACAATCCACACAAACTTTCAAAGTTCACCACGAATGCTGCCCACCGTTAATTTGAAGTAGTGGTATTACCTAAGGTGCCATCCTTCCAACAGCTGACAGTTCAGCCCATTTTAAACATTAACTGGTGTAACGGCATGTGTTAGCCTCGGTCATGGCTGCCACAATTCCACTGTTTTCAACCGAGGTACAAAGTAAGCAGGTCCATCAAAGTCTTGGAGAGAAAAGATCGTTTCTTTATGTCAGACAGCACACTCCATTAGGCGGGGAGCCACAGATTTTTCCATACGACTCGGTTCAAAATGGTTCAAATGGCTCTGAGCGCTATGGGACTCAACTGCTGTGGTCATCAGTCCCCTAGAACTTAGAACTACTTAAACCTAACTAACCTAAGGACATCACAAACATCCATGCCCGAGGCAGGATTCGAACCTGCGACCGTAGCAGTCGCACGGTTCCGGCCTGCGCGCCTAGAACCGCGAGACCACCGCGGCCGGCCCATACGACTCGGGTCTGCCTTTATATCGGGGCACCGAGCCGCACCGCTGCTACTTGACGGGAACGTCTCCGAGAGATTCCACGTCACGCGACAGGCTCCAGCCAAGCGGACTACATCGACAGCAAAGCAAACCACTGGTGTAGCCCATCTGCGAAACAGTCATGTGTCACCGAATAAATGTTTCGCCCACTGTAACGGTATTTCAGTAATTCAAGCACTAATTTGGAAACGAGACGGTAAGTACATGATAATCTAGATGTTTTCGACGTATGGAAGCGCTCATTGAACACCCATAATCTCATATTTGACAGCTCGAGGCTGAAATAGGTCGATTTCCACATTCTCAGATACACAAGTATCTATCGATGAAGAAGTGCTCCGCGCGACGCTGCGTAAGTGTTTTGTTTCTAGTTAACAGTCTGAGACTGCTTGCCTTCCGGAGCGCTCCCTTCAGTACTATGAATTTTACGTGAGTTTTTGAGTTAGTATGTGGAATCAATCTGCTGTTATGTCCTGTAGATGTGTTAGTAGCCCGAACAATTTATGGTACATACTGGAAATGCAATTTTTTGCGTAAGGAAGCAACAGTGTTACAATCAGTGAAGATAAAACCTTATTTCCTACATTTTGGGTGCCGTGTAGGGGACCAATAAAAGTTTAGGCTCCTTGAGGTTGTTTTTCGAGATGTTCATCAACTGTAAATGCGTGAATGAAAGAAAAAAATCTATGCGTTTTGGAGTGCCGGTCAGTGGCGCGAACCCACAAACCACTTAACACATTGCTACTTCTGGATGGAGCGTCCTCTCAATAATCGATTTAGCAAGAAAAAGAAGAGTGGCATATAGCATCCTAATATACCAAGTGCAATGCAGCCAGTGCCTCATGAAATGGGTCTCCCATTTCTAGATCATCCAGTAGCCACGACAATAAACTTTTCTGAGTGACAGTAATGATGAAGACCATTCGGATACACGTCATCATTCCACTTCTAACGATCCTACCTATACACCAACATCACGTAGTGAAATGTATAAAATTACGCAAAATGAACTAAGTAATCTTGTTAGAGATCTGAACATTTCAAATCTTAAAACCAGACTATTACTTCCCCGTTTCATCGACTGGAATCTTCTGGAAGATAAAGCTCGCCAACACCAAAAGCCATATAATGACATATTGTATGGATGTTGAATGTTTGATGCAAGAACTCAGTACCTTACTTTTCATAGATAGCTCGAAAACTTCTTAGAAACCAGTTGCTCTGAAAATAATGCACCGTACTTTTTTTCGGAGTCGAAAACAATGCTACGACTGTGAAAATTTACGTATGTATTAGTTGAAGTCTCCTGAGTGAGCGCGACAAGTTTCCATCACTTCCGACAGATAGCGTAGCTATAGGACAGATTCAAAGTGGCGTGTGTAGGTGATGTATGTTACAAGCAACGTGCCGTCATTCATTTTCTCACTTCAGCAGAAGAAACTGTGGGGAATATTCAAAAACGCTTGTACAAAGGCTTACACGGCCCTGTTTCGCCCTGGAGGAAGGCCATAGAACTCGATGGAGATTACGTGGAAAAATAGGCTGTATAGATAAAACATCATTCTTTCGTTTGCATTTTGTTCAGTTAACAAAGGAAAACTGCGGTGCATTACTTTCTGGGCAACGCTCGTACATAATGATAACGTGCTTCCTTCCACCCCAGCGGCACATGGAGCCATAGCAGAAGAAATTTACATCGCGATGAGAGATATTTTACACAGTATCGATGATGATAAGCTTCAATGGTACGTATATGTTCATTTAAATGTCATCAGTCCCCTTGTAGGCTTAAAAGTGGGTGCTGTAAGTACTGTTACTACATTTTTGAGTGGGAAAGTCATGTTATGGATTTACTTTACAAACAGAAGGACTGACCAAGATGAAAATGTTTATTGCGTGGCATGTGAAACGTCTCTTAGAAGCCACTTTTAAATTGCACTAAAATCCAAATACCACCACTACATATGATGCTAGGATTGCAAACGCAATGAATAGCAACAACGAACGAACATTTGTTTCGCCGCAAATTCCCTGGACTGAGTGCTGAGAAGATCAATCAGGACTGTTCATTGGCCCAAAAATGCGTAATGCTCTTGGAGACCAGCAATTCGAGTATCTCAGTCCTAACGAGCTAAATGCGTGGCAATGCTTTCGGGAACTTACGTCATTGTTCTCGAGGAACACGAAAGCTGAAAATTACATTGAACTTGTGAATGATCAAGCAGAAACTGATATGCAATATGTCACTCGCACACATACCGGCGATTTCCCAGAAGATTGTGGGACGTTTAGTGACGAACACGGTGTGATGTTTCACCAACAAACCTTTGTAGTGAAACATGGATACCATGGATAATTCATTGCTTGAGTGTTGAGAGATTTTTGCTGAAATTTGCCGAAAGACTGACATCTTCCCCGTAAGCACAAGGTGAAGAAAAAACGCAAGTTGCCCTCAAGGTAGCTGTTAATAGTGTTATTTAATTGAAATAAATCGAATGTAGCTTTTCACGTACTTTAAATCACTTTGGTTTATTTGCCCAAATGACTTGTGAAGAAGTTAGATTTTACGATTTTACATTGCTCATGTGTTTCAGGAACTTAGCGTATCAAATACCTGAAAACGTACACCCTGTGTGGAAGACATGATGTGATGTATGGCTTCAGTACCCCTTAAATTGTATAGACCCATTTGGATACTATATTCATTATTAAAATTTTTGAGTAGTGTGTGAAAAATATGTGTGTCAGTATTTCAGTGGAAACATAAAATTCAGCACCCAGTTTCTGAACTGTTGCGCGATGGATAGGGCGCTCCACTGGCTGTAGTAGGACATTTTTGCCTTAGGAGGGCGTGGTTCGCACAAGATCGGAAGTGCGATTGCAGTGGCAGTGGAACCCGGAAGTGAGTTGGATCCTGGAGGAGAGCCGAGGAGTGTGCCGGCAGCTGATGGCTAGTTTCAGTTCGGCAGTAAACAATCACCGGCTCTGAGCGTGAGAAGGCGTGGTCCGTGCGTAGATGGGATGCATGAGTGCAGTGACAGTGAGTCTGGGAAAGTGAAATAGTTCCCTCAGTGTGAGATGGGAACTGGTGGCGAGTCGAAAAATGTGTTGGCAGTTGATAGCTAGTAGAAGTTCGGCAGTTGAGTCAACGGCTCTGAGCGTAGCAGCGATAATAGGAAGATACACTCAGACGGATTTCTGTATAGCGAACCATTATTACCTGAGCTGGGGCCGGCTGCAAACCGATGAACGTGTGGGGCGCGTACCGAAGGAAGTAAGGTGTTGTGTGCTTCAGCGGCCGACCAGACCTGGAGACGGGCGACGAGCCGCCGCTGTGTTGAAGTGACGTGAAGGCTCCACGCATTCCTTCCTGGATCGTTGTACCGATATGTCTGGTCAGTTTCCGGTTTGGTTTATCGTATGCGAGTGAGCTGAAGCGAACAAGGCGGCCGCATTTTTCAGTACCAGTTGGAACTTATACGAGATTAACGAGGTTCCTTTTGGTCTGCCTAATTGAATAATGGTTCTTTCGAGGTTGCTTGATTCCGCTCTTGGTTATAACATGTTTAAATATAACTATTTGGATTTATAGTGCCACCTTTGACGATCATCTGGAGCAGCTACATCTTGTTATGGAGCGTTTGAGGCAAGTGGATCTTGCTGTCAAACCATTTAACTTTATCTTAGCCCAGGGTGTGATATCATTTCTTGAATATTGTTTCAGCCGAAGTGGTTAAGACTGACCAATTAAGGACCAACGCCAATTGTAGTTTCCGCCCTTCGAAAACCAAGATGGGTGTGGCCCATTTTATCGGGATGACCAACTTTTTCGGAAATTTTTCTCAAAATGCACGGAAGTAGCATCTCGCTTGAATCTCTTGCGAAAGAAGGGTGAACTCTTCTTCTGTAGTGAGCCAACAAGCCACCTTTGGTTCTCTGAAATCGCATTGAGTAACACCAGGCGGGGATGTCAGGAAGATGGTTAACCAGTGGCAAGTGTGTCAGATGGCCAAGTTCAATTGAAGTTCAGGGGGTTGCCCCAATCCACCCGGGTGAAGCGCCCACGAAGCGTCTTTTTATCGATTACCTTGGTCCCCTTCCCTACACCCATTGTGAACACACTCATATATTTGTACTCGGTTCATCTGGCTGTTGCCCCACAGAGACTTTACAGCAGGACAAAATATTAAGCACCTAGGTAGGATATTCTTTTGGTTCTGGCCTTCTAGAATCGTTGTCACCGACATCGCTCCCCGCTTCATTTCTAGAGAATTTTGAAACTATTGCTTCCATTCGGAGGTTAGACATCTCACCACCACCCCATATTACCCTCAGCTTTGATTTACAGTGTGTGTTAAGTCTTCTTCAGCCGCCTTCCAATGTGAGGCTCAAACACAGTGGCACCTTATCTGACCTTGGTTGACCCTGGCTTTTAACACCATCAGGCGTGAGACACATCGAGCCATTCCTGCCTCTCTTATGTTGACTTATCACCTCACTTCCACATTTGCAAACATTTGGTCCAGTCATGACCTCCTATCGAATGAGATTACTCCTCAGGTGATCAAAAATAGTTCGCTCAGCGCCAAGACCAATGTCCAAAGCGCCCATAGGAGGGAAGCAGCGTAGTATAACCACGGCCAGCGACCGGGGAATGTGCAGGTCAGAGATTTGTTCTTTGTTACGAACTTTGGGGGAAGGGGTCCTTAAAGTAAATCGTCTGGTAAACTGGCACCCCGTTTTGTGGATCCCTCTCGGGTGACACATGTTCCAACTCCGGTCACACTAAGGCTTAGGGATGAGAAAAATAAGAGGGAATCCGGTGTCCATCTCAGCTAGGTAAAGCAGGGCAATATGTGTTACAACTTTGCTGTCTCTTCTGTCCTCCTGTCCGACCCCCCTCCCCCCCATTCCCCGTGGTCTTGATTTCGGGAATAGGTCGGGGGGGGGGGGAGGGGTGAGAATCAACCGTTGCGCGATCGATAGGTCGAACCATGGGTTCTTGTAGAGCGTCTTTGCCTTAGAAGGACGTGGTACATACGGATATGGGAGGCGTGAGTTCAGTGTCAGTGACAGCAGAAAAGTGAAACTTCCCTCAGGGTGAGATGGGACCTGGCGGCGAGTCGACAACTGTGCCGGCAGTTAATAGTGAGCACATGTTCGGCAGCTGAGTAATCGGCTCTGAACGTAGCAGCGATAACAGGAAGAGACACTCAGGTGGGTTTCTGGATAGCGAACCATTATTACCTCAGTGGCGGCCGGCTACAAACCTTCGCACGTGTGGGGCGCGTACCGCGGGTGGTAATGATGCTTGGTTTGCGGGGCGCTCAACTGCGCGCTGATCAGGGCCCGTACAAAGTCCCAAATTTTACGCAGTACAATTTTTTACTCAATCCAATCTAGCCACTGTCAGAATGATGATGATGATGATGAAATGGTGAGGACAGCAAAAACACCCAGTCCCCGCGCAGAGAAAATACCAACCAGTCGGGAATCGAACCCGGGATCCCGCTAGCCGCTAGACCACGAGCTGCGGACGCCTACCGCGGGATGGAGCGTGTTGTGTGCTTCAGCGACGGACCGAACCAGGAGACAGGCGACAAACCGCCGCTGTGATGTTGTGTGTCGCAATTATGCTGCCCTTCCTGGATCGTTGTACCGATATGTCGGGTGAGCTTCCGATTTGGTTTAGAGGATGTAAGTGAGCCGAGCATCGAAAGTGATCGTATCTACAATTGCCATTTCCTGTTCCAGTATCGTGAATGTCTAATTCCGTAGTTTTCTGGCTGCTTGTTCGAGTTTCACGTCAGGTTCCATATCAGACTTATGGTTACTCTTTTCACTTCTGTCACTAGTAAGGGAAGTTGTGAAAGTTGTGTGTGCACTCCTATAAAACTACCGAATTTTATGCTCCAGTCGGAGAGTTATTTGCGAAGTTCGGACTCAGCTTCCTAGTTGGCTGCTGTAAGGCGTAGGACCTGCGGCGGCGCGCATTTACACAATTGTGTACATTTCATGTGCTACGCCCCGCATATACTATTACTGGAGCACACAACTTCATTTATTTTCTTATTGGGTGTTTATAATATAACGTTTGACTCCGTCTTTTTATTGTTTGTAAGGGTGGGGCGTCTTTATCGTAATTATTAAGTCTCTCTCATTGACGACTCAGTAAACGCTTGGCACAATTCCTGTACAAAGTTCTCAATTCCTCTGTTAATTACGCTACCATTTGTGTTTCTTTTGGAGGGATTTGGGTGAAACCTTCATGGCTGATAGAGCAGGCGCATCGTCCGAAAGCAGAGCTAAGTCCATACTCGACCAAACGGCCAGCTGCGTGCAGGTGGTCCTGAACCACTTAATCTTCCCGAGTACACTATGCCTTGCCAAGACACGGTGGTATTGCAAGTCGATGTATTTGTCTTAATAACTCCGTGGCTACCCAAAGTCTCCTATAAATGTTTGTTTAATTTTTAGGTCATCTTATTTGTTGAAAATTTTACCGGCTAGTTTGCCTGTCGCGTAATTATTAGATTTATTTACTTAAAAGTGTTTATGCAGCCAACCGGTGGTTATTAACCTTTCTCGTCATATGCTCCCTTGAACTGGCCAAAAATTAGGAGATTTAAGCTCGGTTAATTTCATGGAGGTCCTCACTGACTATTTGTACCATTTGGGACGTAATATTTTACAATAATTTTGTCTAGATATTCCTCTTGCGTGCCTTGCATACCTCCGCTACCTGTCGGTATAGTAATTTGCTTACATGCTTGCGGAGTAGACAGAGTACTTCTATTTTGGATTGTAAGGCTTGAAGTTCCTTTGGAGGAAAAAGTTTTAGCCGTTTCATTGTACTGCTTCAGTTTTTATTGTTGTATTTAAACTGTTTGCTATTTATCAGTCTGGTACAGTTTTATGATTGTAAATTAATCTCTTTCTTAGCAGTCAGTACCACTGAAGGAATTTTTTCCAATTGTTGTTTAATAAATCAAACTTAGTGTAATTTGTTAAATTAACAACGAAGTTAAAACCACGAAACGTTCAATCTCCCTTTGGCCTTGTCGTTCCTACACAGACAGCCTGTTGCGGGTATTGGGAACCAGTTTCTTAAAAACTAGAAGCATTCGAGAAAAACGGACTCCTTATTTGTGATAAGCGCATGGAATTAACCCCAAAACTACAAGCTGTAGCTATCTCAGATTCCTTGAGCTGTTCAGCAGCAGAGATTAGCCATCCCCACTGTACGATATTCTAGAGCGGGTTGGCTGATAATCAGATTCGCAGGGCATTTAAACAAGCACGCTTTAAACCTCTCGAGTGTGGCCAAAGGAAACGGTAAGTCCGTTATGACCGTTTACCTACCTTCTATTGTCGATGCGTCCTTACAGGTCAGCTGGCTCTTCAAGAAACACCGAAGAAAGTGTGAGAGGAGGGGGTGAATGAGAGTGTTATTACTTTTTTCTTACTGTTAATCTTCTCCATTATTTGTTATTGTACTGTGACTCACCTTAATTATTATTATGGCGCATGAGACCCCTATTCTTATAGTATCTAAAGCGCAGTGTATTAGGTAGGAGATGTACACAATTGCGTGGTGGTCAGACCTAAAGTCATGATCCCGATCATACATTTACATTGAAGAGCCAAAGAAACTGGTACACTTGCCTGATATCGTGTAGGGCCGCCGCGAGCACGCAGAAGTGCCGCAACACGAGGTGACGTGGAATCGAGTAATGTCTGAAGTAGTGCTCGAGGGAACCGACGCCATGAATCCTGCGGGCTGTCCATAACTCCGTAAGAGTACGAACGGGTGGATATCTCTTCTGAACAGCACGTTGCAAGGCGTCCCAGATATGCTCAATAATGTTCATGGTTGGGGAGTTTGGTGGCCAGCGGAAGTGTTTGAAGAGTGTTCCTGAAGCCATCTACAGCAATTCTGTACGTATGGGGTGTCGCACTGCCCTTCTGGAATTACCCAAGTCCGTTGGAATGCACGATGAACACGAATGGATGCAGGTGATAAGACAGGATGCTTACGTGCGTGTCACCAGTCAGAATTGTATCTAGAGGCATCAGCAGTCCCATATCACTCCAAATACACACGTCCCACACCATTACAGAGTCGCCACCAGCTTCAACAGTCCGCTACTGACATGCGGGGTCCATGGATTCATGAGGTTGTCTCCATACCCGTACACGTATTCGCTCGATACAATTTGAAACGAGACTCGTCCGACAAGGCAACATGTTTCCAATCATCAAAAGTCCAATGTCGGTGTTGACTGGCCGAGTCGAGGTGTAAAGCTTTGTGTCGTGCAGTCACCAAGGGTACACGAGTGGGCCTTGTGGGCCTTCGGCTCCGAAAGCCCATATCGATGATGTATCATTGAATAGTTCGCACGCTGACACTTGTTGATGGCCCAGCATTGAAATCTTCAGCAATATGCGGAACAATTGCAGTTCTGTCACGTTGAACGACTCTCTTCAGTCGTCGTTGGTCCTGATCTTTCCGGCCGCAGTGATGTCGGAGATCTGATGTTTTACCAGATTCCTGATATTCACGTTACACTCGTAAAATGGTCGTACGGGAAAATCCCCACTTCATCGCTATCTCGAAGATGCTGTGCCCACCGTTCTTGCGCCGACTGTAACACCACTTTCAAACTCATTTTAATCTTGATAACCTGCCACTATAGCAGCAATAACTAATCTAACAACTGCACCAGACATTTGTCTTTTATAGGTGTTGCCGACTGCAGTGCCGTATTCTGGCTGTTTACACATCTATGTATTTGAATACGAATACCTACACCAGTTTTTTTAGCACTCAATGTATATGAGGTCCACCCACAGTTGCGTCTCCTTCACGAAATCCGAATAAAACTGTATCGAGGATGAATAACAGCCCTCAGCAATTACAATACCACATTTTGGTGACCGAGAAGCGAGGGACTGCATTCTCGCGCACGAGCAGCGACCTTCCCCGACGTATAAAGGAGCCGCCTTATCTGATGTTATCTCAGTCACGGCGTGATTGTGCGCCTCCAGTCTATCCTGAAGGTGGCACCCAGTTGTAACATCGAAATATCGTGTCGTCAGGACGATGAAATTCGGCTGCATACCCGCGAAGAGCAGCAACATATATTACGTCGGAAAAATCTACGTAATCACACAAGAGAGGGTTTTTGAAATAATAAGGGTAAAGAGACGAGTTTCTTTAGTAGCAGTTAACGATAGATTTGTCTCCCTACTGGTGTGGGCCTTAGAAGGAATGAAGTTCCTGGTGTTCAAATGTCTAATAGAGGATCCATCTTGTTTCGCACGCAGTAACAAGTATCTATTCCCGCCGTACTTTACCCGTATGACTGCAGTTATCATTGTGGCGTAACCACAACACGCCGTGTGCGTACCATAAGAGGAATGTAGACAGTGATTCACTGAGTGGCTTACTGTGCGTAACCTTAACTCCTTAAAGATTATTTTTGCGCTATCCGTTGCACGATTTAATCTCTGATCACCGTTAAAATGTGCTATTATAATTTCTAAAGGCCGGTATTCATCTACCATAAAGTTTCATTTGTGTTCCGTGAAGGACACGCAACGGTGGGTGGACCTCGTATCTATGGTCGGGATCATGACCTTAGGTCTGGCCACCTCTAACTTGTGAACATCTGCTGTCTAAGGTAGTCTGAGAGTAGGGTTTGATGCGTCGTAGTAATACTTAAAGTTGGCGCAGAACAATAAAAAACAACAGAAAAGATTAGTACTAAAAAGAAAAATTAATTCTGACACCCCCTTTCACACTTTATTCGGTATTTCCAGAAGAGTCAAGGGATTTGTAAGGATATATCGCCAACATAAGATAGGTAAACCATCATCGTGGATAAAATGCATATTTGAACCCTCAGCTATTTTTGTTCAAACTAGAATTCTAGCGGTATGATCTTGGACGATCTTCATGGATGAATAGTTAATATGGTTTACACCATCATATTGCATTAGTTATTGCTTAAAATGTGTAGTGTATGCCGTGAATGTAAATATCCACTACACATTTTAAGTAATGACTAATGCAATATGGTGTCTTAAACCAGTTTAAATCTTCATCCATGAAGATGGTCCTGGACCGAAGCCGGTAGAATTTGGGCTTAAAATAAAAACATCTGATGGCTCAAATATTTTATACATTACTTAACGGCTGTTGGAAGTCATCACCCAAAAAACATCATGGTAGAATTATACGTTCCTTTGGGCATCCCTGAGGTTTAACGCTTGCTGGTTTAAAAGCTCTGCGAATCTAATTATGAACCCACCCGTTATATAAAATCATACAGCGGAGTTGACTAAGACCTTCTGCTGAATAGCTCTCCGGATCTGAGACAGCTCGAACGCTTTCAACGAGCGTTCGTACCACACCCATGTTTCGGGGTGGCGATGATAGCTCATAGCTTGTAGATAGAGGTCAGCGTGTATTACTCTCAAAACGCCGGCCGAAGTGGCCGTGCGGTTAAAGGCGCTGCAGTGTGGAACCGCAAGACCGCTACGGTCGCAGATTCGAATCCTGTCTCGGGCATGGATGTTTGTGATGTCCTTAGGTTAGTTAGGTTTAACTAGTTCTGAGTTCTAGGGGACTAATGACCTCAGCAGTTGAGTCCCATAGTGCTCAGAGCCATTTGAACTCTCAAAACACCTGAACAATAAATCGCAGAATGTTGCTCAAGTATGTGGGGCGCATGCAAATACGACTACAAGCGCATATTGAAAGTTTACAAAGAGAGGCAGCACAAATTGTCACAGGTTTGCTTAACACATGGGAGTTGTCTAGCAGCCAGGGACTACAGGGTTAGTCAGTGTACTCCAGCTTTGTTCGCCCTTTTCCGTACAAAAGAAATCACATGCATTTCATCTCAACCTATTTGTACATGTCACATTAGTATAATTTCAACTTAAGCTTTTGCACGCAGAAGTATTTCAGTTTAAGGTACCACACGTATGAATCTCATGCTGGATTGCAGAAACGTGCACGTTGTTTAAAATAAAGGACCATGCTGTAATCAAGTCACCTACTCAGTTTAATTCAATAAATGAATGAACAAAATTTCTCTCTAGTCTAATAATGGGTATCACCTGAAAAGGAATCAATAAGCACGTACTTGAAGCTAATTATTTCGCATACAATATCGATGTCAGTGATATAATTCACGGAGCACGTACAAAAGTCAACTTCCAATTTCCGACTTCAGCGTACGAGTACCTAACATTGGGGCACTAAAGGCCAGACCCCGTTTCTGCAAAGTGCTGGTAAGAGCAGACCGTGTACCAATCGTGGCGTCCCAAACCTGCAGATCCTCACTCACCTTCATCCCTCATGCACGCTTTGCTAACCAGGAAACATATTTCAAGTTTGCAGCAGCTTGAGACTGCATACGCGTTACCTATGAAAGGTACATCTGAGTGGATGACACACTTCATGCCATTCAAACTTCCAAATCAATCACCAGAAGTCGGCAAAAATGAAACACATGAACATAATCTCTGTTACAATGACACTTGAGGAAAAGGAAGATAAGCCCAATGAAAAATCATAACACAGCTCGATCGTCTCTCCTCCATAGCTCAGCGGTGCAACAATTCCGAAAAAAACACGATTGTTACACGCACAAAACATGGCGTGACGGTTTATCGCAAGTGAACATAAGTGAAAGAGAAAGTTTGTACCTTTTCAAGTGCATCTCTGTCCAGTGAAAAAACAAGCGATGCTGTAGTCAGTAAGAGAGACAAGGAATATGAAAGGTCGCGTATCAGTGTGGAGAGTCATACGCTGGCCAGGCGTGTCGCACTGTTAAAGACAGATGTGATGAACATAGACGTAACACCACCCTCGATCAGGTATAAAAACCCGCTGTTGCTGAAGACTTTATTGATAGGGGACAGGATGTGAACTGCGGAGAGACCAAGATACACCCGTCCACCTCCAGTTATTGTGACTCCGACAATAAAGAAGCAGTCGACAGTCATTTATTCTAACGACCTAATTAACAGAGGCACAACATTTCAGCAGTGTTGGCGGTGCCAGGGAAAGTGTCATCGGCAGGAAACAACCGAATTTATCGGGATAAGACCTGTGGTGAACCGAAGCCAGGTCAGCTAAGCCTGCCATCAACACCTGTCACGCGCGCATTCACCAGTGAACGCGTCTTGCGGCCACGCTTTCTAACGCTGTGACGCAGGGCCCGCTGTTCGTTCCCCAGACAAGGGCTCTGAATGTCAACATCCCAGGCAATGACGTCATATTCCAGCCTCTTGACACCTGCGCTTTCACAGCGAACCAGCGCATAAATTGGCGAGCGACAATAGCTTGGATCACCAAACAAAAATCAGTCAACGTTTACAAGACATCCCACACAACTATTTCACCTCATAAATCCACTGGGCATAGAAGATGACCCAACGTTCAACACACCGAAAATCACAATTAGTCGGCAATATAGACATTAAGTCTCTATTGGTCCATTCCGGCTAAGGGACTTCGGCTGGTAAGTACTTTTCAAAGTCAAACTTCAGCAATAGCTACATACATTAAAATATTTTATTCTGTTCTGGAAGCAACCAGTTTCGGCAATTCATTTCGCCGTCTTGATGCTCCATACGCTTTTATCCATATAAACGAACTTATCGTATAACGCCATCGAAACTAGATATAGTGAATTCCAATCATTATACAAATGTTTCATACGAAGGCGTGACGTTACGTTTGGGGATCACAATGCGCATCAGAACTGAAGGATAACTTTTCCAAAATTCTGGAATTCCCACCCACTGCGAGGCTTAAATTTGAAATTTGGCTCAAAGGTGCGTAGAACTTTCTTCTGTCTTTCTGCGAAAGTGTGGCACCCTGAGACGTCGAACACGCTTCAATCAGCAAGATGTCGACAGTTTCGAAAAAAGTACCACAGCTCAAATTTTCATGTGTCGCGCAAGGTAGATTAATGATGTCACACATTGGAGGGCAGCGTGGAGGGTAAAAATCGAAGAGGGAGACCAAGAGATGAATACACTAAGCAGATTCAGAAGGATGTAGGATGCAGTAGGTACTGGGAGATGAAAAAGCTTGCACAGGATAGAGTAGCATGGAGAGCTGCATCAAACCAGTCTCAGGACTGAAGACAACAACAACAACAACTGGCACCAAATTTCACCATAATTCTGCCCAATCTCACCGTCAACGTCTCACACGATGGTAAGGTCGTTGCAGCCCTTCTTGCCCATCTCACCACTTCTTCTGACGTCTCTGCGATAGAGATCGAAGCCGCCACGTCTAGCGTTGAAGCTATGCCATTTTCTTACGACTGGCTGAAGAAAACATTCCAGACACACAGCCGCTTAGAATCGGCACGAGAAGACCTCAGGGGGTGGCATAAAGGGCGTCAAATAAACTACCATCCTCCCTGGGATCTCATTCCCTCTCATTTTGCGGTCGAAAACGACAGTTCAGTGTGCAATGAACAACAGGAGACGTTCTTCACAGCCTCTGACACTGCTGACACTCTAGCGTGTTACAACTCTTCTCTAAAGACGTTGTACACCTTCGAACGCGATCGAACTCGTTTGAAATGTACGGTGTCTGCAATTTTTGCTGAAATTGTTCCCGGACCGCACAAAACCATTCAACGAAATTTGAACGTAATACAGAGCAGTTACGGCTGGTTATGAATTTTCACAACTCCTTTCTCGTGTCCTTGTGTGTCGTTATCGTGGAGGGATAAGATATTGACACACGTGTCAATAAAACGGCAAAGCATACCCATAACTCGTCTCATTTCGTCAAAACCCGTCGCTGAAACCTGTCCACCTTTATTGACAATTTTAAAAGTGCAGTTGAGCAGACAGAACCTGTGATGAGAGCACCAGCCCCCTGGAGGCATGCTACGTTGCTGCTGTTACGCCGCTACAATCCTGCCATCCGGAATCGGGGAGTGTGTAGCCGGTCTGCAAGCGTTGGAGAAGTCACGCGTTCTACCCTTACAGGTGGATTTTTTCATTTCTCAGTGAAAGTAGTTGGGTGCCACCGAGGGTTCTGCCGAATGGGAGGAGAAGATGGAAGGGGTGACTTAGAGGGACCATTTGCCTTTTTATTGACGCGTATGTCAGTGTCGCGTCTCTCCGCGATCAGGCCACAGGCAGACACAAAATGAGCTCTCTCAACTTATAAGCTGCATTTGCCTCTTACGATCACGATCAGATTTCGTCGAATGCGTCTGAACGCTCCCTAAAGGCTCCAAACTACGAGAAAAAATTACACTTGCGCTTAGCTCCTAACGCAGTCACACAACATCCTTAGAGTAGGATTGAAACGCGTTTGTCCGTTGTGACAAAAAGTTCTTGTCGTTTCCGACCGCGAAATGTGCGGCAATCAATAGCCCCGGTAAAGTGGTGTTTTCACTGACGCCCTTTATGCTAACTCCTGACGTCTTTTCGTGCCATTTCTGAGTGGTAATTTGTTTGAAATATTTTCCTCGGTTACTTGTGAGGACATGCGTGATTTCAACGCTGGGAGTCACGTATCTGATCTCCATCACTGTTGCGTCTAAAGAAGGGGTGAAATGTGGGTATGAAGTGGTATCACAAACTTCCGATCTTTTGACATGTTCATGGTGGCACTCGACAGAATTTTGGTGAAATTTTGTGTCAATGCGACATCATTAACCGTTTCACCACGTGAACTTCTGAGCTCTAGACTTTTTTCCTTTTTTTGCGTATGTCGACACCTTGCTGTGTCGACATCTCGATCCCGAAGGTGACACATTGCAGAGCACCATGCTCTTGCATCATGACAAAGGAATGTTTAATGCACTTTTATGAACTTAAGCGTCGCACTGGGTGGGACTTACGTGGTCTCGAAAAAATTATCCTTCAAGTCTGTTGCGCAGTGTAGATACGAAAGACATCGTACATCGGGAGAGAACAGCTGAGCGAAAGAGAGAGCTTCACTGGAATTCTGCATCTTCATCAGCAATGGTAAACCCCAGCCAGTTCCTCTTGCTAGGAGCAATCGCCTTTGAAGAAATACGTCCAGCTCATTCATCATTATCGCAGAGTAGTTGGTGGCCACTACACCATCAGTTCGGCACTCCACAGGTCACTGTTGTAGAAATGTAATCCGATCACTGCTGGAAGTCGTATCTTCTAATCCACAGCAGCTGACTTCTTAGACGCGGCTCGCACTGCTGTCCAAAAGAACGCGCGGCCAGCGTTAATCACGCAATCACTGTGATGTTGTGTAGCAGCCGAATGCAGCGGTTGAGTGGGTGCCCTACGGACGGGCTGCTGGACAAAGCGGGCCTCCCGGGTGGCCCTGAGAGCAGCGCAGAGACTGGGCTGCCTCTATTTAGGGAGCAGGCCGGCCGCAATGGGACAATTAGCGAGCAGCGGCGGGAGACGAGCCATTGTGTCGCGTGTGTACTGTGGCCGCTGCTCCGCCATCGCCCGCCCGCCGGGCTCTCCCTGCGCGCCACCGCGCTGCAGTCTGCGCACGCCACTTCATCCGACACCTACTGAGCGACACAGCAAGTCGACATTTAGGATGCATTCCATCCTGCATAACCTCTTCGTTCTCCTTCGTTCATTAATGCTTCTCTCCGTAGAAAGGCGTATTTTTCTGCTTATAGGTCAACGATCCGGGTGTGTGGACCTTGGAGTTTTTAGTTTTAAGGGGGGTAGGACGTCAAACGGGCCGACTTCGAGAAGGAGAGGCACCACAGGACACTTTAATTTGCACTGTCTATACTTTTACAAATAAATTCATAAAACTTTATCACCATGACCAGGAAGGATTCAGGATTCACACTCATAGCAGTGGAAGTTCAAAAACAAGAAAAAATAATATTTTTAAATGTCAAATTTCATGATTTTTTTCACTTACTGTTGGCTGCATTTGTTGCTATAGCTACACTTTTCTTCATAAGTAAGAGAGTCTTCGATGAATTTTGCACAGCTTACAACCCATACTTACAGGTGTATCAAACTCTAGAATTTACTTAATCTATGTAAAAATGAATGGGCTGTCACGTTTTACACTTCTTGTTTAGAGAAAACTCGAATTTTATAGTTAATTATCTCAATTTTTACCACAGTTTTTAACACATTTGGGAAATTCCAGAGTTTCTTACACCTGTAAGTATGGTTTGTACGCTGTGCAAAATTCATCGAAGAATCTCTCTTACTTATGAAGAAAAGTGTACCCAAAGCAACAAATGCAGCTAATACCAAGTGAAAAAATGATGAAACTTCACATGTAAAAAAAATTGCTTTGTTATGTTTTTGAACTTCCTCTGCTATGAGTGTGAATCCTGAATCCTTGCTGGTCATGCTAACAAAGTTTTATGAATTTAATTGTAAAAGTATAGACAGTGTAAATTAAAATGTCCTGTGGTGCCTCTCCTGCTCCAAGTCGGCCCGTTTCACGTCCTACCCCCCTTAAAGCCTGGACGCACCGCCTTCCCAAGAAACATTTGTTAGTTTACAGCTAGTCGTACGCGGAATCTAGTTACTTCCAACAATCGGAAAGGTATGTAATTATTACACTTAAATATTACACCGAGAATCCGTGTCTCTTACCCGACTTTCGCCAAGCACTCTAGATGTTGGTAATTAGTTCAGATTTGTGTGAATTTCGTTCGTTACTACGAAATAAACCATTTTCTGCAAGTCCTCGGATGTGGACCATAGGTTGCAGTGCATGTTTGCTAACTGCAGTTTAGTCTTCGATAGTGGAATGCTGAAATAATTGTTATTTTCTACATGCTACAGCAATGTATAAACTGTTAACTGATGGGCGATTAGATGTTCTCCTTAAGGCAGCAATGCGGAATTATCTGATTGGGAAGATGACGAATTCTCCTTTTTGATTGAAGATTATCCTGTTGAGATTGATGAAACTGACTGGTAAACGATAAGAACTGTATGAGGGCCTGCCAGTAGCTAGGACAAGAGGACGGGAGGACGGGAGGACGGGAATTCCTTCTATAGTAATTATGTAGATGACGTATACAACGTAAACAAAAGGCCAAGAAGAGTTTGTTGCAACCAGTTTCTGAAGTAAGGTTTTAGAATGTCTGCCAACTACCAAAATATGCTGAGGCAAGAAATGCCTCAAAATGCAGGAAACCTGGCTGTAATTCAAACATAAGAGGCATGTGAGTCAAATGTGGAACGTACTTATGTATTGTGGTACATAATTGTATTGAAGCTTATTATAAAACGCATGTAATAGTTTATTTACTGACTGTAACAAATTATTACTTGCCGGAAATTATTGTATGATTCCTATTTTTTTGTTTATAGAGTTACTTTCGAGCAACGGAATGAAAACCTGTATTGGAAATCACATTTCGAAAATATTAATGTTAAGAATCCTATTTTCTTCGTGCATTAACATATACAGCTTACTGTTTCAAATAAAATATTTATAATATTGTATAAAAGGCTTTACTTGAAGAAAAGTGAAAGAAAACACAAAGCAAAGATTTCTACATTATCATGCTGAGTGAGTTTTGAGGTCCACATAAGGAGACCTTCATTTATACCTTAGTGAATCATCAAAAGAAATTGCATTTGAGTCATACCTGTTTATTAGTTTGCTGGAAAATGTGGAAGAATAAAATTTTGTGCTAAATTTTTTATTTGAGGAGTAAAGAGGATAATGAAACACTTAGACAAGTTTTCCAGTGTTTTATTAAAATAATTTTCATTGTACCCTTAAGGTACTATAAATACTATTACTTTAAATTATAAATTTCCGTGGGAACAAAGAAACAAAGAAGGAATAACCAAGACGGCAAGAGCGGTTGGTTGATATCAGTGAACTAGTGGTAATCACTTCAGAGGATACTGTAAAATTTCTGCTGCTTTCAGGGATTTTACAAGGTGGCCACGCAAGAAAAAGCACAGGTAGATTGCCGCAGGTGGAAAAACTGAAAACAAAAGAACTTTAGCTCATGCGCACTACGTCGGTAGAAAGTTTATACATACACGAAAAATGTTTTGCGTCACCTCGGTTTCGAGAGTTCCGTAACCTGTACAGAAAATTGGAGTAGAGATCAATATAAACATTATTTCCACTCTTTTCATTGCTCATGAAAACCACACATTGCATGTTGTACCACCATACAGAGACACCTTCAGAGGTGGTGGGCAAGATTGCTGTACACACCGGTACCTCTAATACCCAGTAGCACGCCCTCTTGCATTGATGCATGCCTGTATTCGTCGTCGCACACTATCCACAAGTTCATCAAGGCACTGTTGGTCCAGATTGTCCCACTCCTCAACGGTGGTTCGGCTTAGATCTCTCAGAGTGGTTGGTGGATCACGTCGTCCATAAACAGCCCTTTTCGATCTGTCGCAGACATGTTCGATACGGTTCATGTCTGGAGAACATGCTGGCCACTCTAGTCGAGCGATGTCATTATACTGAAGGAAGTCATTCACAAGATGTGGAAGATGGGGGCGCGAATGGTCGTCCATGAAGACGAATGCCTCGCCAATATGCTGTCGATATGGTTGCACATTCGGTCGGAGAATGGCATTCACGCATCACATTGCCGTTACGGCGCCTTCCAAGACCACAAGCGGCATACATCGACCCCACATAATGCCACCCCAAAACAGCACGGAATATCCACCTTACTGCACTCGCTGGACAGTGTGTCTAAGTCGTTCAGCCTAACCGGGTTGCCTCGAAACACATCTCCGACGATTGTCTGGTTGAAGGCATATGCGACACTCATCGGTGAAGAGAACGTGATGCCAATCCTGAGTGGTCCATTCGGCATATTGTTGGGCCCATCTGTACCGCGCTGCACGGTGTCGTGGTTGCAAAGATGGACCTCGCCATGGACGTCGGGAATGAAGTTGCGCATCATGCAGTCTACTTCGCACAGTTGGAGTCGTAACACGACGTCCTGTGGTTGCACGAAAAGCATTATTCAACATGGTAGCGTTGCTGTCAGTGTTCCTCCGAGCCATAATCCGTAGGTAGCGCTCATCCACTGCACTAGTAGCCTTTGGGCGGCCTGAGCGAGACATGTCATCTACAGTTCCTGTCTCTGTGTACCTCCTCCATGTCCGAACAACAGCGCTTTGGTTCACTCCGAAACGCCTGGACACTTCCCTTGCTAAGAGCCCTTCCTGGTACAAAGTAATAATGCGGATGCGATCGAACCGCGGTATTGACCGTCTAAGCATGGTTGAACTACACGCAACACGAGCCGTGTACGTCCTTCCTGGTGGAATGACTGGAACTGATCGGCTGTCGGACCTCCTCCGTCTAATAGGGGCTGGTCATGAATGGTTGTTTACATCTTTGGGCAGGTTTAGTGACATCTCTGAACAGTCAAAGGGACTGTGTCTGCGATATAATATCCACAGTCAGCGTCTACCTTCAGGAGTTCTGGGAACCACTGTGATACAGACCTGATCTGTGTATAACTAGGTGGCGTAGAACGTTTATCGGCATAAATCAGTAATTACAGTATAACTACAGCGGAAGCAACCCTACAAAAGCACAGATCCTCCTCTAGCTGTGATGTACTACATTGCACATAATCATCTAAATGCCATACTCGGGCTTGCTTGGTCAGGCTCATTTAGTATCAGAAGCTAACACGCTGCATGTTAAGATACACGACCAAGTCTGTTAGTGTAGAATGTGGTATTACCCAGATAGCGGCGCCACATCAAAGAGGGCAACGGACATCGATACCAGAGACGTAGCCGTGTCTCGCTACAATTCGCAACGACGAATGGGAGAGGCTGAAGAAGACATGTCTTCTCTTTTAGTACAACAGGGCTCGATCATTATACAGCACAACATGGAAGCGCTCTGTCGCAGTCGTGACTTCTGTTTGAAGTAGAACTAAAGAGTTATTCAAGTTCCAGGCGGAAACGAACCTTTGTAAATTGGACATTGTACTTCAATAGAAGTAAGGCTCTAGTAGTCAGTGATAATTGCAAACTAAGAAGCACACACGTGACAAAGGGCTGTATCGAATGAAGTAGATCAAATGAAGTAAATCTGAAATTACCATTGCTCTCTTAATGTCAGCATAGTTAGATTTACTTTCACTGAACGTAATTTCGACTTTTCTGTACGCCAAGTCAGTCTTTCGGGCGACTATTTATTTTCTATTCTTCACATTTTTCCTGTATCCATTTCGTGTTGTCTTCCCTGCACTACTTAATTGCTTCATGCGAAAGCTCATGTATTCCTGTCTATCCCTCAACATTTCTGAATTTTCTTCTTTCGTCAGTCAGTGTAAGTATTTCTTTCTACCCAAGGATTCTTCACAGTTAGCTTCCTAATACCACACTTACTGAAAAAAATTGCAACACCAAGAAGGAGCCTCTCGACATAAATGAGAGTTGGGAGGCGTGTTTCCACGTGTGAACGATGACGTCTATACAATATTCGCGCCAGTCGCATGAAAGTGGCACTAATTGCACGACGATGAGGATGCAAATCAGGTTTGCTTTAAATACACGCTGTAGCGATCTTTAGCGTTACTTACCTCTGAGATTGGACATGATGGGCTGACGTTAATCAAGAATGCCTTTAAGTGACAAAGACGCCATTATCAACACGTTACTGGATCTGAACAAGATCGTATAATAGGGCTACGGGAAACGGGACGTTCCTTCTGCGATACTGCAGAAAGATTTGGCAGCACTGTAGCCACCGTACATGACTGCTGGCAGCGTTGATCACGAGAATGTACGGTCGCAAGAAGACCGGCCTCCGGACGGCAAAGTGGCAGTACCGAGAGGGAAGACCACCGTGTTCGGCGTATGGCTATCGCGGGTCGTACTGCATCTACAGGAGGAATTTGAGCAGCAGTTACAGCCGCAGTGACACAACGAAGTGTAACAAATCTGTTACTTCAACGACGGCTCCGAGGCAGAGGCCCCATAGCGTGCATTCCATTGTTTCCAAACCACTACCTTTTGCGAATTCAGTGATGTCAGGTGACAGCTCATTGGAGAGCAGGGTCAGTTGCGTTTTATTATGAAAGCCGTATCTGTCTTGGTGTCAGTTATAGCTGTCTGTTGGTTAGAGGGAGGCCAGTTCAAAGGCTGCAACTAACCCGTCTGCGTCTAGACACACTGGACGTACACACGGAGTTATGGTCTGGATTGCGATTACGTATAACACCAGGAATACTGTCGTAGTTATCCCACACACCCTGACTGCAAATCTGTACGTCAGTGTTGAGATAAGACCTGTTGTGCTGCCACTGATGATGAGGTTTCCAGGGGCGTTTCCGAACAGGATAACACTCTCTTACATACCGCTGTTATAATCCAACATGCTGAAGACAGTGTCGATATGTCACCAGACATGTCTTCAACCTAGTAAATATGGGATATCATCGTACGATAATTCTACCGTCATGCACAACCAGCATTAACCGTCCCTATATTGACCGACCGAGTGCAACAGTCATGGAACTTAATTTCGTAAACAGAGATTCGGCATCTGTACAACATAACGCATGAAAGTTCGCCTGCTTGCATTCAACATCGTGGTGGCTATACCGGTTATTAATGTACCAGCATCTCACATTTGCGATGGCTTACCTCGCGCTTACGCGACACAGTGACTTTGCAATGTTAATCACTTAAACATTTTATCTAGAAAAATGTGTTCCCGAAATTTCGTTACTCTAGATTCATTTTCTTTTGGTGTTTCGATTTATTTTTCTTCTGTGTGTGTTTGTCTTACCAACATCTGTGATTACTCTTTCTAGGGATGTCCACTCTTCTTCAACTGAACTGCTTACTGTGTTATTCATTTTCGCGTTATCCACATCTTAGCGAACTTCAAACGCGGCTTATCCTTCCTCAGTATTTCAGAATTACACTACCTTCCATGCTGATTCTTCTGTAAGATTATCTTAAGGTTCATCCTACTGTCTAGGATCATACTATTCATGCTAAAGACAGTGTCAACTCGTAACCTCATATTCCCAAGTATCTCCGTTTGTGGATCCATGTTTACAGCCTCTATTACAAAATACATGCAACCCTGTCAGTTTTCGGTACTAGTTACAATACACTATATTGTGTAACAAACGTTCCATAAGCTCTTTTTACTGCCCTTCAGATATTCACATACGGAGCACACAATGTTCAGGAATATCTTGATACCTCAATTTTAAAATTCTGTTGATTTAAAAACGAGGAATAACGTGCCAACCTCCACCTCCTCCTCTAGTAACGCTACGGTTTAAGTGAGAGAAAAAGAGGACGTTACACGCACATGTGTCCGCTCCGTTTGCCGGATTCTACCGGCCGGTGATTAATCTAAAATAACGACCACTTAGGGCTTTTACTGGTGCCGTAAATTCGATGAGCAACGTTGGCTTTAAAGCTGCAACTTCCCATAAGGGAGAGAGTGATTCAGGACGGGATGGCTCGAAAAACATAAAGCCTCTTTTTACAGCTATCTCCCCTCAGTTCACTCAAAGTCACTTACAGACTGCAGGATATACCGTCGGCCCACTCGAGAGTATACACCAAAATCACGCGCATCCAGTCATTCTACTAAAGAATTGTGGAAAGAACTCACAGAGAAGTTTCATCTAGCTTATATACATTTATGGCTTCTTATACACTCGGTTTTCAGCGAAACTCACTCTTGATTATGAATAATTGTCTGTTTCCCTCTACAGGCAAAATAAGGTAGCTGCCTTACTATATGTTTATACTTGTTAATGAGAACGAAGTCTTCGGGATGACACTGTTGTATAAAACATTCTCGGACTTCTTCCGCGTCAGTTAAGGGTAAAACATCGAGCTTTCGATGATTTCCACCACTGCCTTCGTCAGGAGCAATAGACTGACTGTTGCTCTTGACGAAAACAATGGCGGAAATTGTCGAGAGCTCGATGTTTTACCCTGAATTGGCGCAGCAAGCAGTCCGAGAGTTTTTCTGTGTACAACTTTCATGAAACCTGTTGCTATAGACTGCAAACTACGAACTTCATATTTAACGATTTTGAGCTCACTGTGAGGTACGTGAAAAAGCGTGCATCAGCCAATGTCTTGCTTTCCAAACAGAATTTGGGTAATAGGCTGCTCATTCGCCATGGAAACGTTGCATGTGCACTGTCGTTAATGAATATCTGGCACCCTAAATTCAGTCATTAATGTGCCCTTGAGAATGGATATTTTGCGAAATACAGTGTTTTGTCATGTTCAAGAACGTGTTATTTAGTTTTGTGTCAAAGTTTATAGTTCTTGTGAATTAAATAGACTTTCGTACCGTTATTTTATTTTATTTGCATGTGATCCATAAGACCGCACAGTCTTGAAATTCGGTTGTTGACAGCTAGATATTAAAAATATCGTTTTTATTTTGAAATCGCACTACATTACATTGTTAACATAAAACCCTTAGAACAAACATCTTTCAGTAAATCAGTTCAAGGGCCATTAATACCGTTAAAACACAGATTATATAAAACAATCTACTGTAATGTCCCTCAAGTTGTTACAGCTATGAATTAAATTACTCTAAACTTGAAATATTGCTATTACTTTTCGAATAAGATTCAGTGATTACTGTTAGTGCTTGCAAATTGTTCATACTCAAAAGTGAAATAACGTTCTGTGGGAACCGGATGTGTGATGAGCTCAGATGCTCCATACGATTAATTGTTTGCTCGCAACTTCCTACATCATGCGAGAGAAATCTTTGACGAACTCATTATCACACCACAAAATGACACTGAACTGACGCTGATGATACGCTGGTGAGACGCAAAACGTGCGTACCCAATTTCCATCCTGAAAATCGGCGTGATAGTTCACAAGGGCAGGGTGGAAGGCTGTACCTCGGCGTAGTGATTTGAGCTGAATGTATGCTACGCTAAGACACCGCTGTACTTATTACTGCTACATGGAAGTTGCGGCGGACAGACGCATTACTAAGAAGTGATTAGCTAAACCACTATGTGTTGGTAATTTTCATTCTTTACACATTTTATCCTTCACATGGAGCAACTCTCATGGCTTAAGCAATTAGGTGCGACTTCCTAAATTAGTAACTATCAACCGCAGTGCTTTGTTAGATTAATACATTGCGTTTAATTTCTAGATGATAAGCCTGTGAAAGCCGTACTGTGAAGATATTGCACGGTCACTTCGTTAAGTCACCTGTAATCCAAATTTTGGTTTGAAGTAACATTTTATTGAAGAAACAATGAGTATCATATTGAAACGTTTATCTTACGCTCAACACTTGGGTATGACTCATAAAGTGTTCAATAGCTAGTTGATATGTGAGGTGATTCATGCTCATAAAATACTGTGCTTCCGCCGTACAATCTATGCTGGACACTGGGGAAAGAACGTCCTCTTTGTCTGAGCTCATTACTCATTAGACTGGTCACTCCATTCTTTTTATTCTGTATCGGTATGAATGCGACAACACGCTTACCAATATGTTCCTAAACGCTGCGCATACAAACGGTATTTTCCGATGCCCATACCTCAGGTTCTATTGGTGACACAAAGGTAGTGTCAAGTGTGTTGAATTGCCCGCGGACTAGGGACCATTTGTTTACTCAACAGAAGGATCGTTTTAGTGTCATTGTCCTACACTGCCAGGTCAAAGTACGAATATTACACACTTACTTCATCTTAGACAAATGGAGCGAACTGGCTGCGTTCTTTTTTATTTTTATTTTTGCATTTCATGTGGTCTACGTTGGGTTTGATGGTATTTAGGAAGTACCATTATTATGTGGGCGTTTCCTCGGAAAATAGCTAAAATAGGTTTTTTACTATATTTTCGCGGTCAACCGCGGATCAAAACCCAGCCGAGGATTCTAAGATGGCTATGCACAGTAAATGGTTGAAATTTTTGTGATAAATACCTCAGATTTCGATCTCGATCAGCCTTGAAAATTTTCTTGATATCTGAATCCCTTTCCTAGATACAGAGGTTCAAAGCTACCCTACTCGTACACGTAAAATATGCACGAAAAAATTTCAAAAATTAGTTGATGTGGGATATACTCCTGACAAACCAATTATTTAATCAAACTTACGGGTGTTCCTGTGCATCAGTGAATTATGAATGACTGATCCGTAAATTAATGAGTGCTTTCTGAGGAAACCCAGGAAAAAGCGATTATCACCAGTTTTTCAACGTCAGCAGCGGACCAAGTCCACGCCCCAGATTCCAAGACCGCTATGCACAGCAAATGGCTGTAGTTTTTACGATATATTCCTAAAATCCTGGTCCTCAAATCCCTTGAAAATTTTGTGGACATCTATATCTGCTTCCGAGATACACAGGTTCAAAGTTTCCCTACTTGTGCGCGTAAAATACGGCCGTAAAAAGGCTCTGTGAAGTAAGAAAGTAGTTTATAAAGTGACGTCGCACGAAGGAATATGATATACAGTGCCTCCTTTATCGTCAGAATTGTTTTGGAAACTCTACGTAAAATCCGTTCTGATGTGTAACATTAGTTTTGCGTTATTTCAGTTCCAAATAAGTTAGCTATCAATATTTTGCTGACCTATCAACTTATTTTCACACGATGGAGGGAGTAAAGGGGAACCAGTGGAAAAATGATTCTAATGGAGCACAGGAAAAGCGAATAAACTCCTCTTTATTAAAAGACTGTGATTGAAAATTTTGGTACCAGCTGGCATTTTGGACGGATAGGAGACAGTGGTTGTCGTATAGAGAGAGCTAAGGAGATAATGGCAGTGTGAGAGAAAGAGTGGGGCACAGTGTCAGTGAAACATAGTAGACAGCGACAGAACAGTACTGGGAAAAGAGTGAGGGAGAGACTGCCTGTAAAGGATGAGCCAGACAGTAGGGGATTTACCTTTATTATATGAGCTTTCAAACGGTAACTTCATTTTTCTATTACAGCCAAGCTACGGCCGGCAGTGTTAGCTGCCTGTAAATTCTTTCGTCCCACGGTCTAGTAACAGGATGTCAGCACCGAGGAAGGGCACCTTGGCCACGCGCCTCTCTCATGTGCTTACGAGGTAACGCCGCCCCAGGCGTCGCTTAGCAGGTGACGCTCTGGAAAGTTCCATGCCGCCCGCACGGTTTGCTCGGTCCTGACCAATCGGGGCGGAGGAAGCCGCGTGGTGCGTCAAATATACCCGGCCGCCCGTCGCCGGTCCCGCGAGTCGGATGCGCGCCCTGTAACAGTTAACATCTCCCGCTTCTCCCGGTGCTGCGGCACTGTGGACTTAGTTTTGGCACACAACAACTTTCGGTAGCTTCGCGAACTATGTTTCGCCAAACTCTACGCTCTGGCTCACCCTCACCTGCCTAGGCCTATGTAACCACTTTCAACATGCTTTCGCCAGTAAATGGCCTTTATCTAAAAATTACCCTATTCATTCCATAACGCCCACCGCCTGCCCATAAGCCCATCGCGTACACTGCCAGTGGAAGAGGAATAAAGAGATGGAAACGTTGAAAGTGCGTGTGAGTCAATAATAATGGACAATCTACGACAGTCATAACGACGTAGAGAGAGATAGTGACTGTCAGAAGAGACAGCAACAGTGGGCAGGAATAAATGAGATAGTAGCAGTAAGAGAGAACGAAGGGGGGACAGTGAGAGAAGACAGTAGTAACAGGACAGAACGAAGGCGACTGTACCTATGAGACAGGATACAGTGACAGCTGGAGAGCCCCAAGGAAATAATGACAACCAATTGGTATGAATGAGTGAGGAAGAGAGAAAAAGAGAAAGAGAGAGAGAGCGAATGGGCACTTGGGAGTGGATGGGCATGAGAGACTCACTTCAGTGGACTAATGTGTGTGAAGGAGTTACAGTTAGAGCAGCTTGTGAGAGTTGAGTTGCCTATTAAAAAGAGCGCAAATATGCTCGCATGCAACTACTGCCGCGAAGATTTTTAAAGGTGCTGAGGAACGCAGAATGAGGCAGCTGGTATCCAACTTTTCCGTCATGCATGAATGTCTGAAGGAACATTCCATTGTACTTCTGTACAACACAGGCGAACGTATTTATCCACCGACATCGTGCAAGGGACTTTCAATTAATATGTTTCCCCTGTACTGAATATACACAATGGATGTACTTGTGCAGGTTGCACATGGTTCACGAGATTTGAATGCTTTAGTCTGGCGGTCAAGCGTGCTCGCATAGCCTAAGGGTAAGGCGGCCTCTCGTAGTAAGCGGGGAAATCCGGGTTCGAGTCCCAATCCGGCACAAATTTTCGTTGCCGTCATTCCATTATGCAGGTAATGGTTGTCCATATTCGCAATTGCGAGTACTTTACATGGTAAAAGTAGGATAGAACGAAAGCGCCTGTGGGTGTGACACAGGTGAAAGTGAAAGTTGGAGAGCCTCAAAGGGATAATGACAAAAAGTTGGGCCGAGTGAGTGAGTGCGTGAAAATGGGAAACTGGGAGAGCATGGGAGAGAGACACACTCAGCGATAGACTAGTGGGTGTGAACGAGTTACAATGAGAGAGAGAGGAGTTGCATGTTAAAAAGAGCATGAATATGTTCGCATGCCAATATCTTTGATAAAATTTTTAAAATCAGTGAGAAAGTTAGAGTGAGGCAGCTAGTACCCCTCTTCTCTGTCAGTCTTTGTTAAGAGGAGTATATTCGCTTTATTTGAACTCCGATAAGAGCATTTTTCTACTGATTGCTCCTTCGGTGTACATGCTGAACAGAACACTAGGGGGCAGAAAGACTGTAGGCTTGTCCTACACTGTCTTTAATCCGAGAACTATTCTCTCGATGTTTCATTCTTACTGTTCTCCACTGGATCTTTCTGATATTGTATTTTCCCCATCTTTACCTTTTTTCACAGTTTACCAAATAATTTAAAGTTATTGCTCCATTTCGCCCTGTAGATTCGTTTTCCTAGTTCCACAAATCCTTTCATTGATGTTGCTGTTGTGGTCTTCAGTCCAAAGACTGGTTTGATACAGCTCTCCATGCTACTCTATCTTGCACAAGCCTCTTCATCCCCGAGTAACTACTTGCAACCTACATCCTTCTGAATCTGCTTACTTTATTCACCTATTGGTCTCCCTCTACAATTTTTAACCCCCAACGCTACCATCCATTGCTACATTTGTGATCCTTTGATGCCGCAGAATGTGTGTTACCAACTGGTCCCTTCTTGTAGTCAGCGTGTACCACAAATTTCTCTTCTCCCCAATTCTGCTCAGTACCTCCTCATTACTTGCATAATCTACCTGTCTTATGTTCAGCATTCTTCTGTAGCATCACATTCCAAAAGCTTCTATTCTCTTCTTGTCTAAATTGTTTATCGTCCATGTCTCACTTCCATACATGGCTACACTCCATACAGCCAGCCGCTGGGGCCGAGCGGTTCTCGGTGCTTCAGTCCGGAACCGCGCTGCTGCTACGGTCGCAGGTTCGAATCCTGCCTCGGGCATTGATGTGTGTGATGTCCTTAGGTTAGTTAGGTTTAAGTGATTCTAAGTCTAGGGGACTGATGACCTCAGATGTTAAGTCCCTTGCTTTTTAGAGCCATTTGAACTATTTGAACACTCCATACAAACACTTTCAGAAAAGACCTCCTGACATTTAAATCTATACTGTATGTTAACAAATTTCTCTTCTTCAGAAACACTTTTGTTGCCATTACCAGCCTACATTTTATATCCTCCCTACTTCCATCATCATCTGTTGTTTTGTTGTCCAAATATCAAAAGTCATCTATTACTTTCCTAATCAGATTCCCTCAGCATCACCTGATTCATTCGGCTACATTCCATTATCCTTGTTTTGCCTTTGCTGATCTTCATCTTATATCTTCCTCTCAAGTCACTGTCTATTCTGTTCAACTGCTCTTCCAAGTCCTTTGCAGAGTCTGATAGAACTACTATGTAATTGGTTTTTATTTCTTCTCAAAATTTATCTTCTGTTTCCTTTACTGCAACCTCGATATACAAATTGAATAACATCGGGGGTAGGCTTTCTCCATTCTTCGTAGAACCTCGACATTTGTGACATGCGCTGTCCACGGTATTCTTAACATTCTCCTGTACAGCCACATATCAAAAGCCTCCATCCGCTTGCTCAACAATTCTGTCAGTGTCCATGTTTCAACACCGTAGAAGAGGGTGGAAAATACGTATCGGCGTAGAAGTCTGATCTTCGCCGTCATTGCTACGAATAACGACAAAATATGCGTATTTTGACTACTGTCAGATGTATTTCACCATGTATCTAAAAATGTCACAACTGACCATTACCGCCCTAGGCAGCGCACAAGTTCTCCAATCTGCATCGTCTCTAATAAGCTTCCGTCATAATCTAATTCATGTGACAACATAGTGCTACCGTGACTTTCCAAATAAATCGTACTTTCATACCTGTGATACTGGGCAGCTTTAGCCTATCCACTGCATCCGATTCGCAGTTTTCCCAGAATTCCACAGCATCGCGTCGGGCGTCATCAGCTAGCTCTCAGCAGCCGGTGCGGCGCTGTCGCTTCCTGTGTATTGGCCTCGCCTTTTAATGGCCTTCCGCGGTTCATCCCCATTCGGTCGACCAAATTAATTTCACGCCAGGAGTATTGATGGTCCAGCGCTGACCGCACGTGATAAAATTCGACACTGCATCATCATAACGAGTTATAGCAGTGTGCATGGCCGTAATGACGCTTTCACAATGTATTTCGGGGAACCATAAACATTCACTGAACTACGTAGCACCGGTGCCAACATTTATTCAGAGTACCATGACTCTCTGCGGACGTGTTTCGTGAATATAAAAAGCTGTAGTTTAAATTTAGACTGATATCTGCGTAGAGCTGTTAAGTGGCAGAATGTTTTTCCTCGATTATATGCTTCCAAAGTTGCTGCTAAGTTCTGGGAATTTATCTGACGATTATTAGTACATATATTTGAGCTAAGAGTTTTGACAGTTGTTCTCAAAATTTAAAATTAACTGAGTAACGGAAGAAGTCGTCCGAGTTGGCCTGACCCATTTCCACTACTGCCGAAACTGAATTACAGCACGATTTTAGGAGATGTGTTCAAAAAATGTTGGGAATTGTTATTTTTTACAAACAATTGTGTTTATTCGTTTAAATTGGTGTAATCTTCTTCAAAGCACTCCTAATTAGATATGATACACTTTTGTCGGGGCTTCTTCCAATCCCCAAAACACTTCTGGAGCTCGGTCTTTGGGATGGCACTTATCTCGTTCAGCGATGCACTTTTAATCTTGAAGTTAAAAATCTTCTGAGTTATTGAGCCACGTCATATTTCCTCGTAAATAATAGACGTTTCGACCCCTTTGCTGGGATCTTCCGCCGGTGTCCACTGTTATAGTTGTAGTGTACCCCGGAAGATCCTGAGGAAGATTACAGCAGAGGGGTCGAAACGTCTATTATTTTAGAGGAAATATGACGCAACCTAATAACTCAGAAGATTTTAACTTCAGTAACAAGGGCCACGAAAGCCTGAAAACTTGCTTTTAATCTTATCTAATCTTATAAAAAGACGGGCATTCCAGGTTCTCTTTAGTTTGGGAAACAGAAAAAAAGTCATACAGGGCCGTATCTGGCGAATATGGAGGTTGCAGAAGGAAAGTGCGAGCAGATGCATTATCGTGGTGCTAAAGCCTTTTTTTTCGGATTGCTTCCCGCCAACGGCCATGAAAATTTAGGTAGTGTTCCTTATTGATCGTCTGACCTTCTGGAAAGAATTCATGATGCCCCATGCCGGTAAAATCGAAGGAAACCCTGAGCAGAACGTTCACATTCGATAACAAGTACCGAGCTTTATTCGGTCTTGGCGATCAATAATGCCTCCACAGTGACCAATAAGTCCTCGTTTCGACGTCACAGCCGTACACCTATGTTACGCTACCTGTTACGACACGTTTCAGTAGTTCTGCATCGTTTTTTATTTCATCTGCTCGAAATTCAAGATGTCTGACTCAAATTTGGCTGTCACACATTTCATACCAAAAACATACGAAATGATTTCATGGCATGAGCCAAATGATATACAACTTCTCAGGTTGTGTCTCGGCGATCGTTCATACTCATTTCTTGCACTTTTTTCACATTTTCATCTATTTGTGGAGTGCTCGGGCGTCCAGTACGTTCGTCAACTTGCCTTTGAATTGCTTACGCCACTCGTAAACCCTTGTTTTACTCACAGAAGTCTCACCAAAAGCAACATTCGACAGTCTTAAGACTTTGTTACATTTTATTCCATTTTATAGCAAAATTTAGTGTGTTCTAAGACTGCCGACATATAGCTGCAAAACAAAGAAATAATTAATCATGCAACATTGTTTTTTCGGTGTGGTGATTAAAACTTTGAGTATCCCTTGCGACTTCATTTTGGTCTTTACTGTTGCAAACGTAAAAAGCCTTACATTGAAGGAGAGTTTATGAAGAAGATTATTACAAAAGTTGTTTCCCTTTACATCCAGAAATCAAGAAACTGGAAAAAAGACATGAAACAGACGAACGAGGTTCTGTTACCAGTGACGTTAATGCGACTAATTTTGGGGAAAAGATGTCAGTTTTCAGCAGTGAGTATCGTTTTGGACAAGTCTAGAGACATAAAGGTCATCCACAGTTTACAATTTTCGTAAGAAACGTATCATATGACATACAGGCGGAGGAAGAGCTCTTAGACTTAGTTAAATTGATAGACGGTGATCGAAGTTATTGTATTAAGGAACAGTTTTAATGAAGAATACGGTGCTTGTCCGAAAGACTGTTAGTATTACTCCCGACAGTGCACCATTTATGACGATAACCAACAAGGCCTTGCGGATTTTTTAAGTGTTGACAAATAACATACCTGTCCATTGTGTTGTTCACAGAGAATATTTAGTATCGAATTATATTTCATACCTGCATATTACGCATGTAGTGCTAAAAATTATCAGCTACACCCGCTGAAAGGCCAAAACACATCGACAATTCAAATCCTTAATAGGCGGATGAAAACTGACTGGCTTCCTGGTGATGTACCACGGTATTGCTTCTTAACTAAGATTATGTAATAAAATATTGTTCAATGTTGTTATTATTAATACTGAGAAATGTTTCTTCATTAATGAGAAATAGCATTTCTTCATTAATGAAACACATTAATCTGAATCTATGGATCTTCGAATCAGTTTCGTCCGTTTATGGCTCGCATAGAAGGATGGATCGGATTTTCATGCAAAGAGCTTGCTGCAAAATGGAGGAGCGGTCATCAGTGCCACGGGTAACGTCTCATTCAAAAGATCTGAATTAGCTGAAAAATTATAAACACCAAATATTCCAATGTTTCGGAGGAGAATTTGAAGTTTCCAGAAAAAAGATTTTCATTTTAGTCATTTACAGATTCCCCAGTTCACTCACCAGGTTTTGGAACTGTGCTAGGCTCGGTTCTTAAGACAGATATTAATTTGATTCTGTATGGAGATTTCTGTACAGGTTGTTTTCGTAAGATTTTGTAAAAATTTCACAGGACATAGAGGACGCTCCACTGAACAATCTGAGGCAGGGAACCTGGCACCAGGGATCGGAGAAACCAGCTTAAGGAATAATAGGAATAAAATCACACTACTGTGTACTTTTTTATTTACGTTAGTTACAGTTAAGTGCAAATAGCATCATTGACACAATAGCCCTTCCATTTGTGCTTTATGTTGCAAAATGTGCTGACACTGACAGCCATCAACATCCGTGCAAGCATGACGTCGACGAACAATGTTCTGACGCATCCTGAAAAATATCCTTGATGTGTTTGGAATCACACCACAGGTAGCTACAGTTCTTGCAACTAATTCAATCTCCATATCCACAAGTGACTTCAGATACCCCATAGAAAATAATCAAGTGGTTTCAGGTCAGGTTGTTTTCCAGGCCATGAAATAGACCCGCGACCAGGAAATACAGCATTGAGATGGCTGAGGAAATCCACACTAAAGTGAGGCGGTGCACCAACATGTTGCATCAACGTCCTCTCATGAACAGCGTAGGCTACGTAGTCCAGCAACTCACATAGAACTCTTTTTACGAACCTCACGTACTGGTGGCCAGTCAGATGGCCAGGTTGATGATATGGCTTTTCCTCCTTGTTTCCTTGCAGGAAATAGAGAATGCCCATGTAAATAAACAGCACAGCTCGTGTAACCTTGTACCAATTGTTAGTCGGAAATAAACTGGAAAACAATAATGCTACATAAAGCTGTAGACAAGTTTACTTCTATATCTCCTCAATCTGCTTTTCAGACCCCAGGTTCCTTACCTCAAATTGTTCAGTGGAGTATCCTCTATCTCCCGTCAAATTTTTGCGCGCTCTATCGGAAACACCCCGTATAAACTGACTTTGCTGAGAAAATAATACTAATAGACTAAAATGAATCTTCGAGCCTGATACAGAGAGTATACTTTCTAACTAGAGTCAGTGGAAGCAGCAGCGCGATCAGACAATATCTTCACAGATCGGTCTTTGAGGGCAAGTGTGGGAAGAAACAGCATCGGAGTGTATCATGATTCACGGATAGTAATACTGAGAGGAATCAAGGAATAATCGTATACATTATTGGTGAACAAAAGATTTAGATATATGACTCCACTTCCTAAGCAGGTGGGGGCCGGCCGGAGTGGCCGTGCGGTTCTGGGCGCTACAGTCTGGATCCGAGCGACCGAGCGATCGCTAGGCGACTGATGACCTCAGAAGTTAAGTCGCATAGTGCTCAGAGCCATTTGAACCTATTCAGGTGTTTAAAGACAGTCTCCAAGGGGAAATACGACAAGTCCACAGAGCAAACTACCACGTCAAATGTAACACGTATCTTCTTTGACTGCCCTCTACCATTAAAAACTGCGGGCAGGCGTGTATTACTAATAAGCAACTGATCTGGTTAAATAATGTCATTATAGTATCACTGATGCTGTATTATAATAAGAAGAACAGTCCGAGCCCGGCGACAGAACTTCACTTCAGACAACGTAAAATGCGGAGAAATTTGATCTGACAGGCCAAATGAATGGTACAACGAGAGAATAGCTCTCAGAGGAAAAATTAGAACTATGTCAGCAGTTGTGAAGTACTTGTGGGTAAAGGGCAGAATTTGGATGCTTAACGTATTACTTCTGTCTTGTGTGAGAAAGGAACGATTACTGATCCACCACAGATGTACAAAATACGCTTAGAAAAATTAGTTCTCGTCAATAATCGGAATGGTACATCAAAATTTTATTAGTACGGGCAAATAAACAGAACCCTCGAAAGTTGGTGTTTAGAGACAACTATATCACACGTAGATAGAGGAAACAAGCACGGTGAATCACTTACTGAATCACTGAAGAGGGACTGAAATACTCAATAGTAAATCCAATTCATAAAAATTGAGAGACAGGATTGTAGACAGCTGCTGACAGTTCCGTTGCTACCAGTGCTTTAAAAATTTTCTTAGAAAGCATTGCAGGGGCACGTCTCTGTAGATATAATCTTATGTCAGACTCGCAGTTCTACTTCAGTGTCAACAGAGAACGCAATTTATTCTTTTGTGAATGAGATGCGAGATAACGATATATTTCGGACAAGAGTTATTTCCCCTGACTTAACAAAAGTATTTGGGTGTGCAGTACTTTCGCATATGATGGAAATTATAGGATGAGGGAAAAAGCTCAACAATGATTCAGTTAGCGTCTAGGAAGCAGGAAGCAGAAAGCTGTCCGTCACTGGGTGGCCTGAATCTGGCCGAGGTGTCACAGGGTTCTGTCTAGGGGCTTTGGTTTACATAACTGGTCTATCACAAAACACGACACATGCCTCAAATTATTTTCTCTTTGAAAACGACATGTGTGTAACTATGAAAGAAGTAGGACATAATGCAAAGGCGTAGCAGATATGGTAAGCAGTAACATTGGCACATGTATGTCAGGGAATACATTAACAATTTCAACGAAACGCATTAAATTTAGTATCAGACATGGAACCCTTGTAAAAGGGAAATTTTTCCATCCCATGGTGGTCAAACAGTCAGTCAAGTTTACCGTTTTAAATTTGACGGTAGATTGAAGGCTTTTATGGAAACATAATTTTTAATTTCTTGCAGAAAACGAATGCTGCGATCTTCACTTCAGACTGACATCTGAAGCTAGAAGAATAATTTACTTTGCTTACTTTCACTCTATTAACTGCACGCTCTCCAAGGAAACTCTTAGCTCAGAAAATGGCTTTCAGATTGGTTTTTGGATTGTTTGGGGGGGGGGGGGGAAGAGACCAAACAGCGAGGTCATCGGTCTCATCGGATTAGGGAAGGATGGGGAAGGAAGTCGGCCATGCCCTTTAAAAGGAACCATCCCAGCATTTGCCTGCAGCGATTTGAGGGAAATCACGGAAAACCTAAATCAGGATGGCCGGACGTGGGATTGAACCGTCTTCCTTCCGAATGCGAGTCCAGTGTGCTACCACTGCGCCACCTCGCACGGTGGCTTTCAGGCTGAGACTGATTTGTTGCTCAGTTCGCGAACTTCGTGTAAGCCGTTGTTCAGATGCCTCGGAAGGTTCTGACACCCTGATTACGTATACTCCATCACGGGATTTGTCGTTGACAGGAGAAACTGTAACACACATTGAGTGATTAATAGTCTGCCTCGCTAGCTGTGTGGTGAGCATAGCTGCATGCTGTTAGGGAGCCCACATTCATTTCCTGACCAGGTCAGATATTTTATCTGTTTGGGTACTGTGTGTTCCCCGTATTATCATTTCATTAACATCGGCACGCAATTTTCCGCAGTGACGTCGAGTATAAAGACTCCCTCCTCACGACCGAACACTCCGAAAGGGGACTTCTGGCCAAAATATGCCATACGACACGTACAGTGAACACTAGACGACAAAACAAGATGGGCTTGAATAACGCTTCCTCAGACACAGCAGGTTTAATTTTCAATAGGCGTCCTCCATATCTGCGAAAAACGAGTGACAAACCTCTAGTATACGTACATCAGTTGTGGAACATTTCTCCTGTTCTGTACAAAACTTCCTCACAGTAGATGAGATCTTCGCTCAGTAATGTACTGTTTACTAGTACACTCTATCAACCGTTTTCATCTTTTAGTGATTCCTCAATTCTTTTGTTAATAATTTTTCTAACCAGCGTTCTGTAAACTACAAACTGACGCGTTTCATAACCAAGTAGCTCTGGACTGCAAGGTACCATGAAGCATGGTGGATAATTAAACAAATAAATAACAAAAATATCCATAAATTACGATTCAAATTGGGTGGAGAAAAAATAGACTTGAAATGTGGTGTTCATGGTTTAGACATTATTTGGAAATCTGAAACGTAAGAAATAATAAACAAACAATACAGTAAGTAGGACTACAACTATATTTAGTAAAAGATGTCTTACGAACCACAGCAAAAAATTAAGCGTTAAATATAGAAAATTTAGGATCTAACATGTGTAACAGTCTGCGAAGAGTCATTCAAGATAATGAAGCAGTTTAATGCTGTCAGAGAAATATTTTAAAATCAGCATTTCTTTCAATAAGAAGTGAAACATTACTGTTTAACAGAAGCTGCAAAGCAGAAATTCAAGCTCGTATCCACTACACTATTACTAAAACGGATAAGAGTATTTGGAGAAATTAGGAGTAAAGACATTACGCAATATAACAAAATCAGAAAAATTAAACTAAGAAATAAGGCAGAAGTTTGTGTGCATGTAAAAATATTAACCTTCTTCCAGTTTGTAATTTGATATGAAAGAGTGACCTTAATTACATTTATAAGCTACAACTGAAATCTGAGTAAAGAGAACCAATAAGAAATAGCATCTCTCTGCAAACCCATGTACACTTAAAATTCACAAGTATGTATAACACTCCATCACCTGCTGAAGTGTAGAAAGTAGTTGGATTTGACAGGGTATTGCGATAATTAATTTTACACTATGCTAGAAGCATCTGTTATGCAGTTTTATATGTCTGTTGAATGTCTTCAGTACAGCAACAGTTCATCATTTTATTTATACACATGAATCATGACAAATAAAAATAAAACTTTAGGTGGGGCACCTTGAGGAGCAAAACTTGATCAGACCATTCGGTTAATCTCAACCATACCACGACATTTTGTGACACCACAGTACGTCTGCAGCATTGTGTATGGCTAGAGGTGATGGATACTCTTAAAATGTGTACCGTGCATGTCTTATACTCAGTGTTTAACTTGTATGGAAGATGGATATCTCAATGAACACGTCTGGATGTTATTGTGTGCAACCACATCAAAAAATGTGTGTGAAATCTTCTGGGACTTAACTGCTAAGGTCATCAGTCCCTAAGCTTACACCCTACTTAACCTAAATTATCCTAACGACAAACACACACACTCATGCCCGAGGGAGGACTCGAACCTCCGCCGGGACCAGCCGCACAGTCCAGACTGCAACCACATCATTGGAAAATTATGATTCGTTTGCAGCGCAAGTGAGCTTGGAGTAAAAAAACCATTCATATTTGCATTCCAAAAGTTTTGGGGAGATTTCAACGGGGAGGATTTAATAACTGGCATGTACTCCATAACGCAGCGCTAGGATCGCCATCTTTGACATAAATCGCGACTGCCTCCGAATAGCAGTCCCAGTCGTGGATAGACATCTTTAAATTATCCAACGCCCGTCAGCCATTGTGTTGTCGTCTTCGAGGGACAAAGTCACCGCAGAATTCATCGAATGTACTGTTTTCCCAACTTTGTATCGACCGAGAACTAGAGGGTTCGTGTCTTGTTGACATGCGAATTTCGGTTTAAACTATGAGTTTATCTCAAAAAGCGGTTCAAATGGCTCTGAGCACTATGGGACTTAACATCTGAGGTCATCAGTCCCCTAGAACTCAGAACTACTTAAACCTAACTAACCTAAGGACATCACACACATCCATGCCCGAGGCAGGATTCGAACCTGCGACCGTAGCTGTCGCGTGGTTCCAGACTGTAGCGCCTAGAATCGCTCGCCCGCTTCGGCCGGCGAGTTTATCTCCTCCATCTGTTCATTTGTTATGTTCCTACCCATGGTAAAACCACGCCTGTTTTCTGCAAACGGACGTATGTATTCTCAAATGATATTACAGCTTAGAAGGCTGAACCGTCATGTCAGAAAGAGTTCTGACAGTGACTTCGAAGTATCAGTTACAAGACGTAAGTATTTCATGGTTGATTCCAGTTTGGAAAGGACTATTTACTCCTTCTGATCATTCATTCTTCTGTATTCCATAACGTAGACGACAACAATAATAAAAAAACAATGACGAGGCCGGACGCTTTAAAAGTTTTGTTGTATTTCGACAAAAACCTTTGCTTAAGATATTTGAAAGCACTGTATTTTGTGCGGGTGGTCTTCCACAGTTTGTAAGTGTTTCAGGAAGGAAGACATGACTGCCTGGAAGTTAAAACACAACGTTATTTTTTTTTCAAAGGATACTATCGATATCATTACCATCATCTATTCGGTGAAATCGATTCGTATTGGTTAACTATGATGAACCTTAATTCATGGCACGTGATAATGGCTCATCATAGCGACCAGAAAGCTGAGCTGCACTGCAACACTACATGAGTGAAGCTGCAATTGTGAGTGTCATGCTGATAAATGTGAAATGAAGGCTGCAAGTTACAGGACATAGGCCAGCTGCACCGTTCAATGTGTAATCGACAAAGGCTTAGCACTGACGAAGATATCAAAAGTTTTACGCCAACAGAAATAAAAAAAACACCGTTTACGTCAAGTATATTCATTAAAAACTGAGGAAAAATAATTGACTGGAACTAATACATTTTTAAATCTTCAGCGGCACTGTTAGTCTGTAAGAAGTATCACTTCCCTAATACCACTGAAATTAACCAGAAAAAAATGAAGGAAATCCTGTTTCGAGACAAGTTACCCATTTTATTGAAACACCATGAAATTGGCAATCGTAAGATCACATTTTTCTACAATTTGTGAAGTAGGCGTCATCTTGTTCGTTTGTAAGCAGGAGCCAGTGACTTCAAACGTAAGAAATCTAGCTACAAGAACCAGATGCAGTTTTATATGTCCTTCTGTATTTCTTAGATCCTCTTGCGTGTGGTTATGTATGTGGGATGACAATGTGGTTTTTTTTTTTGGTCCGTTTGAACGGAACCCGTTTGTAGTGCTCAAGCTACAAGAAATGTCGATTGTTACACAATGCAGCGTGTTCGTTCATGAGATTGTAGTGGTCAGTGGCAAGCTGATATTTACAGTAGGATACTTTCATCTATTTCTCTCTTACATATCACCCAGTTAATACCGCGTTTTCTCACACTGAAATTCTCTTTTCGTTTTTTAATTAACTGTGAACATAGAAATATGTGACCTTAGTAATATGGTCTGAAAATATGCCCCATTTTGCAGAAAATTTTGACCCAAAAATAGATGTTGGCCGCTATTTGATCACGATTTTTAAATATGGCCCAGAGCAGTAGATGCTTTCTTTGTGCAACCGGTAGAAACGAAGGCAAGAATGAATATTTGAATGAATTTAAAATCATGAATACCTCCAGAAGTGTCGTAACATGATTTGTCAACGTATACGCGATATCTCGTGTTGGTAGACCAAGAGAAATTAAGATGTGAACCTCACACTGAAATGCCTAACTTGTGGCCACACAAAAACATGAAATATAACAATCACGTCGAATGCTGTCTGGAAGCACCCCGAAGTCTCGAAGCATTGCCAGCATTACTTTAAGTTCTGTAAAGGCATGCAAAGAATTAAAAATACTTCTAATGATGGCAGTCTGGCTTTAACTAATGATTCTGCTGCAGTATTCACTGTAAAGTTCGTGCTCATATCAACTATAGACCCATAAATGGTTATAGAGGCGCTTGTGCAGACCAGGTGTTGCAATAATTTCGTAAATGAGTGGGGGACAGTAATAAATCGTAAAAGTTTTAGCCAAATTCCTGATCATTTATTTATTAGTTCTCAATTCAAAAGCAGTAAACAGATAATACCTCTACACCTGTGCTATTATCGAAATAGTGCTTTACAGATCCAAGACTTCTGAAAAACAAAATAAGAAGAAATCTGTAAACTGGCAAACAAATCCTGAACATACATATATCAGTGGGAATATGACAGTGATTACACTAACCTCACGGATGAACAAGTGAAATCAAGTATTGTACAACGTAAGTGGAACATGATCTACCTCTTTGAAGGAAGGAAGTTAAGTACGGACTCGAGTGAAGGTACCGCTATAGACACGAAAGCGTTACAAGGAAACCAGACCGTAATTCCCGGAGCTCGTCGCATGAGAATGTCCATCAGGAAGCAAGTTAAATTTAAATACGCAGTGTCCATAAGCAAGCTGCTGCATCAGTAGTGTGTAGCAAGCGGAAGTGTAAAACAAAGACTATCGCAGAATACAGCACGAGAAAGAATGCTTTGTCTATCGTTGAACGGGGCTCCCTGACTCACAACACAGCCCGCGTAGGCCTCTGATTCGTCTATATGCCACGACTGCAAAATTTTCCCCAGTAGACATACCTTCAGTTCCAAAGAGTGTACAACGTGAAGCAACACATACGCTACTCAGAACCCGCAAAAGAAAACAGAAAAAAAATTGGAAGCTGATGCCTCAACGAATTACATTCGGAACAGCTACTCGTCTGAACCACAACCAGTTTCTTATGTTCGAAATATGTTTTCGTACTCTCGCATCTTGTCGCATAGTTGCAATTCCTTATACGCTGAAAGTCACAAAAATTGTTGGCAGACATTTCTCCATTATCTATCATTATCATTAGTAAACCACGAGATTTGAATACCGAGGAGGGAACACGCTTATTTGTGGCTGTAAGTGAGACAATAATAAACTCACGCTGGTGAAGTGAGGAGGACAGGCAAATACATTCCAGATCTTTTACTCACGTGTGGCATCATTGAAATTAAGAGCACAGCATGTTTAGCCAATAAGTAGTCATTACATTAACAGTAACGTCTGTACAGAGAGTAGACTGATTAACTGCTTTTTCACGAAAAACATGAAGTTTGTAACTCCTCAACATAACAACGCTAAATAGTCAGTAACACATTATATGTTCTGTAAAGGTTCGACTCATCGTCACATCGCTATTCTAAATCGTAGCCTTGTTAGGTAAAAAGTAAACTTCAGTACGAACAGGCGCTCCTTTGGCTGAAAACTATCTCTACGAGGACGCAAAACATGTTAAAAATAACGTAACACGTGATGTGTACACACAGAAAAACGTTTCGCACTGAAAATCGTTAGCTTGCTACTAATCACAACGTTTAAAATGAAATTAATTCCACAGTGAAAATTTCATGTGTTTTTAGAGTAAAAATCTGCTTATGATTCGACCTACAAATCGTGTACCGCGTTCACATGAGTTTTCTGCATAATTCGTTGAGTTTATATGTGGCTGAAAATCAAAGCTATTGTAAAGTACGCTGGGGCTCTATCTGGTGAAAAAACGATCCTAGGATGCAGGGCAATAGATTTCTGTCTAGAATATAAGTGTGACAAAGAAGATGAATTTTCTGGCTTGTAAATTATGCAGACTTTTTTTAGTTAAAATATCATATCCTTCCTAGGTAAGAAGCGACAGGAAATACAGCACATGTTCGCAACAATGGCGGCCTAATCCCGTCGGAGGACCGTGGCAGCCCGGGGCGGCGAAACTAAATCAGGCCCCCGATCTGCTTGGAAAGTGATGAACTTGATATGTAAATTTTGTCAAAAATGAATAATATCAATGTAATGGCTGACAAAATATTCAAGTATTTGTAATGTGTATAATCCTTGCTCATCTGAAGTGTATTTTCTTAAATATATAGGAGAGAAACTTAGAATACGAATCAGTAATTAGCACAGTAACCATCAGCTAAAGTTCAAAGAAATAATAAAGAATAGAATAATAAAATTAGCTTTTATATTACGTGTCAAGAAACAAAATTTATACAATAATAATATTAGTTAGTTTCGTAAAATTGACATGAGATAATAATATTATTGATATTATTACAGTACGTGTTTTCGGGGCTTTATTTTATTGAAATTCTCAATAATTCACTACAGTCTATTTCACTTTAAACTGGTCTTTCAAATGACAAAATGGAGATATGAGCTAGACGTTCTTTATTCGTCTTAGAGCGAAGATAACCTTTTATTCACTTTAGTTTAGAAAAACTCCTCTCGCATGATGCTATTGCGACAAAAATGGTCTAGATGTATTTGATTATAGCCTAAGTGATTATAAACTAAAGTGATTTTTTGAACTGTCCATATGACAGGAACGTCCACACTCGTATCGTCTACACTTAGATGCCTACGATACATTTTATTTCTTGTGGCACTTGCTTCTTAACAAAGTCACAGTAAATTTTTACCAGATTTTAAAGTGCTGTAGCCAGAACGTGAACAGAAGCTTCGAGCATCGATTTAGTTTCTAGAATTTGGGAAATTTCCTTCATGGCTGTGTACTATTGTGACAGTTCTTGGATAAATCGGTGTATGCTTTCTACGTATCTCTAATCGACGAATTTCATCTTGAAATTCTGGTGTCATGATTCATTTCACCCGGAATAGTTTCATTTGACCACCATCTTCGTCGTTCAGCGTTAATGTCCACGTCATTGCAATTTTTAATGCGTGAAGTAACAGCATTTTCTACAAATGTAGTTCGTTTCGTCACTAAAAACTCATTCGCGGCTGTAATTTGGCAAGTCCTTTATCCAAAGTCATTTGTGATGAGTGTAGACATTACTGGACTAAATCTACTGCCTCCGGTATCTTGTGGCAAAATCTGATGTAGGTGAAAAGGAAAATCACACATAGCTGGAAGGAGCAAGCATGCTGGAGATCTTGTATCAAAGCTTGTCTTGCATGGATCCTGCACATCTTGCAACATATGATTGTTTCCATGTTTTCTTTTATGGCTTTGACTGAACTGTGTTGAGCAGCCCAGCAAGTATCAGACCGTTGTATCTAACTATCCTGTTTTTCGACAAGCAGTTCCGATCTGCAGGTAGAAGACGGAAGTAACGAATACAAAATCTCTACAATAGAAAAACAGGCGCCACTAGAGGCAAAACATGAGAATGCATGAACTGCACAAAAATTTATGGGATGATTTGCACAGGGACTGAAGAGAGGTTTTGGACTGAATTCTCGGATTTTTCATTGTACTCCTCCATGTACACCCGACATTGACGTGGTACTGTCATTACCTCGTGCCCAGCGCAATGCAGTATGTAACCCATCTTTTTCCAGCTGCTGTTGAAAATCATGCTCTGCAGTCTTTCCGAAAGTTACAAAACAATAAAAATAAAAATAGAGGAGTCACTAATACTAAGAAATTTTCTGTGTTTTAACAATTATCGCAGAAAGAAATGTTTTTCTAGGATAAAAATGGCGCAATACCTAAAATAAAAACCTTACTTTGTCAATGGTGTTATTACTTTTCATGTCCAAAGAGAGTTTCTGTCGTTTTTCTAAGTTTTATAGAAGGTCAGGCATTGCTTTATGCTTTGTATTCAATTTCCATCATTAACAGAAACTATAAATCATTTTTGTTGGTATCAACCTTAGAGGCAAATAATTAGCAGCACAAACAGTACAGTTTCTTTGTTGATAGTGAGCGCAGAATCCATTTTCCTTAGTATTTAGTCTCGCTAAAATGTGAGTAAAACGACAACGAAGTTAAACAACGACGTATTCGTTTCGTGTGTTCACCTAATCTTTCTGTAGATTTTAAAGAGACCCTCCTTATTAGGATATATTACACTAGCCTATTAGTTAATCACAATTCTGATACGCTGTGGAACAGGTATTGGTCAAAGTGCAGTCTCATTGGCTGAATAGGAGTCGAAGACGATTCATCATTCTCAGTAGTTTCCTAATCATTAGTATCTCTGCATCTTCTTTTTGAATGTCACTTACGTCAAAGTCTTCATTAAAATCACATTCAATACGGTTCTCACCTGTGTCTGTAATCTCACGATCAAGAGTTCCCTGTAAACAGAGCCAGATGAAACAGTTAGATTACTCTTTCCCTCGCCATCTTTACTTTCTGTACGAGGGGATAGGTATTTGGATAAAGCTCCAGCGAGTGATTTACCCTCTTCAGTCTTTGATTATCTTTGCTTTCTCTTCTGAGAGCGAGATGGGCGAATTATATTCAACAAAAATGAAATAAACATTTCACAAGATTATTTCGGTGAAGAATCAAACTCTACACGTCCATTAACAGTATTTTTTTTTTCTCTCTGTGTAGCGTGTGAGCCCATAGTAGACAGTAGATACGATTACAAATATGGTCACTGTCAGTGGTGCTGGGTGCAGTGTTCCTATTGTGGCTGAAAATAAAGCTAATTGTTTCAATCAATACAAATATTATTTTTATGTTACTATTGTATTTCATACTCCACTATTTGTTTGTAATTCTATAATTTGCAATACTTTTGGGTGTTACAACGAAGTGTTATTTGCCGTAAAACAGTGTAAAGAAATGCTTTAATGTTTGCTAAGGATTAGAGAACTTAAGTTTCAATTCATTTCTGATCAGGATGTTATTGTTGTGGGGGCTTCTGCCGCCGAATGTATCAGGATGACCAAACGTAGTGGGTGGATGCCAGGAGGTGCCGTATTAAAACTCGGCAAGAACTTTCCAAATAATTTATTTGTTCCCACTACAGTGCTCTGTTCACCTCGGTCCGTGTCGCAGGGTCCTGCAATGCTGAGGCCACCGCCCCAGTGACCCAGTGCAACGAGCTGCTGTGTGTCGGCCTTGTAGGACCGCGTCGTCAGGGCTGCGCCTACATCCGGCTGAGCAGTCTTCTCTCCCATTGACTCAGTGCTGCTCCACTGAGGGCCACCGAGCAGCCTGCACTGGATAGCTGGAATCGTGGCGTCAAAACAAGCGCCCATGGTCCGGCGTCCGAATGTGTGGCCCTCGCATTGGGAAGTACCCGGCGTGTGTCAGGAGCCAAGACGACTGCCCGCGGTAGCGAGCCGAAGAGTGGCTATCCGCTGGCTGGCTGTGGACCCCGCGGCAGCCTCAGAGGGCCGAGCCAACGAACCGCCATCGACTGGGATGCTGGCGCCCCATCTGCTGCTGTGTGTAGCCGGCGGTGTGACATGCCTCATCGTCCAGGAGAGCTGCCACACTTGAATGCCCCACGTTCGCCTCAGAGGGTCGAACCAGTGACCCGCCATGGACTGGAATGCTGGCACTCCATCGGCTATGCGTGTAGCTAGTGGTGCGACAAGCCCCGCCATCCAGGAGGGCTGCCACACCTCAATGAATCTCGTCAGAAAATGGTAGCTGTTTATACTCGGCTCTGCGCCCCTGTTTTGCCAAGTGCCCCGCTTCGCATCACATATGCATAATACTTAGGTTGGCCAGTGGCCCTCTTCTGCCTGTGACTTGCGCCATGGAAACTGTTGTGTGCGCCCTCTCCGGCAGTTCTACGCCCCTGTGGCCTCTATTTGCCCTCGCATTTGCTGCTATGCGTAACTTACTACAATCCGGCCCGCACCTGGCTGTAACTCTTGCTCCGAATATCACACAAAACTAAATTTCGTTATCCTACACGGTGGTGCGGTTACATTATATACAGGATGCGGATATGAAAGTGGTCCGGACAACATAGACTCTGGGTACAAAGACACACAGCGGGGAAAGGAAATACATTACTATCCTGACCACAGCAGATATTGAAAGTGACCACCATTCATCTCTTGGCACTTCTGGGCTCTGGTCGGCACGTTGCTGAAGGTGGATCGATGCCGGAGTGCTGGAATGGCTGTAGTCTCATCCGAAACGTTCTGATGCAGTTCTTGAAGACTATGAGGGTTGTTGTGATTCAGTTTAGACCTGAGGGTTCTCCAGTCGAAGTAATCGCATGCTGACTGATCAGGTGACCTGATTGGCCAGGTAGAGCTGGCACCAGACTGACCTCTGCTAACAACTCTGTCCGGTTTGAAGATTGTGTAAATGTGCGCGAAGGCTCAACAAATTGTATGGGCAGTTGCTGCATCCTGTCTGAAGTAACTGCAGGTCTTTTCCTCCTCCGTTTATGCTGCCGCAAATGGCATCCGCCCGTCTGGGCCAGTTTTATCTTCCCTCATGCTGTACCAGAAAATTTTTAGACAATTCTAATTTAAACAGAAATGTTGGTATCAATTTTTTGGAATCTTCTTAGACACACGATAGTAAAACCACTACTTAAATTCACTTGGCATGCCAAAACAAAAATCGAAGAAAAATTGCATTAATTAACTAGTATTTCCAATCGAGCTTTTCTATGCATAACATGAAATGAAGTCAAGACGAAACTAACACGATTCTAGAGCGCATGCGAGTGGACTGTGTGAATTTTCTCTGTTCTGACGGATATAGCTCGAAATTTAAAATGGATGTCGAAGGGATAAATTACAAGCCATAAAGTAATTTTACGGCAGTAAGATTCAGACTGACTGCCTTCGTTGCTATTCTTTACCAGGTATGTTTCTTGTTTTACGAAAGGAATCATCATTTAAGTTGTCTGTTGTTCGGATATACTATTTACGTTCTGAGCTGGAGCCGATATAGAACGAGCGGGATGCACCCCTTCAAGGACCTGACTATAACTACAGTAATCAAGACTTATGCGAGATTTGATGTGTTCAGCGCTGAAAAACCTTACAAAACATGTTCCCACGGCAAGTTCCGGCGTACAAAGTCTGGCGAAGTGCAGTGTTCATCCCGATGTCTACAGCTGGTAAAAACCGTGGCTTAAATCTCGATGACTCTGCTCTAGTTCATCGATTTGGGTTTTCATATTCCTAAAATAAATAATATAAAAAAACGTCTAACCTTTGACGAAGTAATTTTTAGAATGTTATACTTCAGTTAAAAGAATTAACAAAACAGTGATAAGATCTTTACTGCACTTACGTGCATATTTTCATACTGTACAAAAATCGTGAGATAACTCCTAGTATCCCTTATCCCGGTGTAGTGCAGCAACTCAACGTGGCATGGATCCAATAAATCGTTGGAAATTCCCTGTAGAAACACTGAGACATGTTACCTCTATAGCCGTCCACAATTGCGAATCGGATTGCCAGCGCATGATTTTGTGCACGAACTGAACCCTTGATTATATCCTACAAATATTCGATGGGAGTCATTCACTGAAATCGTCCAAAATATTCTGCAAACCAATCGCAAGCAGTTGTTGCCTAGTGACACGGAGCATCGCTTTTTGGGAACATGGTCTCAAAGTAACCAGACATAATCATTTCCAGACAATGATCGGCTCAGTTGGACCAAAGTACCCAGTCCGCTTCATGTCAACTCAGGCCAAATTTTGCCGCAGTCTTCCAACAGCCACTTTCGTCGAACGTCTCACATTGATATCTGTGGTTGTTTCACGAAGTATTTCTTGTCTGTTAGCAATGACAACATTACGCAAACGCTGCTGCTGCTGTCACTGTGTAGTCTAAGGTCGAAGTCAAGGTATCTACTACACGCTCTTGACAGCTCGGTCTTCGGAATGCTGAATTCACTAAAGATCTCCTAAACGGAATGTCCCATGAGTGTAGAGCCATCTACCATTCTGCCTTCAAAATCCGTTAATTCCCGTCGTGAGGCTATGGTGACATGAGAAACCTTTTCACATGAATCACCTGCTTACAAATGATACCTCTCCCAATGCACTGTGCTTTTACACCATGTGAATGCGATATTACCGTTGTCTGTATATGTGCATATCACTACCCAATGATTTCAGTCACCTCCGTGTAATACACATGTGTGAAATGAGTATTCATCAGTGGGGGCAGGAATTCTTGGAAGGGCCAAGCGCAAGGATCAATGTCACTTATGATTGCCAACATCTAGCTTTATTTCGTGAAAACATTTCAAACTTTCTTTTACAATGGAATAAAGCAAAAAGTCAATTAACAAAAACCAATAATCATAGAGCGCCAGAAATGCTTAATCTTTTTCTTGAAATTTACCCCTTTTTTAAGAATAATTACAATAAAATCAACATCAATAATCACAGACCACCAGAAGGCTTAGAATTTACTTTAAAACCTCTCTTAAGGAAAAATTTTACAACAAGACCAGAATCTGTGATCACCAAGTGCCAGGAGGCTTAGAAGTTTCCATGAAAATGTTAAGAATTCAAGATCGATACATAGCCCCAGAAGGCTTAGAAATGATCCTTTCTAAAATGTTTGAAGAAGCCATGTTAATAGAATTAGATCGAAGTATTTTATAATTCTTCCAAAATAATCTGTTCCCTTAAAAAAAGGAACACTTAAATGGGATTATAACACTTAAGCCCAATAAATAATGAAACATAGCTACAGCAGAAACCATTATTTGTCCCCCCCCCCGCCCCCCCCCCCCCCGAACTCTGAAAATGTATAATTCCAGAAAAAAATTTAAATAAGAGGGTAATATTTAAACACAAGATAAAGCCAACGTAATTACAACAAGTTGTTGTTGTTGTTGTGGTCTTCAGTCCTGAGACTGGTTTGATGCAGCTCTCCATGCTACTCTATCCTGTGCAAGCTTCTTCATCTCCCAGTACCTACTGCAGCCTACATCCTTCTGAATCTGCTTAGTGTATTCATCTCTTGGTCTCCCTCTACGATTTTTACCCTCCACGCTGCCCTCCAATACTAAATTGGTGATTCCTCGATGTCTCAGAACATGTCCTACCAACCGATCCCTTCTTCTAGTCAAGTTGTGCCACAAGCTCCTCTTCTCCCCAATTCTATTCAATACCTCCTCATTAGTTATGTGATCTACCCATCTAATCTTCAGCATTCTTCTGTAGCACCACATTTCGAAAGCTTCTATTCTCTTCTTGTCCAAACTAATCGTCCACGTTTCACTTCCATACATGGCTACACTCCATACAAATACCTTCAGAAACGACTTCCTGACACTTAAGTCTATACTCGATGTTAACAAATTTTTCTTCTTCAGAAACTCTTTCCTTGCCATTACCAGTCTACATTTTATATCCTCTCTACTTCGACCATCATCGGTTATTTTGCTCCCCAAATAGCAAAATTTCTTTACTACTTTAAGTGTCTCATTTCCTAATCTAATACCCTCAGCATCTCCGGACTTAATTCGACTACATTCCATTATCCTCGTCTTGCTTTTGTTGATGTTCATCTTGTACCCTTCTTTCAAGACACTGTCCATTCCGTTCAGCTGCTCTTCCAAGTCATTTGCTGTCTCTGACAGAATTACAATGTCATCGGCGAACCTCAAAGTTTTTATTTCTTCTCCATGGATTTTAATACCTACTCCGAACTTTTCCTTTGTCTCCTTTATTGCTTGCTCAATATACAGATTTAATAACATCGAGGATAGGCTACAACCCTGTCTCACTCCCTTCCCAACCACTGCTTCCCTTTCATACCCCTCGACTCTTATAACTGCCATCTGCTTTCCGTACAAATTGTAAATAGCCTTTCACTCCCTGTATTTAACCCCTGCCACCTTCAGAATTTGAAAGAGAGTATTCCTATCAACGTTGTCAAAAGCTTTCTCTAAGTCTACAAATGCTAGAAACGTAGGTTTGGCTTTCCTTAATCTTTCTTCTAATATAAGTCGTAGGGTCGGTATTGCCTCACGTGTTCCAACATTTCTATGGAATCCAAACTGATCTTCTCCGAGGTTGGCTTCTATCAGTTTTTCCATTCGACTGTAAAGAATTCGCGTTAGTATTTTGCAGCTGTGACTTATTAAACTGATAGTTCGGTAATTTTCACATCTGTCAACACCTGCTTTCTTTGGGATTGGAGTTATTATATTCTTCTTGAAGTCTGAGGGTATTTCGCCTGTCTGATACATCTTGCTCACCAGATGGTAGAGTTTTGTCAGGACTGGTTCTCCCAAGGCTGTCAGTAGTTCTAATGGAATGTTGTCTACTCCTGGGGCCTTGTTTCGACTCAGGTCTTTCAGTGCTCTGTCAAACTCTCTACGCAGTATCATATCTCCCATTTCATCTTCATCTACATCCTCTTCCATTTCCATAATATTGTCCTCAAGTGTCGCCCTTTTATAGACCCTCTATATACTCCTTCCACCTTTCTGCTTTCCCTTCTTTGCTTAGAACTGGGTTTCCAACTGAGATCTTGATATTCATGCAAGTGGTTCTCCTTTCTCTAGAGGTCTCTTTAATTTTCCTGTAAGCAGTATCTATCTTACCCCTAGTGAGATAAGCCTCTACGTCCCTACATTTGTCCTCTAGTCATCCCTGCTTAGCCATTTTGCACTTCCTGTCGATCTCATTTTTGAGACGTTTGTATTCCTTTTTGCCTGTTTCATTTACTGCATTTTTATATTTTCTCCTTTCATCAATTAAATTCATTATTTCTTCTGTTATCCAAAGGTTTCTACTAGCCCTCGTCTTTTTACCTTTTTGATCCTCTGCTGCCTTCACTATTTCATCCCTCAAAGCTACCCATTCTTCTTCTACTGTATTTCTTTCCCCCATTACTGTCAATTGTTCCCTTATGCTCGCCCTGAAACTCTGTACAACCTCTGGTTCTTTCAGTTTATCCAGGTCCCATCTCCTTAAATTCCCACCTTTTTGCAGTTTCTTCAGTTTTAATCTACAGTTCATAACCAATAGATTGTGGTCAGAGTCCACATCTGCCCCTGGAAATGTCTTACAATTTAAAACCTGGTTCCTAAATCTCTGTCTTACCATTATATAATCTATCTGATATCTTTTAGTATCTCCAGGGTTCTTCCATGTATACAACCTTCTTTCGTGATTCTTGAATCAAGTGTTAGATATGATTAAGTTATGTTCTATCCAAAATTCTACCAGGCGGCTTGTTCTTTCATTTCTTAGCCCCAATCCATATTCACCTGCTATGTTTCCTTCTCTCCCTTTTCCTTCTGACGAATTCCAGTCACCCATGACTATTAAATTTTCGTCTCCCTTCACTACCTGAATAATTTCTGTTATCCCATCATACATTTCATCAATTTCTTCGTCATCTGCAGAGCTAGTTGGCATATAATCTTGCACTACTGTAGTAGGCGTGGGCTTCGTATCTATCTTGGCCACAATAATGCGTTCACTGTGCTGTTTGTAGTAGCTTACCCGTTCTCCTACTAAGTGGCCTCCACAAATTCAGTACTTGAACAGCCTTAAGAGTGACTGCTCATTTAAATATTTCACTAGATACAAATGCTGTTCCTTAATTGTTCTTCGAGAAGAAATAAAAACTTTAAAGTTTGAGGATGACGCAACTGAAAGAGCAGCTGAACATGGTGGGTAATATCATGAAAAGAGATTTTAAAATAAAATTAACATAACTACGATTCAATGAAGTCGAACTGAAATCTGCGATGCTGAGGGAATTAGCTTAGAAAATGACACACTAAAGGAAGTAGATGAGTTCTTCTTTTTGGACAGCAAAATAAAAGGCGATGTTCGAAGTAAAGAGGATTCAGAATGGATACTGACAATGGCAAGAAAAATGTATTTGTAAAAGCCATTTTGATAACAGCTGGTATAAATTTAAGTGTTAGGAAGCCTTTTCTGAAAGTATATTTGCGTGGAGTGTGGTCCTGCATAGAAGTGAAAAGTGGGTGACAAACAGTTCAGTCAAGAAGAGAATAGAGGCATTAGAAACCTGCGCTGCAGAAGACCAGATAACTAGGTGACGTGACTAATGCAGGCTTTTGAAACCAACTGAGGAGAAAAAGAAATTAATGCCACAAATTCGACTACAAGTTGTAATTGGTTCTTACCACACCCTGAGTCGTTGAGAACTGATTGTAGTAAGCAGGTTCCAGTAGCTATGCAGAGGATTCACTGGCCTAGAAAATTGCATCTAATTTGTATTCTGGCTGAAGACGACGACAACAACAACATCACAAGGAAACTATTTTGCTGAGACCAGTGAGTACTGCTAAATACAAGCTGTTTCAGTACCTGGAGCTACAGCCTTTCTTAGTAAAATGCTCTCCAATATGAAGCACTTTCCTTTCACGATCTGAAGATATGGACGCCAATGCAATCGGTGCTGTAGAGCGATTTTACTCTGTACACAAAACCGCAGGTCTGTGTGGCAGTTTTACATTATTGTCTGCATCTCCGCACTATGCTGCCACTTGTATAATACTCATACGTAAAATTCCCCCTCTGCCGCTGCCAATACATTTTGAAATGTTCACTTCCTCTTACGTTCGTTCAACATCCGTAGGATCTTGCAGACAGCTTTGGTACACATGAACGCAATGGAAGATGTACTTGTTAGCAACCTGTCACATGGGATGGCATACTACATACTACTGAAACAGGTTTTAAGCGCTCCGAATCCTTCAGTAAGACCCTAAGTACCTGCCACCTGAAGATGAATGTAAACTGTAGTGTAAAGCATTTCTTAACAGCAGCTGAGGAAACATATTTCCGCATACTGTGATTTCGGCCCCCACCGAGATAATATCGGAATATTCTGAGTATTTAGGTATAATGGTTCCGTATTGTCCAGTGGCTCATTGCGATGCAATTGCATTTCCATTAATTTCCTGATCCTGTTGGTCTGTGAATGCGTATCGAATTGAAAACATCTGGCCAGCAGTGCAGATGTCGCCGGTTTTCGTTGGGAGTGTTATCTGTAAACATACCTGTTCCATATGCTCACAATAACTGCTGTTGACGATGGTACAACCCACATTAACCTTCGCTCACAAGCTCACAGTCAGTACTGCTCAGTTCTGTTCTGGGTTTGCTTTTCCGGCAGTAGTACCAGTGATGCACAGCGGTAACGATACGTTTACTAATCCAGAGTTGGCTGATATGCACCTAGCGAACAGGTTCGCTAAAAAATTAAATGTTGTATCGTATTATTGGAGGCAATATCCCACCGGATGGATCTTACTCAGGGCACGTCGGCCCATTTATCTGCGGATATACGAGAGTTGTGTCGTATATGTATTTGACCTGTGTAAGTGAGAGCGATGAATGTGTGTATAATACTCTTTTATATTATGTTGATGAAGAGGGAAGAGGGAGTTAAACCTGGTGCCGGCAAATAGCCCACTCCTCCTGAATAATACAATGGGAGCCACCGAGCTTAAAGTCCCCATCCGAGTAATGGATCATCATGAAGTGTCCAATCCCTCAATTTCTGATATACTTAGGAGAGGTTTTGAATTTAATCCAGGACATTGATCCAGAGACTGATATGCCACCTCCTAGCTTCTCATTGCCAGCCAAAATACTGACAGTGATGATTTCATTCACTATCAGGATTCGAACTTGCATACCTCAAAGCTGAAAACCCCTACAAAGGCGTGCCTTAGCTATCTCAGCTACGGAGATGGGTTACGGGTTCACTGAATGCAATAGCAGGCATGCACAACAGCAATGTGCTGAACTGTTTGCACAGCGATGGCTTTACTTTTGTATCTGCCTGAGGATGGTTACATAACTCGGTGCTTCGTGGATGTTGATGATGGCATATTACACATATTTTCCTTTTGCGAGAGTATTCTCACAGAAACTAAAGCAGAGGAGTTAACAAACTGAATAAATCATAATTACAAGGACTGTTCGGAAAGTAAGATCCAGTCTGGTGCGAAATAGAAACCACAGTGAAAATGTGATGAAGCTTGGCACGGATGTTTTTGGCAGTGTCTATAGTATGCCCGTCGATCGCGACATATCGCTCTTTTCGATTCTGAGCGCACAGTGAGCACATGAAGATGTCTAGAACATTAGAGTCTCCTGCCAGGTCTCAGGGCCTGGTGAGAGATTTCGCCTGATGTCATGCAGCCCACATAACATAACTGTCATGCGTTTCCTTCTTCGTTATAATTCTCGGACACACTCCGCAGGGTCGATGAGAATGCTGCTGCAGCGTTTCACATGAAAAGTCTTTGATCACAGCTCGTAATTGACTCCCCCTGAGTTCCATCTCTGTTCATGTGCATCATTGGCTGTCAAATCAACTTTTGACGCAGACAACGAGTTGGAGACCAGTGTAAAGAATTGGCGAAAAGCACACGCGACTTGGTTCTATGACGAGGGTATTGTAAAGTTGGTACAACGCTACGACAAATGTCTAAGCTGGAGTGGCGATTACGTAGAGAAGAAGTTGGAAGGTGTAGCTCACTGATGCAATTAAAACATTTTTCATTTCTACAGTGGTTTCCATCTCGCGACCGATCGGATCTTACAAATGATTATAGCTACAATTATCTGGGAGAGATAGAACAGCCACCAGAATCCATTAACCTTGTGTATGTTCAGTGTTACTAGCAACATTGGTTGTGTATGTAGAGAGTGTGCACTGCATCAGATGATGTGTGATACCTGCGAAGGACAAGGGGATTCTAAATACTCGTCTGAGGCAGAGTTATTAGCACTTGAAAAATTTTGAAACGGGTCTCCTTGTGGGACCCCAAGTGGCAGGCGGTTGGATGAGACAGTGACTCGATGTTGGACTGCAAGGGAACTTGAGGGCAGACATACTCGCCATCACCTTTCCAGTCAACCACGTATGACTACCACAAGGGTGAACTGTCGTACTGTACAGCAAGCACATCGTAACCCCGTCACATCTCTGGTTGCCATCCGAGAACAAGTAATAGACTACCTGCCACATTCTGTCATCCCATTGGACCTGTTGGAGGTTATCAGAAGCAGGACTAGGAAATTAACGCGATATGCGTAGGCTGCCTTTAATGCTATAACACAAATGGCACCGTTTGGACTGGGGTCTGACCACGAACTACTGACGAATGGCGCCGCATTGTGTTCAACGACGAATCACCGTTCTACACTACCCCAGATGACGATCGTCTGAGCGTATGGCTCGACCTGGCGATAGGTCCCATCCTTATGTCATTTCGTGGAGGCCACTGTGTGTAGCTTCAGATCACTGCGTGAGTGAGGGAACTCTGATGGCATAATGGTACATAATCTACAACCGCTGTTTTCATGTGGGCAATGGCCTTGCCGCAGCGGATACACCTGTTCCCGTGAGATCACCGAAGTTAAGCGCTGTCGGGGGTGGTCGGCACTTGGATGGGTGACCATCCAGGCCGCCATGCACCGTTGCCGTTTTTCGGGGTACACTCAGCCTCGTGATGCCAATTGAGGAGCTACTCGACTGAATAGTAGCGGCTTTGGTCAAGAATACCATCTTACGACCGGGAGAGCAGTGTGCTGACCCCAAGACCGTCCTATCCGCATCCTCCACCGAGGATGACGCGGCTGTCGGATGGTCCCGGTAGGCCACTCGTGGCCTGAAGACGGAGTGCTTTATGTCTTCATGAGCTACTTTTAATGTAACAGTATCGCGGTGCCACTTTTGAACAGGACAGTGCTGATCCACAAATGGCACTTGTATCGTAAGGTCCACGTGATGATGGGCCACTTACGTGGCCAGCAAGATCTCCATACCTGTCCGCAGTAGAACATGTGTGGAACCAGCATGGACATCAGTTCGACCCAGTACCATATCCACGATATCAAGGACTATTTACAACAGTTTGAAGATCTCTTGCGTCAGAAGAGGATGCGGCAGCTTTATGATACCTTTGCCAACCGAATCAGTTCTTGCATCCAGGCCAGTGGGATGCAACTTCGTACTGACATGTGGGCTCGTTGTACCAAGTTCTTGTAAATATGACTCTATTTTGTAATTACTGAATGACAGCAAATACCCTCTCAATCAATGAATTTTACTTACGTTTCCTCCTCTCCTCCCTTGAGCTTCACTTTTTATGTCAGGAAGTGTGCAATATAAGAGTAATGTAAAGCGTGTTATTTAGACAGTTAAAATATACAGATTAATGTTGTGTCTCCACTAAAGCGTACTATCGCTGGTAATCGTTCACGCAAGAGAATCGTGCAAATATACCGTCGTTTCACCATAAGGACGATATAGTAATAAGCATCCCTGGAGTAGAGAAACAGCTGAAAGTGTCCGGACAGAAACCCAGACCGCTTCCACAAAGAGTACTCTATAGTACTGGATCCTTACGTAGCTCGCATTAATCGCATATCTCTCGCGCAGAACAAAATCCCAAGCTATTAGAAAAAAGCGCGGGTGACTCTTTTATATAGGAATGGTCAAAAACACAGACGCAAAATTACAGGCCAATATCCTTAAATCAGTTTTATGCAGAATTCTAGAGCATTTTCTGCGTTTGAGTGTTGAAAAGCATGGTTTCAGAAAGCATCGCTCACGTGAAACCAAGCTTTGCCTTTTCTCACATGATGTACTACGAACTATGGTTGAAGGCCAACTGGCATATTTCACTATTCTAGATTTCTGCAAAGCATTTGACACTGGAGCCCGCTGCGGATTTCTAACGAAGGTACGAAGATATGGAATAGGTTCCCAATTCTTCTGGAGTGTTTGGGACCTGCAGCAGGTCAGATTAAAGGAAGTCATCGAAGCAATGGATAGGCGGGGTGGTAGACTCGTTAACTGTTTGTTCGAGCAACACGCAAGTGTTACGGAGATGCTTTGGGAACTCAAATGGGAATCCCTAAAGGGAATGAGATGTCCCTTTCGAGGAAAACGAGAAAATTTAGAGAACTTTGAAGCTGACTGCAGAACGATCCTACTGCCGCCGACATACATTTCGGGCAAGGATCACAAAGGTAAGATACGAGAAATTAGTTCTCAGACAGAGGCACATAGTCGGTTTTCCTTTGCTACGTCTGCGAGCCGGAGGAGGTGGCCGAGCGGTTGTAGGCGCTGCAGTATGTAACCGCGCGACCGCTACGGTCGCAGGTTCGAATCCTGCCTCGGGCATGGATGTGTGATGTCCTTAGGTTAGTTAGGTTTAAGTAGTTCTGTGTTCTAGGGGACTGATGACCTCAGAAGTTCCCATAGTGCTCAGAGCCATTTGAACCATTTTGAACATCTGCGAGTAAGACGGGAAAGGAAAAGTAGTGGTAAACAGTACACTCCGCCACGCACCGTACGTTGGCTTGCAGAGTACGAATATACATGTAGATGTAACGATAAGTGTCCTATAGTGCCCGCGGAAACGTCTGCATTTGCTCGTGTACATGAGTACCGTGTCCTCCTTTCGCTGGCTGTTGATCCTCCGTCCCTCCAGACAATTGCAGCGTCTCCTCCTCCAGCAGCCACGCCCAGATGGAAACCAATTAGCTGTGGGGCTTCCCCGCGGGAGAGCACTCCCAGCGTGAGGGGTGCTCAGATGATTGAATAATGCCACGGGTGTCTCGCGTCACCATGGAGACGAGCCACTCTCATTCCAGAGACAACTTTGTGAGTAGATTAGCGTGGCACCGTGCTCCGCGGGGCCTTTATTAATTGCTCTAATTTTGTTTGATACTGTCTGTCGGGCTTCGCTCGCTCGTGTCTTTCCTTCCTACGTAATTACTGAAACGGCACTCGCCGGCAGAGGGAGCTCCGAGTTCGGTATCAGCTGATCAGCTACTTTGATGTAAGCTCGTAGGCTTCCAAGGCCAGTGCCATTCGGAATAAAATAAATTTTCATTGTCAGACCCGTCATTAAAAACACCAAAGCAACTGAATTGCCGACGTTCCGATCAACTTTGCAGCCCTGAAGCGTACGGATGCAAAGTCTCTCGCAACGTCCGCAGTTCATTTGCTCTATTGTTTTACAATCAAGCGGCCAAATACCCAAAATTATTTTATTCAAAACGTACTACTTGATTACGTATAGATTGCAGTTCTATGATAGCTGTGATTCGCTCTTATCTACATCTAAAAAGTGTGGTTCAAGGTACATCGAATCGAGTACTATTGTGATTTACCGTTTTCCCAGTTCCAGTTGTGAATTTTGAAAACGAAGAACGATTGTTGCTAAGCCTCCCTGTGCGGATGAATTTTATTTCAGATGGCTCTGAGCACTATGGGACTTAACTTCTGAGGTCATCAGTCCCCTAGAACTTAGAACTACTTAAACCTAATTAACCTAAGGACATCATACACATCCATGCCCGAGGCAGGATTCGAATCTGCAATTGTAGCGGTCACGCGGTTCCAGACTGTAGCGCCTAGAACCGCTCGGCCACCCTGGCCGGCGAATTTGATTTCAACTTCAAGGTCTTTCCGCGTGATATACGTAGACCTCAGCAATATTCTGATTTATTCTACGAACACACGCTCTCTGAATAAACCACATTTAACTTATAGTGTTTGCCGCTGGAGTTCAATGAGCATTTCCTCGACACCTGCTAAAATGAACTATGACGAAACGTGCTCCTCTTCTTTGGATCAACTCTATACCCTACATCCATCCTATCTGATAAGGGTCTCATGATGACAAAGTTTTATAGGTCACCTCGTTAATGGTCGGACTCCACTTCCAGAGGATATTTTGAAGATGGTTTTCAGCAGCTGTTGCGTGTTTTATGAAATCCATGACATGGAGTTGCCTATATGTCCATTATTATCACTAATGGTTTCACTAAATATAAAATTTCATATATTACGTATGCACCTCGTCGTTACCTGAATTATTATAGGAACGCGTAGGTGTATGTTCTTTCAGGCATGTCTGAAAGACGAGACACCAAGCGGAATTCGCCGCTGGAGGACGTGGGCATGGTCAGCTGATAGGTGGCGCTAGGCAGGAATGTGGGTCGGTCTTGAGGCGTGTCGAGGTATTCCGCGCAATTGCAATCACTGTGTCCGGATGGCGCAGTGGTTAACGCAGCTTCCTAGAAAGCAGGATATCCCAGGTCCGGTTCACGGTCCGGCACACATTTTCACTCATCGCCATTGATTCCACGTAAGGTCTCCCAATTTCAATTTACTCAATAGTATAACATCATGTCATATCACAATGGTAGTGTTATTAATACTGCCCCGTTTGAACTGCTGAACACCTAAAGAACGAACGGGTATCCTTACACAAGATGTGGAGCGTCATATGTGACACACAGTTACAACTCTAAATTGTAGCTCATGTGCCTTAACTGCGATTAGGTATATGTGTTTGTTCCACCTCAAATCGATCCGTATTCACGTTCTCACATACTTAAGGGATTTGACTGCGTCTAGTGATTATTCTACAATAGCAGAATAACTGGTCTTTCCCGTGTTTGTGACCACTACGTCGATTGCCAGTTCCTCCACAAAGTGAGTATGTGTCTTCCTTCATCTCCCTACATTTGTTAGACACTGCAATTACTCTGTAGACAACAGCATGATGCGCTACTTTTAGCGTAGACGTATTCACTAGATCGTTTGTATGTATCGAGAACGGTAATGGTCATATAAGACTCCCTTAGGGTTCGGCTGAAGCTACTTTTGCGTCTAAATACACCTTTCCGTTAAGAATATGATAACCGCTAGTAACTGTTCACATCACGAAGCTGGTTTGTTTTGTTCGCCAGGCAACAGTACGAAACAGTCACGAACGCCTTCCAGATGTCAGAGAGCGCTGGTATCAATCCCAATGGTTTTGTGTAGAAATTTCATTTTTCATTTTTACCATTGTCGTTCGACATGGACTATTTACTGATTGTCTCGCATGGTTAAAAAAAAAAGAAAAAACCTTGTAAGTGATGTGAAAGTCATTGGGATCAAGCTGTTACAAAAAATATGAAGAGATTCGGATTGAAATAATGAAAAAAAATCAACTTTTATGTGGACAAATCAATATCAATGATGATAACTCGGCAGTGCGAAAATGTAAGGGTCCAGTACCAGAGCACAATGTCGCTGGTGGTTTAGGCAACAATATGACCAGCAATCAGTCCTTTTCGACCCTGTCACACACACCGGATGCAAGCTAAGCCAAAGATTAACAGTTATTTCCAAACGCCACTGCGTCGTGTATCTCTGCTATGAGAGTCAACGTGATACGTTTACCAACAGTGGAGTTAATACGCTGATCGACTCTGTTTAAAAAGAAAATTGTTCCTGGGGGTTCAAATTTATTATCTTTGTTTCGGAACGCTTTTCTTGGGGTTGCAGTCTACGTTACAGGGCACACTTTACGTTTCATTCATGCCAAGTGTGTTACGTACGTCTTTCCAGTCTGTATTTCTGAAAATACGCCTGAATTCCTGTTTCATTTATTAGTCTTATACTATATACACTGTGGCATTACAATACAGATGTAAACTGTGTCTGACAGAGATAGATTATAACAATTGCAATGGGACATGTATGTTACACCTCTAGAGCAGGATGCCTTAAGAAATTTAAATCTCCACTCAGCGCTGCATAAGTATGTTTAAAAAAAAATTAATAAAGCGTCGGGTTCTTTCATGCATACCTACCATCAGCAGCTGATTATTATGATCATTGCTAATTAGCATTCCATACTAAGACGCAAGCCTCAAAACTCTTATTAATGCAAAATCTGACGGTAACAATACTTTTATACTTGTATCCCATCATGACGTGACAACTCCTGATTGAACTTCGTTTCTCAAGTGTGACTCATTCGTGTTCCCTGAATATATTAATAGATTATCACACACTCTTTACTCCACGGGGCCAGCGACACGAAACAAACCGAACAAAACTACAGAATCACGCTTAATAAGTAAACGAGTCACACCCAACCGACGATACTGCCACTGTGCAACTCATTGGAGCGATCAGCGATGGACAACTGATCTGTGATGCGTCGCTCGTGTATGTGAGTCCGGTCTGGGAAAAGACGGACTGGGGGGGGGGGGGGGGGGGTTAAGGATTTCGAGCACAAGCACCTCATTCACCAAATTTAACAATCTCTTTCTTGACCTATACCTATTCCGAAACCTGTGGAAATTAGTGACTGTAAATTCGTTTTCTTATTGTTTCAGTGAAAGCGTTATGGAGCCATCAAAGAGTTTCTTGCACACATTACAGACTTGCTTTTCAGAGACAGAAAGTGATGAGACGTAGTGTATAGGCCTCACAGGAGTCTAAGGCGGAAAATAAATGCGTTATTCACGTAAAAGTACAGTTTCTTACTGCTAGAGGCGAATTTTCTCCATAATCACCTATAATATATTTATTATACATTTATACGTCACAAAAGCATGCCGTTCGTACTGTTGAAGGAAACTTGTGGTCTGAAGAAAGAGTTAGTCCTTGTTTGAGATCGATGCTTTAAACATTTTATCAGCAGTAGTCACATGGTGTCTATCTGCTCCATTAACGCTCATTTCTAGGAGTTTTATACAAATGGGCTATGAATAGATAGTTGCCTAGCTCGCAAGACCCTAGAGAAAGACATTCGAGCTAGTTTCTGAAGTTAGAAAATTACGTAAACATGCCTCTTTTCCCTGTTGGTGGTTTATTAGTGACTAGGATTTCTTCCACCGTCAGAACGTCAACCAGGCCATTCCATTAGATTGTGCTAGCGCCTTCGGTTACGGGAAGCGTATTTCGTCAGTAAGATGCGAAAAAGGTAGGAACTCAATTTTGCATTGAAAAGAAGCAAGACAGTTTGCACTTATATGTTTCAGTGGGTCGCTTGAAAATGCACTGATGTGTTAGTTTCCGAGAATCAACTTGTGAGTTAGAGCGTTAAATCCACGGTTTAACAATTTTTACCTTTTTTCTCTTTTTCCGCCTGTCAGTGGTGTAAGAAACAAGATTTTACTAGAAATTATGGAACATGATGAAAGGTTTTACCAGGCTGGGTGCAGTACTGCGTATCGCCACAGATATTGCTACCAAGAGTGACACTCTCACCACTAATTAACTAATTAATTAATTATACGCAAATGATGGCTCTCCCGCAACCACGCGGTGCATGCATGGAGCGGCTGACGTAATTCAGTTTAGCGTGCTGTATGATATGTTACCGGAACACAGGTTCGTGTCACGTTATATGTGGGTCTGACATAAATTTATTTTCCAGACAAATTCTCTGAAAATTAAAAACAAGGCCCTGAGCAAAACAGAGGAATCAACAGAATCATTTAAATTTAGTTATAATACATGTTGAAAGCTCAAAGCTTAAGTGGAAGTTTTTTCACTTTTAGTGTCACCTATAATGCCATTAGCAACTGTTATGTCTCACAAACTAGAAAACTGTTCTACAAACAACTCTTCCTAGCGACATGTGACGGTCGAAAAATGGCGAAATTTCGAAAATGGAAACTTGGCGGTCACACACTGTAATTTCAGAGGCCTATAACAATTTCATTTGTTTCGATGGTAGTGGTCTCTTCTTTTTCGAACGGAGTCTAATTTAATCCTTTTCTGTGTCGCCATATCATAAATCTGGTGCTGCAAGAATATATTGCATCGTATTCATACGTTCCGTCTAACAATGACATCGAAAGTATATACTGAAGGAGTAGCTAAATAGGAAGGACAGTTTGTAAGTGTACGTAAACTAAAAAAATTCATACACAAATCATGAAGAATTACTGCTTGTTGATGAAAAATTAACATTTTAGAATGTTAATGGCGTGATGAAAAGTCAGAATGAAATCAGCAATAATATCTGAGAAGGCAAATCACAACTGACGAAACAGAAAGATCATTGAATTCATAAAACTAGCACTGTGTACAGAACGACTGAAGAAACAGAATTTAAGATCATTAAGTAACTAGGTGCAAATTCATATTTTCTGTTCAACGCAGAATAAAGGCAGCCAAATGAACGAATTCACAGAAAGCCTGCAAATCGATGAAGAGCGCCCATGTGGGATTACTAACTGAAGACACTTTACGTGGAAGGAATTTTCAATCCAGAAATAAACTTAGAGTCTACGAGAGAACTGAATGCGTTACAATCATACACTTCAGCGGTCACGAGAAAATAAAGTCCAAATAGCTAAACCTGGTGGGAGTTATACGAACTTAAACATATTCCGGTAAAAACAGGTCTCAGTACATTTGGTGTGAAGTGATTCGCTGGTGGGTATGTTTGGCATTAGTCGTTCTCAAATCCTTGTTCAGACATTGGAGTGGCTTGGAATTTATTTTTTACAGAGACAACGTTGTTATCTGAGCAGTCGTGGAGGCTTACTGGGGCCATTTAACGTATTAACGGTTTTTGTTTATACGTACTTGTAGAACAATTACGTCAAATATGCTCTAAATATAGTAAGTGTACATGCTGTAACTAATTTATAACAGCAGCGATTTGGAAACTGGCAGAACTTTTCTCAATGCGAAGTATTGGAGAGGGAATTTGAAGGATGACGTTATTCCACTTGCCTGTGTTCAAAAGATTTTAATTGCACTGCTAGTTTCGGGGACTGCTCATTCTCAAGTGCATCTATAGCAACAGATGTGCACACATTGTTGTCGTTTTGTGAAACTAATCGCGTGGCATTAATATTTGTGACATGGTACATGACAGCTATGTGTACACATCTGTTACTAAAATGGTAGTTGGAAATGGACAACCCGGAACTAGGAGTGCCAAATAAAATATTTTAAAGACGGCCTTGCGGAATAATATCCTTCTTCAAATTTGTCGAGACTACGGGGCCCACCTACGAGATAACAAAAACAAAAAAGAAGAAGAAGAAGAAGAGAGAGGAGGAATTACCAGGTTCGACATAAGCTCTGCAACTAATGGACACGACTGGGGAGTGTATCTGGAACGGAAATAATGGTGCTGCTTTCGTTCACGTGATCAGAGGTACATTTTGGAGAAAATTTATTTACGGAAATAAATACACACGCTTTCCTGACAAAAAAATACTGCATTCATTACGGCCACAATGACACATCCAGAGAAGCATTATGAAAGACAAGATATGTAAGTGCGAGAATTATTAAATAATGATGCTAACGTCTGGCTCATGTAAACTGATAACTAGAGTAATAAACAGAAGAAGACGTGGAAAAAATTGTTACTTCACGCTCATGAAATGTCAATAAGAGAGGCAATTCCCATTCCGCTCCTGATAATGGAAGGAAGACTAAAAAAATAATAATGAGGGATAAATTCAAATTATTAGTCGATCGAAATGCAAAGTTGAATACAAAATTCAAAATCGCGACAACAGTGCAAGTGAAGTGGAGAGTAATCTGCTGTAAAAGTGCTCTTATGGTGGCCCTTGCTGTGTGCCTGTGTTGGCAACAATTTGCGTGTTGAACGATAGGAAGTGAATATGATGAATCAGGATTCGGTTGTCCTTAGCCAATCAGAGTTCAAAATGGTTCAAATGGCTCTGAGCACTACTTAAACCTAACTAACCTAAGGACATCACACACATCCATGCCCGAGGCGGGATTCGAACCTGCGACCGTAGCGGTCGCGCGGTTCCAGACTGAAGCGCCTAGAAACGCTCGGCCACCAGCGGCCGACCCAAACAGAGTGTTTGTCCACAATTTCATATAGCTAGTAAATAATTTTGACTGGTATTTTGTTCCATTAGGTTAGAATTTAAACACATAATCAGACATTCTTTAAAACCGGAAACAAAACATTGGTGTAGGCTTTTGTAATGACGCTACAAATGAATGTATTATGGCAGTCGCATTTTCGTGTTGTAATTTGTTGGCTTCATCATCTCACAAGCAAAATACCAGGTTCCAGCCAAACCTAAACCTCAGGCATCGCGATATCTATGTGTCAGATCTAACAGGAGCCAAAGAAATACGAAAATCAGTACCAATCATAAAATTTAAAGTAACCAGCTCAGGAAAAATTATTCTGGCGCTCTCAATATCGAAAACAAAATCAGTCAGTTTGTACCGTCTACCTGATGGAAATCATTAGATTCAGCGACGCTCATTAGCCAAGCTACGGCATAATGCACTTCAGCCGTAATCAACATACGCAGCAAAATCAAGCCACGTACCACCCCTCACTTCCCTATAGTCTGCCCACAAAGACCTCTCCCGTTGTGACTCAGTGCCACTCAGCACTGGAGCAACTGAATAACTTTCTCTGTCATGATATCTACTATCTCTTGTCGTCGCCTGAAAGGAGGAGCATCTTACTCAATATACTTCTCACCTCCTCACACAATGATACTCCACCGCTCACTGAATCTACATGTCCTTGTTCATCCCTATTCCGAACCCTTTTGCCCCACGGCTAGTGTTCCTGTAATAACCCTAGACGCAAGACGTGCCCCACGCATCCTTCCTCCACTACACAATCCAGTCTGGTCACAGGCAGGCCTGTCTGTATAAGCAGCCATGGGTTCTATTAACTAAGTTACATCCAATGTGCTGCTTTCTATATGGGTACGACAATCAAGCCTTCATATCACCCAACAGTATCTAGTGGCCCTACCCTTCCCCATCATGTCCCTACATGTTACACAAGCATGACTGCACCTTCTCCCTCCCCTGCCCTGCTATCCCTCCCCCTTTCCACTGCAATCTCCTCCTTACCCCTCCCCCCCTTCCCTCCCCCCCCCCCTCCCCACCGGTGTTTCTCTCATAAGGCGCAGTTGCTCTATGCATTCCAGCCTCAGTGGCTAGGGATAGTTGTCATGTATGTGCAAGTTATGCTTGTGTGAGTTTCCAATTGAGAAGGAGATTTCAGGCTGAAAGCTCAAATGTGCAGCAGTGCTTTTCTTGCAATTGTCTGCAATGCAACGTCTCCTCTAATTCGAGCTTCACTATTAGGCTTACTCCATCAGATTTCACATTTTTCCCCAATCTTCATCAGTTCCATCCCTACGTATTTTTCGTATCTTCGCGAGTTATTTGCAAGTATTTTTACGTAATTTACGTATTTTACTCGGTATGTTACCTTCAGTTATATACCTTAGCTCGTTCTAACTGCGCCAATACAAAACGAACTTCTTATCCACTGCGAGAACCCAATACCACAGATTTTTTTCCCATTGCTGCTTAGTTCCCACCCCCCACAAAGGCCTTACAATTAAGTTACCAATTTCCAGTTGAATTCACTACTTCCACAATCCCCTCTATCCAAATTTCGCCGGTCCAGAGCCCTAAACAACCCAGTCCTGCAAATCCTGGCTAAACCTCTTTGAAATACCTCCTCCCCATCCATAAAATTCTCCTGCTTTGCAATCCCAAGTTCCTGCATACCATCTCAAAAACTGACACGCTTGTCCTCCAGATACTAGAGCAACATGCACACATAAACTCTCCAACCTGTTCACTTCCCACTCCCACCTTAATCACTGTCCATCACATCTGCAACACCCTCAGAATCGCCCCATATCCCTTATTAGTCCACGGACCCTTCCACACGAACCTACTACCTTTACCACAGCCTCAGAATAAACCTCACATCATTGAACCTAATCCAGAACATAAACAGGTGTGAAACACAGTTACTAACCTTTCCCTCAAATGCCTTAGTCTCACAGAAGTATCAATCCTTTCCAAAGGCCTTGCTTTTTGCCCCACTCCCAAATTCAATCGTGGTGGACCTGTTAAAGACCTTGTATCCTTCTCCTGTTCCCTACAGCGAAAACACTTTTTTGGCATCAACCCTACCAATCAGACTCAACATAAATCCAATGTTTAATGATGTCTGACTGAGTTCAGCGATATACCATCGTTCCCCGCAAATCACACCCTGTTAATGTCCATAATTTCATAACCGTCTTACTGTCATTAACGAAATCCCCAATAGTACGACTAACTTTACATCTTCAGAAAGAACCACAATGCACCACCTAAAAGCTGATCCAATCTTATAGTCGTACCTGCCAACAAGGGCTCCACCAGGGTGATTTTGAATCGGGGGGATCGCCTGGTGGAGGGGTTCTGCCAGATGTCAGTTTCGTCCACCTACAAACCCAGACACAATGGTTCCATTCCAGGTATCCAACAGGATGTCCAACTGCGCATCCTGTTGGCCCATTCCACAAACTCTCCCTTGAGTCTCTTTCTTTACCCCTACCCCATCCCACACTACTACATTCTACATGCTTCTTAAAGTCCATAAACTCGACGACCCAGGATGGGACTCTGGCCAGTTGCTGTACCCTCAATGATCGAATCTCTGCTATTGTGGATAAACACCTTTACCTGTAACATACGAAAACAACAATTTCCTCCACCGACGCTCCACAGTTCCTGTGCCCATGGTGCCCTGCTACTCACTACTGAGACTACCTGCGTTTACACATACATCCCTAGTGCTACTTTCTCGGACCTCTACTAACTCCAACTACAACCACCTTCTTGGTCACCATGACTAATTACAACCTCACCCACAGTTACATCACCTATCACCTGTAATTAAAAAAAGTATAATGATGATCTCCCCATTGGCAAAAGATTAAGGAACTGTCTCTCATTCGGATCTCTGGGAGGGGACTGCCAAGGAGGAGGTGACCATGAGAAACAGATTGAATAACTAGCGAAAGGATAACGCTCTACGAGTTGGGGCGCGGAATGTCAGAAGCTAGGACGTGGTAGGGAAACTAGAAAAACTGAAAAGGGAAATGCAAAGGCTCAATCTAGATATAGTAGGAGTGAGTGAAGTGAAATGGAAAGAAGACAAGAATATCTGGTCAGGTGAGTGCAGGGTAATATCAACAGCAGCATAAACTGGTATAAAAGGAGTAGGATTCGTCATGAATAGGAATGTACGGCAGAGAGTATGTGTTCAGTGACAGGGTTCTTCTTATCAGAATCGACAGCAAACCAACACCAACAACGAGAGTTCAGACATAAATATCGATACCGGAAACTGAAGATGAAGAAATAGAGAAGATATATGAGGATACTGAAAGGGTAATACAGTAAGTTTGAAGTACTCTAAGGCTATAGATATAACAATAAGAAATAGCTCAGCAGGCATTTCAGCTGAAGGGCAATGGACATCTCTAAAGAGGGCAATCACAGAAGTTCGAAAGGAAAACATAGGTAAAAGCACGGTAACTGCGAAGAAACCATGGGTAACAGAAGAAATACTGCAGTTGTTAAACGAAAGAAGGAAATGCAGGGAAATTCAGGAATACAGAAGTATACATCGCTGTGGAATGAAATAAACAGAAAGTGGAGGTAACCTTAGATGAAACAACTGTATGAAAAATGTGAACAAATAGAAAAAGGAAGGATTTTTGGAAGGACTGACTCAGCATAAGGAAGTCAAAATAACTGTCAGTGAAGTTAAAAGCAAGTATGGTAACATTAAGAGTCCAATGGAAATTGCGCTGTTACATACCGAAGAGACAGCGGGTATGCAGGAAGAGTACATTTAAGGCCTCTGTGAGGGGGAAGATTTATTTGATGTTATAGAAGAAGAAACAGGAGTCGATTTGGAAGAGGTAGAACATCCAATATTATAATCAGAATTCAAGACAGCTTTGGAGGACTTAAGATCCGATAAGGCAGAAAGGATCTATAACATTCCATAAGAAGCTCTAAAATCGTTGGGGAAGTGGCGAAAAACGATTATTGACCTTGGTATGTAAAACGACCGAGAACGAACGCTCAGATTAGAAAAGGTGTAAGGCAGGCATAGAGTGTTTCGCACCTATTGTTCAATCTACACATCGAAGAAGCAATGAGGGAAATAAAAGAAACACTCAGGAGTGGGATTCAAATTCGACGTGAAAGGATATCAATGATACAATTCGCTGATCATATTGCTATCCTCAGTGAAAGTGAAGAAAAATTACAGGATTTGCTGAATGGAATGAACTGTCTAAAGAGTATAGAATATGGATTGACAGTAAATCGAAAAAAGACGAAAATAATGAGATATAGCAGGACTGAGGACAGCGGGAAACTTAACATCAGGACTAATGGTCACGGAGTAAGTGAAGTTCAGGATTTCTACTACCTAGGCAGCAAAGTAACCAATGACAGAAAGAGCAACGAGGATGTCAAAAGCAGACTAGCAGTATCAAAATGAACATACCAGGCCAAGCGAAGTGTGCTAGTATCAATCAAAGGCCTTAATTTGAGGAAGAAATTTCTGAGAAAGTATGTTTGGAGCACAGCCTTATATGGTAGTGAAACATGAACTGTGGGAAAACTGGAACAGAAGAGAATCGAAGCATTTGAGATGTGGTGCTACAGATGAATGCTGAAAATTAAGTGGACTGATAAGGTAAGAAATGAGAAGGTTCTGCACAGAACTGGAGAGGAAAGACATATGTGGAAAACACTGACAAGGAGAAGGGACAGCATGATGGGACATCTGTTAAGGCACCATAGAATGACTTCCAAGGTACTAGATGGAACATCAAACCAGACACAAGACTGATGACTGAAAGGGAAAAAAAGAAAGCATCACCGACAAAACTAGTCAATGGTACAGCAGTGAACACCTGCATGACACCATCCTGATACTGACTGTTCATGGACCACGAGAAGAATCCCTCCTAATCACCCACAACCTGAAACGCCTCATCTGGCTCTAATCTCGGCTGAAGGTGAGGGCAATCTATCCACATTACTCTAGAATCTCAACACCGCTTCCCTCATATCCTTGACCTGGTCCTCCAGAATGAAACACTCTGTCTTCCAGAATGTTGACCTCCATCGTAGAGATGGCTACATCTATACCTCTGTCCACATCAAACCTTCTGAACACTAACAATAATATCACCTCGACAGTTGCTACCCATTCCACAACAAGAAGTCCCTTCCATATAGCCCAGACTCCCATCGTCGTCACATACATAGTGAAGAAATGTCCCTCTCAGAATATTCCTAGGCACTTACTGAGCCCTTCATGCATCGAAATTACCTTTCCAACCTTCTACAGAAAGAGATCTCTCATGCATTGTTTCTGGAGTCATATCTGCCTTACACATTTCCACCATCTGGCTGCAAAGGAACATTCCCCATGTGACTCAGTACCAGCCAGGACTGGAGATAATGAACCACATTCCCCACTGGGACTGTGACCTCCTCCTCATTTGCCCTGAAGTGAGAAATGTTCTACTTGTAATCCCGCTGGCCTCAACCCTCGCTAAATCCTGTCCTTCACCTGCCTATCCCTTCGCTGCTCACGCTCCAACAATACACAACCTTCTATTCACCATCTCACCCACTAGTCCTGTTTTTCCTCCCTTAATTCTCTTCTTTTCTGCTCCCATTGCTCACCCCCTCCATCGAACCTGACTGCACATAGCAGCCCAACACTGTCCCTACTACAGCCCTGCATGCTCCCACAAGCAGAACAGCACCTTCCCTACCCCTATCCATCCCAGCTTCCGCTTTACACCCACCACCCACAGATTGGTTCTCCCATCTGAAGCATTGTTGTATGCAGTCCTGCCTCTGTGGGCTGAGAGAGTGTTTACGTGTATTTAAGTTGTCCTCATGTGAATCTGTGTGTGTTTTCTACTATAAAAGACATTTAGGCTGAAAGCTCAAATACATAGAATTTTTACGGTTATGCCTGTTTGTGACTCTATACCTCCTCTGTATGGTGAATAGCAAAAGCTGTTGTCAAGTCTTCGAAGTAACACCCGAAAAACGAATCAAGATAATCACGAGATTGATGGCTGCAGTTATGCAAGTGTCGATGTATCTTACTGTCTACTCTTGGAGTTCATAGGGGCCTGAGGATGGCATTCGTGAGATTAAGTAAAACAATTTTACCTTAGCAGTCACTTTTACGTTTGTTATTATGACATTTGTGTGTGTGTTGTGCTATGATGTTTTGGAGGAACTTGTGGTACTGTCTCCTGTGGTCACAGGCTCCTTTCACTGTTGTAACACATCACATGTTTACTGTCATATTTCGTAAGCAAATATGGAGATTCCGAAACTGGTCATCTAAATAAAATAACTGCTGACAACATGTAGCTGTCGGTCGATTTTCATTTAGTACAGATCTGACCATCAAAGCTGATTGGCTTAAATGTATTATCTGTAGCCATTGGTTGCATGAAAGTTGTACAAAATTCGATAGCACTTGTGTCATATATAGGAAATTTGATAAGCGAAAAAAGAGATAAGAAACGAATTTTCAGTTTTCATTAGTTTCATAATTCTTAAATGTTACCAGTTTGAACGGTGAAGGGCATTGTAAAGACTTTTGTCGGGGACTGAACGGTTATTCCTTTATTTTCAATGTCTCCTACGATTTATTTCATGTTGTAATCAATAACACTTTTGAATTTGTTGCCTAGTGATCACCATTCCTTGACAATTTTCAGGAACTGGTCCTATGAATAAAGCAAATACATTTGGTACTACATAATTGAGTGTCTTTTTAATAATTATAAAATGGCTGGTGTGTCCCAGAATGGTATTATAAGGGAGGTGGTCTATCTCTTACGGAATTACCCTATGCATTAACAGTCCATATCAACAACTGTAAATGCGCCAGATTTTCCCGAAGGGCTGATGGATAAATAAGGTTCTTAAAACAGCGTTGTCTGTATAAAAAATAGAGGCATCTACGGTTATTAATGGCCACTGTGACTGTCCACCACTCACATACGAACTGCTGTTTCCCACTGAACGAAGCATGATTAACTTTAAATGCTGCCACTAAACAGAGAATTACATACTGTGAATTGGAATTCATAATGTACATAGATATTAAGTCCTCCTGAAAACACAACCACAGTACAGTGAGGTCAATACTGAGTTGTCTATATGCATTGCTTCTAGTTACCACAAAGACAACTGCCACGGTTTTTTTCGTTGCTAGAATGCTACTTATACTAGAAATGTCTTAATATATTTTTGCCTTAGTATTGTTATGGTTTCGTAGCTGTGTACTGTGAAAAAACTCTTTCATTTGTGGTCATCATATTTATTTCTCTCTATGAAGGAACGGAAGACATGATGAAACTGTAGCTGATCTTAACTACAATTTATGGACAAATTTTGTTAAATCTTAACCGTTACTACTATGGTAAAAAGTGGAAAACCATTCAAAACACAGTTGAAAGTATAGCTACCTATTGCCTAACCCAAAATTCAAGTTTACACCACTAGTTGGCGATGCACTCGCCAAAATCATCCAAGATGATGGTGGCAAGAAATTAAAAAAATGCAAGATGGTGAAAGTAGGAAATAGAAACAATGCAAAAAGTTGGTGGCGGTGGTTGCAGTTCCTTTAATAAAGCGGAAGCGAGAAATAGTTGTAGTTTGTGCCTCCTCTCCATCCCTCACCCATCTGCCTCTACCGAGCGAGGTGGCGCAGTGGTTAGACACTGGACTCGCATTCGGGATGACGACGGTACAATCACGCGTCCGGCCATCCTGACTTAGGTTTTCCGTGATTTCCCTAAATCACTCCAGGCAAATGCCGGGATGGTTTCTCTGAAAGGGCACGGCCGACTTTCTTCCCCATCCTTCCCTAATCCGATGAGACCGATGACCACGCTGTCTGGTCTCCTTCCCCAAAAACAACCAACCAACAATCTGCCCCTACTCATTACCGTCCCATTATGCGCCGCACCCCTCTCCAACCAATAGCAGCATCATCGGTAACAGTTAGAGTCAATGACAGTATAGTATTTTAATGGGCAGTAAAATGAAAACACACTGTACCTCCAGAGCAGGCATCTTGGCTGTACTCAAAAGTAAACAATTCATCTTTGTCTTTGTACTATGACCAAAAGGATTTATCCACAAAATTACGTAAACCACATATCTTCCGTTATCTTCACACCTATAAGGGTCAGCAAAACACACACACACGCAGTATGTTTATACAACGAACTTACAGGGTAAGAAGCACTAGTGGATGTATAAATTTCAATTTCCTTATCATAGACGGTGTAAGGAACAACGGAGCCTCAGATTATTTTCCGCATATAAATTGTTGTATGACGCTCGTCAATCATGGAAATGTTTGTTGTAAGTCGAGAAATTTGCAAAAATGCGTCATTGGAAGGAAAAAACGCAATTTTTATGTAAAGTGTCATGGTGTTATTTTCCTCGTATTAGATATTTTCCGTAACAATATGGAAATTGTTCTACTACGCTTGTCAAGTGTCTCAACGTCCTTTCCACTTCTAAAATGTCTGGAAATGTAGTTAAGCAACATAAAAATGCTGTGATTACGTCAAGTGTCAAAATATTATTTTTCTACACACACACACACACACACACACACCAACCAAAATGGATGGCTAAAGTACCACTCTCCAAATCAGTACTTCAATGATATTTTCATGGCAAAAATCGTGAGGCTAAATGTAATATGCTAAAACAGGCAGTTAATCTTTCGAGTTAGGCTTCAATCAGGCAACAAAGAAAAATTAACATAACTAAGATCATAATTAGAGAAAACTTATTTAGGCTAAAATGCTGTGTAAAGCAGGAAAACACACAGATAGGCAATCACAATTACTGCCAGGTACTTAATTAACGTAATTAATTGTATTATTCAGGCCAGAACTTGGCGTAAAACAATGCACGTCCTAAAATTTAATTATTCAACATTTAAATGGTTCTGTGAACACTGTAATGTATTACAATGGTACATCCATGAGTAAAATACATGAAGGGTATTGTCACGTCGATCTGTGGACATGTTATTATTGATTCACAGAGCGCAGCTTTGGTTTTTAGATTTTTAACAGAATTTCAGTTACGTTCCAGTATAGTAATACCCAATTCATGGGGGGGGGGGGGGGGGGACACGAAAGCAATGCATTATACAATGGACTATGATAGTTATAAGTGAGTCTAGTTGAGGTTATGCACAATAACACCTTTCGACGAAGTCTGCTATATCTATCGATCGGAACTATGGCTCCAAGACAGTGTAAAAGTGTGTTTCACGTAACCAGCTACCAAATAACACCAAAATAAAATTACAATATATGGTGTAAATAAACACACACTCCCATACAACACAGCCAAAAGGCAAACAAACTGACGAAACACGGATTCATGAAAGAGGAGAAACTAGAGTTTTGACATGTTTTGTTGCGATGTGTTGTTTAAACTACACATTTTCGTAATAATTCTGCGTTGCTTATATTTAGCAGATGATGCCCAAAGACGATGCTGGAATCAGACTGCAATGAAATGTAGCCAAAGATGATGAAACGAGATGGAGGTGGAAGGTCGATATGTCTAAATTATATTCTATAGCACCACACACACACACACACACACACACACACACACACACACACACATACATAAAGGTTGCCTGTCACAATTCACAAGTATAATTACAAACTTCTGAACACAGACATACATCCAAATATGGCTGCAAAATAAAACTGTCTTATTTATTCCGTAAGATTATAAAAATACACTTGGCATGCATAATAACTAAAGACAAAAACTAATTGACTGACCAGCAGTTGTTAACAACCAACATTCTGCTGTTGTACCACACTCTGCAAGTACAATAGGCCTTCAGATTAAAAATTTCCACACAAAAATTGTGTGCATTACTTATTAAAATTCACATAGGTCACTTATTGACTTCACTGAAATAAAATATACATTAATAAATGAGCTGTACCATACAATAAATTCTTCTAAATACATAAAAACTAGTTGTATAACACTGCAGAGCACCCATGAGGAACTAAGACTGACTTAACGTACAGCTTACAACGCATTTGCGATGACCATTAACAAAATAAAGAATGTTACTCCTACAATGCTGCCATTGACAACATTTCATAAAAACCTGTTTCAGCTTCTTCATCATTCATCCATACATCTCTAGATGCTTGTAATGCATTTAGCATAGTACTACAATCAGTATGTCTACCTCCAGCCAATACTTTTTGTTGCTCGATCTAACAATAATTTCTCAATAAAACTCCACCATAGCCGGCCCCAAGCCCAGTTGCGAAAGGAGAAGGTGGAGGAGTAACACCCTGTTAAAAAACCTTGGTTCACCTGGCCCAGGTGATAGTACTTCGTGAGGGCCCCTCAACGGCAGCGATGGCTGAGAAGATGGACTTCAGTAGGCTGGAGCTGGCGGAAGAGGCTGTCTCTTGTCCAAGGCCAAAATGGACAGAGGGCGCGACGGTTCCGCATGTTAATGGCGGCACCCCGACAGCGTCCGTTCCACATGTTAGTGGCGGCTGAGTAGGTAATGTTCCAGGCTAACAACCAGGTCTTACTTTGTGAATTCAGGGATGACTTTGGATTCCCTACTCTTTACAATTTACAGCTTCAAGTCACACAATGGAGATTTCGCACGATGGAGGCTCTACCCCAGTAACTCTGATGAGGAATCCACCATTACATCATGTAACGCAATGGGACCTAGTTTTCTGGGGAGTCACAACATTTGCGGTGAAGAAGAGATGGAATATATTGAAAAGCCTTCCAAGTATCAGCTGAAGAAGAAGTACTACTTTGGAAAATTATATGTAAATTCTCTTCCGAAAATTGGGAAACAAAAAGAATTATAATTATTGCTGCAGAAGAACGATATACTAATTATAGCAGTCCAGGAAATACGATTCTTAGATGAGAATGTAGTTGATACACAACATTACAGAATTTATAATGGAAACCATCAGGGAGAATAATGGAAAACATGTCGATGTTTGGAACAGTATTTTACAGAAACAAAAAAACATTGTAGACAGTGTAATAGAATTTAGATCGACTTCAGAAAGAATATCCCTGTTAACAGTAAAGTGAAAGAATAAAAGTTTCACCCCCATAAACTGTCATGCACCTATAAATGCTAAGAACAGACGAAATATGGAGAATGTAAATCAATTCTGGGATCTTTTAGAATCTGAAATTTCTATCATACCTAAAAAGAAAGTTAAAATACTTCTTGGTGACTTCAATGCGCAAACTGTGAGGGAAAAGAAATTTAGGACTATTGTAGGTGAATATCCAGCAGACTCAAGAACAAACAGAAATGGTGAAAGACTGATCAATATGTGCAAAACGTTCCAGTTAAAACTCATGTCCATACGTTTCAGCAAACTACCAAGAAAAACCAAAACTTGGAGATATTCAAATCCAAACCTAGGAGAATTTCAACTGGATCACGTAGCCATATCTAAAAGGCCTATCACGGAAATTAGGAATGTTAAAATAGGAATGGGAAATTCTATGAAGTTCATTATCTCTCTAAGATTAAAATAAAATTTCTCGCATCTAAAACAAGATAGGTGACCAAGAAAGTGATGAGATACAACACCACTACAGCTAATATTACAAATGAGAATACAGAAAAAATTTAGAGAAGAAACAGAGACAACTAAAGGAGGTGATTGAACTACAGATGCAAATAACGCAAGCAGCACAAAAGCTTTAGAACTGGCCAAGAATAAAACGAAGACATGATGGAATAAGGAGAGTGAAGAAGCACTAATACAAAGAGCTCAAAAATGGAGGAAATGGAGATGTTCGAAAAAAGAGGAAGTCCTTGAACAATTCAGACAACAGAGAAAAGAAACATCAAAAATACTCCGTAAGATCAATAGAAACTTCGAAAATTCTCAGCTTATTGAAATAGAAGACAGTTTCACCAAAAATAACACTAGAAATTTTTAGCAAACTTTTAAACACGTATGTATAGGATATCAGGCACTACTTGTTTCAAAGAAAAATGGCAAAATGGGATTAAATAACAAAGAAAATTGTGAAATTTTAGGAAATTTTTTGAAAAGTTGTTAAACTCTCCATTTACAACAGATAAATTAGAATTTCCAGTGAGATCTCATAAACTATAGGAAGATATCCCACCAACAGAGTTAGAAATTCATGAACACATCAGAACACTCAAAAACAATAAAGCAAGTCGTGAAGACTCCATTACAGCAGAATTATTGAAGTTGTCAGAACAAAAAATCATAAAGGATCTACAGCTGTTTTTGAGAACATTTGGAAAACTGGAAATATTCCAGCTGAATGGAAAACAGCATTAATCCACACACTACATAAAAAGGGGGAGAAACGAAATGTCAGTAATTACAGAGCAGCGTCACTTTTGCCAGTGGGATGCAAAATATTATGAAAAATTCTAATGAACAGAGTGGTAGATACTTTAAACAAACAACTGGGAGAATATCAGGGTGGTTTTCGAAACGGAAGATCCTGTGCAGAACAAATGTTTAACTTGAAGTCAATAGTTAGCCGTATAATGTTAACCAGCAAACCAATAATACTGTCATTTATTGATTTCAAGGAAGCATTTGGTTGTGTAGACAGAGAAACAATAGATAAGGCCTTTAGTGAATTTAGTGTTAAATCAAAATTAGCAAATATAATTCGTGAAACAGTAACAGGTACAATATCTAAGGTCAAATTTATGGGATTAGTATGTCAGCCATTTGAAATAAAAATTGGTGTTAGGCAAGGTGATGTTTTATCACCTTTACTGTTTAATTGTGTTCCAAAAAAATTGTAAGAATCTGAAATTTGGAGCTAAAAAATCACAAAAGTGGACCAATAACTGTGCGAAGGAAAACAAATGGAATTAACGTAAAGTGCTTGGCTTTTGCGGATGATTTTGCAATACTTTCAGAAAATCTGACAGAAACAGTTATTCGAATAAACCTTCTGAAGAAAAAAATAGCAAACAGAACTGGTCTCAAAATTTCAACTGAAAAAACAAAATTGATACAAATATTAAAAAACTGCGCCAAAATTCATAGAAACACAGGCAGCTAAAATAGTGTAAATAAATTTAAATATATTGTAGAAACTATACAACAGAATGGACTAGAAAAATTTGCAATAGATTTAATAGTTAGCAAAGTTGAAAGAGAATATGGTTTAACCAAAAATATTTACAACAAGAAATTTATATGTAGAAAAACAAAACTAAAACACTACACCACAGTGGTATGACCAGAATGTTTATATGGATCTCTATGCCTAACGATGAACTGTAAGATGGGCAAACTAGAGGTAGTGGAAAGAAGGATTATTAGAAAAATAATGGATGCAATAAAAACTGCAGATGGTTGGAAAAGAAGGAGTAATGAAGGGAACCACAGAAATATACAGAAAATATCTGAAGTAATGGCCAAACGAAGTTTAACCTTTTTCTAACACCTCTATGGAATGGATGGAAATAGGCGAACAAATCAAATACTCATGTATTTCTGGAAGAAGGAATCGACAATAGCATGGATGATAGAAGTATGGAAAGATCTAGAGAGAAACAACATCAAAGAATCAGAAATAGCAGAAAGAAACCGTTTTAAAAATAAAATACTAAATTTGAAAGGCTTTCAAAGCAGAAGAAATAAAAAAATCGGGATCAACCTAGTTGGTCAATCGATTGTAAAAAGAAAAAAAAATTGCCCAATAAAATCCTATGTGTAGGAGGAGTTCTTTCCTCAAGTATGATCACGTTATGTAGTCTTGTTTCAACCAGTAACTTAGCAAAGATCAAACTGAATGGAGTTTCAACATTATTTATCTATGATCTTCATTTATCTGAGTAAGATTTGATTCTCTCAGAGACAACTTGCCGTACTGTACTTGAGTCTTTCACTTCATTTTGCACAATCAGTAATCAGTGCATCTCGAAACCCCATTTCAGTAGACATTATTTCGTTATCATGTCAGCTGCTGTCTAACGCTTTTGAAGCTACCAAATAAACCTACGTGAGAATGGCTCTTTCAGCTGATTCGGTTTATTCCAGTCGACACACCTGATACATGCTGGCGATTCATTCATGAATGTCTTCCAAAACTGAACATCATCTACTCGTTGTAATCATCCTCTTCTTCATTTCGTTCCTTTCCTTTAGTTCAGCATCATATTCGTCATCATAATAATTGTTCACCTCCTTAAATGTTTCCAACTTCTTCTTTCATTTATAAATGAAAGCGACTCTCTTCAGCTACAACTTCTTTATGCTACTGCTGTTGGCCTGTTTATCTTCTTCTTGCTCTTTTCCTTTCAATATTATCTGCTCCGGTACCTCTAGTGGTTACGAAATGCATTTCAATTCTTTCTACAGCAGATACCCAGTTTCTCGTTACCTGTTTTGTCTTTGCAAGAGCTTCTTGTAGATATTTAATCGAGATTTCGAGAAAAACTGAAGAATTTTTTTTTGTATTTATTACCAGGCTCTGCTGCTTTAAGACCTGAAATTGAGAATACTGTTGATTACTGCAAAGAGTTATCGTAGGAGACTACATTAATAACGTATTTAAGATTCTAATAAATATTAATTCACTGTTTTTGTTGTGTATAATACCAATAAATTTGAAAATAATGTTTCCTTAGATACTTAAACTGCGAAATTATGTGTAACTATAAATTTTATTATCAGCAGAATCAGTTTCCATTTTTCCACGGAATCTCTGTAGCGTTCTTCAGTAAAAAAGCAGCAAGTTATTTTTCTTCTTCTTTGATGTGTGCTTCTTTTGCTGTTGTGCCTCTGTCTTCATTTTGCAGTTCCTCATGCTGCTGTAACAAGGAAAATTCGATTTTGTGCTGCAACAAATCACAAAAACTTGTAATCAGTGTCCAGACATCATCATTCAATATTCGGTTACATATGAGCGTTGTCCCATACGTCGCAGCTGTGGCTATGTTACAGCCAAACTGCAATAATTTCCCAACCAAAAATTGCAGCATTTTAAAATTAATATGGGGTGTGTAGACCCTTCACCTTTATAACAGCTTTAACTGTGTTCAGAATGCTTTCAGTTTGCGAAAACGGCTGCTCCATTGGGTTCAGTATGAGCCAATGGATAGGCCAGTGCATTTTAGAAATGCTATTGGCCCCAAAACATTGTGAAATGGTGACAATTACGGTCTCTTAATTTAACCAGTAAGGAAAACCGGAATGACCTGGACCAGCGGAGATTTTACACACTTCATTCACTGGTGGAACACAAATTTCTTTTACATAGCCTCAGTCACATAGCAGTTAATTAAGCTTTTTTATTTTTAAATTAATTGAAAGGTTAAACAATGAGAAACTCATTTAAAATTCAATGACAATTTAAATAATTCACAGAAATTTGAAGTTAACTTCAACCCAAGATGACTTAATATTCTTAAATCAAGAAACGCCCTACGTAAGGTACAGAAGTTATAGACGTAATAAAGGCAGATGTAAATCTGACCAACAGCATCAGAACAGGCAGAACGTCCTTAATTTCCAAATCGTGAGAATAAAATATGATTCAAACTTGACTGATTAAAAAGAACTTAAAACCACACTTAAAACAATGAAAAACAATTAACAAAAGTATCTACACACTATAATCTTAAAACCAGAAAAAAACATCAGTTGACGATTTAATACATTTTCAAGTAATACAGGAATAATTAAGTTAAAACAGATTAAGGTATATGTTGGGGTCCCAACGCACATCAAAATTTGCTTTAGGGGAAGGCCACAAGCTGACGGGTACTAATTCAGAATTATTCCAAGTATAAATTTAACGTGAATGGGGACATTAAGTAGTGCCACGGCGGTTGGAGGAAACAACGCGAAATACAGAGGGGGGCGAAAGCTGCTGAACGTATGCACTCCAAATGACGTAAACAGCTGCCTAGGTAGTCCGACGAGGTATGAGTAAGTAAGGCCTGATCCTTGGTAACACGTACCAGCAGTTGAGTACAGTAGATAATTAACGACAGTTTCCTGCAGCACAAATAATTTTCACTAAACAAACTTCCAACACACATCCATGCATCAAGTAACTCTTAGGGTACAGCTGATTATTTGAGCTCTTACCAAAAACAATGATTACTTAACTGCTTTTTAATAAGTTAATAACATTCAAGAAACCAACTACAACTATTATATAAAGAATAATATCAGCAATAAGATAGTAATATCAGAGAAATTTCGCTTTCTAGAAAACCATTAAAGCACCGACAAGGACACTCGCATGGCATTCAGGTCAACAGTCCATAGCCGTCAGAGAGAACGAATATGTCCTGGAACAGACTAAAATTTATCTAAGGAATTTAAATGGAAGAGACGCACTATGTAATTTCTTGGACAACGTAGGCCTTCAGCATTAGTTTCACAGAATCAAGAACAACAAAAGTAAATCATAAATATGCCAATAAAATAGCAAAAAAGACGCACATTCTGGCCTGAACAATTAATCACCCGTGGTAACTGGTCATACTGAACATTTCACTGCGACTTCAATTGAAAATTACATGATCAATCATTTACTTTAAAAATCAATAGACTTGAGGGGAGGTGGACAAGAGCAGCAAACGCATATACTAATTGAGCAGTGGTAAAAATTGCTGTTTTGAAGAGCGCGCCGCAGTGCGTAGTGTGAAGCGGTCGCCCTCCGTTTCTGGCGGTGGCGCCGCTGTGGTAATTGCAGCTTTGGCGTCTCCCTCTGGTGGAAAAGGGAAAAGGTTGCCTGTTCACGTGTATATAGGGGGCGCTATAAGCTCGCCAGGAAGTGTCAGTCAGTCGGAGGCAGTTGGTCAGCTAGGACAGTCTGTCAGTCTGGGCGAGTCTGGTCAGTTGGTCAGCCAAGTTAGTCTGGGCCTGTCTCTCGTCCCCATTGGTGAGGCGGTTAGTGTCTGTCGGCCGTCCGGAGTGCTAGTATGTGTTCGGCCGCCAGTCTGCTCGAGTTTGTTCAGGCAACGGTCATTGGCGGTTGGATCGATCGGTTGGTCGGTCGCGCACTGGGACACGCCTGGAGCGTCGGCGGGCGTGACGTCGCCACGGCAGTCCAGTGGGCCGCGCCGTATAGTGAGGGGTAGTGGCTTCGCGGCCGACACGAGAGCAACAGGAGTCAACCCACGACATCGGTCTGGCCGAGGCGATCTGCGACGCCGTGAGACGGGAGTTCGGCGCGCCTTCCTGCGTCCGTTGAAGCGGCTGGCAGCGGACGGTTGGGGGAGAGCGATTTGGGGGTGGTGCACCAGGTCTTTGCCAGAAATCGCAGTTATTAGAAGTTAAGTGATTAGTGATATGTTGTTTCAGTTACTTGTTAAATTCTACTTGTGTTCTTGGTCATTCTCGTCCCCAGCTTGCTCGTCTGTCTCTCGTCCGCATTTGTTAGGCAGTTAGTGTCTGTCTGTCTGTCGGTCTGCCGTACGTTAATAGCTGCCTGTGTCATGTTTGTCGGTTTCGGTGTTAACGAATTTATTGCTTGAAGTGTAACGGCCGAATTCCTGAAATATGTTTCTATCTTGCATATCATCTTTCGAGGTGGTATATGTGTAATGTAGAGCATGTGGTACATTTTATGTAAGCGTGCATTTTATGGGTTTCATTTAAATAGTCATTTTAGGTTATAAGCTTGCCACCCTTCCACCGTAAGAGTCCTTCAAAAAGAAAACAGAAACAAATTGCACTTTCGGTGGCAAATGAATTGAGGGTGTACCATTTCCATTCCTCTTACGGGGTGCGTAGTTTACATCTTTGTGTGAGTTGTTAAAATATTTTTGTTTAAAGTAATCTGGTGTGTTGCAGATTTGCACCAGTGTACTCTTTCAGAGGATGTAGTGAGCGCCCATGACTACGGCCCTGTTGAAAGGGAGCACGCAAGCTTCCCAGCCAGAAGGCTCCTACTGTTAATATTGTTCTTTGCCTCTAAATAAAACTGTAACTTGGTATTTCGAGGGTGCTTTTCTGCTTATAATTTTAAATCTGTTTTGAAAAGGCTTTTAGGAATAAAGGTCACATTTGTTAAATTGTGACTTGATATTTCGAGTGTGCTTTTCTGCTTATAATTTTAGATCTGTTTTGGAAAAGCTTTTAGGAATAAATTCACAGTTGTTAAATATAATTTTCCATCAGTTACTTCCTGGCAACTACTTCCACGCTCACCTAGTGTGATTAAATGTGTCAATGCTCTTGATGAATCGCCAGTAAATAAAGTAAATTCTTTAAGAAAAGATTTTGAAAGTAAATTCACGGTTCACTAATGCACACCGTCAACCTTAAAAATAAGCTTTCTTCTGGAATACGGGGTTTAACACTGGATAAAGGTTCACAAGCACAAAAGATACATAAGGTTAATACATAAATTTGGAAATTTGTGGTAAGGTCTTATGAGACGAAACTGCTGAGGTCATCGGTCCCTAAGTTTACACACTACTTAATCTAACTGAAACTAACTGACGCTGAGGACAACACACACACAAACATGCCCGTGGCAGGACTTGAAACTCCGATGGCGGGAAGCCGCGAAAATCGTTACAAGGCGTCTGAGACCACTCGGCTACACCATGTGCCCAGGTTAATACTGAAAACAAATTACAATGAGATCAGCCAATGAATCAGTCTAAAATGTCTACCAGATCTTGCAATCACATTACCCTTCGCTTACCATGGAGACACGGGCATCCCTACCCAACTAACATAAGGAACACTGCCCTGACAGCTCGATGCCCTTCTGCTAAATCACAGCACAAGCCACGTCGGTACTCGATAACTTATAAAGGGTAACATGACCCCAATATTGATCGCCCGCCAACAGCTAACACCATCCCCCCTGCGGGTCCGGGGGTTAGAATAGGCCCGAGGTATTCCTGCTTGTCGTAAGAGGCGACTAAAAGGAGTCCAACCCCCTCAAGGGGGTAGTTAGCGCCTGCGTCCGGAGACGGACGGTTCCACGACCTATATTTGTGGTTTTTTTGGTTTTTCACTTCTCGTTTCTTCCTTCCTTTGGTTGGTTCCTTTCTTTGTTCTTCTCCATCTCATTGTCTTCCTTACTCTTTCCCTTGCCTTCTTCTCCTTGCCTTCTTCTCCTTGTCTTCTTCTCCTTGCCTTCTTCTCCTTGCCTTCTCTGGTCTCCGCCTCGGCGTTTGAGACAGTCTGTCCTCTCTCTTCTTTTTCCTCTTCTTCCTTCCTCCCTGTGCGCGCCTGAAGGCCGACCCACGCGTTCGCACGCGTAGCCGGTGACGGGGTAACGCGTAATTCCCCGCCCTGGGTAGACAAGTAAGGCACGCACGTACCCCCTGGTAAAGGCCAGGCCCAGAGAGGGGTGATTGCCTGAGCTGATACCTTCTGACCATGCCGATTGGTCCCTCCGTCTGTTTCTCGGGAGGTGTGACCTGAGGTGTAAACATTCACCTAAGGCGGGAGTGCCCTCTGAGAGGGTCCCCATAAGGAAGGAGCGCACCATCGGAGACGCTGGCAATCATGGGGGATTCCTCCGCAATGGATTTTTCTTCTTCTTCTCTCTCGACTTCTGCCCACAAACGGAAACTTGACCAGCCACCAGTGACAAAAGTACTACCGCCTGCCCCACAGTTCCTCGTCGTTTCTCGATCTGAGGACGGAAAGGATTTTTCCTCTGTCAACCCTTTCGTTATCCAGAAGGGCGTAGATGCCATAGCCGGTACTGTTAAGTCTTGTACCAGGTTGCGTAATGGTACCTTGTTACTAGAAACTGAGAGCGCCTTGCAGGCACAGAAACTGCTTCGAGCCACACTCCTGTACACGTTCCCTGTCCGGGTGGAGGCACACCGAACTTTGAATTCGTCTCGTGGTGTGGTCCACACTAGATCTCTCAACGGTTTGACTGACGAGGAGATTCAGTCTTTCCTCGCTGAGCAGGGCGTGACGGCTGTCCATAGGGTCATGAAAAAGGTCAACAATGACCTTGTACCGACCCGGACACTTTTCTTGACCTTTGATAGTGTTCAGCTGCCATCGCGCATCAAAGCGGGCTACGAGATTATTTCTGTTCGCCACTATGTCCCGACACCTACGCGCTGCTACCAGTGTCAGCGTTTTAATCACACTCGCCAGTCTTGTTCCAATGCGGCTAAATGTGTCACTTGTGGCAGGGATGCCCATGAGGGTGACTGTCCACCTCCGTCTCCTCGTTGTGTGAACTGTCAGGGTGACCATGCAGCGTCCTCCCGCGACTGTCCCATCTACAAGGAAGAACGCTGTATACAGGAAATTCGGGTCAAAGAGAAAGTGTCCACCTCGGCTGCTCGCAAGCTATTTGCTAGTAGGAAGCCCACGCTGCTCCCAGAGGGGAAATACAGTACTGTCCTTGCCTCTCCTCGGACTACCAAGGAGGTGGCAACCCAGACATGCGATCTGACCTTCAGCACCACGGTCGTCCGTTCGGCCAGTGCTAAGATCGCGCGGTCGACGTCTCCTCTTCCTCCCATCACCCCACAGACACAAGCCCCTTCATCAGCTTCTGCTAGGACGAAGACCCAGAAGTCAGATGCACGGGCCTTCAAGAAGGAACCGTCCCGTGCAGACTTCCTACGTACCTCGACCTCCCAGCCATCGACCAGTACTTCCATCAAACGACCTTCCAAGAAGGCTCATAGGAAGCACAGTTCTCCTTCTCAGTACTGTCCTTGCCTCTCCTCGGACTACCAAGGAGGTGGCAACCCAGACATGCGATCTGACCTTCAGCACCACGGTCGTCCGTTCGGCCAGTGCTAAGATCGCGCGGTCGACGTCTCCTCTTCCTCCCATCACCCCACAGACACAAGCCCCTTCATCAGCTTCTGCTAGGACGAAGACCCAGAAGTCAGATGCACGGGCCTTCAAGAAGGAACCGTCCCGTGCAGACTTCCTACGTACCTCGACCTCCCAGCCATCGACCAGTACTTCCATCAAACGACCTTCCAAGAAGGCTCATAGGAAGCACAGTTCTCCTTCTCCGCCACGGCGCATTTCTTCTCCTGCGCCACCCAGTGGTTGCCGCCCCAGGCCGTCATCCGTTTCGCCTGCCCGCACCGCTGGTAGCCGAACATCTGGCCGTTCACCGGCGGAGGAAGCTCCCCCTCCCGGCCATCTTACCAAGATGGCCGATGAACCTATAGAACCAATGGACGATGACTGTCCGCCTACTTATAGCGGTGGCAGTGCTCGCTCGAAGCCAGGCCCTCAGCGGCCTTCGAAGTGACCCCTTCTTTCATCTTCCTTTTCTTCTTACGATGGCACTTATTCACTGGAATATTCGCAGCATTCGCTCCAACCGAGAGGACTTGAAGTTGCTGCTCCGCTTGCACCGTCCGCTCGTCGTAGCCCTCCAGGAAACGAAGCTGCTGTTGACCATCTGGTTACCTTGTCGACCTTCATTATGAATAACTTCTTGCGGAAGCGCCCGACCGCGGCTGTGTTCTTTGATTTGGAGAAGGCTTACGACACCTGTTGGAGGCCAGGCATTCTCCGCACCATGCATACATGGGGCCTTCGCGGTCGCCTCCCTCTTTTTATTCGTTCCTTTTTAATGGATCGACAGTTCAGGGTACGTGTGGGTTCTGTCCTGTCAGACACCTTTCGCCACGCTCAGTTTTGAGCGTCGCTCTCTTCGCCATAGCGATCAATCCAATAATGGATTGCCTCCCAGCTGATATATCAGGCTCCCTTTTCGTGGACGATTTTACCATCTATTGCAGCGCGCAGCGTACATGTTTCCTGGAGCGCTGTCTTCAACGTTCTCTTGACCGTCTTTACTCCTGGAGTGTCGGCAATGGCTTCCGTTTTTCTGCCGAGAAGACGGTCTGTATTAACTTCTGGCGCTACAAAGAGTTTTTTCCACCGTCCTTACGACTCGGTCCCGCTGCTCTCCCATTCGTGGAGACAACAAAATTTTTAGGTCTTACATTTGACAGGAAACTTAGCTGGTCTCCACATGTGTCATATTTGGCTGCCCGTTGTACCCGTTCTTTAAATGTCCTCCGTGTTCTCAGTGGTATGTCGTGGGGAGCGGATCGAACCGTCCTACTTCGCCTATATCGGTCAATCGTCCGCTCCAAGCTGGATTATGGGAGCTTCGTATACTCCTCTGCACCGCCATCCATCTTACGCCGCCTCAACTCCATACAACATCGGGGTTTACGTCTTGTGATCGGAGCGTTTTATACTAGTCCCGTCGAGAGTCTTCATGCTGAAGCTGGTGAATTGCCACTCACCTACCGGCGCGATATACTGCTTTGTCGGTATGCCTGTCGGCTACTGTCAATGCCCGACCACCCGTCTTATCGTTCCTTTTTTGACGACTCTCTCGACCGTCAATACGGGTTGTATGTCACTGCCCAGCTACCCCCTGGAGTTCGCTTTCGTCGCCTCCTTCAACACCTTAATTTTTCACTCCCTGCAACCTTTCGAGTGGGCGAGAGCCACACGCCACCTTGGCTCCAGGCTCAGGTTCGCGTTCACCTTGACCTCAGCTCGCTCCCAAAGGAGGTTACCCCCGGTTCGGTCTACCACTCCCGTTTTGTCGAACTTCGTTCGAAGTTCATTAATATGACCTTCATTTATACAGATGGCTCTAAGACCAATGACGGGGTCGGGTGTTCTTTCATTGTCGGGGCACAAAGTTTCAAATACCGGCTCCATGGCCATTGTTCGGTCTTCACAGCTGAGCTCTTTGCCCTATACCTGGCTGTTCTTTACATCTGCCGCCACCGACATTCTGCTTATGTCATCTGCTCCGATTCCCTGAGCGCCATCCAGAGCCTCAGTGATCCGTATCCGGTTCACCCTTTCGTGCACCGGATCCAACGCTCTCTTCAGCAGCTGGTGGACGACGGTTCTCCGGTTAGCTTTATGTGGGTTCCTGGCCATGTCGGTATCCCTGGGAACGAAGCTGCAGATGCCGCGGCCAAGGCTGCGGTCCTTCAGCCTCGGACAGCTTCTTGTTGTGTCCCTTCGTCAGATTGTAGCAGGGTCATTTGTTGGCGCATTTTATCGCTGTGGCATGCCGACTGGGCTGCACTTACGGACAACAAGCTTCGGGCCTTGAAACCTCTTCCCGCGGCTTGGACGTCCTCCTCCCGCCCTTCTCGGCGGCGGCGTCTTGATGTTGGCCTGCCATGTACTCTAGATGCCATTTTAGCGGATGACCCACGAGCAGCTGCTCGCGTTCTTCGTTTTATCATCTTGACAAACCTCTGTAAGGACATTTTATTATGCTGTTTTTTTAATCCTCTGCCTGTCAGTCTGTCTTTTATCGTGTTTTTCCTTTAAGTTGCTGTTTTAACCTTGTGCCTCGCGGTTCATTCCTAACGTAGTCTGGGCGCTAATGACCATTGAAGTTGTGCGCCCTAAAACAACAACAACAACAAAAAAAAGCTAACACCATGCGGAAGAGGCCCCACGGAATGCTCGTTAGACTTTCGTTGCTCAGCTCATATTCCCCTTACCAAACTGGCCATCACCCCGGAGCCGCCACCGCAGAGGGTGCTGCGCTCCAGCAACAACGTGTTGTTCAAGGATCATATTAACAGTGAAGTCAATACGCTGCGAGAAAGCCGCCACAGCTCACATTGCTCAATGTGCAAATGCAGACGAAAATCTAATCAGCAAGTCGCCTTGTTTCAGCAACTTGTCTTGTTGCAATTATTGCCTCATGTTACAGCGAAATTTTAACAACTTGTCAGCCAGATGTAATAATGTACGCACAATTTTAAGAACTTGCATTGCAACTAAAACAACTTTCCCCCACAACTGTAGCAACTTGTTCCTTGATACTGTAACTACAAATTGTAACTGCGTGCCTCCTCTAACTGTAACAACTTACCCCATAGTTGTAGCAACTGATCTTTTGTGAAATTCATCAACAGGTACTGTATTCTCATTGCAAGAAACTTTACTGTTATCCTGAAGTACGTGCAAAGTAACATGATAGGAGGGTGACCTGATATTATGCTCACTGTTGCGTGTTTCGGCTCAAGCATACTTATTGCTGGATCTGTAGCTCTGTATAGCTGCACTATGTGAACAAAAGTATCCAGATACCTGGCTGAAAATAACTTACAAGTTCGTGGCGCCCTCCATCGGTAACGCTGGAATTCAGTATGGTGTTGGTCCACCTTAGTCTCGATGACAGATTTCACTTTCACAGGCGCACTTTTAATCAGGAGCTGGAAGGTTTCTTGGGGAATGGCAGGCCATTCTTCACGAAGTGCGGCATTGAGGAGAGGTATCGATGTCGGTCAATGAGACCTGGTATGAAGTCGACCTTCCAAAGCATCCCAAAGGTTTTTTATTGGATTCGGGTCAGGCGTCTGTGCAGGCCAGTCCATTACAGGGATGTTATTGTCATGTAACCACTCCGGCACAGGCCGCGCATTATAAACATTTGGTCGGTCGTGTTGAAAGATGCAATCGTCATCCCCGAATTGCTCTTCAACATTGGGAAGCATTAAGTTGCTTAAAACATCAATGTAGGCCTACATTGTGACAGTGCCACGCAAAACAACAAGGGGTGCAAGCACCCTACATGAAAAACACGAACAAACCGTAACACCACCGCCTCCGAATTTTACTGTTGGCACTACACACGCTGGCAGATGACGTTGACCGAGCTTTCACCATACCCACACCCTGCCATCGGATCGCCACATTGTGTACCGTAATTCGTCACTCCATGCAACGTTTTTCCAGTGTTAATCGTCCAATGTTTACGCTCCTCACACCAAGCGAGGCGTCATTTGGCATTTACCGGCGTGATGTGTGGCTTATGAGCAGCCGGTCGACCATGGAATCCATGTTTTATCAGTTTTCGGCTAATGTCGTAGTACTTGCAGTGGATCCTGACGCAGTTTGAAATTCCTATGTGATGGTCTGGATAGATGTCTGCCTATTACACATTACGACCCTCTTCAACTGTCGGCGTACTGTGTCAGTCAATAGACGAGGTCGGCCTGTACGCTTTTGTGCTGTGTGTGTCTCTTCACGTTTCCATTGCACTATCACATCGGAAACGGTGGACCTAGGATGCGCGCGGGATTAGCCGAGCGGTCTTGGGCGCTGCAGTCATGGACACTGCGGCTGGTCCCGGCGGAGGTTCGAGTCATCCCTCGGGCATGGGTGTGTGTGTTTGTCCTCAGGATAATTTATGTTAAGTAGTGTATAAGCTTTGGGACTGGCGACCTTTGTAGTTAAGTCCCATAAGATTTCACACACATTTGAACATTTGAACACAGGGATGTTTAGGAGTGTCGAAATCTCGCGTACAGACGTATGACACAAGTGACACCCAATCGACAGACCACGTTCGAAGTCCGTGGGTTTCGCGGAACGCCCAATTCTGCTCTCTCACGATGTCTAATGAGTACCGAAGTCACTGATATGAACCACCTGGCAGTAGGTGGCAACACGATGCATACGATATGAAAAACGTATGTTTTATGGAGTGTCCAGATACCTTTGATCACATAGTGTATATCTTCTTGATTGTATCTTTTTTGACTTCGACAACGTCATCACATATTACACCCGTATATTTTGTGTGAAATTCTCTGAAATCCCAAGAATGGCTGGGCGTCTACTGCTTGGTAAGTTTTTGATGCTTGGCCTTCTTCCACAAAGTTCCGTCAACGAACTTGTAGTTTTGTCATTTAACTTCCATTCACAGCGCTTTAAGAATGCGGCCATGTTCTTATTTGTCGGTTAGTGACAACCACAAGTAACCTTGAAATTGTATTACTGTCCAAGCGTATTTTTGCCGTCAGGGGTCTGGCAAGTTTTGCGGCACTGCATGTTGATTGACAGTTACGTTTTCGATTAATCTTCCCTTCATTCTTCTCTGTTTCCTCGCTAAATGATGAAGACTTCACTTTTCATTAGAGTGACATGTGTTCTTAGGACTTAATAATACTTCCTATCAGTCTGTTCGCCTGCAGTTCGAATATTTTCTTTCCCAGCATCCGTGTATGTCCACAATAAATTTCAGCTAATAATAACGAGTAGATTGTTCATATAGCACAAACGGAGAACGCATACATTGAAAAGGTCTAAAAATGGGAATATTCCAGCTGGATTATATCATAGTGAGACAGATACATTCCGAAATCGAATATTTAATTGTGTGTCATTCCGAGCAGTAGATGCAGACTCGGATCACAATTCAGTTCCCTCCAGAGAAATGCATGATTATGAGATAATAAATTCGAAGCATGTATTCTGTTCAGCTAGTGCCTGCAAAAGCATCAATAGAGATATGAAAAGAATAGGAAACATAAAGCTAAATGATGAATCACTGTAATGCGAAACAGGAACAGAGCCCCTATGCACTGCCAGGAAACACGACATTTCTCATAACAATATACATTTACTTCCACAATATCTCTCAGAGATCATTAATCATGGTTAATTATAGACAGATGAAACATGTTTTGTTGCAGACATACTAAACATCCAATCGCAAAAGATGATTAATACTTACTTTTGGTAAGTAAGAGTTAAGGAAGAAATGCTGCAAATATGAACCACATATTCTTCACCTTTTCCAGAACTATGTCTGTCTCGTTCGGCTTCTCAAAATTGTCACTTTTGTTCTATTCAGAACTGACCTCTAGTTATGAAAGGGTCCCGAAATTAAAGTCTTTGAAACGTTATTCCTTGATTTCCTTTGATAGGAAAGAGCAGATTAAATTTTTCAGTTTATGTTATTAGTGATATCAACTGATGTTTCTTTCAAACACTTACTTATTCTGGACCTACACTGAACTGTCATCCTTTTCACTTTATACAAGGATTTTCAGTTTTTTTCCAGTTAGTTAAGGTTGTAGGTCTAGGGTTAGTGTCTTTGATTAACAATCGACACGTCCTCAGTCCCGGGGTCCAAGCTAGCCACCGCTTAAATTCTGGATAAATATAATCAGCTTTGGCTGCCGAAGACTTGCGGCGTAAGAAGTCGCCCTCAGTCCGCCAACGACTTTATCAAAGAGGGTGGAGGAGCGGAAAGAAGTTTAGATCCTTTGGGGGTGATGAACTGTCCCTAAAGACGAAAGGAGCACCAATGACCAACGGCATGAGGATGGAGAAGGCAATGGAAACCATTGCATTAAAGCCAAATAATGTGTATCCACAGTAAATGCAACCTGTAATTGAAAATGTGCTGCGATGATATCTCCACTGACAAAAGACTCGGGCGTGATGACTGGGTGTTGTGTGATGTTCTTAGGTTAGTTAGGTTTAAGTAGTTCTAAGTTCTAGGGGACTGATGACCATAGATGTTAAGTCCCATAGTGCTCAGAGCCATTTGGACCATTTTTTGAAAAGATTCGGGAATGGTTCCCCGTTCGAATTTCTGGGGAGGACTGCGAAAGGTGAGATGACCATGAGAAAAAGATTGAATACTCAATAGCAGAATAGCCACTACCAGAGTTATGAATAGCAAAAAAATGATATACGGGAGCAGAATTTAATTTTAACGGGAATGTTGGGCAGGGAGTGTGTTACTGTGAACAGTTCAGTAATAGGGTATTTCCCACCAAAATCGACAGCAAACCAACACCGACAACAATAGTTTATGTATACATGCCGATGTCACAAGGAGAAGAGGAAGAGACAGAGAAAGTATATGAGGATGTTAAAGAGATAATTGAGTACGCTAAGGCAGACGAAATCTAATTGTCACGAGGGACTGGAATTGAGTTGTAGGGGAAGGAATACAAGAAAGAGTTACAGGAGAATATGGGCTTGGTACTAGGAATTGGAGAAGAGGAAGACTGACAGATTCCTGCAATAAATATCAGTTAGTATTAGTGAACACTCTGTTCTAGAATCACAAGAGGAGCAGGCATCCTTGGGGAAGGCCTAGAGATGCTGGAAGATTTCGGTTATATTACGTGATGATTAGACAGAGATTCCGAAATCGGGTACTGAGCTATGAGGCATACCAAGGGGCAGATACGGACTCATATCACAATTTATTAGTGATGAAGAATAGGTTAAAGTTTAAGACTAGTCACGAAGAATCTATACTAAAGAAATGGGATACGGAAATACTCAGGAATGATCAGATTCTCTTGAAAATCTCTACGAATACAGATACTGAGATAAGGAATATGTAAGTAGGCAGTTCAGTTGATGAGAATGGACATCTCTACAATGGGCAGTCACCGAAGTTAGCACGGAAAAGATAGCAACAAAGAGAGTAACTGCGAAGAAAGCATGGTAACAGAAGAAATATTTCAGGTGATAGATGAAAGAAGGAAGTACAAGAATGTACAGGGTAATTCAGAATATAGAATTTAAAGTCGCTTAGGAATGAAGTAAATATTAAGTGCATGGAAGCTAAAGCGAAATAGCTACATGAAAAATGTGAAAATTTGGGAAAAGACACGATTGTCGCAAGTTCTGACTCAGCATACCGAAAAGCCGAAACTATCTTCTGTGAAGTTAACAGCTAGGGAGATAACACTAAGAGTGCAACGGGAATTCTGCTGCTAAGAGCAAAGGAGAGAGCGGACAGGTGGAAAGAGTGCATTTCAAGTACGGTGAAGATTTGTCTGATTCGAGAAAAGAAGAAACAGGTGTCGATACAGAAGTGACAGGGGATTCAGTATTAGAATCAGAATTTAAAAGAGCTTTGGAAGACTGAAGATCAATTATGGTAGAAGGGATAGTTAACATCACATGAGAGTTTCTACATTCATTGGGGGAAGTGGTAACAAAACGAATATTCATGTTGGTGTGTTGAATGTATGGATCTGGCGATATACGAACTGACTTCCGGAAAAATATCGTCCACGCAATCCCAAAGACAGAAAGAGCTGACAAATACGAGAATTTCCGCAGTCAGCTTAACTGCTCATGCATCCAATTTGCTGACAAGTATAATACACAGAAGAACTGAAAAGAAAATTGAGGCTCTGTTAGATGACGATCAGTCTGGCTGTAGGGAAGGAAAAGACACCAGAGGGGCAATTCTGACGTTCCTGTTGATAATGGAAGCAAGACTAAAGAAAAATGAAAGCACGTACACAGTATTTGTCGACCTGGAAAAAGCATTTGTCAGTGTCAAATAGTGCAAGATTTTCGAAATGTTGAGGGAAGCAGGGATTAATTAGAGGGAGAGACGGGTAATATACAACATGTACAAGAGCCAAGAGGGAGTAATAAGAGTGGAAGACCAAGAATCTAGTACTTGGATTAGAAAGGGTGTAAGACAGATATGTAGTGTTTCGCCCCTATTGTTCAGTCTATACATCGAAAAAGCAATGATGGAAATAAAGGAAACCTTCACGAGTTGGACTAGAATTCAAGTTGAAAGATTATCATTGTTGAGATTCAGTTGTGACATTGCTATTCTCAGTGAAAGTGGAGAGAAATTAAAGGATTTGCTGAACGGAATGAACAATCTACTAAACACAGAATATGAATTGAGAGTAAATCGAAAAAAGACGGCCGTAATGAGAAGTAGCAGAAATTAGAACAGCGGGGAACTTAACACCACGATTGATGGTCATGAAGTCGATGGAGCTAACGAATTCTACTACCTAGGTTGCAAAATAACCAATGACGGTGGGGACAAGGAGGATATTAAAAGCAGAGTAGCACTTGCAAAAAGGGTATTCCTGGCCAAGAAGAGTCTACTAGTATCAAACATAAGCCTGAAATGGAGGAAGAAATTTCTGAGAATGTACGTTTGGAGTGAAACAGTGTGGTAGTGAAACATGGACGGTGGGAAAACCGGAGCAAAAGAGAATCGAAGCATTTGAGATTTGGAGCTATAGAGAATGTTGAAAATTAGGTGGACTGATAATGTAAAGAATGAGGATTTTCTGTGCAGGAATCGGAGAGAAAAGGAACAAGTGGGAAACACTGATAAGAACAAGGGACAGACTGATAGCACATCTGTTGCAACATCAGGGAAAATCTTCCATTGTACTAGAGGGAGCTGTAGAAAGTAAGAACTGTAGAGAAAGACAGAGACTGGAATACATCTAGCAAATAATTGAGGACGCGGGTTGCAAGCGCTGCTTTGAGCTGAAAAGATTGGCACAGGAGAGAGTGGCTGGGCCCGAAGAAACCAGTCGGAGGACTAGTGACTCGAAAGAAGAAAAAAAAGTGGTACTGTAGAAATTTATTAGGATCCATGGCAGATCATATCACTCTTGAACTCTTCTGCAAAGTTGTCGCTGTGGATTGTTTCTTCCCGTAGTTAAATCTCTTGTGTAACAACAAAAATTTCCGTTTACTTGGAGGCTCGATTCCCAGAAGACAAATTACCCACACTTTCCCTAGAGAGGGATCTCTGAGCAAGTTGGGATGGCTTTTGTACTTCACAGAGAAGCGAACAGGCGGCAGTGAGACGGAACTGCTTGGCATTCATGAAGTGGGACCTCCATCAGATGTGTCCTCATTACAACAAACGCCTTGCTCCTGATCCTGGTGCAAGTGTGTCGGAACAACCCCGCTTACCTGTGTTCCACTCTACGACTCTTGGATACTCTTGGGTAATGTATATACTTTTCTTCCGAGGAAGATTCTATTGCTTATCTGGCAGAGCAACAGGCTTTAATGATATGATGTCGAAGCTTATACCCACTGTCTTTTTTGTGTTTATCTATGGCCTCAAATAGAATCATGATGGATCCTGTTTCGCTTCATAAAGGTGATATAAATTGTAAGTCCCAATGCTGATATAGGAAGTCTCATGTGCGAGATATGTTGACATAAGTATTTTCAGAGTAACACAGTACGTGATAATGTAAAAAGCCATGCTGCTGAAATCAACGTTTTGGTTACTATTATACTGGGCTTGTTCTGGGACCAGTAGACCCAGAAGAAAGCCACTATAACTCTGACGGAAACTACATTTTTCCAGTATATATCTTTTCTTTATGGTGCGGTATGATAGTCAGAAAACTTTAATGTGAACTGACTCTAGCCGCGGAAGCCTACGCAGTTTAAGCCTACTCAGTGAGATATGTTGTTGCCCACTAATTTTCACTCTGTATCTCAACTTTATCTTGTAACTGACCAATGACATGCAACACACTGCTTATCTCAGATTAACGTGATTCAGTTTCACTCAAGTCGGTATATATTATTATTGATGCAATTTTTATCGAAGTTAATTTGGATTCAGAGAAGGCACAGGAACCAGAGAAGCAATTTTGGCCTTCTGCGTGCTGTCGAACAGAAGGATGGATATGAATAGAACAGACCTTACCTTCATTCACTTGAAATAGCTTTTTACAGTGCAAAGTGAGAAGCAAGCTATCAGACAATGACAATGAAAAAAACAAAACTTGTCTGGAAGGATAGAACAGTGATTTGTCATCTGCGTCAAAACCAAAGCACAAAAATAAACATGAATAACATACAGGAAGAGACCAAGATTAGAAAACGAGTGAGACAGAATTTTCCGCTGTCCCTATATTTATTTAATGTGTTCGAGATAATTTTTCGGGTCATAAAGAAGAAGGCAAAGGGAAAGAACGCCAATGGTGAAAGGAAACGTTGTAGACTATAGCTGGAGGCATAGTGACAGTTGCACACTCCGAAAAATAAATGAACAGAATGTTGTAAGTCCTACCAGGCACTCGTGAAGTATGGAAAATAACAGTCAACAAATGGGAAACAGAAGTAATGGTAGTACGAGAAAGCATGGGAGAAATTAAAATCAATATAAAAAGTGACGTAATAACTGAGCCGGTGAAACAGTTTTGTTTCTAGGAAATATAATCACAAAGGGCAATGCCTGCTTAACGGAAATGAAGAGACGGGAGGCTTTAGCAAAGCAGGCATTCATGTCTAAGAAGAACATTTTATCCAGCAAGAATACGAATAATGTCAGAAAATAGTTTGTAAAATCATTTCTATGAAGTAAGTGTACTCCTTATAAATGATTTTTCAAAGGAAGTGGAAGTTAGAGTCCATGGAAATTGGACGGAAATCTATCTGAAACTCCTGGAACGCGCATATGATGGAAAATTACAATATATATAATTTTTATCAGCAACTGTAAGGAACCTTAAAAGATAAAATAATAATTTATAGCATCTTTGATTTCGTCATAAAACAATAAACAACAGTAAGATATAGCGTCAGTTCATCACAGTCGCTTATGCAAAAGAGATCGAGATTAGAATATGTTATTCTGAACCTGATAAATGCTGCGTGAGAATTCTCGTTGTAAACTAGTATCAGGGTAGTCAATGCCTATTACAAAGTATGAATACAACTTGTGTGCTCTTACCTTGAACATTTCAACAACTTGCTCTTCAAGAGAATGATGACTGCATGACATTAGAGTGTTCAAAATGCGTTGTTAGCCTAGACTTACTAGGCATTCTAAAGCTACTTAGCTGGGGAACTACGGTTTCGATGAAAAAATTGAAGAGGATTGTTTTAGTATCTTATTAAATGTCTGAGAGGCTGATATCTAGAAACAGGTGAAATGATTTGAACATTCATAGGAAACTTACGGAAAAATGTCGTAGTTTGAATTCTATAAACTTTAAAATGTTTCCTACATAATCTACACTTTTGCTATGTGATATTGTAAGTAGGCTGTTTAGGTTTTTATGTTGGTAACGCCACGTAGCGCTCTGTATGAATATCACTGACTGCTGTGTGCAGCCTGAGGCTGGTCGGCATTGTTGCAATATTTGCCATTGTAGTGTTGGGCATTTGGCTGTTAACAGCACGTAGCGTTGCGCAGCTGGAGGTGAGCCGCCAGCAGTGGTGGATGTAGGGAGTGAGATGTCGGAGTTTTGAGAGCGGATGATCTGGACAGAGAGTAAATTTGTAAGACTGGATGTTATGAACTGATATATATATATATATCAAATGACTTTTGAACACTATTAAGGTAAATACATTGTTTGTTCTCTAAAAAAAAAAAAGGTGAAATAAGGGGAAACATCAATGAAATGAAGTTTTGAGTTGGACTGCAGTACCAAATGTCACACTGAAAACGAACTTTTGTGTTATTCTACTGTATGTCTGTGTACCTTGTGTATTTGTGTTCTTCCTGTCTTTATGTGTTTATCTGATAAGATGTTGTAGAATTTTTCTAATACTCAGCTACATTCACTATGATGAAGAATACTGTTATCGTCAAATATAATTTGCATTTATAGTATGTTATTTACATTTTAAAGACGTTTAGACATTATTTATTCTGTTTTGTTTTAATGCTCTCGTGTGAAGTTAATGTTTCGAAAGTTATTCTGACCTTTTATGTATTTACTTATGTCATAATTCCTGTAACACTGATGTATATGTTTATTTCTATTCTTTTGTAAAGCCTCTATTACTACAAATGTTATCTGTATTGTTATGTTCTTTAATGATTTATTTTGTACCTTTGTAATTGTATTCTTATGTTGTAAATTTATAATTGTATAGAAACCAGTTCTTCAAATTAAGTTACATTTACTTTTGAATGCATTACGGGAACAGCAGTGATCAATGTCTTATAACTATTTACTATTAAAAACAGTCTTGATCACGATTTATTTATCAAGGTGACCGGTTTCGACCACTACTGTGGTCATCTTCAGACCTACAAGTTGTATACAAAACTCTAATTAGAGGGCTACATATATTAAAGAAAATACATAAAGTTATAAAGCTATGAAACGTTGAATTACCATTGAGTAGGACCCTCTTTCTGTTAGAGAATCACTACTGGAGAAACCAGTGCACGTCTTAATATATATAATGGAGGCTCCACCCACTTCTGACTGCATGATGTCATTACTAACCAATGAGTTATAAGTCGAATTACAATTTAAAATTTCTTTGTTAAAAGAACATTGTCAAGAATTAGAAATAAATACACACTAAACTTAGCTTATTAAACAGCTAATGTCAATTAAGAAGCGTTAAAAATATTTAAATATGTAGGAAAATGAACTTCGGTTTGGCAGTACATGGGTTGCCCTCTCAAGGCCTGTCAGTGAACCATTTGGAACCACTGGTTGCCATGGTGAAGTTGGACGCCGTTGCAAAGATGACGCAGCAGGCTTTTTTCGCTGAAGTTGTTGTAAAGTCGATAGTCGAACTAGTGGTTGCCATGGTGAGGACAAACGCCAGTGCAAAGATGTGGCAGCAGGCTTCTTTCCAACGAAGTTGTTGCGAAGTGGAATGGCGAAGACTGTCGCGTCAGATGATGTATTATTGAGCAGCAACATGTCTTTATTGAAACGATTTTTGAAGAGTAAGCTACAATAATCTGAAGCTGACATGTATATAACATGCTGCACAAATACGATACGAAGTAGTTGTCCGTATATATGAAATATTATCCTTGAAGTTGATATGTAGATTACATGTGCCAATTTTTTAAAGGCATTGCTATTCCTCAAGTTATATGCCAGTGTTATAAGCAAATAAAAATTAAAGAATTTAAAATTATAAAATTATGAGCCATAGTGTCAAAAATAAAAGGATGTGAATTAGCAATATGCAGTCTAAAAGCATATAAACAAAAATTCTAAAACAGATAGTCAATCATAAAATAAAGTTTGGTAAAATACAATTACAATGTAAAGATAAAATATTTGCTAAAAGTCTTAATAATTTTAAAAAATTTAAAAACCTTTTAAAACAAAGGACAGAGGAGTAAACATTCTAAAGCAGATCATCGAAAAGCTCAAAGAAATGTTTGTCTTTGAACTGAAGTTGTTCGTTTAAAACAGATAATGGATTACTTTTGTGAAGTGAAAAGATTTCAAATGCTTCTAAGGTATTTAGCAATGGTCCTTTCGGCACAGTATGTAATATTTTCAAATTGCTAGAAATGCAACCCTCAGAATGATTGTATCCATCAAGATGTTGACCAAATATTGATTTGGTACGTGCAGTACCAGTAGTATGTTCTTTGAAACGTGTTAAAAAGTTACGGCCAGTTAGGCCAATATACTGTTTCTCACAGTCATTACATATTATTTTATAAACACTTGACTTTTGGTATATATTTGAGTCTCCAATTGTGTGTTTCAGTTTCATCTGTAGGGGGTTATTAGTTTTAAATGCTATTGTCACGCTTGTGTTCTGAAATAATTTATTTATTTCATCTGAGATAGGTCCCATGTATGTCATTTGTGTAAATCTCTTCTTGGAATTTATAACGGCATAATTTGTTTCTTGTAATTTTTGATATAACAGATCAACCTGATGGGAATTATAATTGTTAGCAACTGCTATCTGTTTTAATGTATCAATTTCCTTTTGGATTGCATCATGTTGGAGAGGTAATTTCAGTATCCTATGTATCATAGTTTTAAAAAATGCCATTTTGTATCTTAATGGATGGCATGATGTAGCATTTATTATTACGTCGGTTGATGTGGTTTTTCTATAAATAGAAATATTATGTTTTCCATTCTGATTTGCAATTGTGAGGTCCAGGAAATTAATACTGTTGTTACTTTCGTGTTCTACTGTAAATACAAGTTTAGGATGTAAATTATTTAAATTGTTAGCGAAAGTATCAAGTTCTTCCTTAGAGCAGTGTGTCGTCAACATATCTTTTGTAGTATATAATTTTATTTGTTATTTCTGGATTATTTTTGAAAAATTGGATTTCAACGTAGTTGACGAAGATATCTGCTATAGTGCTTCCCAGGGAATTCCCCATTGCAAGTCCATCTTCCTGTATGTATATTATATTATTAAATAAAAAATAATTAAAATCTAGAGTAATTCTTAACAGTTCGATGAATTCTACTATTTCTTTGGGGTTCATGATTTTGTGATGCGTTAAGTTATCATTAATAATAGACATAGTCTCTTGAATAGGTATATTCGTGTAAAGATTTGTGATATCCAACGATGCGAACCTTGCGTTTTCTGGAATATCCACATAGAGTAGTGATTCTCCAACAGAAAGAGGTTCCTACTCAATGGTCTGAAGATCACTAGCGGTCGAGATGACGGGCTTCTTATCCGCGTGGCTGTAACGGATCGTGCAGCCACGTCTCGATTCCTGAGTCAACAGATGGGAACGTTTGCAAGACAACAACCATCTGCACGAACAGTTCGACGACGTTGCAGCAGCATGGACTATCAGCTCAGAGACCATGGCTGCGGTTACGCTTGACGCTGCATCACAGACAGGAGCGCCTGCGATGGTGTACTCAACGACGAACCTGGGTGCACGAATGGCAAAACGTCATTTTTCGCATGAATCCAGGTTCTGTTTACAGCATCATGATGGTCGCATCCGTGTTTGGTGACATCGCCGTGAACGCACGTTGGAAGCGTGTATTCGTCATCGCCATACTGGCGTATCACCCGGCGTGATGGTATGGGGTGCCATTGGTTACACGTCTCGGTCACCTCTTGTTCGCATTGACGGCACTTTGAACAGTGGACGTTACATTTCAGATGTGTTACGACCCGTGGCTCTACCCTTCATTCGATCCCTGCGAAACCCTACGTTTCAGCAGGATAATGCAAGACTGCATGTTGCAGGTCCTGTACGGGCTTTTCTAGATATAGAAAAACTTGTACACGCCATCCATGCTCTGTTTGACTCAATGACCAGATGTATCAAGGCCGTTATTACGGCCAGAGTTGGTTGTTCTGGGTACTGATTGCTCAGGATCTATGCGCCCAAACTGCGTGAAAATGTAATCACATGTCAGTTCTAGCATAATATATTTGTCCAATGAATACCCGTTTATCATCTGCATTTCTTATTGGTGTAGCAATTTTAATTGCCAGTAGTGTATTTTCTTAAAAAAATTGGTTTTCCCCTTTGACATATAGGTACTACTGACCATTACCCACTACCCCAAGCGGCATTGTAGCCGTTTGCCTTCGTGTTCCTCTTTTGCCCATTCCTCCAAATATACTTAATTTTCCCGGTAACTTCCTCATCGACTCACCATGTTGTCCTAATTTACTAATGAAAACATCAAAGGGAGGTGATGTTTTCCTGCCGTATTCCACCTGAAATGATGGCGAGCCCATAGGAGTATGAACCTTTGAATCATAAGCACACTCTACATGAGGTAAATAGGTATCCCAACGGTCGTGTCTCGAACCTACGTAATAGCTCAACGTCTTTGCAATTATCTTGTGCACTCCTTCCCTTCCGCCATTGATCTGTGGATGAAACTGGCTCGTCCCTAACTTACGTATACGCAACTCGAGGTTTAGCTGCTTCATTAAAACTGGAACAAAATTCGTAACCTAGCTAGTAACTACAGGTATGGTTTCAGGCACACTGAACTTTAATATCTATTTTCGTACTAACGGCTGCACTACAGTATTAGCCCGTTGGTATGGCATCGGTATCTTTGCCAAAAATCGAGAAAAATGATTGACGAGCATGATAACGTACTTATTTCCTGCAGATCTTTTAATAAATGGCCGAAGACATACAACCCTAACACAGAAAAAGGACTGGACGCCTCTAGCAACCATTACAACGACACTTTCTGATGCCTAATGTTGGCCCTCTGTGTGCGTGGCACAAACTCCTTAACATACTGATCCACGTCGTGCTCTCTGTTGTTCAACCAAAACTGTTCTGCTTCACTTCTATCAATTGCGCGTCGCCCATCATGACCTGCAAAACTTACTTCCGAAAACCCTCCCCAACCACAACATGTGATTCGCACCCCATCATTATTCTACACAACGCACCCTCGTGCTTAACGAAATGTGGCTGTGACTTAAATGCCTGGCACTCCTTATCTCTTGCCTGTGCATGCTGCCACTCTTCGACTTTCTTCCCTAGCATTCTTAACATCACTACCCCATGGCTTCACGAATCAGCATTTGCGCGTGATCTCCCTGGCTTATGGATTACCTTGTACTTGAATTCACTAAGTTTAAGTACCCACTGAGTTAATCTACTAGATGGAACTTTTAAACCAAGCAACCTTTTCGACAAGGCAATGTATGCCACGAACTTAAACTTCCTACCATACAGATAACATCCAAAATACGTAATACCATATATGAGCGCCAAAAACTCTTTCTCCATCTGAAGTATCACCATAGAGGTATGAGGTCTGTAGTTGTACTGTGAAAGACTACATCGTGCTCCCAATCCGGCCGTTTCTCATCAGTGGCTACCTTGAGACGATCTAACCGCAAACAGTTTTTCTCGGAAGCGATAGTCTCATTCGGGATAATACGTAATACAGAACGCCTTTGGAATCCCACAAATCCACAGCAGAATATTTCTCGGATGCAGCCCTGGTTCAGGAACCAATATTGGAGGCTGTCATGTCTTGCACCACTATTTACCCCTCTGGGCGTTTCTTGTACACGATCCACTTCTCATCCTGCAGTCCCAGGAAAGGAGCATTCTGATTGTGAGTCATAGATAGGCATGCATTGAATCAAATTCGCTTCACTCAGTTCATGGAAACCATACATCACGAATATTTACGAACCAAGCTTCTTCAAATTCCTGGCTACAGTAGCATGAGCGACATTGTGCTTCAGTGCCAACACACGCGTTGTGTTTCGTGTCATTAAGCCGTTTCATGTCCGAAACCGTTGGCCATCCAGATCAAGTTTGTCTCATATGGCGAAATTCCCAACTCTAAATCGACTGAACCGCTTTTGACGTGCTCGAGTCGTTACTGCATCGTCCCCCAATACAGCACATACCTTCTGTCGTCATTGTGACGCGGTTTTCCTCTTAGCCGGCCGGTGTGACCGAGCGGTTCTAGGCGCTACAGTCTGGAACCGCGCGACCGCTACTGTCGCAGGTTCGAATCCTGCCTCGGCCATGGATGTGTATGTTGTCCTTAGGTTAGTTAGGTTTAATTAGTTCTAACTTCTAGGGGCCTGATGACTTCAGACGTTAAGTTCCATAGTGCTCAGAGCCATTTGAGCCATTTTTTTTCCTCTTACGACAGAAAACAGCATAAGATGTCGGAAATGTTACTTCTTGTCCTCCATAGCTTGTAAACACACGTTCAGGCTGTTACAACCAACGCCAGACACAAGCACACAACGACATATCCATTGGTGTGTCATGTTGTTGACCTCTGTCGGAGGGGCGGCTTGGCAACTTGGTTGCCCAGGGGGCACAGGGGGTGCAGGGATTGCAGGCGCTTTAGATGGAATGTGTGAGCAAAATGCACGAACTTAAGTGACACCTAATACTAACACTTCCCGGGTTCGATTCCCGGCGGGGTCAGGGATTCTCTCTGCCTCGTGATGACTGGGTGTTTGTGATGTCCTTAGGTTAGTTAAGTTTAAGTAGTTCTAAGTTCTAGGGGGCTGATGACCATAGATGTTAAGTCCCATAGTGCTCAGAGCCATTTGAACCAATACTAACACGAAAGGTCATGTGGAAGACACATGTCATACAGCCAAAAAAAGGGCAGCTACTACTCCAGAAAGACAAATTCCAACTGACACATACGACTACGCTGTGTCTCAATTCCTCCGCTGTAAACTTCTGGCGCCCTACCCGCGTTGCAACCAAATCACATAAACAGCTGAAATTCTAAGAGGAGTAGATCGTTATTGTCGTCCGCACGACCACTCGAGGGTCAAATGAGTCAGAAGATGTGTTCCACGGAATTAGCCAGGGAGGTCGCTCTACTGCGAACAACTGAGCCTCCAGTTCCGGGAAAGTCTTCCCACTGCATAGCCAGGGACCGAGCGGCGCAGCTGTCGCAGCCGCCTTGCAGAGGACGGGCGGTGCAGCTGACGCCTGGCCAGTGGCAGCCTGCCGCCACAGCGCGCCGTCATTTCCGCTGCCTGCGGCCTGGACTGGCAATTAGCTTCGGGCACGCACAGTAGGAACCTCGCAGGGGGGCGCACCCCCTTCCCCCCCAACGCGGATCTCAGCTCTGCCAGAGCTAATGCACAGTGTGTAGAGAGTAGGGGTTTGTACAGCAATCTGTGCATAGAAGCATGCCAGCTTCGTGTCAACGCATGTTGTGAAACGACGGCAGCTAGTTTACGATTTCCAAGATCGTAGTAGATAAAGTAGTATTTCGTCTCATAAGTACGAAAGTACGATAAAAGATTTATCATGAGTGCGAAATAAATTCCGCATCATTAAAATTGCTACACCACGAAGATGACGTGCTACAGACTCGAAATTTAACTGACAGGAAGAAGATGCTGTGATATGCAAATGATTAGCTTTTCAGAGCATTCACACGAGGTTGGCGCCGGTGGTGACACCTACAACGTGCTGACATGAGGAAAGCTTCGAACCGATTTCTCATACACGAGCACCAGTTGATCGGCGTTGCCTGGTGAAACGTTGTTGTGATGCCTCGTGTAAGGAGGAGAAATGCGTACCATCACGTTTCCGACTTTGATAAAGGTCGGATTGTAGCCTGTCGCGATTGCGGTTGATCGTATCGCGACATTGCTGATCGCGTTGGTCGAGATCCAATATGGAATCGTTGGGTTCAGGAGGGTAATACAGAACGCCGTGCTGGATCCCAACGGCCTCGCATCACTAGCAGTCGAGATGACAGGCATCTTATCCGCATGGCTGTAACGGATCGTGCAGCCACGTCTGGATCCCTGAGTCAACGGATGGGGACGTTTGCAAGACAACAACCATCTGCGCGAACAGTTCGACGATGTTTGCAGCGGCGTGGACTATCAGCTCGGAGACTATGGCTGCGGTTACCCTTGACGCTGCATCAGATACAGGAGCACGTGCGATGGTGTACTCAACGCCGAACCTGGGTGCACGATTGGCAAAACGTCATTTTCTCGGATGAATTCAGGTTCTGTTTACTAGCGTATCACCCGGCGTGATGGTAGGGGGTTACACGTCTCGGTCACCTCTTGTTCGTATTGACGGCACTTTGAACAGTGGACGTTACATTTCAGATGTGTTACGACCCGTGGCTCTACCCTTCATTCGATCCCTGCGAAACCCTACATTTCAGCAGGATAATGCACGACCGCATGTGGCAGGTCCTGTACGGGCCTTTCTGGATACAGAAAATGTTCAGCTGATGCCCTGGCCAGCACATTCTCCAGATCTCTCACTAATTGAAAACGTCTGGTGGCCGAGGAACTGGCTCGTCACAATACGCCAGTCACTACTCTTGATGAACTGTGGTATCGTGTTGAAGCTGCATGGGCAGCTGTACCTGTACACGCCATCCAAGCTCTGTTTGACTTAATGCCCAGGGGTATCAAGGCCGTTATTACGGCCAGAGGTGGTTGTTATCGGTACTGATTTCTCAAGATCTATCCACCCAAATTGCGTGAAAATGTAATCACATGTCAGTTCTAGTATAATAGATTTGCCCAATGAATAGCCGTTTATCATCTGCATTTCTTCTTGGTGTAGCAATTTTAATGGCCAGTAGTGTAGATACTCAGGTTTAACGAACCCCCCTCCCCTCCCCCCACTCCAGAAAATGAAAAGAACGGCAAGCATTAAGGACAGGTATCTTACACTAAAACATGAAAAGATAAACGTGGGGTGTAAAACGCCTACCATAAGAGCTATGAACAATGGATCAGTAGAAGAGTTTGTTTTGCACTAGCGAAAATGAAGAAGTGTTCATAGCTCTTAAAGTATGCGTTTAGACCCCATGTTTACTGGACATTTTTTTCTTGATTTTTTTTCCATGCTATCTCCTCCAAGGTATGGAAAGCGAAGTACTTGCAGTATAAGAGATCTGTTTTTTAGTATCGAAGGCGAACAAGAGGTCGTAGCACTTGATGCATGCATTTTTTCGTGTTTTGTTGTTAGGAGCCTGTCCCAAAAGCTTGCCAGTTTTTTTTTTTTTTTTTTTTTTTTTTTTGCACACCCTGTAGACACGAACTTTGCTACATCCCCTGTAAATTAGAGACCAAACATCTTGTCGTTTCCACCATCCTTAACGAACGTCGGCTTTCCCGCACCCTTTATCTACACGTCTCACTTTCTCTTCATTTCCAAACACTCTACGTCCTTCCTCAGCAGAATTTCAGTTTATTTCCTCTCGCAGATAATAACTCACCACTTCATTTTTTTTTACTCGTCCATCTTCTGACTCGTTCGATGTGACTCCTCATAAATTCCTGTCATGTGCTAACTTCCTCATCACCGAGTAGCACTTGCCCTCTTCGTTCTCTTGGATATATTGACCTATAGTTTCTTTTTTCCCCTACAGTTCCCTTATTTGAACCATGGAAGTTATTCCCTATGACTTAAGAGATGACCTCTCATACTGGCCCTTCTTTTTGTCACTGTTTTATTCGCACAATTTAAGGAGAACCTCCTTGATCCTTATCAGTCCCTCTAGTTCGCAGCATCGTTACACAGCACCGCATCTCAAGCGTTTCTATTCTCTTCTTTCCCGATTGTCATTACTATTCAGTGCTGCGCGAAAAGCGTAGATTCTCCGACATTTCTTCCTCAGATTACGTCCGATGTTTCACGCTAGGACATTCTTTTGACGTATCTGCCTTTTAGGCCTCTCTCGCTTCGCCCGTTATATGTTAATATGCTTCCAAGGTAGCAAAATTCATTCACTTTACCTACCTGGTGCTTATCGATCTTTACTTTACGTTTATCGCTAACTTCATCTCTGCTACTGCTCATTAGTTTCATCTGGCTCTGATTCATCTTCAACTCATATTCATTCCATTCAAAAAGTCCGATAATTCTTCTTCGCTTTCAATGAGGGTAGCAATGTCATCAGGACATCTAATGTTTGATGCATTTTCTACATCTGCATCTGTACTCCGCAAGACACTTACGGTTTATGGCAGAGGTAAATTCGTGTACGAGTGTCACTTCCTCCTTTTCCAATTCCAGCCTATTTGGTTTATGGGAAAAAGAATGCTGGTAAGCCCCCGTGGTGGCTTGAATCTCTCTAATTTTAGCTTCATTGTCTTTTCGTGAGATATACATGGAAGGAAGCAATATATTGGTTGTCACTCCTTGGAATGTACGCTTTCGGAACTTAAATAGTAGACCATAACGTAATGCAGAACGCATCTCTTGCAGGGTCTAGCATTAGAGTTGGGTGAGCGTCTCCGTGACGCTTCCGCGCTTGCTAAATGGACCTGCAACGAAACGTGCTGCTCTTCTTTGTAACTTCTCTATTTCCCCTAGCAGTCCTACCAGTTACGGAGCCCATATTGCAGATTTCAAGTATTAGTCGAACGAGTGTTTTCTAAGCTGCTCCGTCTGTTGAAGTACTACATTCAGTGACGATTCTTCCAGTTAATTTCGGTGTGGCGTTTGCCTTACATGCGATAAGTTTTATGTGATCGTTCCACTCCAAATCGCTACTGACGCATGTTGTTGTTGGGGTCTTCAGTCCTGAGACTGGTTTGATGCAGCTCTCCAAGCTACTCTATCCTGTGCAAGCTTCTTCATCTCCCAGTACCTACTGCAGCCTACATCCTTCTGAATCTGCCTAGTGCATACAGTAAAGCTGCATGCCCTCGGGAAAAATTACGGCCGTAGTTTCCCCTTGCTTTCAGCCGTTCGCAGCACCACAACAGCAAGGCCGTTTTGGTTAGTGTTACAAGGCCAGATCAGTCAATCATCCAGACTGTTGCCCCTGCAACTACTGAAAAGGCTGCTGCCCCTCCTCAGGAACCACACGTTTGTCTGGCCGCTCAACAGATACCCCTCCGTTGTGGTTGCACCTACGGTACGGCTATCTGTATCGTTGAGGCACGCAAGCCTCCCCACCAACGGCAAGGTCCATGGTTCATGGGGGGGGGGGGGGGGGGAGGCGGTCTGACGCATAGTCCTAGATATTATATGGCAATAACTGCTTCCAGTGATTGTTCTACAGTTTCTTAATCTTACAATAAAGGGTCTCTCTAAGTATTTGCAATGCATGACATTTATTTATGTTGAGAATCGATTGAAACTCCCTGCAGCTCTTCCTGCATCTCATTACAACTTTACAACATCGTGACTTTTCTGTATAGCACAGCATTATCCGCCATTTGCCCCATGGAGCTTCCGACATTATCTACTAGATCATTGATATACTCCGACACTCCCCTGGAGCATGCCTGAAGACTTCTGTTTGTTCAGGCTGACGTAACGTGTGCTGTTTGATAGAAACCCCTCAGTCTAGTCACACAGTTGGTCTGAAATTTCATACAATCGTATTCGATTTTTAGAAGCCAGTATGGAACTGCATCGAGTGCAAGACAAGGAACACGGTATTCTCCTAGGCGCCTGTGTCTATGCTTCTTGAGTCTCGCTCACTAACAGAGCAAGCTGAGTTTCACACGATTATTGTTTTCGCAACAATGCTGATTTCCACAGAGGAGATTTTCGGTTTCCAAAAACGTCATAACACGCAAGCAAAAAACATGTTCCAAGATTCTACAAAAGACCGACATCAGACGTATAGGCGTATTGCTTTTGTGCGTCTCTGCGACGATCCTTCATGAAAACGAGATTGACCTGTGGTTTTTTTCAGTCAGACCGCTACTCTCCTCAAGAGACCTACGGTACACGCCAGCTAGAAGAGAGGCACGTTCTTCCGCATACTCTGCGTAGAATCGAACTGGTATCCTGTCATCTCCAGAGACCTATCCTCTGCTGAGCGGTTTAAGTTTCTTTACTATGAATTAGTCACCTATTTCAATATCCGTCATTTTCTCGTTCTACAGTGCGATCTTCCTCTATGAAACAGTTTTAGAAAAAGGGTTTTAGTATTTCGGTTTTTTCTGTGTTGTCCTCTGTTCCAGTGCCATTACGCTCACAGCGTGCCTGAGTATATGGCTGATTTAATGTCAGATCAGAACTGTTTACAATTTTCATTCTTGTTATTCCCTTTTGGCTGTTGTACCTATTGTCTATTAACTGTCTTTTCCTGTAGCTGATACCTATTTTTATGAAAATTTTGAACCATTTTACATTTTTGAACGCTTTCTAGGTGAACAGATCCTATAAGGTGTCTTAATATTCCTTAAGTCCTGCTTCCACTACCAATCGTTTCTGAACTGGTTCCTAAGTGCTTCTTTCAATCCAAGTAATGGAAGTGGAACACCATAGCAGTACTTCAAAGTATTTATTATTCAGGCGACTAGTTTCAACTCTATATTTGCATCATCATGAGGTCCTACTATAAACCAAATAAGTGTTTGCAGTCATTGGCTCATATGTCAAAGGAAACATACAATAACTAGGTGCCGTGGACCACTGTTCATCAGGAATCTTTGTTCCGAACGTCTAGTCAAAACTGTGACCCCATGGACATCATGGGCTACCTGTGCACATGGTGTCCATGTGGTCACAGTGGTGACTGCACTTTTAGAATACACACTCTTGATGAAAAGCGGTCCCTAGTCCGAGTTGTTCTATGACTCCTACGATATATGAACCAATGACTGCAAGAACTTATTCGGTACATGGTAGTACCTGAGGATGATTCAAATCTAGCGTTGAAACTTGTCATCTGAATAATAAATAACTTTAAAATACAGCTGTGTTGTTCCACCTCCATTAGCTATATGTCAGCCGCTGTCCCACCTTCACAAGAATGATGAAATTCCATATCTTGTACTCTTGGTCTATGTTCGCCTTCACTGAGTGTGTACTGGGTTCGCGTCACGAACTGTCGCCGTAATCCTCATCGCCACTTTCGTACACATCGCGCTTGGAATTTGTTAATTCACAATGAAACAGCCGCAGGGGACTGAAGAATCCACAAAAATCCTGAACAAACAGTTTCGGTGTGGGCGAGCAAACTTGACGGAAGTAGAACGAAACCAGAGAGTCAGTAAGTCGTCACGAAGTCGTTTTAATCACAGCAGCAAATGGTCCTTAGGGTAATCCGAAGTCCAATCCAGTAACAGGCAGCCGGTTACTAATATTGCGTCTCGACGATGATGTGTACAGTCTTCACATGGTAAACCATATGAAAAAGCTCTCGGCCAGTGCTTCTTAAAAGGGTTTTGGCTCTAAGTCCACATTACCTTGTGAACTACATTAACAACGATTAATAGGAACAGTGGGTGTAAATAGTTGTTTATTTATAATATATTTTCGAATTGGAAATGACTTCACACTCTTTTGTGGATACGTATGTGGTTCATATATGCGTTATTACGCACCAACGCTTTTACAATATGTAACATAAATAATAAGAACAATAATGGCTTCGGAACACATGATTTGTTTGATATTTGGTAATAAAATATGATATTTTCTAAACCGATAATGTCTTAATTTAATGGTTTACGAATCGATTCCGAAATCACTGAGCCTCCATTTACATTCTCCTTCAGGCCATCGAGCGAGGTAGCGCAGTGGTTAGCACACTGGACTCGCATTCGGGAGGACGACGATTCAAACCCGTCTCCGGCCATCATAGTTTAGGTTTTTCGTGGTTTCCCCAAATCGTTTCAGGCAAATGCCGGGATGGTTCCCTTGAAAGGGCACGGCCGATTTCCTTCCCCACACTTCCCTAACCCGAGCTTGTGCTTCGTCTCTAATGACCTCGTTGTCGACGGGACGTTAATACTAAACTCCTCCTCCTCCTCCTCCTCTTCCAGGCCACATTTACGTTCGAATGATTAACCCAGACAGTATGCTGGCTGTAGCAAAATAATATGTGATGTAGAGAAATCTAGGCAGAGGGGAGTTTCCCATGTCAGTTGGAAGAAAAATGCTTCAAATGGCTCTGAGCACTATGGGACTTAACATCGGTGGTCATCAGTCCCCTACAACTTAGAACAACTTAAACCTAACTAACCTAGGGACACCACACACATCCATGCTCGAGGCAGGATTCGAACCTGCGACCGTAGCGGTCGCGCGGTAGTTGGAAGAAGCATCAGTTTTTATGGCCTACTAACTCTCCGCCAAAGAGTGTTGTATGGCACGTCATGGCTGTTTCAATCAACAAAGTGCACGGTATCTTTACCATTCTCAGTCCACGGACAATAAAATCCTATTTTCTTCACAAAGGGTTCTGCTGTAGAAGAATAGTCCACAGATGTTCATACCCTGATAAAACTATAAGTCTCTGCTGTCCCCCCTTGTCTCTGAATAGCAAATAACGTACTTATTATACCATGCTGTACCATCACACAACAGCTTTGCTCTAAAGGAATTATATAACGCACAGTTCCTAGAATCGATGAATCATCTGGCATGTAGATGTGGTCTGGCCACACTAAGACCATCGCACCTCACATGTCTCATATCAATATCTCTTGCTTGCGACATATTAAACGATGTTGTATTGTATCCACTAAAGGCGCTAGTCGCACAGTTGGGAACCTCGTGTAGAAAAACTAATTGTCCTATCCTGTTACACGAGTTTCAGCAATCTACATCTTGTTTGTATTCTAGATTAATCGCCAAGAGGAACGACACGACACGGAATGGAACAAACATCAAATTTGCAGGAAGTTTACAATATTCGGATGGGCAGATCACTACCATTTCAGCTCAAACGTAGAGAGTACTACCTAGAAAAGCGGCCATTACGCAGCACGTTTCTCGCCACAAATCATATTTGAGTTTTGGTTATTAGTGAGAAAATTAAGTCCTACATCATTAAGAATTTGAAACATCTACCAGCAAGTGTCGTATTTGGACAGCAGTAGGATCGTGGTTCATTGAGACTGGAGTTCACCATTCTGTGATGTTCCTACTCACGTTGGGAACCATCACACGAGTGTCATGTGAACATTGAGTCGATGGTTTCACGAGGGCAATACTCAACGCCCTACAGCATCTCAGCAGCCCCTGCAGCTAAGGTCCGAGGGGACAGACATAGCCGCGCGGAGTGGCAGAGGGGTTAGAGGCGCTGTCAAGAATTGCACTGCCTCTCCCGCCGGTGGTTCGCGTCCTCCCTCGGGCATGGGTGCGTATGTTGTCCTTAGCGTAAGTGTGTATGTCTATGGACCGATGAACTCAGCAGGTTGATCCCTTAGGAATTCACACATTTAGGACAGACATATTGTCAGATCGGCTGTCCACAGTGGTACAGGTGCATCACAAACCTTGATTCAGGAAATGGGCTCGTTGGAAAATACAAGGTTTGGAACATCACCTCCAATCAGGACGGAAAGCACTTTTTGGTTTCCTTTGATGTGGAGGAGGAGAAAGTTGCGCTCACTGTGGCAAGCCCAGTGATGACACTGCGCGCGCGAATGGCACCAAGTCGTCCATTCAGACTTGTCCCGGTTCGTCATACGGTGCCACGATACACATACCGTGTGGGGGCTCTTAGCAGGACTTCATGTGTTGCCAAGAGAGAATTGTGCAGAATGTGGCACGCCAAGTGACGACACCGGACACATGAGTGTCGCGGTTCGGCGTACAGCGCCACGATGGACATAACGTGTGGGGGCTCTGAGGAATAGTACATTTGTTGCGAAGAGAGATTTGCACTGAATATGGCACACCAATGACGGAACTGGGCATGTGAGTGGCACAAGGTTGCCTGTACAGACGCGTCCCAGTACTGCGTACAGCGCCACGATGGGCATATCGTGTGAGGGATCTGAGGAAAACAACATGCGTTTCCAAGAGAGCATTGTGCTGACTGGCACACCCAATGACGACATTGGGCACATGAGCTGCACTCTATCACCTATTCAGATGTGTTTCGGTTCCGCAAGCTGCGAAACGATGGACATATCATATGCATATGGAACTTTGAGCAATATTACATGTGTTGCCAAGAGAGAGATGTGCTCACTGTGACATGCCCAATGGCGATATTGGGCACACCACGTCACCCACTCAGACGTATCCTGGTTCTGTATACAGTGACGCGATGGACTGATCATCAGATAAAAGCTACATGTGTTGCCAAGAGAGTTGTGCTGACTGTGGCATACCCAATGATGGTACTTGGCACATGAGCGGCATCTAGTCGATTCTTCAGACACCTCCCGGTTCTGTGTACAGCCCCACGATGGACATATTCTGTCGAAGCTCTGAGGAGACCTACAAGTGTTGCCAAGATAGAGTTGCGCTCTGTGGCACTCCTAATGACGACACTGGGCAGATGAGTGGCACCAAGTCCCCTATTCAGATGCATTCCGGTTCTGCAGTCCTGTGTACAGCGCCAAAATGGACATATCATGTGGGGCTCTGAGGAGAACTACATGTGTTGCCAAGAGAGAGTTGGACTGACTGTTTCACTCACAATGACGACCCTGGGCACGTGCTTGGCACCAAGTTGCCTATGTAGATGCACCCCGGTTCTGCCTACAGCATCACGATGGACATATCGTGTGGAGGCTCTATGGAGCTACATGTGTTGCTGACTGTGGCAAGCCAAATGACACTGAGTATATGTACTGGTTCTGTGTACAGCTTCACGATGGACATATCGTGTGAAGCCTCAGAGGAGAACTGTATGCGTTACCAAGAGAGTTGGGCTGACTGTGGCACGCCCAATGATGAGACTGGGCGTATGAGTGGCAACATATCGCCTATTCTGGTTCCGCATAAAGCGCTATGATGGGCATATTGTGTGTGGGCTTTGATCAAAGCTACATGTGTTTGTCATGCAAGTTAGCTCGTCTCGATGGCCATGAAACTGAGAACCACTTTAGCTCCTAGAGGTGGGAGGTCGGTGTACTAAATATCACATATTGCATATTCCCAAGTCAACTATTAATCGTATCACGTTTTAGTTCTACCATATTGTAAAAGCACAATAAGTAAAATGCCGCAGTTACCCTTCATTCTTAAATCTACAAATTTCAACTATCGCCTGTGTAGATTTCATACTGCATGTAAACCAAAATTTCATTACGAGAGTTGTAAAGCTTAAACAACAGTGTACCGACATGTCCGATTAAAAGGAGGTGATTGTGCCTCACGACGTTGATATAATCCAGGACAGAAAGAAGGTCAGCATCGGTCGTAATGTCATTTGCCCCTTTTATTGCATTGCAGATCTAGATTTCTGCTGACTGAGCAGCTGTTATACTCAAGTAGACCCAAAGCATTAGTCCCTAGGGTATGGTGCTTGTAGATGTCTGAGTTAGATTGGAATACACTGAGGTGAAAGAAGTCACGGAATACCTCCTAATATCGTGTCCCACCTCGTTTTGCCCAGCACAGTAAAGAAATTCGACGTGACGTCAACTCAACGCATAATTGGAAGTCCCCTGCAGAAATATCGATCCATGCTCCCTCTATAGCCCTCTTCAGCCGTCTATAATTTCTTTTTGGTGCAGGATTCTGTAAACGAACTGACCGTTCGATTATGTGCCATAATTGTTCGCCCGAATTCATGTCGGGCGATCTGCATCGTTAAACCATTCGCTCGAACTGTGGAGAATGTTCTTCACACCAAGCACGAACAACAGTGGTCTGGTCTCCAAGTAGCCAAACATAACCATTTCCAGTCAATGATCGGTTAATGGCTTCGTAGGTCTGTGTTCGTTAAGTGAAGTCCGTCGACCACTGCGTTGTGTGTGGTGAAATGTTATGCTGAAATGTGGTATTCTCTGAATTTTGAACTGCATAACGCTTTCTGCAATACAATGTCTCATGTGTCTAGCTCCAACTACCATTCAACGTTCAAAGTCTGTTAACTCCCGTCATGCGGTCATAATCGCATCGGTAACCTTTTCATATGAATCACTTGAGTACAAATGACATATTCGCTTTTTTTTTCTTTATTGTGATTTTGTTCCCCTGCCCCATGGCCAAGGGAGGGCTGTCAGTGTCACAATCTGCTGCTCTTCAGCCGAGGGACATGAAAACTAATACAAGAATAAAATTTTACATATAAGGCCATTAAAAATTGAGACACAAAACAGAGTAAGGGGAGATAATAGAGGCAAAAAAAAACACTGACATGGAGATGTTCATGGGGGGGACAATTAAAAAAGTCGGAATAAAGTTAAGAAACACAGTTGGCGATTCGTAGAACACGAAAAGGACACTGAAGTCACATGTACAGGTTAAAAGTTGCCCACAGTATTAAAAAACTCCAGAACAACGCACTTGAAACCCATTTGGAGCACACACAATGGAGAATAAAACTTCCAGGTGGGACCTGCTGAGGGAGAGGCCTGAGAGGATGGAAAAGGAGGGGAGAGCAAGGTGCAGCAGGGGAGGGGCGTCAGCTGGTGCACCAAGAGGTAGGAGACAGGTGGGGCAGGAGATGAAAAGGGAAGACAAGGCAGGAGGGAGTACAAAGACATTGAAGGGGAGCACAAGAGAGGGGGGGGGGGGTAGGATAGGAAAGCTACTCACCAGAAGGGAGGGGGAGAACCCTGAGGAGGAGGCAGGACGAAGATGGGTTTAGAGTTGGTAGGATGGGTAGATGTCAGGGCGAAGCTCATCATCCGGGAGGGGTAGATAGTGGAAGCTGCTTTGGGAAAGGAGGTGGAGGGTGTGGAGATGGAGAGAGTGTGGGACACAACGGTAAAGGTGCGGCAACGGGTTGGGGATGGAGAGGAAGGGAGACACCAGGAGGTGAGGAGGATCAAGGCGGATGACAATATATATTGTGCGGATTTGTTCAAGGAAACAATTCCGCCAATGCACTGCCATTTTATACCTTATGTACGCGATATTAACGCCACCTGTACTTCTGCACATCGATAGCCAGTGACTTTTGTCATCTAAATTTATTTGTCGTTATAATTACGTTCAGTCTACATTAGCACTTGTAACGCACTGATGATAGCTTCACTGTCAGTTGAAATTTACATCTTCAATGCAGTGAAAAAGGTAGATTCCACTACGATCGATGATGAGCTTCACTCTGTACCGAACAGTGCATCGTCCATAAGCAGCTGTCTCCAGCAAACAAGAACATCAGGAAGGTGGCCGATGGTGAAGGGCAAGAAGCTCCCTGCTGAATCATCTGTCTTTTGGTAACTTGTCTTGCAAGTTTTTTCCAGGGAGTATTCATTACTGCATCAGTGAATGCGTGGCGATAAACGACACAAGAGTTTACAACGTGTAATGGGAATCCTTTATGTAGTTATATTATTTTTATTTGCTATTGCGAGAGAAGACTTGGAAGATCTGGAAGTACCATATGCCTCTCACTGCGGCAATGGAAACTAACGTTTAAATTGCAAAAATGCACCATTTCATTTTTGTGCCGTGAAGAGTTCCGTGTATAGTCTTCAACAAATCGTAGATGGACAGTTGATGTTCTTGGGCCACACACATCCGCTCGATTGCTGCCCCACATTGCCGTAGATTGTTCTTCAAATGATTCTGAATAAAATTCACGGGCTATTAGGTAGTAAAAGGATTCCAGAAACTATGTAACCGGTCGCCTGTTGTGATTATATTGTGAGGGCTGTGTAGCTGTGACAAGTTACAAATACACAAGAAATGAGCACTGAATGTGGCGAGAATTATTTCCATCATGAGATAGTCTCTAGTGCGCAACCAGCAATTGTTAGCAATTGTTAGTTTATTTCTGGAGCACAATTTACTCTGGAAAACATCATGTATGTCTTCTAGTAAAGTTATATCTATAATAAAACACACAAGTTACCGCTGGCAGCAACTCCCACGTATTATACCCAACGTAAACAAGCCAAAGAGGGTGACTGAAGTTATTTTCAGAAAATCTATGTTCGGACAGAGACTATCTTTGCTCAACATTCGTTATGCACATTGATAACAGTAAGTGTGTGCAGGGTGCACATTAATAAAACCGACAAACTGTAGGTACGGATTCCTGACAGGAAAAGGGGGAAAGAAGGTCCTATGAACATGTGTTCGGAGGTGCGTCGTTACCACGGTAGATGGCGTTGACGAGTGACATTTCTTCTGACCACGTGCCGTGTATTCCTTGTAAGGTGCAGGCTGTACGATTAACGCAGCGTACTGTAAGCAACAGAATGGTCCGGTATTCATGTCGGGAAATGACCGAGATGGTGTTTGTGTCCGGCCAAACAGATGAAAACGTTCGAAAGGCAGCACGGCTGAACAAAAACGAGTACCGTCGCAGACACCAACCCCATCACACAATATTTGAAGCCGTTTCTGGGCGTTTGTGTGGTCATGAGTCCGTTCAGACATACGACCATAGAGGCAGGCTGCAGACTGTGTGTTCAACAGATTTGGAGAACATGGTTCCACAGGATACTGAGACGAAAATTATTACGAGCTCCATGCAAGTGGCCTGCCAACATGGTGTAAGCAAACGTACGAGTATGTGTATCCTGCATGACGACCGCTACTATCCCTATCACCTGCAAATGAATGCAAGGATGATCAACAGCGGATTTCCCTCTACGAGAAGGATTTAATCGATGTTTTTTTTTTGTACCATCATATTGTTTTTTGCATCACACCATCATAATTACTGTCATCAGTACTCTTTATTGACGAAGCAACCTTTACCAGAAATGGCATCATCAGTCTGCATGATCATCATCTGTGGCCTACAGACGTTCCTCGTGAAATGGTTGAGGCGTCTTATCAGCATCGTTTCAGTACCAATGTGGCGGAAGGGATTCTTCGCGACCCACGTACTTGGATCAGTTATTATTCCACAAAGCCTCATCTGACGAACTTACCTGGACTTGATACGGAATACTCTGCCTTGGCTGCTTGGGAATGTTTCTGCATGACGCAACACCACACCAGCATTACAGTTTGCCGACACCTCAACAACGTTTGGTTCCCACGTTGGATAGGACGCGGAGGCCCTGTAGCATGCCCTGGTAAATCGTCGGACGTAAACCCCCTCCATTTTTAACTCTGGGGTTCAAATTACAAGTGTTGTGTATACTGATGTGCAAACCCTTCAACAGCCTGTTCATGACACCTGTGACGCTATTCGGAGAGACACCGGAACGTGCAAAAGTGTGCGTCATTCCATGGTGCTACGTGTGAACACGTGCATTGCCTTGCTTGGAGATTCATTCCACTCACTAATTAATGCGGGATCAAAATACCGGGGCTCCTTAAACATCTGTTGTGACGTGGCAACGATGCAGCTCCGTACTGTGTTCCGCGACAATTTGTTGTCGTTGCACGTACAGCGTCCATTTAGGGACACATGTTCGTAGGACCTTCTCCGACCATTTCCAGTCTGGAATCCGTCCTTGCAGTTTGCCAGGTTTATTAATGTTCACCCTTTATATTGCCGCAGAAGAAGCCAAGCAGTGCAGTCGCCGTAGTCTAGTGGTTATGACAACAGATTGTTGCATAGATGGTCGTGAGTTCAAACCCAACCTGAACTGAAAAATTTCAGTTTCTACAGGGTGATAAGTATTTAAACCGACAAACTCTGGGACGTTGAAGGGGAGATCAAAACAAATTGTTTTCCCTAATGTCATTTTTTCCTATGAGGATTATTTAAACCGGTGGAGGCCCTATTACGCTCTTGAGTTGTTAGAGGCCGTATTACGCTCTTCAGTTGTAGGCAACTGCTGTCCACCAGTGTAGTAGTGCACTGTCTCTGTTTACTAATGGACCGACACACCTGGAGACAGTACACTGATATGGCTGGTGTGTATTACGTAGCGCACCACAACGGACGAGCTGCACTGAGGGTTTATCAACAACAATATCCTAATCGCCGTATCCTACATCATACGACCTTTGCTGCTGTGTACCAACGTCTGCGTGAGACCGGGTCATTTAGCATATTAACTGGACAGGGACGCCGTCGCACGGTAAGAACGCTGCAATTTGAGGAAGCTGTCTTGCAGCATGTGGAGCGGGATCCTTCAATCAGCTCTAGTGCAACTGCATGTAACATGGGGACGAATCAGACGAATGTAAGAACAGTCCTTCGAGAGCAATTGTTAGGTCCATTTCACTTACAGCGTGTCCACAACCTGGAACCAGTTGATTATCCACCCAGAGCACAGATTTCGCATTCGTACCTGAAACAGTGTGAAATGCATGCTACATTTCCATCCTGTGTGTTGTTTACCGATGAAGCAACGTTCGGGCTTGATGGAGTCTTCAACGTGCACAATTCGCATGTTTGGAATGAGGATAACCCACATGCCACAGTTACGAGCGTTCATCAAGTGCGGTTCTTCGTTAATGTGTGGGTCGGTGTTGTTGGGGACTGTTTAATTGGGCCGTATCTGCTACCTAGGCCATTTAATGGCAGGCACTATTACAATTTTCTCGCCAGAGCATTTCCAGAATTACTGGAAGACGTCCCGCTCCCTACAAGACAACGCATGTGGTTCCAACATGACGGGGCGCCGGCACATTTCAGTCGTCGTGTGCGTCGATTCCTGGACCTACGCTTCCCAGAAACGTAGACTGGCAGAGGTGGTCCTGTACCATGGCCTGCTCGATCCCCAGATATGACCACACTGGACTTTTTTTGTGTGGGGAGAGATGCGCAACCTTGTTTACGGTACACCTGTTGCATCAGAAGAGGAACTAGTTGCCCGGATAGTAGCAGCAGCAGGAACAATTCAGGATACTCCTGGGGTTTTTGCCCGTGTCAGACAGAACATGATCCGACGGTGTAACCTTTGTTTACGTGTCAGTGGAGGCATTTTTGTAAATCTACTGCAATTGAAATTGAGTTGTGTTAATGTGTCGTCCCTTGGTCATAAAAAATGCAAAAATGTTTGTTAGTTTAATTAATTTGCCATCAGAGAAATCTTCCTCTACTGGTTTAAGTACTCCTCATAGGAAAAAATGACATTAGGGAAAAATATTTGTTTTGATGCCCCCTACAACCTCACAGAGCCGGCCGCGGTGGCCGTGCGGTTCTAGGCGCTACAGTCCGGAACCGCAGGACTGCTACGGTCGCAGGTTCGAATCCTGCCTCGGGCATGGATGTGTGTGATGTCCTTAGGTTAGTTAGGTTTAAGTAGTTCTAAGTTCTAGGGGACTGGTGACCTAAGATGTTAAGTCCCATAGTGCTCAGAGCCATTTGAACCAGCCAACCTCCCAGAGTTTGTCGGTTTAAGTACTTTTCACCCCGTATACTCGATTCGAGTACATTCTAGAAGTATCCACAAATGACAAGAAGCATTGTAGTGGAATGATCTGTAGCTGTATATATACCGTATGTGTTCTGGCCGGAGGTAGTTCGCTCCGCGCTCTTGTATGTGTGAGTGCTGAATAAACTTTCGTGAAGTTACTGTTCGTCATTCATCTACTTACATCTTCCTCTACGTGACATTATGTGCTTAGTTTTACATCTACATCTACATGACTACTCTGCAATTCACATTTAAGTGCTTGGCAGAGGGTTCATCGAACCACAATCATACTATCTCTCTACCATTCCGTTCCCGAACAGCGTGCGGGAAAAACGAACACCTAAACCTTTCTATTCGAGCTCTGATTTCTCTTATTTTATTTTGATGATCATTCCTACCTATGTAGGTTGGGCTCAACAAAACATTTTCGCATTCGGAAGAGAAAGTTGGTGGCTGAAATTTCGTAAATAGATCTCGCCGCGACGAAAAACGTCTTTGCTTTAATGACTTCCATCCCAACTCGCGTATCATATCTACCACACTCTCTCCCATATTACGTGATAATACAAAACGAGCTGTCCTTTTTTGCACCCTTTCCATGTCCTCCGTCAATCCCACCTGGTAAGGATCCCACACCGCGCAGCAATATTCTAACAGAGGACGAACGAGTTTAGTGTAAGCTGTCTCTTTAGTGGACTTGTTGCATCTTCTAAGTGTCCTGCCAATGAAACGCAACCTTTGGCTCGCCTTCCCCACAATGTTATGTATGTGGTCTTTCCAACTGAAGTTGTTCGTGATTTTAACACCTAGGCACTCAGTTGAATTGACAGCCTTGAGAATTGTACTATTTATCGAGCAATCGAATTCCAACGGATTTCTTTTGGAACTCATGTGGATCACCTCACACTTTTCGTTAGCGTCAACTGCCACCTGCCACACCATATAGCAATCTTTTCTAAATCGCTTTGCAACTGATACTGGTCTTCGGATGACCTTCCTAGACGGTAAATTACAGCATCATCTGCGAACAACCTAAGAGAACTGCTCAGATTGTCACCCAGGTCATTTATATAGATCAGGAACAGCAGAGGTCCCAGGACGCTTCCCTGGGGAACACCTGATATCACTTCAGTTTTACTCGATGATTTTCCGTCTATTACTACGAACTGCGACCTTCCTGACAGGAAATCACGAATCCAGTCGCAAACTAAGACGATATCCCATAGGCCCGCAGCTTGATTAGAAGTCGCTTGTGAGGAACAGTGTCAAAAGCTTTCCGGAAATCCAGAAATACGGAATCAACCTGAGATCCCCTGTCGATAGCGGCCATTACTTCGTGCGAATAAAGAGCTAGCTGCGTTGCACAAGAACGATGTTTACTGAAACCATTCTGATTACGTATCAATAGATAGTTCCCTTCGAGGTGATTCATAATGTTTGAATACAGTATATGCTCCAAAACCCTGCTGCAAACCGAAGTCAATTTACATTCGTTATTACTAAAGTAACGTGTATTCACGTTGCAAAAATTGAATTGCGCGGTTTACTAAGTTTGGAATGGTCTGTGATGAGGGGTGTGCGTCCAACATCTTGTCGCCCTTAAACCATATCCAGAAGATGACACTCACCGCCATAGCGCGCTATAAGCCGATCAGCTTCATGGTTTTCGAGATAATTGTTCTCATCCGCAGGCACACTGCCCTTGGTGTCACTTACATCGTTACGGCTGCAGAGCTCTCCATTGCGGCCCGTGTCGTTGCTAGAACGATCTCCAATTTACCTGTATTTGCTCATATGCGAGGGCGTAATATCTCCAAATTCCTTATGTGAAAACTCTAAATGCTTTTTAAATAAACTAAGCTCCGTTAACGTTATATACCGGGTGATCAAAATGTCAGTATAAATTTGAAAACAGAATAAATCACAGAATAATGTAGATAGAGAGGTACAAATTGACACACATGCTTGGAATGACATGGGGTTTTATCAGAACCAAAAAATACAAAAGTTCAAAAATTGCCCGACAGATGGAGCTTCATCTGATCAGAATAGCAATAATTAGCATAACAAAGTAAGACAAAGCAAAGATGATGTTCTTTACAGGAAATGCTCAATATGTCTACCATCATTCCTCAACAATAGCTGTAGTCGAGGAATAATGTTGTGAACAGCACTGTAAAGCATGTCCGGAGTTATGGTGAGGCATTGGCGTCGGATGTTGTCTTTCAGTATACCTAGAGATGTCGGTCGATGACGATATACTTGCGACTTCCGGTAACCCCAAAGCCAATAATCGCACGGACTGAGGTCTGGGGACCTGGGAGGCCAAGCATGACGAAAGTGGCGGCTGAGCACACGATCATCACCAAACGACGAGTGCGAGAGATGTTCCACGCGTCTAGCAATAAGGGGGGGGGGGGGGGGGGGAGCGCCATCCTGCATATTAACATCGTACGCTCCAGTAGGTGTTTATTAGACAGGCTGGGGATAATGCGATTCTGTAACATATCGGAGTACCTCTCACCCGTCACGATAGCAGTTTTACTATCCAGCGCCATCTGTCGGACGTTTTGTGAACTTCGTCTTTTTAGGTTCTAATAAAACCCCATGTCATTCCAAGCATGTGTGTCAATTTGTACCTCTCTATTACATTATTCCGTGGTTTATTGAGTTTTCAAATAGATACTGACTTTTTGATCACCCAGTATACCTTTATGCTTCATATCTACAAAATTATTTCTCATCATAGCCATCATGGCGGCGCAGACATTTCTCCTAACGGAACAGAAGTGAAAATCCCAGGAGCAGGGCAAGGATTGGAACTCCTCTTGGAAGTCTAAGCCGCAGTTATGACATCACTGATAATTTCTCACAATTAGAAATTTTTTAAGGAGATAATCAGGATTGACAAATAGCTAATTTGCTCCTTGGAATTCGAACAACTGTAAAATAGCTAATGCCATTACAAGTTCAAATACACTCCTGGAAATTGATATAAGAACACCGTGAATTCTTTGCCCCAGGAAGGGGAAACTTTATTGACACATTCCTGGGGTCAGATACATCACATGATCACACTGACAGAACCACAGGCACATAGACACAGGCAACAGAGCATGCACAATGTCGGCACTAGTACAGTGTATATCCACCTTTCGCAGCAATGCACGCCGCTATTCTCCCATGGAGACGATCGTAGAGAAGCTGTATGTAGTCCTGTGGAACGGCTTGCCATGCCATTTCCACCTGGCGCCTCAGTTGGACCAGCGTTCGTGCTGGACGTGCAGACCGCGTGAGACGACGCTTCATCCAGTCCCAAACATGCTCAATGGGGGACAGATCCGGAGATCTTGCTGGCCAGGGTAGTTGACTTACACCTTCTAGAGCACGTTGGGTGGCACGGGATACATGCGGACGTGCATTGTCCTGTTGGAACAGCAAGTTCCCTTGCCGGTCTAGGAATGGTAGAACGATGGGTTCGATGACGGTTTGGATGTACCGTGCACTATTCAGTGTCCCCTCGACGATCACCAGTGGTGTACGGCCAGTGTAGGAGATCGCTCCCCACACCATGATGCCGGGTGTTGGCCCTGTGTGCCTCGGTCGTATGCAGTCCTGATTGTGGCGCTCACCTGCACGGCGCCAAACACGCATACGACCATCATTGGCACCAAGGCAGAAGCGACTCTCATCGCTGAAGACGACACGTCTCCATTCGTCCCTCCATTCACGCCTGTCGCGACACCACTGGAGGCGGGCTGCACGATGTTGGGGCGTGAGCGGAAGACGGCCTAACGGTGTGCGGGACCGTAGCCCAGCTTCATGGAGACGGTTGCGAATGGTCCTCGCCGATACCCCAGGAGCAACAGTGTCCCTAATTTGCTGGGAAGTGGCGGTGCGGTCCCCTACGGCACTGCGTAGGATCCTACGGTCTTGGCGTGCATCCGTGCGTCGCTGCGGTCCGGTCCCAGGTCGACGGGCACGTGCACCTTCCGCCGACCACTGGCGACAACATCGATGTACTGTGGAGACCTCACGCCCCACGTGTTGAGGAATTCGGCGGTACGTCCACCCGGCCTCCAGCATGCCCACTAGACGCCCTCGCTCAAAGTCCGTCAACTGCACATACGGTTCACGTCCACGCTGTCGCGGCATGCTACCAGTGTTAAAGACTGCGATGGAGCTCCGTATGCCCCGGCAAACTGGCTGACACTGACGGCGGCGGTGCACAAATGCTGCGCAGCTAGCGCCATTCGACGGCCAACACCGCGGTTCCTGGTGTGTCCGCTGTGCCGTGCGTGTGATCATTGCTTGTACAGCCCTCTCGCAGTGTCCGGAGCAAGTATGGTGGGTCTGACACACCGGTGTCAATGTGTTCTTTTTTCCATTTCCAGGAGTGTATAATGCTTTAAAATTTTTTTTTTTTTTTTTTTTTTTTGGTACCGTTACTGTATAATTTCTGGCTTTTTTGACGGAGCCAAAACTTCACATCTGCTTGCACCGCTTCATGACTAACACAATAAAGACGTCGATGGTGCTCTTTAAGTCTTGGAAACAGATGCCATATACGGCCATCCTCTTCGAGCTCTATCACACACATTGAGCGTAGCACCACGATTCCAATCGTTACAACCACGAAAGACCCTACGTCGCACATTACTGCTGTCAGTATAATCGTCACCGTACACAGCTTTCATTCTTCTATGGATTTCGATTGAGGGCATGTTTTCTGCGGTTAGAAGTCCCATTACAGCTCGCTATTCTTCGCTCACAGAAACAGTCACGTTTTATACAGCACCGTTACACGGTACAATTCGAAGGCAACTTCTGTCAGCGAAACTGGAAAGTCGACCGAGAAAAATGCCTGGATTGTAAGACGTTAACCGATATTTAGAAAAGAGAAAAAATTGCCGAGGCATTACATGTCAGCAAGTCCTCTTAATTTCTTTATAGCGTAATGTGCCAGGAACGCGACGAGAGGGGGATAGCCGAGACCATCTCGCGGTTGTTAGCATTCGTAAAGTTTTGGCTCGTCAGCGTATAGCCGTAAGATAAGTGGCAGTCTATTGTTAACAGGCCTGTGATTTTCTCGATGTAGATAGGGACATAACACATATGTATATATTAATCTACAAGCGTGGGCCGGCCGGAGTCGCCAAACGGTTCTAGGCGCTACAGTCTGGAACCGCGCGACCGCTACGGTCGCAGGTTCGAATCATGCCGCGGGCATGGATGTGTGTGATGTCCTTAGGTTAGTTAGGTTTAAGTAGTTTTTAGGGGACTGATGACCTCAGAAGGTAAGTCCCACCGTGCTCAGAGCCATTTGAACCATTTTTACAAGCATGGTGTTGACTAAATGGGGGGTTTCTCAAAAAGTAATGCAGCACACTTTTTCTGAAAGCACGTTTCTTTTATTTAGAAATCTAATACGCGGTATTATTCCCCAATATTCTCGCTAAAAACCCAGTTTTTCAATGTAACCTCCGTTTAATGTGAATGCCTTACGTCACCTTACTGTGAGGGCCTGTATGCTCGCATCGTATCACTCTACTGGTCGGCCTGGAACGCACACCATTTTGAAGGCTACGTATAGCGCTGCCACCTGTAGGAACTTTATCAAATCAAAGGGGCTGAAGCGCGTGTATTCTACGAAGTCCTTCAACAAATTCTGAATGTTTTTCAACCGAAATTAGCAGAAAAAAATGTGTTGCATTATTTACTGAACGCCCCTCACACTTAATACAACTGAGAGAGCAGCGTCGTTTCTTCCAAACAGCGACTCTCCGACTAATCTTCCGGGCAGCACTTGTCTTTCATAAGCAGAAATAATATTAGGTAGTGGAACGAAAGTATACTTTTAGTTCAGAATAGATGAACATTCTACGAATTGTTGGTCTTTTGTGAATGAATAGTTGGGTTCGTCCCACACCTCTGAACGATCTCTCTCTCGATATAAGTCACGGTGTATGAATGAACTGCCGCGCGGGATTAGCCGAGCGGTCTGGGCGCTGCAGTCATGGACTGTGCGGCTGATCCCGGCAGAGGTTCAAGTCCTCCCTCGGGCATGGGTGTGTGTGTTTGTCCTTAGGATAATTTAGGTTAAGTAGGGTGTAAGCTTATGGAAAATGGTTCAAATGGCTTTGAGCACTATGGGACTCAACTTCTGAGGTCATAAGTCCCCTAGAACTTAGAACTACTTAAACCTAACTAACCTAAGGACATCACACACATCCATGCTCGAGGCAGGAGTCGAACCTGCGACCGTAGCGGTCTCGCGGTTCCAGACTGTAGCGCCTAGAACCGCACGGCCACTCCGGCCGGCTAAGCTTAGGGACTGATGACCTTAGCAGTGCCATAAGATTTCACACACATTTGAAATTTTTTTTTCTATGAATGAACTAGTGAAACATACAGAGGCCAGGTGTGAAGTGTTATCTACGATGATAGATCACTGGTGTGCATAACTCTAGAACGGAACTCGTGATTTCCGCAAGATGGGCTCTGCCAAGTAACAAAGCTCGATGCTGTGACTGCAGTACTGAAGGTCACGTTTCAAAGTCGGCCATCGTTGACCAAAAATGTAATTCGTTAATACATATTCAGCGCATCTGACGGGCGACTGTCTGTATGCATGCACTGTGCGATGCTAACTGCACACGTCCCCTCGCAGAGGTCGAATTTCGGTCTCGCTTTGGGAAACAAAACTGGATTAAAAAAAAGCGGAAATTCGCCAACTGCGTACACGGACGAACCGAAACAAGCGAAACAAAAAGCGATTATTCCTGGCCATCACGTCGTGACAGTTAGCACAATGGCGGCGCGTGGACCACGCTGGCAGTGGCGAGCTATTGTGCCGTTACTTCGCACAGCGATCGTGGCTGTTTCGCGGTTGTCACAAACACCGGATGCTGCGTAACAAGCGTGACCGAGCAATGCAAGCTAGCGGCGGCAACGGGCGAGTGGCGCCCCCTGGGTGGTCACTTTCGGAGATAAAGCTTTTGTAAACAGTACATTCGAGGAAAATGAGACCGAAGATAGCTTCAAACCACGTTCCAAAGCCGCTACGGCTCTGGAATTCAGTAAATAACTCCCGTTTAACACCAGATCAGTATTTCAGTATGTAGTAGGACATTTCATGTGTGGAGAAACCTTGTCTGATCAGTGCGAACGTTAATATCGCTTTTCGAAGTAGTTTGCGGCGCATGACGAGATAATTGAAACAGTAGAGTAATTCCATTAACGTCAGGAGCTTTAAAACGAACTTGACCGCAATTACAGGGCCACAAACTTCCATCTCATTTATTATTATTTTTTTGTTATAAAGAGGCAATTGAATTAAAGCTATTAAATATTTTCTGCAAAAAATGATGATTTGAAATAATAGCTGCACCTAACTACATTCAAACCAACAACTACGGTCGAACGAGAGACCATCCTCTGACGTAACGGACGGCACGACTTACCTTAGAAGAAAGGTTAAGGAAAGGCAAACCTACGTTTCTAGCATTTGAAAACTTAGAGAAAGCTTTTGATAATGTTGACTGGAATACTCTCTTTCAATTTGTACAGAAACCAGATGGCAGTTATGAGAGTCGGGGGACATGAAAGGGAAGCAGTGGTTGGGAATGGAGTGAGACAGGGTTGTAGCCTCTCCCCGATGTTATTCAATCTGTATAATGAGCAAGCAGTAAAGGAAACGAAAGAAAATTTCGGAGTAGGTATTAAAATCCATGGAGAAGAAATAAAAACTTTGAGGTTCGCCGATGACATTGTAATTCTGTCCGAAACAGCAAAGGACTTGGAAGAGCAGTTGAACGGAATGGACAGTGTCTTGAAAGGAGGATATAAGATGAACATCAACAAAAGCAAAACGAGGATAATGGAATGTAGTCGAGTTAACTCGGGTGATGCTGCGGGAATTAGATTAGGAAATGAGAAACTTAAAGTAGTAAAGGAGCTTTGCTATTTGGGGAGCAAAATAACTGATGCTGGTCGAAGTAGAGAGGATATAAAATGTAGACTGGCAATGGCAAGGAAAGCGTTTCTCAAGAAGAGAAATTTGTTAACATCGAGTATTGACTCAAGTGTCAGGAAGTCGTTTCTGAAAGTATTTGTATGGATGTAGCCACGTATGGAAGTGAAACATGGACGATAAATAGTTTAGACTAGAAGAGAATAGAAGCTTTCGAAATGTGGTGCTACAGAAGAATGCTGAAGATTAGATGGGTAGATCACATAACTAATGAGGAGGTATTCAATAGAATTGGGGAGAAGAGGAGTTTGTGGCACAACTTGACTAGAAGAAGGGATCGGTTGGTAGGACATGTTCTGAGGCATCAAGGGATCACCAATTTAGTCCTGGAGGGCAGCATGGAGGGTAAAAATCGTAGAGGGAGACCAAGAGATGAATACACTAAGCAGATTCAGAAGGATGTAGGTTGCAGTAGGAACTGGGAGATGAAGAGGCTTGCACAGGGTAGAGTAGCATGGAGGGCTGCATCAAACCAGTCTCAGGACTGAAGACCACAACAGCAACGCCCATTTATTGACATCTCTATGGTTTCCATGCACAAAATCTAGATTACGCACTGGGGGAAAAAGTGCAGCAGCATGGAAGAGTTGTGCGGGATAAACGAAAGTTGATGGGCCTGTTTCTGCACCAGAAAGATGATTTGAGTTTTGCACCAATCGCAACCGAGTGACGCTAGAAGCGTCTCTATGAGGATGCAAATCGGATTTGCGTTAAATACACGCTGTAACAGCTGTGAGCGTTAGTTGCCCTTGAAACTGGACGTGATGAATTGGTGTTGGTCAAGAATGCCATTAATGCTACAAAGAAGCCGTTAGCAATACCTCACTGAGTTTGAACGAGGTCGTGCGTTAGGGCGATGAGAAGTTGAATGATACTTCGGCGATATTACAGAAAGACTTTGCAGGAACGTAGCCACTGTACGTAACTTTTGGCAGCTGTGGTAACGAGAAGTACAGTCGCAAGAAGAGCGTTCTCCGGACGGCCACGTGACACTATCGAGAGGGAAACCAACGTGTTCTTGGTATGGCTCTGGAGAATCGTATTGCGTCTTTTACAGGAATTTGAGCGCAGTTTGCACCACAGTGACACAGCAAATGGTTACAAATTGGTTACTTCAAGGGCAGGTTCGAGCCAGGCACCCTGTAGGGTGCATTCCACTGACGCTAAGTCACCGCCATTTCCGACTTCAGTGGCGTCAAGTGAAAGCTTATTGGAGGGCAGGATGGAGGCCACTTTTGTTTTGTGATGAATGCTGGTTGTACCTCGCAGCCAGTGGTTGCAGTATGTTGGTTAGACAGAAGTCAGTTGAGAACCTGCAACTAACCTGTCTGGTAACTGGACCCACATCTGGAGTTATGGTCTGAGTACTATTTTGTATGATAGCTGGAGAACTTTCGTGGTTATCCCGCGCACCCTGACTGCAAATTCTAAGATGGCGTTATTTTCAAATGGCATTAGAGAAAACGGAGGAAGCAAATTACTTTCCATGTTGGTTGGAGACACAACATCGTTGTTGCAGGTAGTCTGCGAAAATCAGATCATATACGCTGGCCACTGATGAATCGTGTCTACGACTGGAGTTAACCACTCACCGTCAGTTCAGGACTGAAGATGGTGCACTGAAGCATCGAAACTGGTAGCCGTATAAAAAATAACATAGTAGGGATCGAAGTCTCTAAACCCTACATCAAACTGATGAACATACAAAAACATCATTTCGAGTCATTAAATATAGTTCCGTATAAATATAGGACGAAGCGCGGATGTAGGTTTAGGCCGCGGTTAAACTGAATATCGACCAGCACATCAGATATTACAGCCACATTTTACTCGTCCCATTACCGTAACTTTTAATAAAACCCACTCATTTAAAGAAGTAGGTAAAGGACAGAGTTACAAGACACAGAAGAATAGTTCAAATGGCTCTAAGCACCATGGGACTTAACATCTGAGGTCATCAGTCCCCTAGACTTCGAACTACCTAAACCTAACTAACCTAAGGACATCACACACATCCATGCCAGAGGCAAGATTCGAACCTGTGACCGTAACAGCAGCGCGGTTCCCAACTGAAGCGCCCAGCACCGCTCGGCCATAGCGGCCGGCGACACAGAAGATCTATGAAATGAAAACGTACAGTGTGTTTACAAAGTAAAGTAGTAGATATCTTTGTAGCACAGAGACTGCTAATAACGTTTGAAAAATAAAGTCTGTGCGTGAAAATCGTTACACATAAAAAATATGAAAAATAAATTTGATTTATCTACTACAATTTGCAGCTCGTAGCTCTGTCCACAGGCCCTGGTGGGCCCATCGATACCAACCGTTCACCGTGTCATAGTCCTCCAATGGCATCATTAGATGCAAGATTTTGAACATGCCGTCATATTTCATGTGGAAATGTTAGTTCACTTTACTGACTGTTTGATAATGTGAAGTTTATATCTTGTCCCTCTGAGGAAAATGGGTTTAAATCCGTTGAAACTGTAGTTAAGGTTAATTGAAAACCACTCTCTATTGCAATTGGTTGGCTGCCTTATTCGCCTGCCATCACTTAATACGATGTGGACACGGCTCTCCCTGCCATTGTCACTTTTCCTGACATGGAGCCCCTACTAGTTTGCCAGTTAGCTCATCAACTGGTATCCCGAGGCTGACTGCGTTCCGGTTTACCCACCGACGAAAGAGCGTTGGCAGTAGCGGGAATCGAACCCGGGTCCTTTGCCTGCCAGTAAGCTGCGCTGACCACTCTGCTGTGGAGGCAAATAATATAACAAGTGCATAACCAATAAAGCATTGACAGATACCTGCACGGCGCCTCTCACCAACACTCTGTAAAGAAAAAATTCCGCCCTGATCATTTTATGCAAGATTGTGCATACGATCAGCGACGCAGTAAACCTGTAGGAGGAACTCCGTGAACTACAACTCTCTTTCAAAACGAATAGAGACAAAAATATCTAGAACTGTAGACACAAAATTTTAAAGGAAAGGGAGTGAACGGATGGAACTACAACACGTCGTGGTTGTGGTTGCAGGCCATCAAAGAAAGGGCGGCAAGCGATTCGTGACGAGTTGACCGTAAACGTATCTACTGAAGTAGACAAGAGTAACAAAATCAGTGATGTGTTCGCCTCCGAAAAGGCACGTTCCCACATCTGGAGATTGTAAATATAGCTGTGAATACGAATTTGTATACATTAGTGAGGTAAAGAGCCGTATCGGCATACACCTAAAGAAACACCAGAGAAGGGTGCTAGATATTGCGTCACTATACTAGTTCAGTCACATTCCGTCAAAATCCGCCGAAAAAAGAAGAAAACCGGCACCTCACACTCTGAGGATTCCATATAAGCGTAATTATTTATGTAAAGTCTATTTGTAGGTTTTGATAATTGAGTTATCGAGTATCTAGGTATGTGAGACAAACGGCCTTATCTTTTGATTGCTTTAAGTTAGAAGCTTAAATATTTTACAACGCCTAAGAGCCGTAGACTTAAGTATTTGACATAAATTGCAATTCGATACCTCTCTACTCTTTCCTAAGCCAAAAGACGTGTTAACAGACGGATAGTAGTCAGACAGAAAGACAGACAGACAATAAAGTAATTCTATAAGGGTTCCGTTTTTACGAGCTGAGGCTCAAAAATGGGTCAAATGTCTCTGAGCACTATGCGACTTAACTTCTGAGATCATCAGTCGCCTAGAACTTAGAACTAATTAAACCTAACCAACCTAAGGACATCACACACATCCATGCCCGAGGCAGGATTCGAACCTGCGACCGAAGCGGTAGCTCGGCTCCAGACTGTAGCGCCTAGAACCGCATGGCCACTCCGGCCGGCTCGAGCTGAGGCACGGAACCCTAAAAAGAAAAGTAGAGAAGACACTGTCAGTTGTAGACAAAATCTCATGGAACTGGAGTATTCTTATGTTCATTGAATGTGACGGTGTGCAATGTAGCACTCTGTGAGCGCAGATACTTCCAAAATAACCGACGACAGCTTCCAAAGTAACGTCATAACAAACCTGTACCATTTGCAACAGCACCTTACAACGGCTTCTAGCCAGGATTATTATTTTCTACAGTGCTTTTTTGACAGTAACGACAGCATTGTGAATACACTCGTGCTTCTCTTCCAACAAATCAGGTTTATGCCACTGGTCAATCGCAAGTGAAGTCCTGATTCAGCTGTCCGTAACTGTCGTATGCCAACATTCTTTAGGACGACACTGTGAAACTCGTGAGACAGGTTTTGAGCTGCAGTCCGCCGATTCGCTTTGAAAGCAGACGTCGGGTCCGGTGTCGTGTGTTTGGACAGGCAGCTTGTTGCAGGTACAGGGCTGCGGCGCCGGCGCCGGCGCTCGGCGCTAATTGGACACGTGTCGACCCCGCGTGGCGTGCCATGGCCCGGCCGCCTGCTGCTCATCACAGCCGCGCGATCCAGCGGAACGTAATTAACCCACTGCGCGCCGCCCGCATCACCTGTTCCGGTCTTCGAACTCTGCGGAATCATACCGACAGCGTGACAGGATTTAGTTGGAAGCGGGCGGGTACCTTGTTTTTTACATTTCATGTAAATGAGAGTTTTGACAGCAGTTCGTTGGAACGGGCCGGCAGAGAAAAGCTATTCCCTCTTCTGCACCAATACGTCACAAAACTTTACGTCCTTCAAAGTTAACGGATGCTAATACGATGGCGCAATAAACATGAAATTCCCAGAACTTCGGTAAATAAAGATAGCTGTTGTAACTTCACAGTACTAAAATATACATCAAGACAAAGTATTAAAGCCGACCGCTGTTTTACAGCGGTTCTAGGCGCTTCAGTCCGGAACCGCGCTGCTGCTACGGTCGCAGGTTCGAATCCTGCCTCGGGCATGGATGTGTGTGATGTCCTTAGGTTGGTTAGGTTCAAGTAGTTCTAAATCTAGGGGACTGATGACCTCAGATGTTGAGTCCCATAGTGCTTAGAGCCATTTGAACCATTTTGAAAGTGTTAAAAGACGTTAGCTGCCAGGGCACATTGATCTATCTCAGTGGGGAAAGTTGAACATTTGTGATGGATCGAGTTCGAGCCAAGTTTCCTGCTTACTAGGAAGATAAGCTCACCACTGTGCCATCCAGACACAGTGGTCAGCACAACCACTCAGACTACCATAGCACGCCTCCTGTCAAACTCAAATTCTCATCTCACTTCACACAATACTGATGTGTGATGTAGTGATCCTGTTTATTAGCCTCCTTACGTTCAGCATCTCGCCGATTCCCATAGGACTTCGAGTTTGGTGTGCATCTGCACTGAAGGGATCATTGGCCTTTATCGATATATATTGCGTCTGTACTTTCATATATGTCTGAAAGAACAGACGCCATTTTTGATCCTGCAGCTACTATGAACCAAGACACTGGAGAATTAAACGCAGCCGTTCTAGGCGCTACAGTCTGGAACCGCGCAACCGCTACGGTCGCAGGTTCGCATCCTGCCTTGGGCATGGAAGTGTGATGTTCTTAGTTTAGTTAGGTTTAAGTAGTTCTAAGTTCTAGGGTACTGATGATCTCAGAAGTTAAGTCCCATGGTGCTCAGAGCCATTTGAACCATTTTTGAATTAAACACATTAATGAGTAATGAGGCAAGGCAGTAGTTCCCAAACTGCTGTCAGTTACTCCCTGTACGTAAAATGAGGGGAAAAACAAAAGGGTTCTAAAAACAAAACGGTTCGATTATGTTTCGGTCACGAGATTGTTACTATTATCACTGTTTATGTTGTATTTGTCTGGTAGTCGTTTCCTTCACACACCAAGCAGGTCGTGTGGGCAGCCGTCTCGCCAAGAGGACATCGGCAAAGGACTTCCATCAACACTCAGATGTTTATATGAACGCATGCCAAAGAGCAGACGCCACGCATTCTTATAACTGATTCACCTCGACGGTTAATGATCCTTCAGTCCTGATGCACATTTACGTTCGACCTCCACTGCGATCTAAAATGTAGTATGTAGGACATGGACAGGTAGTTCTGATTGGTAGCGCTACGTAGGAGTATGGTGAGATAGTCCTTGCATTTTTGATAAGTGGCGCAGAGGTTAACGCAACTGCCTACTAAGGATGAGATCACGCGTTCGAGTCCCGGTCTGGCATACATTTTCACTCGTCGCCGCTGATTCCACATTGTCCCGATGCAGCTGATATCATTAGTTGCTTCCGTTTCCTTTCCTTTCCTTTGTCCCCCCCTCCATCCCCAGTTAACATAACAGAGAATTTTCTATGTCTGGCCCAGGCTTTTTACCACGGTGCTACTCGTCACCTCCACAGCGTGTGGGGGCGTAAAACTCACCGACAGGCAGCATGCTTGTAGCAGCAGAAAGCGCTGTCGGCAGGGCAGGCCAGGTGCTCTCGCAGCGTCACCCGGACATCCGTCAGCACCAACTATTTAGTCCGCCGCCGAACCGTTTGTAGTTAATTACGCTCTAGTCCTCAAGTCGCCAGTACTAGAAGTTCCGTCCGGTCGTATAACATTCCAGTTCTAGTGGTACCAGTTGGCAATACCAGCAGTTTCGTCACAGCGCTCCAGGCCGGCAGACCCATCCCATATCATAATGATATCCACCAGCAGTACGTCAGCTGCCATATGTCTGCAGGATCGGCCCAGTAACGTTCTAGGTGTACACGCTACTGCCGATAAACTTTCGTTGTGTAGGCATGTATCCGACAACGTCACAGGAGAGATATTTCTATGGTACGTAAAGTGGTTGTGTGAATATTCATCCAAGGACATTGTACTTAAGTTTCGTTTTGTTAATGAAGTCAATCACTCTTCAGAACAAGGATACTTTAATTTCGTAAGATCATAATACTGATTACATATGCTACCAATAATTATATTTTATTTTTAATTAGTAGCATTAAAGTGTGACAAGACAGGATGGAGTTTACATCTTGTGAAGCGAGTATATGAAAAATAAGCTAACTCTCGAAGTCAATCCACTACATACATACCTTATACTTGTACCATGCATCCATGACAGTAAAGTAGAGATATACGTCACGTATCCTTAAATGTCTCATGAAAATGCTTCTCTGAGTTGTAGGTAGTTCGCGCAACGGACCAGAAATAGCCTCAATACTTCCAGAATAAGATTTTCACTCTGCAGCGGAGTGTGCGCTGATTTGGTTCGCAGGAGAGCTTCTGTAAAGTTTGGAAGGTAGGAGACGAGATACTGGCAGAAGTGAAGCTGTGAGGGCCGCGCTTGGGTCGTGCTTCGGTAGCTCAGATGGTAGAGCACTTGCCCGCAAAAGGAAAAGGTCTCGAGTTCGAGTCTCGGTCGGGCACACAGTTTTAATCTGCCAGGAAATTTCAGCCTCAATACTGACTTCACAAAATAAACGAAATAAACGATAGTGTTACAGAACAATAACTATATAAAGACTACTACATTTCTACAGTGCCCATTGAGTATTATTGTTATTACTATTATTTTAATGACAACATTGATACACAAATCATTTCAGACATGAAGTCTTCCAATTTCTGCCTGGTCAGAGGTAAGGAGACTAGCAGTCAAATGATTTACAGGAGATAAGTAGAGCGCACACATTTTAACTTGTCTTATTTTAAATGGGTGTGCAGGGTATGGTGAAGCAAGTACCGCTAGGCAGAGGAGGCAGTACGCTTTTTACCAAGTGTCTACCGTCAATTGGAAGCTTAGCTCTAGCTCTCTCCCTCTCTATCTTTGTTTTTTTAAGGAGGAATTTCAGGCAGCACTCGTGATGCACTGAATATTATTCTATATCTACATCTACATCCATACTCCGCAAGCCACCTGACGGTGTGTGGCGCAGGGTACCTTGAGTACCTCTATCGTTTCTCCCTTCTATTCCAGTCCCGTATCGTTCGTGGAAAGAAGGATTGTCGGTATGCCTCTGTGTGGGCTCTAATCTCTCTGATTTTATCCTCATGGTCTCTTCGCGAGATATACGTAGGAGGGAGCAATATACTGCTTGACTCCTCGGTGAAGGTATGTCTCTCCTGCAGTCTTAAAAAAAATGGTTCAAATGGCCAGTCTTCTGAAATTCATCATAGTGTTTGAATAGAACTTACAGTTGCTTAATTGAGCTTTATTTGTCAATTTAGAGTCCGTTTTGAATTAGAAACTTGTCATCAATGGTAAAGTTATTTTACAATAGTGATAACCGAAAGCCCAGATGCTCAGTTCTTAACAACTCCACTGTCATATTTCAGTGGGTTGCGCCCAATTGAAGTACTGAACTCTGAGAAATTCTTTCACTACAGTAATCTCAAACGTTTCTGAGTTTTCTCTGAAACAAGAGAACATAAAACAATATCGCAAACATATATAGCTGAAAATTTACTAAACGCGCTCAATAGCAGGTTGATTTCCTTTCAGTTACCAAAACCCGTCAGCAAATGACCACTTACAAGAGACCAGTGACCAAGGACTTGGCACATAGGAGAGCCCAAGGAAAGGCAGACTAAGGCACGGCTGCACAGGACCCTACACAACATTGGTTGTACGGCCTACCTCCCCAGCCTCAATCGGCTTTACTTTCAATGGGAAAAGAAGAACTTCCGTCATTTAGAACGTACAGGAATCAAACTGATAACCGGCATAGAAAAATAATGGTCTAGTCCCTCTGTTACCTTCTCGACCTCATAAAACTAACCAAGGTTATTGCTGTTTCTGTAACATTGTAGTTAGGGTTTATGGCACTCAGTAATAGACCAGGAGCAAAAGAAATAAACGGAAGAGTTACCCGGTGTGCTTTTGGAAAATTAAAGAGACTTTCAAAAGCGATAATTTAACGGTTTACAGTGAGCGTTTGTTTCCTGTCTCATCTCAGTGAGAGACATTGGCGTAAAACCTCTCCAAAAAACTAAGGGCTGCTCAGCCAGTAATTTGGAAATGCATGAAGGGTACGTCTAGGAGAGACGGAAGAAGATGTCAATAAGTGTTGAGCAGAGAGCAAAATTTCACCTGCTCGGTTTCTTTTGATCTATCCAAGGCATTAACTGAAAAATCACTTTCCTTTAGAGACAGTGTATTACTTTCAAGGTAGAAGCAGTGAGCAGTACACTTCCGCACCCCAGAAACGTTCGGCGCCCGAAATGCGAATTTTTAAAGTTTTGTTCCTACCACGCTCAGGAAGTAGAGGCCAGCCCGGCAGATGTGCTAATCAAGTGAGCCGCTGGACGTGTTGTTGACATTACAACAAACCACTCTGGGCAGACTGGTGTTTGCGACACCGGTCAACGGTCGAACGCGCGGATCGGCAAACACCGTGTGACCGAGAATGAAGTAACACGTTGTAACCCAGGCACTTGGATGCTACCGAGCATCTCGCAAGTTTAACTGGGCGTAGCAACCCGTGCTTGGGGCAGAGTGAGCTACTCCATGTCCACTAGATGTCAGAAGCATAGCTGTAAATAATCGATAGTAGTGGCTCAACGAATTCATTGATGCCGCAGCTCTGTCCTCTTGTCGAACCGAAGAGGAATGACGGACTTTTGAGTTCAGAGAAATCACTACTCAACCTGCGTAATGAAGATCGGCTGAATACCTGATTGCCTCATTGAGTTTTGGAGAAGCGCGCCTATCTATGGCACACTGGCCGTGGTACTTGAGAAACTTCATCGATGCAGGGAGCTGTTGTCCGGCCAGCATCGGCTCTCTGGGGAACTTCGGCCAATGGACGTCTAAGATCCGTCCCACGGAGGCGCTCCCACGCAGGATCCCTGCCACCCAGTCATCGACTGTCGTTCGTCCTGGTCGATCCCTGAGAGTGGTTACTGAGTGGTTACTGGGACACGGCTTCTCGGTCACTATTTGCTGCACCCAACCACATAGCGTGGGAACCATGAATAAGCGTGGGGCTGCGTAGCCTGGAAGACTCCGTAAATCCTGGACAGGCGAAGATCGTTCTTCATCGCGAGCAGAAAACATGGCGTCGCCTGCTGTTGAGCTGCTCGGTATCACGGCCGCTACCGTCCGTGGCCCAGGACAACGGAAGTCACTGGCGGATTGGGGCGTCAACTCATTCCGCGTTGCAAGTGCACACGCGGCCGTGGGGACGGCCGGAATGTTCTATAAGGGCGCTTGAATAGACATCGGTCAATACTACCCCTGTTTGACGATACGCCCCGGCGTAAATCTGCCTTCTCCCTTATCATTTCTTCCGCCCATCCTGATTCATAGTGTCCCGGAACAGGCCGGATCGTTACACTTCATAATTAACTGAATGAAAACAAAGCACCATATTACATCACGCAGATCTTCTCGGAGGAGCAAAGGGAAATAGGTGTTCCATAAGGTTCAACATTGCGACCACTCCACTTCTTGTTATATGACAACCGCCCATCTTACATAGACAAAGCAGAACAACTATTCACTGTTGGTAATGGACGTTTCAGAATGAAACACAGTGGATTCGAAATTAGAGACCAAAAAAAAAAAATGAAATATTTTCGAAAATAAATCATTGATTTTTTTCAGTATATGTTCTGCCTAGTGGGGAAAATATTCAGATCTGTATATCACAGAATAATATCACATAGGAATAGGGAAGAGTGAAAGGAAGTATATAAAGTAAAATGCTTAATATTGTTTAGTGTGCATTCTAATTGGAGCTCAAATTAGAGATCACATGTTACAAAAGTTCTCAAATGTTTGATTTCAGACGCCTTTGCTCTACATCGACTTGCTGATTTTGTTGAAGAGAACAAAATTTCACTAATGTCATATAGAATAATTTTCTGGCTCAATTCAGTACATAGACACAAAGTGTCAGTTGTTCAGAAGATTGTTGTTACTCTTCACTATCCTTTACGATCATTCAGGCAGATACTTAATAAAGGAAGCCATGCAGACAACAGCATCAGTTTTACACTCTTATGAGATTTGCTGTGAAGAACCAAGCACAACTTGAAAACCTGAATGGCCTTCCTAAGCACAACAGTGACAACAAAATCAGTTTTTCATATTCACAACTCAAACTGAAAGGAGCGAAAAATGCAGTCAAGCAGGATGTGCTTTATTTACAGGTTGATTACAATTATTAAGTGCTATTGTAAATTAGTATTAATGTAAAAAGGACAGGTACAAAGGTTTCAGGTAAAACTTTAAATTTCGATACTTTTTTTCTCTTTTCGTTGCCCGGTTTTGATTAAATAAAGCCTATACGCTGAAGTGACGAAACTCATTGTACAACGACATGCACATACACAGATAACGCTAGTGTCTCATACACAAAATATAAAAGGGTAGTGCACTGGCGCTAGCTGTCATTTGTACTCAGGTGATTCATGTGAAAAGGTTTCCGACGTGTTTATGGCTGTACTGTGGGAACGAACTGAGTTTCAACGCGGAGTAGAAGTTGGAGCAGGCGACATTCCATTTCGGAAAACGTTAGGGAATTACACAGGGTCAAGAATGTGCCAATAATACCACATTTAAGGCACAGCATTGCCTCTTATCATGGACAACGCAGTATCTGACGGCTTTCACTTAACGACCTAGAGCAACGGTGTTTGCTTCTACCTGTCAGTGCTAAGGAACACTGCTTGAAATAACCTCATATATTAATGTGGGATATACGAACAACGTATCCATTTGGACAGTTCGCTGAAATTTGGAGTTAATGGGCTATGGCGGCAGATGACTAACGCCTGTGGCTTTGCTAACAGTACATCACCTGCAGCACCCATCCTGGGCCTGTGACCGATCATTCACTAGAAAGGGTTATTTTTTGGCGACCATTGACAGCCGCTCATGAACTTAATGTTCCCAAACAACCATGTCATGTTCCCGAGCTACAATTGTTCATAAATGGTTTGAAGAATATTCTGGACAATTCGAGTGAAATATTTTAAAACCCAGATCGGTCGGCATGAATCTCATCGAACATCGAGAGGTCAGTTCCTGCAAGACGAGTTCTTGCACAAAAGTCAACACAGGCAAAACTTTCGGAGCTACGGACGGCTAGAGCAACATCATGGCTCAATATGATGTAAATGACTTTGATTGACTTATTGAGCCCATGGGTCGTCGGGTTGCTACACAACGCCAGGAAAAAGGAAATCCGGCACGATATTAGGAGGTATGGATGACTTTTCTCGCATCAGTGTATGTTGCCTCAAGCTACTTTCAAGTCACCCGTGAAAACGCTTGAGAATTCAACGGACGGTTTTTGAAATTAGTGTGTTCAAATAGACAGACTGATAACTTTATAGTTTTCTTACTGTAATGCATATACACAGACGATTTGACGGACAGCGTGATGAGCAGTCTGGGCTATTTTATGATGATGCTTTGTTGTACGCGAAGGTGTTTTCGTTGAGTGACTGTAGGATAAACAATAAGATGACTTTAAAAAAAATTCTGGTTGGTGTGATGAATGCCAGGTTTTTCAAAATAAAGGAAAATGTAAGTTAATGCAGATGAGCGTGGAAAACATTTCTATAATGTTTGAATACAGCATTAGTAGTGTGCTTCTTAAGACAGTCACTTCGATTAAATATCTAGGAGTAACGTTGCAAAGCAAAATGAAAAGGAACGAGCACGTAAGAACTGTAGTAAGAAAGGTAGATGGTCGTCTTCGGTTTACTGTGGAAATTTTAGGAAAGTACGGTTTATCTGTATGAAAGACCACGTAAAGAACAGTAGTATCATCCATTCTTGAGTACTGATCGAGTGTTTGGGGCCCCCACCATGCCGGATTAAAGGAAGACATCGAAGTAATTCAAAGGTAGTCTTCTACATTTGTTATCGATAGATTAGATCAAAACGCGAAAATTGGGAGGGAAGAAGTCGTTCTTTTTGAGGAAAATTACTAAGAAAATATTGGGAACCGGTATTTGAAACTCCGTGTAGAACTATTCTGCTGCCGCCAACGTACATTTCGCGGAAGGATCACGAAAGTACGAGAAATAAGGTCTCGTTCGGAGACATATAGATACTCGTATTTCCCTCGCTCGGTTTGCGAGAAGAACGGTAAAGGAATCTATTAGTAGTCAAGTCCACCACAAACCATACGGTGGCTTGTGGAATTTGTATGTAGTTGTAGATCTTATTCTTCTCAGAATCTTGGATGCATACATGTTAAGCTAATAGTGCTATCTTCGGAATGACGTTTTTCCGAAAGTCTGGTGGCATGTCGCCAGTCACGTAGATTCCACTCTCTAACTTGAACAGTCATTTGGCTGTCGCTTTCCTCAACGACTTAAGACATTTATAGTAGTCATTTAAATTCTAAATCTAATTCTGGATCACATTTCTCTTCCACATCGAAACCAGTTTCCTCTTCTACCACATCATCTGAAAATCATTGCTCCCCGTACCAGCCGCCAAAGTACTCTTTGCACCTACACACTCTCTCCTCTGCGTTTAATAGCGAAATTCCCTGCAGTCACTCAACGAAAACGCCGACTTAAGACATTTATAGTAGTCATTTAAATTCTAAATCTAATTCTGGATCACATTTCTCTTCCACATCGAAACCAGTCTCCCCTTCTACCACATCATCTGAAAATCATTGCTCCCCGTACCAGCCGCCAAAGTACTCTTTGCACCTACACGCTCTCTCCTCTGCGTTTAATAGCGAAATTCCCTGCAGTCACTCAACGAAAACGCCTTCGCATACAACACAGCATCATCAGAAAATAGCCCAGACTGCATTCTTAATCTTTTCAGCTTTGCTTTTAATTTCACTGAAGATAGTGCTGACTTTTCATTATACTTAGGCCATTCTTCTTATGATCATTCTTGTTTGATTCCTTATTTCTGCAACCATTTCACCTTGTACTACTTATGGCTCCAATTTACTGGATTCCTAAGAAGTCACCTCTCATTCTGCCAACTCCCACGTCAAGGAGGGAGGAGGAGCGGACAGAGCTTGAGGGCACTCTCTTGTCCAAGGGGTAGGAAACTGTCCCTAAAAGGTGGAAGAATCAGCAATGATTAACGGCATGAGGATGCAGAAGGCAATGCAAACAACTCCATTAAAGATACGTAACGAGTATTTACAGGACAAGTGGCCTGTAATTGAAGAAGTGAGATGATGATCTCTCCATTGGAAAAAGATTCCTGAATAGCCCCCATTCAAATCTCAGGGAGGGGACTGCCAAGGAGGAGGTTCCCATGAGAAAAAGATTGAATAGTCAATGAAAGAATAACATTATATGAGTCGGTGCGTGGAATGTCAGCAGCTTGCATGTGGTAGGGAAACTAGAAAATCTGAAAAGGGAAATGCAAAGGCTCTATCTAGATATAGTGGGGGTCAGTGAAGTGGAGTGGAAGGAAGATAAAGATTTCTTGTCAAATGAGAATATGGTATTATAAACAGCAGCAGAAAATGGCATAACAGGAGAAAGATTAGTTATGAATGGGAAGCTAGGGCAGAGGATGTGTTACTGTGAACAGTTCAGTGATAGGGTTGTTCTTATCAGAATCGGCACCAAACGAACACCGACAACGATAGTTTAGATATACATGCCGACGTCGCAAGCTGAAGATAAAGAGATAGAGAAAGTCTATGAGGATATTGAAAGGGTAATACAATATGTAAATTGATACGAACATCTAATAGTCATCGAAGACTGAAATGCAGTTGTACGGGAAGGAGTAGAAGAAGAGGTTATAGGAGAATATGGGCTTGGGACAAAGAATGAGACAGGAGAAGGACTAATTGAGTTTTGTAACAAGTTTCACCTGGTAATAGGGGATACTCTGTTCAAGAATCACAACTGGAGGAGATGTACTTGGAAAAGGCCGGACGAAACGTGAAGATGTCAGTTAGGTTACATCACGGCCAGACAGAGATTTCGAAATTAGATACTGGATTGTAAGGCGTACCCCAGAGCAGACATAGATTCAGATTACGATATAGTAGTGATGAAGAGTAGACTGAAGTTTAAGACATTAGTCAGGAAGAATCAATACACTAAGAAGTGGGATACGGAAGAACTAAGGAATAACGAGACACGGCTGAATTTTCTAGGCAATACGGAATAGATCAGTATCTAACATTCTGCTTGCTGTCTGTTTGTTCTATATCGTGTCTCCCTACCTCTTTCGCAAAACGACGCTCTGAGCGTGTTTTTTAGGGAATTGACTAGTTTGAACCTGGGACCTGTTGCTGGTAAGGAGACGCCAGACCACACATGACATGTAGAATTCAGAAGAGTTCAGTGAGAATAGCGATGATATAACCAAATACTTAATGATTTCAGCGTCAGCTCCACTACACTCCCTCTAAAAGAATCTTAATACTAACTAATTTAGTGGAAGGGTTCAAGGCTTTCCTATTGTTAGTTAGCTGGTAAAATAACGAGGAAAAAGCAGTTAAGTTTACCATTGGAAATTTTATTCTACTCACAAAACATTGTTTATAAATTACACTATTGATAAAAGGAAATGTTTTAATACAGGATGGTAAAAACCAACTGCGTTCAACAAAAATGTGAACGAATATTCCCTGAGTGGGTTTCCAAGTTCTACAATGGATCGAAGGATGACCTATGCCATATCACATCTATAATCTAGGTTTAAATTACGTTTCACTAGAGAGAAAACTATCAAAATGGTCTACAGTGACCCTCAATTATCTTTAATTACTTATCTAACTTGTCGTAAATTACAGTGGCTGATGTGGCTTCTCAATAACTATATAACAGAAAAATCATTGCGTTTCAGATTTTTACTTCAAGTGGCAAATGTGAACACCATGAGCTTTAATTGACGATCGACACTAGTATTACGCAAAAAAGGGGGTGTAACAGATGAGACTTCTGCAGTTCTGAGTGAAGCTTTATGCGCTGTTATGCGGCATTGCTTGCATTCATTACCTTGTCGGTGTTCGTCAAGGGGTGGTGGTCAGCACAGCTCCGCCCACCTTGCCATCTCGAAAGCAACTCTCTCCTCACTTCTCCTCAGTACAATTTACCGAAGTTGGTTTAAAAAAAACTATCTGGCTGTGTTTTCATCTGACCAATCAGGGTCTCAATGTTAACCTTAAGCTCCGCCTGGGGGGTGGTTCTGACGAATCAGAGACGCAAAAAAGTCTCACACTAAAACTTGCTGCTGGGGTGGCCCTTTTTGTGTTATCGTAAGATCTATACTGTTCTTCTGGAGGGCTCTAGCTTTTAACATGGGCTGGGGCGTGGTCCTGACGTAACAGAGATGAGAAAAAGTCTCATGCTAAAACTTGCGGCTGGGGTGGTCCTAGCGGTTAGCTGGCGACATGGGTGTCTGTGCCTTATCGTAGGGCCTTCCAGCTTAACACGGTCCTGCTCTCAGCTTCTGTTCTCGTTTCTCCCTTCGGAACTGCGTCTGTCTCACAGTGGGAAGGTATGACATGCATTTAGGCATTCTTGTGTTAGTCTGTGGTATTCCATTTGCTCACTCGTTACTCGTATTACTTTGGTTAATTTAATGTCACGATTTATTCGGAGCTATGTGACATACTACTGGATTTGCTTATCATGTCAGCATTTTCATGGAAGGTGTTGGATTTGCCTGACACCTTACATATCACCACCCTTCGAACTTAATTTTTGTACTGAAGTTAGGCAATGTTGTCTATGCTAGTCAAAAATTATTCCGTTATCTAAATTTTGTTGTCTACTGTTCAGTCACGTTATTCTGGTTCTATGCTAGTTTGTATTACTAATTTATATTTTTATATTCTTCCACATTATTCTCAAAAATGACAAGAGAAGAATATCTTTATGCTATTATTAATTTTAATTATTTTCTATCTTTATTTAAGTGTGAAGTTGGTTTTTTAAGAAGTTTGTTATCGAAAGTGGGGAGTCTTTCACATCGATTTTCCTAAATATATTTTTTTTTATAAATGTAGTTATTAAGTAAAATCTATTCCTATCACATTTTCGAAATATCAATTACAAGTAAAATGTTTTTGTTTCTAGACACTCATTTCAACATTGTTACACTAACAAATAAGAACTATTTCCAAGAATTGCTTTGACAAAGAAATATACATAGACAAGTATTGAGATATTATCCTAACAAATGGTATAAATGTTAAAAAAAAAGGGAAAACATCCAACAAGATAATTTTTTATTCTTTGTTTTTATAAGGAGAAAATAAGTAAAATATACTTATTCTTTTATTTTTACGAGGAGAAAATAAGTTGCATATAGTTTTAGAGTTTATTACGCCTTACTTTTGTTCTTCATATACTGTCCATTTCAGAATTAATGACTTATTTTTATCGATAGTCTAATTTTTCTTAAGTCCATAGTCCATGACTGTTATTTTGTAGTTTATTAGCTGTCTGGTGTGCTTAACTTATTTAGTTTTTCACACATTTCTTTTGCACAATTCCTACATCACATAATTTGATTTCACACAATCCTATGAATGTTTAAGCATAATGTTGGCGAATGTTTTTGCACAAAGGTGATGGACTTAAGCGAGATGGATGTGGGCAAGTATTTGATGCACAGCTTCGTTCGTCATTCCTTGCTGGCTTTGCAAGTGTGTGTTGCTGTTGTGGAGGTCCCATAATGGAACGGAGCTGTGAGTGCAGAATCTCGTGGTTTACTGGCTTTGTATGCATGAAAGTCACCGTTATGTGTCGCTGAAAATGGTCGTTTTTCGTTGTAATGCTTCGCAGACGAGTAGTTTACAATAGGATAGGGATTTTGGAAGGTATGTCGTCTATTCTTCACCCATCTTCTTTCTTGGTCTCACTCTTGCGAATCTTCAACTTCTGTTCTTCCTGCTTTTTCTCTGCTTCTTACTTGCTTCTTGGTTCTTCTCTGGGCAGGATATGGAAATATTTATTGATAACTAGTCGCTTTGAAGTTCTCCTCCTAGTAACAGTTTGATAAATGGTTTGAACATGTCATTTCTACTTTGTGGACTTTTTCTTCAGTTTCGTGCATCAGCATGCTGTTTAATAGCGGTAGTGTGACTTTTACACATATTTTTTCTTGCCAGTGGTGGCTTGCCCAAGTGGTCTTCTCGTCGGGCCGTGTTTTGCTTGCTCCACTGAGTGGGCGTCCCGGGGTTTACGAACGGTGAAAGTCTGGTGTTTGCTTGTCAGTCCCTGCACCGGTCCCTTCTGGCGTTTGGTGTCCTGTCGTGTCTCTGCAGGGTTCCGCCACTGTGTGGTTCCGTGTCCTGTCCCAGCAGGGTTCCACTTAGCAGGCAGATTTATGGCCCACTTCTGATACAAGGGCCTTCTGTTGGTCTCGCTGTCCTTTCCTTTCTCTCGACGCTTCTGCCTTGTAGGAATCGTGTCTTGCTAATTACGTCCTTTTCTTTCTTGATACTTCTCTCATTGCAACTTGTGGGTCGTTGCATCATGTCCTTGCTGGAGTTTTTACAATGGTTCTTACAAAAAGTTTTACTTATAATCATTTAACATATGTCTAGTACCTACATTGTTTTACGCCTTCTTAAAAGCTTTACAAATTTTGGCACCCTTTCCATGTTACAAGTCTAAGATATTTTGAGTCATAACTTCTAAAAGAATCCTCAAATTCATTTTTTTTGTGTAGTGTCGTGGTGTATAGCATTTTAGTATCTCACACTGTCAGACTATCTACGTTTTATTCCTTCACCTTAATCTATGGTACTATTGGTGTTATTTTTGTTTTCGTTTTTATTGAAACAACTTTCTTTTCCCACCTTCGTCTCTCTTCATTCTTCTTTCTCCTGAAGATCTTATCTGCAACATATTCTTGAAATATTGTGCTGATTATTTACCAGTAATAAAATTAATCTTCAAACTTGTACTGAAAGTGTTTAATACTGCCAGTCTTAGGAAAAAATACCTCTGCTTTATCTCGTAAAATACCCTCTAATTCTCTTTTACTGTGTTCCAAAATACCTTGAACTTCTTGCACTTTTGCGTCGATTTCTTTACGGACTTCTAACATGAGTTGAGGCGATTCTCCCTTTTGTGCATACCATTCTAATTATTCATCCTCTTTATCTCGTGTCATTCTTAATTGTTTGTTTATAACTGGTATTTCTTCTAATTTTACCTTTTGCTCAAAGAGAAGTGTGACATTCCAGAATCTTACGCTACCTTTCCCCATATCTATTACCGCTCGTCTCTCATTTAAAAAATCTGCACCTATAATCAAATCTACAGTTAGTTTAGGTATAATCACGAAGTTGTCTTCGATCTTTTGACCTTGACACGAAAGAGTTAACCTTGTTTGTCTCGTAACTTCCGCAGCATTGTTTCTAATAGGACCGCTTACTCTAATCTTACGTGTTTTCAGAACTGGCAATTCCTCATTGGCATTACACTGCATGAATTAATTTTCTGAGATCGCAGTCAGTTCACTTCCGCTATCAATTACAATATTGACTGGGATATGCTTTACCATGGCCTTCATAATTGGTTGAATTTGAAAGGGTTGCTTCTGTTCTTCTTCTTCTTGCATCAACGAATCCTCCACTGAATCATACATGAGTCTTTTTAGGAATTTCCCTTGTGAATTCGAACTTTCTGTAGGATAAGTTTCAACTGCTACTTCTCTCTCTATTTCCTCTTCTCTATTTCTTCCTTCATTTACGCTTTCTTCAACATCCTCTACTTTCTCCTCATCCTCCTCTATCTTCTCCTTCTTCGTCGCTACTTCCACATAATAAAATCTAAATGCTCTAATTATCGCTTCATAACTTCCTTCATTATATACGTTGGTTTGTGTGCCCACTCGTAATTTATTTTCAACTTCTGTCGACTGCGCATTATCCTCATTGAATTCGCTTTCCCTGGTTTCCATCTCAAATAGCTCTGCAATACTCATTAGTTCGTCCTTTCCTCCTACATTCGTTGTGCATGCCTCTGGTAATTCATCTTCCTTGTCAGTATTCTCCCAATTAATTTCATCCCAACACGATATTGTTATTATCTTGTCTTCGTTTTCATCTGGTCACTGCAGTTTTGTTTCTTCCTTCTTCTCTTCTCGTGATAAGAATTTTACATCTCTGTTAAGGTGCTGCAATTGTCCTGGTTCAGTGCGTCATTCTCTTTGGCATGGGCGCTTAGCTGTTAATTCGATCGTTTATCGGGGTTTGGTGGTCTTACCTCCACGTCTTCTATCTGTATTCTCTTTTCTTGTTCCGCTTGTTGATAGTGGTTTCTTTGTTGATAATTTGTCGGTCTATTGGTTCTCCAGTACCCGTTCCGGTTGTTGTTATTCCCTCTGTAATACACTTCTGGAAATGGAAAAAAGAACACATTGACACCGGTGTGTCAGACCCACCATACTTGCTCCGGACACTGCGAGAGGGCTGTACAAGCATTGATCACACGCACGGCACAGCGGACACACCAGGAACCGCGGTGTTGGCCGTCGAATTGCGCTAGCTGCGCAGCATTTGTGCACCGCCGCCGTCAGTGTCAGCCAGTTTGCCGTGGCATACGGAGCTCCATCGCAGTCTTTAACACTGGTAGCATGCCGCGACAGCGTGGACGTGAACCGTATGTGCAGTTGACGGACTTTGAGCGAGGGCGTATAGTGGGCATGCGGGAGGCCGGGTGGACGTACCGCCGAATTGCTCAACACGTGGGGCGTGAGGCCTCCACAGTACATCGATATTGTCGCCAGTGGTCGGCGGAAGGTGCACGTGCCCGTCGACCTGGAACCGGACCGCAGCGACGCACGGATGCACGCCAAGACCGTAGGATCCTACGCAGTGCCGTAGGGGACTGCACCGCCACTTCCCAGCAAATTAGGGACACTGTTGCTCCTGGGGTATCGGCGAGGACCATTCGCAACCGTCTCCATGAAGCTGGGCTACGGTCCCGCACACCGTTAGGCCGTCTTCCGCTCACGCCCCAACATCGTGCAGCCCGCCTCCAGTGGTGTCGCGACAGGCGTGAATGGAGGGACGAATGGAGACGTGTCGTCTTCAGCGATGAGAGTCGCTTCTGCCTTGGTGCCAATGATGGTCGTATGCGTGTTTGGCGCCGTGCAGGTGAGCGCCACAATCAGGACTGCATACGACCGAGGCACACAGGGCCAACACCCGGCATCATGGTGTGGGGAGCGATCTCCTACACTGGCCGTACAGCACTGGTGATCGTCGAGGGGACACTGAATAGTGCACGGTACATCCAAACCGTCATCGAACCCATCGTTCTACCATTCCTAGACCGGAAAGGGAACTTGCTGTTCCAACAGGACAATGCACGTCCGCATGTATGCCGTGCCACCCAACGTGCTCTAGAAGGTGTAAGTCAACTACCCTGGCCAACAAGATCTCCGGATCTGTCCCCCATTGAGCATGTTTGGGACTGGATGAAGCGTCGTCTCACGCGGTCTGCACGTCCAGCACGAACGCTGGTCCAACTGAGGCGCCAGGTGGAAATGGCATGGCAAGCCGTTCCACAGGACTACATCCAGCTTCTCTACGATCGTCTCCATGGGAGAATAGCAGCCTGCATTGCTGCGAAAGGTGGATATACACTGTACTAGTGCCGACATTGTGCATGCTCTGTTGCCTGTGTCTATGTGCCTGTGGTTCTGTCAGTGTGATCATGTGATGTATCTGACCCCAGGAATGTGTCAATAAAGTTTCCCCTTCCTGGGACAATGAATTCACGGTGTTCTTATTTCAATTTCCAGGAGTGTAGTTGTTGCCGTTCCTGGGAGAATTATAGTTGTTGCCATATTCTCTTCTAAATCCATAACCGGTTCTTTGTTGAAATCTATTGTCGTTTCTTGGTGCGAAGTTATCACATGGTTCGTAATTGTTGTTTCTTCGTACTGTGTCTGCGGATTCCACTGCTTTTTGCTTTCGTTTTCACGTGTGCTTCGTCTTTTTCTTGCGTCATCTTCCGAAAATATGAACTCTAGTTCCCTTAGAATAACTTTAAATGCTTCGACGTCATTGCCTCCGCGACCTACTAATGATTGCTGGTATTTCAATGGTAGCTTCATCGCGCATAATTTAATCAGCTGTATGGCACACCTAAGCATTGATTTTTCTTTGCCATTAATTCGAAAAATTTCACGGGACTCTTCTCTTCTGAATTTTCAAAATATGGATTTTGTAATAATTCGTACTTCACTCTGTTCTGTGCTTCGCTGGACCTATATCGTGAGAGAAATTTCTCTCTGAAATCTTCGTACGATCGGCACGTCGCTGCAACATTCTGCATGGTTTCTACGATTGTTCCTGACATGTGTGCACATATAAAGTCTAATTTGTGTGCTAGCGTCCAGTGTTCTGGTAATCCTACTCGTAACTGATCAATAAAAGTTCGTGGATGTAATGAGTTTCCTTCTCGAAAGTGTTGAAATTTTCTGACTGTGAGGAAATGATCGCTGTCGTACTTCGTCATAGTTCCATATGAAATTTGCGATTCCTCGCCACTTTTGTATCTGACCATTTCTCCAGTCGTTGTTTCCGGTTGTGGTAGATCCATTGAATGTTGTCCATTGTAACCCTTGCGTAGTATCGTTGGAGTGGTACGCAATAATTTTCTTCCATCGGTTGTGAACGTGTAGCTGAATGCATTGCACTGTACTCTTCGCGACCTGGCTTTCCATTGTCAGGTATTGGTTCGGTATCTTGTCTGGCTAACCTTGCAGCTTCATTGGACGATCCAAACTGTCTTGAAACATACATTTGTGGTTCCGCATGTGTTTGTGATGACGTATGTTCATCAAGAATTTCGAAACGTGTTTGTTGCTGTGCAGGCTGTCTGATTTCACGTATGTTACTTTTCGCCTGTGATTGGAATCGCAAAAGCGTAATATGTTCGTTAATTGCTTGTTTTTCCGGTGCTGTTACAGATACGGATTTGGTTGGAGACTCTGTGCTTGTTCGATCCTGTTCACTACGCTCTTCAATGGTTTGCAACAACTCTGTTCGCAATTTCTGAAATTGTTGCTTCGTTTGCGCTTCTATTTTGACTATGCGGTTATCATATCTTTTCAGCACTGCTTTTGTGATACGTTTGTGTAATACACTGTTTTAAACAACTTCGCGCGCTGTACCTGCTGCATGTCTAGTAATTACGTTTATCTGTTTCTCTAGTTCCTTGACTTCTCCCTGGGTGTTGTTACGTAATGTTTTGATCTCGTCCTGAATGTCATTGCGCAATGTTTGTACGTCTACTTGTACCTTGTCAATGTCTGTGTTCAATTTATTGTGACCTGTTATTAAGTTTCCTATCACTTCTCGAGATTCTTTTGCCTCGTCTTCAATACGACTTAGGTTAACTGAATTTTTTTGTTTTGTTCTTTAATCTCACGCATTTGTCTCGTGGTTTCTGCATTCTGAATTTGAATTTGGTTCGCTATGTCTTTATTTTGCCTTGTCATGGTTTCCGTAATTTGTTGTAATAATTCTGCCAGATTGGTGGGTCCTATTGCGTTTTCTTCCGACGTCCTACGCTCTGTGTTTTCGCCCAAGCGTTGGATCGCTACCGATTGCATTAAACTGTGCTGTGACACGTTTCTGCTCGAATTCCTTGTACTCTGTGGTGAGGGAGCTCTGATTACTTGTACTATGGGTTCTACGTATTCAAGACGCAAGTTGGAATCCTCATCGACTGTCTCTCTACTTTCCTGCTCCTCTGTCGTATGCTGACTTACGTTCTCTATGCCTTGACGTACATTATCCTGGTTATGGTGCCTTATATGACCTATTTTTCGCGATACTGCATCATCTGTTGTACTGTCCTCTATTCTCTGTCCATTTTCATGCTGGGTCTGTACCTCAATTCGGTGAAGGTCTCCATCTGCCATTGCTAATCTTTCCGAATCCCTTATTTCCTGTTTTAAAAAGCAATTCAGGCGCCCTACTTCACGTCAACGTGCGCTCATACGATCTCATGCGTTTCATAAACTTTTTGTTCACAGGACTTCACAAACCATTCACTTACTTGTTGGGTCAGAACCAACTTGTCAACGATGTATCCGCCACCTGTGTGCTTGCATTGAGGAGAAAACGTAATTCTAACAATATTAAAATTCATAACTTAATTATGCTATTGTCTCTGCCAGAATGTCTGACTTTTATTGAATACTTTCTTAGCATCTGTCGCTGCAGCTACTGTTTTCGACTATTTATAACGTTCAAAAAAATTTTTTATTACGAAAATTTTTCCACAGCTTATTTTTCTGACCTAGTTAGGCATGTGGTCGACCTTCAAACATGGTATTTTACCATCCTGGCAGGATCGCCATTTTCTAACATTCTGCATTGTGTCTGTTTGTTCTATATCGTGTCTCCCTACCACTTTCGCGCAACGATGCTCTGAGCGTGTTTTTTAGGGAACTGACTAGTTTGAACCTGGGACCTGTTGCTGGTAAGGAGACGCCAGACCACACATGACATGTAGAATTCAGAAGAGTTCAGTGAGACTAGCGATGATATAACCAAATACTTAATGATTTCAGCGTCAGCTCCACTGCACTCCCTGTAAAAGAATCTTAATACAAACTAATTTAGTGGAAGGGGTTCAAGGCTTTCCAATTTTTAGTTAGCCGGTAAAGTAACGTCGAAAAGGCAGTTAAGTTTACCATTGGAAATTTTATTCTGCTCACAAAACATTGTTTATAAATTACACAATTGATAAAAGAAAATGTTTTAATACAGGATGGTAAGAACCAACCGCGTTCAACATAAATGTGAACGAATATTCCTTGAGTGGGTTTCCAAGTTCTACAATGGATCGGAGGATGGCCTGTGCCATATCACATCTATAATCTAGGTTTAAAATAAGTTTCACAAGAGAGAAAACTATCAAAATGGTCTACAGTGACCCTCAATTATCTTTAATTACTTATCTAACTTGTCGTAAATTACGGTGGCTGATGTGGCTTCTCAATAACTATATAACAGAAAAATCATTGCGTTTCAGATTTTTACTTCAAGTGGCAAATGTGAACACCATGAGCTTTAATTGACGATCGACACTAGTATTACGCAAAAAAGGGGGTGTAACAGTTGAGACTTCTGCAGTTCTGAGTGGAGCTTTATGCGCTGTTATGCGGCATTGCTTGCATTCATTACCTTGTCGGTGTTCGTCAGGGGGTGGTGGTCAGCACAGCTCCACCCACTTTGCCGTCTCGAAAGCAAGTCTCTCCTCACTTCTCCTCAGTACTATTTACCGAAGTTGGTTTAAAAAAACTATCTGGCTGTGTTTTCATCTGACCGATCAGGGTCTTAATGTTAACCTTAAGCTCCACCTACAAAAATTCTGTCCATCCAATGAGAAACGTTATACTTTTCGTGCTGGGGCAATGTTTTTATAGTTCGCAACGTAACAGAGACGCGATAAAGTCTCACGCTAAAACTTGCTGCTGGTGTGGTCCTTTTAATGTTATCGTAAGATCTATACTGTTCTTCTGGAGGGCTCTATCTTTTAACATGGGCTGAAGGGTGGTCCTGACGTAACAGAGACGCAAAAAAGTCTCACACCAAAACTTGCTACTGGGGTGGCCCTTTTTCCGTTATCGTAAAATCTATACTGTTCTTCTGGAGGGCTCTAGCTTTTAACATGGGCTGGGGGTGGTCCTGACGTAACAGAGACGCGAAAAAGTCTCATGCTAAGACTTGCGGCTGGGGTGGTCCTAGCGGTTAACTGGCGACATGGGTGTCCGTCCCTTATCGTAGGGCCTTCCAGCTTAACACGGTTCTGCTCTCAGCTTCTGTTCTCGTTTCTCCCCTCGGAACTGCGTCTGTCTCACGGTGGGAAGGTATGACATGCATTTAGGCATTCTTGTGTTAGTCTGTGGTATTCCATTTGCTCACTCGTTACTCGTATTACTTTGGTTAATTTAATGTCACGATTTATTCGGAGCTATGTGACATACTACTGGATTTGCTTATCACGTCAGCGTTTTCATGGAAGGTGTTGGATTTGTCTGACACCTTACAAGTAGGTAGTACAATTGAAGAGGAATGGACATCTCTAAAAAGGGTAATCACAGAAGCTGGGAAGGAAAACGCAGGTACAAAGAAGGTAACTGCGAAGTAACCATGGGTAACAGAAGAAACACTTCAATTGATCGATGAAAGGAGTAAGTACAAAACTGATCAGGCAAATTCAGGAATAGTGAAATATCAGTCTCTTAGGAATGAAATAAATAGGAAGTGCAGGATAGTTAAGACGAAATGGCTGCAGGAAAAATGTGAAGACATCGAAAAAGAAATTATTGTCGGAAGGACAGACTCAGCATACAGGGGAAGTCAAAACAACCTTCGGTGACATTAAAATCAAAGGTGATAACATAAAGAGTGCAACGGTAATTCCACTGTTAAATGCAGGCGACAGAGCGGATAGGTGAAAAGAATACATTGAAAGCCACTATGAGGGGGCAGAGTTGTATAATATGATAGTAGAAGAAACAGGAGTCGATTTAGAAGAGATAGGTGATTCAGTATTAGAAACAGAATTTAAAAGAGCTTTGGAGGACTTAAGATAAAATGAGGTAGAAGGTATAGATAACATTCCATCACAATTCCTAAAATCATTGGGGGAAGTGGCAACGGAACGACTATTCACGTTGGTGTGTGGAATGTATGAGTCTGGCGACGTAGCATCTGACTTTCGGAAAAGCATCATCGACACAATTCCGAAGACGGCAAGAGCTGACAAGTGCGAGAATTATCGCACAATCAGCTTACCAGCCATGCATCGAAGCTGCTTACAAGAATAATATACATAAGAATGGAAAATAAAATTGAGAATGCCCTAGATAACGATCAGTTACGCTTTAGGAAAGGTAAAGGCACGAGAGGAAATTCTGAAGTTGCGGTTAATAATGGAAGTAAGACAAAAGAAAATCAAGAACGTTTATAGGACTTGTCGACCTGGAAAAAGCATTCGGCAGTGTAAAATGGTGCAAGGTGTTCAAAATTCTGAGAAAAGTAGGGGTAAGCTTTAGGGGGAGACGGGTCATATACACTCCTGGAAATGGAAAAAAGAACACATTGACACCGGTGTGTCAGACCCACCATACTTGCTCCGGACACTGCGAGAGGGCTGTACAAGCAATGATCACACGCATGGCACAGCGGACACACCAGGAACCGCGGTGTTGGCCGTCGAATGGCGCTAGCTGCGCAGCATTTGTGCACCGCCGCCGTCAGTGTCAGCCAGTTTGCCGGGGCATACGGAGCTCCATCGCAGTCTTTAACACTGGTAGCATGCCGCGACAGCGTGGACGTGAACCGTATGTGCAGTTGACGGACTTTGAGCGAGGGTGTATAGTAGGCATACGGGAGGCCGGGTGGACGTACCGCCGAATTGCTCAACACGTGGGGCGTGAGGTCTCCACAGTACATCGATGTTGTCGCCAGTGGTCGGCGGAAGGTGCACGTGCCCGTCGACCTGGGACCGGACCGCAGCGACGCACGGATGCACGCCAAGACCGTGGGATCCTACGCAGTGCCGTAGGGCACCGCACCGCCACTTCCCAGCAAATTAGGGACACTGTCGCTCCTGCGGTATCGGCGAGGACCATTCGCAACCTTCTCCATGAAGCTGGGCTACGGTCCCGCACACCGTTAGGCCGTCTTCCGCTCACGCCCCAACATCGTGCAGCCCGCCTCCAGTGGTGTCGCGACAGGCGTGAATGGAGGGACGAATGGAGACGTGTCGTCTTCAGCGATGAGAGTCGCTTCTGCCTTGGTGCCAATGATGGTCGTATGCGTGTTTGGCGCCGTGCAGGTGAGCGCCACAATCAGGACTGCATACGACCGAGGCACACAGGGCCAACACCCGGCATCATGGTGTGGGGAGCGATCTCCTACACTGGCCGTACACCACTGGTGATCGTCGAGGGGACACTGAATAGTGCACGGTACATCCAAACCGTCATCGAACCCATCGTTCTACCATTCCTAGACCGGAAAGGGAACTTGCTGTTCCAACAGGACAATGCACGTCCGCATGTATCCCGTGCCACCCAACGTGCTCTAGAAGGTGTAAGTCAACTACCCTGGCCAGCAAGATCTCCAGATCTGTCCCCCATTGAGCATGTTTGGGACTGGATGAAGCGTCGTCTCACGCGGTCTGCACGTCCAGCACGAACGCTGGTCCAACTGAGGCGCCAGGTGGAAATGGCATGGCAAACCGTTCCACAGGACTACATCCAGCATCTCTACGATCGTCTCCATGGGAGAATAGCAGCCTGCATTGCTGCGAAAGGTGGATATACACTGTCCTAGTGCCGACATTGTGCATGCTCTGTTGCCTGTGTCTATGTGCCTGTGGTTCTGTCAGTGTGATCATGTGATGTATCTGACCCCAGGAATGTGTCAATAAAGTTTCCCCTTCCTGGGACAATGAATTCACGGTGTTCTTATTTCAATTTCCAGGAGTGTACAATATGTATAACAGCCAAGAGGAAATAATAAGAGTGGACGACCAAGAACGAAGTGCTTGGATTAAAAAGGATGTAAGACAAGGATGTAGCCTTTCGCCTCTATTGTTCAATCTGTACTTCGAGGAAGCAATGATGGACATAAAAGAAAAGTTCAGGAGTGTAATTAAAATTTCGGGTGAAAGGATATCTATGATACGATTCGCTGATCACATTGCTATCCTGAGTGAAAGTGAAGAAGAATTACATGATCTGCTAAACGGAATGAACAGTCTTATGAGTACAGAGTATGGACTGAAAGTATATCAAAGAGAGTCGAAGGCAATGAGAAGTAGTAGAAATGAGGACAGCGAAGGGGTTAACATTACGATTGATGGTCACGAAGTAGATGAAGTTAAAGAATTCTGCTACCTAGGCAGTAAAATAACCCATGACGGACGGAGCAAGGAGGACATCAAAAGCTAAATAGCAATGGCAAAAAGGGCATATCTGGTCTGGGGAAATCTACTGATATCAAATATCGTCGTTAATTTGAGAAAGAAATTTCTGAGAACGTACGTCTGGAGCACACCATTGTATGGTAGTGAAGGATGGACCGTGGGAAAACCGGAACAGAAGAGGATCGAAGCATTTGAGATGTGGTGCTACAGACGAATGTTGAAAATTAGATGGACTGATAAGGTGAGGAATGAGGAGGTTCTGCGGGGAATTGGAGAGGAGAGGAATATGAGGAAAACACTTATAAGGAAAAGGGACAGGATGACAGGACATCTGTTAAGACATGAGGGAATGTCTTCCATGGTATTAGAGGGAGCTGTAGAGGGCAAAAATTGTAGAGGAAGATAGAGATTGGAATGCATCCAGCAAATAATTCAGGACGTAGATTACAAGTGCTACTCTGAGATGAAGAGGTTAGTACTGGAGAGGAATTCGTGGCGGGCCACATCAAACCAGTCAGAAGAATGAAGAAAAAAAATATATCTCTCTATTCCTGTCTGCCCCTGAACAGTTTTATACTTCCTTGTTTCGTCGATCAGCTCAAGTATTTCTTCCGTTAGCCAACTTTTCTTCGCAGTTACTTCATTGTGCCTATGCTTGTTTTCCCCCATGTGTGATTGCTGTTTTTTGGGATGTCCACTCCTCTTCAACGAAAAGCTTACTGTGATATCCACATCTTTAGCAAACTTCAAAAGCGTTTAATCTTTTCTCAGTACTTCGGTATTCCCCTTCCTTCGGCATTGATTCATTTTTAAGATTATTTGCTATTTCTTCTGTTATTGTATGTATGTTTTGACACATCAGAATTGTGTTGTAATCCCCAAAAATAACTGATTCTGCTTGTTGTACAGTAAAGAGTAGGTCCTTTACATGTATGAGAAATAGTTGTGGGGCTACGACTGAACTATGTCGAATGCCGCAGATAGTTTATCTCGTCACGAGAATCTCTCCTGCCTATATTGGCTGAATTATGAAGTAAAACTTTCTGTTTCTTTTTGTTAGGAACGATATTATTCGTTCATTACACACACCATCAAATGAATAACACCTGATATTGGTGGGAGAATTTGTGATTCACACAGTCAAGTGCATCAGTTAGATCGCTGAAGATATCAACCGGTGCTATTTCGTTATTAGCGGAGTGAACGTGAAAACAAGAATGTTTTTGTAGCTTTAAAGAAGATCACCGTAACTAATGGTGAGCTTTGTGTTCATTTCTGTAAGCCTAAGACGAAGTGTGTGAGTAAAAACATTCTGTGTCGATTGTAAAACAAAATGTGACTGCAGTATAATGATACGTACATTCGATTACGTGGCATCACGGAGATATACTCACCATTGCAGTCCAGTTGTCCGCATGAAATCTGAAACTGCGAAGAGGGCATAGGTGATCAGAAGGCATATGGACGCAAACCCATCGTCGGCTGGTGAAGTCTATAGGGCGTATGTGTGTCAATACATTCCTGGTAGAAATGGGATGCTGACATTACACATTCTAGTAGCGGGGCGCTGATTTACTGCACACCGTCGATAGCGGCCTTTGTGAAGGTGACAGGACATCAATTCGTCAAGTATTTGCTACCACCTTGTGCGAGTATTTAGGCCTGTGGAAAGTTTGTGGCTGTTGTATCGCTGGTCGATCTTGGACACTACTGACCTCGAAATCCGAATTTCCATTCCCCCAACAGAGTGGTTAACAACTGTTGGGTTGTCGTTGGTGCACATTTACATGGCGCACTATATCTTCCCAACGAAACCCACGTGCTCAAGGTGGGATTTAAGTCGGGGGAACTGGCTGGCCAGTATATGCCCCGAATATCCTCTCGTTAAAATAGCTCCTCCGTTTGTGCAGTTCGTTGCTGTCGAGCATTCTCATCCAGAAAATACAAACATAGTCATAAATTAAGGATAATGGTGATACATGGTGAAAGAAGGCTCTGGTGAGCGGTTTGCGGGTTTAAATCACCTCGGGGTATGACTATGCGGTAAATTTGACCTGCGGTCGTCGCACTGTGGCGTTGGCAGCAATCCACATACGCAGAGGTGTGTTGGTGTATGTCAGAATAGGGCGCAGCGAGTAAGTGTGCAGACGTTTTCAGACGAGTTAATGGTCGACTGTGTTGAAAATAGCTCAAAGAGCACATATTGATGACGTTATGAGGGGTAGAATACTAGGGCGACTGGAGGCTGGTTAAACACAGCTGGTTCTGTGCCTCAAGTGTGAACTCAAGATTATGACAACGATTCCAGCAGACAGCAAACATGTCCAGTGGCTACAGTACGTGACGTCCACAGTGTAAAACACCACAAGAAGACCGCTATCTCACCATAGTGCCCGCAGACAGCCTCGGAGTGCTGCAGGTACCCTTGCTCGGGACCTTACCTGAACAGACATGGTTTATTCGCCTTGAAACCTGCAAGGTGCATTCCACTGACCCCTGGTCACAGGAGAGCCCGTAAAGCCTGGTGTCAAGAACCCAGTATATGGTCATTGGAACAGTGGTCCTATGTTATGTTCACGGACGAGTCCAGGTGTAGTCTGAACAGTGATTCTCGCCGGGGTTTCATCTGGCGTGAACCAGGAACCAGATACCAACCCCTTAATGTCCTTGAAAGGGACCTGTGTGGAGGTCGTGATTTGATGGTGTGGGGTGGGATTATGATTGGTGCACGTACACCCCTCCATGTCTTTCACAGAGGAACTGTAACAGGTCAGGTGTATCGGGACGTCATTTTGCACCAGTATGTCCGCAATTTCAGGGGTGCAGTGGGTCCCACCTTCCTCCTGATGGATGATAACGCACGGCCCCACCGAGCTGCCGTCGTGGAGGAGTACCTTGAAACAGAAGATATCAGGCAAATGGAGTGGCCTGCCTGTTCTCCAGACCTAAACCCCATCGAGCACGTCTGGGATGCTCTCGGTCGACGTATCACTGCACCTCTTCAAACCAGTACGACACTTCAGGAGCTCCGACAGGCACTGGTGCAAGAATGGGAGGGGAGGCTATACCCAGCAGCCGCTCGACCACCTGATCGAGAGTATGCCAACCCGTTGTGCGGCCAGTGTACATGTGCATGGTGATCATATCCCATATTGACGTCGGGGTACATGCACAGGAAACAGTGGCGTTTTTTAGCACATGTGTTTCAGGACGGTTTTCTCAACTTATCACCAATACCATGGACTTATAGATCTGTGTCGTTTATGTTCCCCGTGTGCCTATGCTACTAGCATCAGTTTTGTGTAGTGCCACGTTGTGTGGCACCACATTCTGCAGTTATCCTTAATTTATGAGCATGAGTGTGGAATTGAGGGCGGGATGCACCCTGCAAAGACGGAAACTTGGGAGAAGCGCGGTGTCACAACAGCGTTGAACAGTGAGTGTACCGTGTACAGAGGTTCTGAAATCATTACGCCCATGGAACATTGAACATTCCCAAACGATTATATCTGGACTGTGATCTAGTTCGACCATATTTCTGGGTGCATTATGTGTTTCAAGCTCTCGCCATATGCCTGGGCGTACTGACCTCCAAATCTCTGTACATGGTACTCTCTTCATTCAACGTTATTTTGTCGCTGTACTCCTTACGCATGTGCATTTTTCGGGGGTGCTTTCGTTTTCATGGATTACAATGCGCGACCACGTAGAACTGCGAAAGTGAGGGGCTATTGTAAACGGGGGAGGGGATATTCGGCGAATGGAGTGGCCTGCCCATTCTTCCTTCTTAAAACCCATAGAAAACGTGTGGTTTGGTTGTGAAAACGTACTGCAGCACGCCGACGTTAACTAACAACCATCTAGCAGTTGTCAACAGCCCTGGTGGTGGAACGGATCATCCTACCACAGCAACACCTATCAACTTTAGGCATCAACTCCATAGCAACCTTGAGGTCAGCGTAGGAGGTTGTTGAGTTGCGCGCAATGACTACACTTCTTATTAGGTGCTTTTTTTTGTAATTTTTTTTTATAGTAGAGGTGGAGCCCCTCCACGCCCACACCGGCTTGATGGCCAACTCAAAAGGTCTACTGCCGTCTCTGAAGAAGGGTTAGCTTTCACTAGAGTCAGATAACGCAGGATGTGGGTACTGCGATGTTTGCGTACGTCTGGTTAAGGTTAACCGTTAACACGCGCTCATCTGTAGATAGATTGGGTCGAAGTCGAACAATGGGTAGCGGTTTGAAGGGCAGGGGAGAAAAAGTGCCAAGGGAAAAAATCCTCTGCGATAGTTAGGTCGGATGGTAAGAGCACGTCTTGCTGCCTGCGACACCTTATGCAGAGGTAGACTTTGTTAGTAGTGGTTATCATGCATGTCGATACCTTTGATGTGTGCGGTGCTGTTGCTCGGCGGCTGCCGCTGGGTGCCGGTGTTGAACTCTCGATCAGCGTGAGCAGCCTGCAACAGTTAGGTTTACCATTGTTTTCGTGTCTGATAAGCCATATATCGTATGCACAGTGTAGGGTGCTGATGGCGGTTTGTTTCTGCGTCAGTGGGCGATCTCGTCGGTTTACCTGCTGTGGCCTGTTGGTCAGGTCTAATAGCAGCTGGTAATTTCCAGTCAACGTTGCTGATATGCAGAGGCTTGCCGGCTTGTTAAGAACCACGTCTCTTCTTTTAAATTGTCCAAGACAGCGTCATAAATCGCAGTGACTTCGACATAATTATTGTCTTTGAGTAAAAGTGTCATATCTGTTCGTCCTTTAGTGAATTTCTTTCTGTTACCATTTTTTTATTTGGCAGGGACACATCACGCGAAAGCTATATTCAGCCTTAAGTTTTATACATCAGTGCACCCCACTTTCTTTGGTGTTGTCTGTACATTCTTTATTTGGCGTTATCAAATTTTTGTTGTGTGAACTTTTACTTTGAAGCACCAAAGAAACTGGCATAGGCATGCATATTCAAATACAGAGATTTGTAAACAGGCAGAATACGGCGCTGCGGTCAGCATTGCCTATGGAACACAACACGTGTCTGGCGCAGTTCTTAGATCGGTTACTGCTGCTACAATTTCAGGTTATGAAGATTTAAGTGGGTCTCAACATAGTGTTACAGTCGGCGCACGAGCGATAGGACACGGCATCTCCGAGGTAGCGATGAAGTGGTTATTTTCCAGTACGACGATTTCACGAGCGTACCGTCAATATCAGTAATCGCGTAAAACATCAAATCTCCGACAACGCAGCAACTTGAAAAAGATCCTGGACCAACGACGACGGAAAAAATCGTTCAACCTGACAGGAGTGCAACCCTTCCACAAAATGCTGCAGATTTCAATGCTGGACCATCAACAAATGTCAGCGTGCGAACCATTCAACGAAGCATGATCGATATGGGCTTTCTGAGCTAAAGGCCACTCGTGTACCCTTGATGACTGCACGACACAAAGCTTTACACCTCGTTTTGACACGTCAACACCATCATTGGACTGTTGGCGACTGGAAACATATTGCCTGATCGGACGAGTCTCGTTTCCAATTGTATCGAGGGGATGGACGTGTACAGGTATGGAGATAACCTGATGAAAACACTGACTCTGCTTGTCAGCTGTTCAAGCTCTGTAATGGTGTGGGGCGTGTGTAGCTGGAGTGATATGGGACAAGTAATACGTCTAGTTACGACTCTGACAGGTGATATGTGTGTAAGCACCTTGTCTGATCACCTGCATCCATTCATGTCCATTGTGCATTCAGACGGACTTGAGAAATTCCAGTAGGACAATGCGACACCCCACACGTCCAGAATTTCTACAGAGTGGCTGCTTTTGTAAGTTGAAATACTTCCCCCTGCCACTGAACTCCCAGATATGAACATCGTTGAGCATATCTGGGATGCCTTGCAACGTGCTGTTCAGATGAGATCTCCGCCAGCTCGTACCCTTAGGCATTTATGGACAGCCCTGCAGGATTCATGGTGTCAGTTCCCTCCAGCACTACTTCAGACATTAGTCGCGTCCATGCCACGTCATGTTGCGGGACTTTCGCTTGCTCGCGAGGGACCTACACGATATTAGGCAGGTGTACCAGTTTCATTGGCTCTTCAGTGTAGATCACCCAGCGCCCAGTGTAGATCAATAAAACACGTCTTCCTGACGTTTATTACTAGTGTAATAAGCTGTAATGCACGTACTCGTTCCTGTGAATGCTCACAAAGTGTTATACAAACTCGTTTGTTCTACTCTTTACTTGCTGTTTCTGAAGAGAATTCAGATTACACAAGGGCCATTCGAATGTGGAATATGACGCTCTTCAGGCGGGCCGATACCAAGAACTAAGCTGCAGTTTCCTCAATTTTTTTCATTGAATGGCTGCAGCATAATTATTTCATTTATGTTAAAAATGTTTTGCAAATGTTGTTATAGTTATGTGTTTTTGTAGTCGTGGAATGGATGTATGGCGCCAGTTTCCGGGCTCCTAAGAGGAATAAAATCTTCCTCTCGCTTTGGGTCAGAAAATTATTGTTGTACCTACAATGTAATACTAATACTGAAATTCGAAATTATTCAGCGCAAAACATGAAATTAATGTATAAAACTAAAATTTTCGGAAGTCAATCGTTATTGGTGTAGAGAGAATGTGGCATCAAAGCATAACGGGAAGGATATTTCACCGAATGAAGAAAATCAAAATAGCAATGTACTGCCACATTTTATCACAGATGCGCCTACAAAAATCACTTTAGATACTGATAAAACACAGAAGTTTCTTTTAAATACATTTAAAAAGTTTCATTAGCATGTACTTGCATCTGTTAAGAATGAAGACTACAAAAATCTTATTTTCAGATAGCTTTACTGTCACGAATATCTGTCACAGCAACGACCAAAAGTTATTTTTTTGCCATGATGGCTGAAAGAACACGGTTGCAGCGGGATATTTTGTCCGGTAAGAAACTGCAGCTACTATTATTAATGTTATCAAATTGCGAATAATAACCGCTTGGCTTCATTTGTCAATAATTTGTATAACGACCGGTATCGTATCCTAGAAGCCACATCATCAGGTTAGATACATTAAATCACTACGTTAAGCTTACGACATGGACGGGACCGAACATGTCTTCTCTATAAATAAATGTCACAGATAGCGATTTGTCAGGTAAGCAGAAAAAGTGAGTTGCAGACAAGGAGTATTATGTCCCGTTCATGTCGCAAGTTTAATCTTATGATTTGACACATGTGACTGATAATGTGACGTGTAAGCTGCGAAACCGGACGTTAAACAAATTATTTACTAGAACAGCCATACGGTTATTATTCAAGATGCCTCCTTCTGCCTGCGTTTGTCCTCCTATACAAAACAGTGTGTCATCGAATTTATTTCACAACCGTTTACAGTTTTTGGTGTTTTGGCAGTCTTCAAAGATGAGTGTGAAACTAGCTAGTATTGGAAATTAAAAGAAATTTGATAACATGAATAGTGATTAACTTCTGCATTTTTTTCACGGTATTGCAACAAAATATCATGGAGAAGTACTAACAATACATGACAGTTCGATTCATTGTCCTATAGCAGTAGAAGAAAACCAGCTTCAGTCGTCGAAGCATCATTCACAGTGACCAAAGCTAGAGCAATAAGGGATTTTAGTTATGTGAGTGGACTACTGAACACACTTGTGGTACGTGACTATGATATGGGTCAGGTTAATTTATAGTAGCAAAACATTGTAAAAAAATATGGTAACAGGAGAGGGGTTTGTGACCAGTAATATAAGTCAGATGAGAAGGCTGGTTAACAATAAAAAGGATTTCCAATCTCTCTCTCTCTCTCTCTCTCTCTCTCTCTCTCTTCCTCGCGCACACACACACACACACACACACACACACACACACACACACACACCACTAAAACCTTGTTCTCTATAACAGGAGTGGTTGACAAGCTGATGTGATTATAGGTTCTGTTTAATGTTAATTTTATCATCTATTATATTTTCGATTATCTAGGTAACTGGTCAAAGATTTTTGCAGCCAATAAGTTACTCTTTTCTGTGCCTCAGGAAGCTAAGTGATGGGTAGTGTAACATATTTTTCTTTCATGTATTACATTTACAAAGTCTTACTATTGTTTTCCTATAGCTTCATATGGAAGCAAAGGTATTTCGGGGCTGCAGGCTGTATGTGCAATTGCAACGAGCTTTCTGCAAGAGGTCACTCTCTCGACGCCACATATTATCTTTATTATGAACTTCTGTGCACCAAATACTTACTTCCTTAATGAAAAGTAGCTCTCATAGTATGATGCCATAAGACAGTGTTCAAAGGAGAAATAAGTCAGCTTCTTGACATTTTCGTCCTCCATATCCTGGTTTCCATCCTTCATGCAAAGGTTGTCGGGAATATGATGCTCGTTAGCATAACTAACAACCATTTCAAGTACATAAGACGCAAGGCAGAGTGTATTCCTATCTGTTCCGCGCCGTAATTAGTTATTCTGTTTATTTTGAAATTAATTATAACCATCTCTATTCCATTATGTTACTAGTAATATATTTTGATCGTTTTCTAAGGTCTGATGACGTCATCATCAGGTAGATGAAGCGAAAATGAAAACGCTTTCCATATAAATATAAATATATAAATATATATATATATATATATATATATTTATATATATATATATATATATATATATCCTTCATCTTCCATTTTGCTGAAGAGATGTGATCAGCTAATACACTAATACACTTTTCTTGCTTAGAGTAACTATTATTTTGTAATCAATTTCAGCCAACTGTACTTTATTATTTTCATGTTTTACAGTCCATTTCCTTTTATATCTTCAACATTAAGCACACGCCTTGACAAATTGCTGAGCTGCAGCAAAACGTATACCAGCATAATCAGGTGAAGCGATCCGTGATTTTGCAGATTACATATATACTGTATATTTGTCAAGGCGTGTGCCTCATGTTGAATATATCAGGGATTAGAAATGGGCTGTAATACATGAAAATAATAAAATACAGTGGGCTGAAATTGATTTCAAAATAATAGTGTTTTTATGGAAAAAAAGTGTATCAGTTGACGTTCTCACCTCTTCATCAAAATGGAAGATGAAAGATTACGATTATTTGTTCCTTTTGTTTGAAAAAAGGCACGTATTTTACTGTTTCTTAGATACTTCTTATACATTTACTTAGTTCTTCATCGTTTCCGATATGCAATAAAACAAGAATGCTCATTACAAGCCTTCTTAACTTTAAAAACTAAATATCTTTAATATGAAGTAACTTGCAACAGTCAACTTCTGCACCGGTGAGTTCACTGGGGTTCAAAACGTCATTTATTTTATCCATGAATCTACAATTTCACCAACATCGTTATTAGTTTACATAACTTCATGATTGTAAAGCGGAATTATTTACTGGGCAAAATTACCAAGTCCACTAATTATTGAAACAAGGCAGTGAACTTATGCGGACAACTGCAACATAAAGCTTACCTTTAAAGTCGAAAAGTAGGCTCTGTTAAACAATTGAAGCCGTTACTAAGAAAATAGCACAATGGAGAAACGAAATTTTTCTACCACGCCCACTTTCCCTACATTATAGGATGCTCCATGGCACATTATGAAATTAATTCTCAAGCACTGAGTGTTAATTGCTAAGACATTTCACCGATGGCAATATATATAAACTTGAGAAGCTCAATTTTGCAAGTAATACAAAATTATATGTACGACGTTGAGGAAATACGGTTTGAAATATGGATTTATAGTTTGAAAAGGTAAAATATTGCACTCATAGAACGTTCGAGCACAATCAGTTACGCTGAATTTGTCATTGATGGATGATACACTTTTAGAAGCTAATTAAAGTCGTTGTTTGGTGGTAGTTAATGCACTGTGCTTGAATTTTTCATCAGATACCAAACAGCATTTCGTTCTCATGTATAGGTTACTGAGAGCTCAAATACAACGTAAATTATATATTGGTGTCATCCTGAATTATTCTACAATGCTACAGGGATCGGCGTGCATAAAGATATATGAATCAGAAGCAGATAAGTACTCGTACATATGACGGAGAATTATGCATAAACAGCTGCATTCAACTTTTTCGCGGACTGTACTGAAAATGATAAGCGGCATGTGTTTACAAAAATGTAGCTACTGTGCACTTTATTCATTACGTATTTATGAGTGAGCAGTCACATTTTTACGTTTTACTCAATTCATTAACAAATTTCGCGTTATGAATATGATAAACTCAAAAAATGCCTTTCAGATGTATACTGCTACTGCACTGTCTACGTATTCATACTATAATCCCAGCAGCTAATGTCAGACTTCCAGTATGTAAAACTGTGGTCTCTATTTAAAGATTTTTTACTCTGGGATTCCATAAATAGCGCTGTCAGTCTGCTGTTTCTCCTTTAACATAATGTAAGAAACAACTAAGAGATAATTAGTAAAAATAAAACGACTGTAACCCTCAGCTGCTACTATTTTGACTCTGAGAGGAAAACAAACATTATTTCATTTACATTAAAATGCGAAATGAATTACATGATCTGGGTAAAATGTTAAATCCATATAAAAACTTCTCCTTTACCGCTGAATTATCTATGGTATGAAAGTAACACTTTACTTTAGCAATGGTGGTTATATAGTGACACGTTTATGTTTCTGACCTGTGAAAACTGGGGTATAACATGAATTGCACTCATGGAATATTCAGAATCGAACTGTTTGCGTGTTATGCACTTAATGGTAGAGTGTAGCTACACAAAAATTCTCGCTACCAAGGAGAATTAAGAAATAGCCCATTGAGCCAAATTGTAGCTAGAGTAACATGTGGACCTAAACCGACGACCAAACTTCCTAACAGAATTACATTTTTTGGTCATATGCTCTTATTTATTTTCTATTAATTGGTATATAGCATATACAGTAAGGTCTCCCTAAGAACGTGGAAATACAGTGCAACAGAAAGGATATGTCGTTGCACATTTTTAATTTGTAAGCTTCGTATACTTCACCGAAACAGGCAATGGGCAGAACGTAGAAGATAGCTAAGAAAATTCTTGTTAATATAGATTTAGTGATCTTGAAAGAATAGGAATCATGCTGACATAGACAATCTTACATTGAAATATACTGACTGATTTACCAGAGTTCAGGCACCATGGAAACACTCATTACGGTGTAAGTCAGGCTTACACGACAGTGAATGGCTCTGATCAGTGACAGAGAGACGACCGGCTTCGCAACACATTGATATGATGGCGATCTAGTCAGCATTCACTAGCACCTAACGCCGTAATAAACTGAAAGAAAAGTCTATATGGTTCTCCATCACCTAACCTAGTGCTACCAACATCTATAGTTCGTCGTTTGTTTACGATACAAGGCAGTTAGAAGTTATATTTTCCCGTTGTTATTGTGATCGGGAGACTGATTTGATGTAGCTCTCCGCGTAAGTCTATCCTATGGAAAACGCTTCTTCTTTGCGTAATTACTGGAACTTCCACTCATTTGAAGCTCTTTACTGTAGTTTAGCTCTACATTTTTATTACGTCCACCTCCATCGCCGAACTGACGATTCCGGCACGCTTCAGCAAGCGTCCTATGAACCGACCCCGTTTATTAGTCGAGTTGTTCCATAAATTTCTTCTTTCTCTGATTTGATTCAGTACCTCCCCATCAGGTACATGATCTTCTCATCTAATCTTCGTCATTCTACTGCAGCAACAAATTTCAGGAGCTCCTATTCTCTCTTCTTCTAAGCTCTTTACTACTCACGTTTCACTTTCGTACAAAGCAACACTTCAAACAATTTGCTTCCAAATTTTGTGTTAGATGTCAACAAATATCTGTTCTTCAGAAACACTTTTGTTGCTGTTGTAAATTTGTCTTTTATAAGCACTCTACTTTGGCCATATAGCAAAACTCGCCTACTAGTGCTAGTGTCCTATTTACTAATCTAATTCTATCATCCTTCGACTATATTCCATTACCATACTTCTACTTTCGTTGGTATCCACACTCTTTTCTCATGCACTATCCAATCCATTGAACTGCACTTCCAGATCCTTTGCTGTCTCTGACAGAACAACAGTTTAATCGATATATGGAGAGTTTTTTCTTTTCTCTCTGACCTTTAATTGCCTTTCCAAGTTTCTCCTTGATTGCTCTTGCAGGTGGCTCGTTTTGCTGATTGAATAACTTCAGAGATTAAGTACATTCACTCATTTCTGAAATACTGCTTCTCATTCATATCCTATGATTCTAAAAACCGTAACGTCGTTTCTGTACATCTTGTAGATAAATTTTCGTTTCCTGCATTTTACTCCCGAATGCTTCAAATTTTCAAATACACCAGTGAACAGAGTCGAAAGAGTTCTGAAATTCTACAAAGACTGTAAACGTAGGTTCGCCTTTCTTCAACCTATCTAAGACAAGTCGTAGGATCAATATAGTCTCGCATGTTCCTACATTTTTTTCGGAACACAAACTGCTCTCCCCAGAAGTCAACCAACACCACGCCTATCCCTTCTCTTTCAATAATAGCGAAAATATGTTGCGGTAATGACTTTTCAAACAGATGTTTCCGTGATATTCGCATCTGTCGGAATCTGCTTCCTTGGATTTGCAATTATTCCATTTTGCTTGAACTGTAATATATTTAAAATCTCCTTTATATTGATACCTCGCCTGGATTCAAGTAACTCTGGTGGAATGACGTCTTTGGCAGGAGCGTTTTTTAACTTTAGTCCTTGAGTTCTACGTCAGTTTCTCATCACAGTATCATACTCCTCATCATTGTCTATGTCCCCAATCTTTACTACAACAATGTCTTAAAATTCGTTTCCTGTGTAGAACCTTTCCATAAATTTACCCCACCTTCCATCCGCCCCTTCTTCACTTAGTGCTGGTTTATCATCTCTTGATAGTCAGTTGCTTCTTTTTCTTCCAAAAGTTTCTTTAATTTTAGTTTAGGTGGCATATATCTTTCCTACAGACACTCATAGGTTTACACCTTCGTAGTTGTCGTCCAGTCGTTCCTATTTTCTGATTTTATGCTTTTTCTGTTTCATTTTATGACGTTTGCGTTCTACTTTTCCTGCATCATTTTTACGTTTGCTTCTACCGTCATTTAAATTAAGTATCTAGCGTGCTGTCTGGGAATTTATAAATGGGGTTAGTCTCTTTGCTATTTAATCACCTGCTAAACTCACTGTTTCACCTCTCAAAGCCTATGATGCTTCTGTTGTACTTCTTCTTCCTGTTTCTGTCATAGCCTAACCTCTCCCCCCCCCCTGCCCCCCTTCTGCGGCTCCAAACAAAATCCACACAAACTTGGACTATACGTATAGGTTTCATGGTCATTATTTACTTTAATGTGTAAGGGTCATCAGTCTCACGTGACATTCATTGAATCCTACAAGAAAATATGTAGGTTAGGATTAACCTCCCGTCTATGAGGAGGGCAGCAGAGACGATGCATGATAAGGACAGGGAAAGGAACGTGGCATTTCCTGACAAAACCATTACAGCATTCACATAACAGATTCAGTGAAAGCACGGGAAACCTGAATTTGGAAACATTGATGAGGATTTGAGTCTGCTCCACCTCGATTCGAATCCAGCGACCGCTCATGAATTTCACCTAATCGTGACTCTAAGTGTGTGAAACTAGTGCCATGTGATATCTAGTATGATCTGATTAAATTTAAATTTATTCTGCAAATCATATTTCAACGCCTGTAAGAGCCTAGCATGGGTCGCATTCTTAAGTGACTAGGTAATAACTGACTCGTTAACCCACTACTAATTATGGAAATATAGAATTCATTAACATACTAAATATGGCAGTATCGATCGGATTCACATAGTAGTAAATTTGGTAGTAGTAAATTTCGCAGGAATATTTAGGTATGTATAGTAATCATTCATTGAAGATATATATTAACTTAGTACTCCTATTCGTTTATGTTAATTAGGTAATCTTTATGTCATATACCTTTTGTTACTTCACATAAACACGAAATACGTGTTTGCAGCGACATCAAAGCCATGTTTATCACATTACTAATACTACTGGCTGTTACCAACCACACGTTTCTGTGACAGTTTAGATGGACAATTAAAACTGCTCAGAGTAACCAGTTTCTGAAATAATCAACATCGGTTTTTTATTCGTATTATTTCTTGTCATAAACAGATAACTCGAACAAAGACTAAAAAATTTTGAGACCTCCAGTTTCAAGATACAATGAATCTAAATACTAAATTCAGTATACAAATAAAAGAGAACTTAGTTTGTCTACATGTCGAGGTTTACCTCAAAAAGTGATAAGAGCCTGACTACTACAAAAATCACCAGTATTCTCCTAATGATTGTAATTTTTTGAAACTTGGCTCAAAAGTTATGTTGTAATCGGCGTTCATACCACCTTTTATACATTATGAATAGTCAGTGCTAAAGCATTGAAATTGAAGTTCAAAATATCTATTTTTCGTGTTAATCTGTCCGCTTTCAAGGGCTATGAGCAGATATGACACGTTATGTAGACACAGTGAGCAGATCAACCGTTTTGTAGTTTTATTGTAAACTATGCATGAACTGTTAAGTTCTACGTTTCTTACGTCACAAATGGGTTGTGGTTCCTCCCGTTGTCAATGTTTTAAAACGGAAGGAACTCTGTACTTCACTGATACACCATTTCGTAAAATACTTCCAGACCAGGCACAGTTCCACTCTGTAATACCACCGATGACCGACGACGACAGTGAGACACTAGCATATAGACCAGATGGTGCAAGTCTTGCACACTGCATGTACACACGTAACATCTATCAGGCAACACCACATGGTAACTGGTACAGTGTAGTCCTCAGAAATTCTATACCAACTCTTATGTCATGTGTTTGTTGCTCGTTTCTATCTGCATTGTTAGCTGATAGCTTTTCCCATTTTACGTGGTAATGTAGTATTTCACATCAATGGAAATTGATGTGAAATACTAGCATAGCTGCTATGGCCAACTGATATTTCGATTACCTTCTCCAGTTATTAGTAAAAAATAAAAACAACTGTTATAACAGAGACTGAACAAACACTGAAAAATACCGGTTATTCAGAAATAAAATACTGGTATCAGTTTTAACTGGTCGGTTCTGCCCACTGTTGCCACACACTGTCGCTAACAATGCTTCAGCCAATATAACAACGCAGACCATGTTCTAGAAGGACAAGGCAAGGACGAAGAATATTTGATTTAAAATTTGATCCCCTTAAATATCATCCTGTCTCCTCTTAATGAAGGAGATGGGTAGCTTCAGTATCTTTCTTTCTAGGGTTCGACTGGGGTCTTAGTTCCCAAAAGTGCTGCTCTTTCAGTGTGGTACAAACACTTGAGAGTGTACACTTTCAATTACTGATTTCTTGGTTCTGACATATAAATGTCAGTTCATATGCGTACTGGACTTGCTTGGAGTGTCCCTACCCTTGATTAGAACACAGCTCCCATCAGCTCGATTTTCCACTCAGAAAAACAGAGAAATGTCAATCAGAGAGCATGTTGTTGAGCAAAATTGGTAGCTTCCATCATATAATTACGAAACGCTCAAGAGACAGGCTTTGACTTCATATTCTGTCCTAAGCTGCCATGAAGTTCATTGAACTAAAGGCTGCTATTATCTTGAAATTCCAACAAGGACAAAAAGTTCATTGCAATTTCGAAAGGAGATAACAAAAATGCATACGGTTAATGAAACACTAAGGAAACATTTTATCACCCCATCCTTCAGCTTACTGGCTGACTCCTCGTAGTCCTATCAGAACTGTCAATTGGCAGTTTTTTTATCAGTATAAATCAACAGTTATCAATATACATGAACAATTATTTCAGCATCGATTATTCTGTACTACCCAGAGGCAAGACTAAAGGTAAATCAATTAAAATTAACATTAACAATGAACAGTTAAATAGTATTCATGGTATTTTAACTGTTGCTCAGAAAAGAGAGGCAAAACACTAGTGGAAATTTTCTCATAACACTAAGCGTACCTATAGTGAAACAAAATTTAATATCTAAAAAAAGAAAGAAATTCCTGGATGACACAACACAAACAAAGATTTCTACCATTACTTGTGGCTGCATTAACATATATGCATACCATTGTTTCATTAGCTGACAGAGCATCTACTGTTGCAAATTCAGTTATAAATAATTAGAAATATGAGAAAACAGACACAATCTTGCAATGGAGAAGAAGGGAAGAAAACAAAAGAAAATCCAAAAAGTAATGGATATGTATCCTAACGCAATACACAATTTTAATTTAATATATCCTCCAAGTAAAACAAATACAAATTTATTACCATTATTCTTATAGCAAGATATCCAGTGAGTGCCAACATTATCACAAATACCTAAATGAACTTCACCCGATCAAATTTTTTGGTTTATTAGGTAATTCACAAAAATATTCAATTTTTATTTCTTTTACAGAGTTTTTGATAAGGAATGATTAAATATTTTGGTTCAAGTGAGTTATTCTATAATCGATAGCGAATATGAAATTTTAATAAAATAATATGTGGTCATTTGCACCTATGTGTTTTACCAGATAATAATAACTTTAATGATATTCTGAGAATAATAAATGGAAGTTTTTGGAAACAAGATCAATAAGTAAAACACTAGAAATACCAAATATAAGGAATTAGAAAAATTAAAAATGGAAGGGAAGATTTGCGATCAAGTATTGATAAAAAATGGGAATGAAATAAACTGTTTCTTAAAGAATTACATAACATCTTGAAAGTAACTAAAGTATACTTCATTTTTAAGTTAGAATATTTGTAAATCGAAAATATGCAATAATTGCTTATGATACAGTTACCAAACAATAGTTAGGAAATGAATTAAACAAAATTAATTCAAAACTGAATATGCAAGTATTCTAAAATATTCAATAACTATGTCACCACAACAAATCTTAAAGAGAAAATTAATCACATTCATCTGCATAACCTCAGAAATTACTTTAGAAAAATGGAAATAGAGAAAGCTTTTGCAGGATATTTGCACAAAGTCAGATCTAACTTCATACATAAACCTATAACGCTATTTCCAAAACAGAACATAAAGTGATGTAGTATTAAAATACACAATTGAGACTGATGTAAAAATCAAAAGAATTTTTATTGTCGAAACCATTGTAATTAGTTACCTGCCAATTACTGATTCTAAAATAGAGATAAAAGATGTAATGTCGATGAACTACAGTGTTTATGTCCATCTCTACTAAATAACCGATTACTTAAAGTGAAAAATATGGAAGAAGTTTGTCTTTAAATCAATATGTTAAAATGTCTTTCCCTGGCAGGCTTACTCATGTTTAGTGATTTGATTTAGAACAAGAGGATGATGATAGATTTTAACAATAATTGATAAATTTTTAATCTACATAAATGGATAATCATGATTCGTACTTGAAATGCAGATAGTTAACAGAGCTGCATGATCTTTGTAGAAAACAAGTAAAAATAGTTTGCAGAGAACTAAAGATTTTTGCACAGTATGAAAAACTAAGCAGAGTAAATTTGTCAACAAATTTCATAAGTCATGGAGGGATGAAACCGCTCACCTTTTCAAATATGCAATCCAATACTGGTAATGTACTTGAAAAATTATTAGGGAATTAAATAAAACAATGAGAGAAAATTTTAAAATAAGAAATTTTGTTACATTTGGCAGAGATGATTTATGATAAGGTGTTCTAATAGAACTATATTCAGGCATCTTGAGAGGAATTTTAAAAATGAATAAAGGCTTTAAATGTTTCTTAACTTATATTGTTATTTTTTGCAACATTTGCTTAGGTTATTCCAATCAGGGACTAATTAGGTAAAAATGTAGTTGATGCTTTTGAAAAAACATTTAGAGGGAGAACTCCAGGAAATCTACAGACAGATAATGGAAAAGAATTCTACAATTAAGAATTTCAAGAACTTATAAAAAATGTAACATTGATCATTATTCAGATTTTACTGAAGTAAGTGTTTTTATTGTTAAATAATTATAAGTGGGTGGATTTAGTTACAAAACTAGTTAATGAATATAATTATACATAACATTCAACAATGAAATTAACCCAGCAGAAGTTAATGACAAAAACTATAGATATACTGCCATTGCATCTAATAATGATCCAACATTTAAAGTAAGAGCTCAAGTTTGAATTTGTAAAATTAAATGAATTTTCAAGAAACATTCTTCTTCTAATTGGTCAACTGAAAATTTTGAAATAAAAATGTTATTTATGTAACCCAATCACATACAAGCTGAAGGCATTGGATGGATGAAAAGTGAACCGAGATTTATCTGGGTAAAGAAAAAAAACTAATTATCCTGAAGTATATGTTTTAGGTAAAGTTTTGAGAAATGAAGGTGACAAAGTATATGTGACATTGTTGGGTTCTGATAATTAACACAATAACTGGTTAAATAAAGCGAACATTAATCTATAAATATTATATACATAAAGAGAAGTTGTTACTGCAAATTAATTTAAAGCTAATTCGAATCAATTATAATGTTACTTTTACCAACTATGTTATTAAAGAAGGAAAATTGTATTTTAATATTGTAATAAAGCTTAATATAAATGATGTAAAGTTAGAATTGTTTGAGAATTTAAAATTTGAATTGATTGAATCAGGTACATTACACATGTTTAGCATATTAAATGTCCATAAATTGTTATAGTATTACATAAATTTTAATTATGAACAATGTAATTGTGGTTCCAGTTCCATCTTGATGTTAAATGTTGCCTGGATTACTAATTACTGTAAATAACTCTTCAGTTTTCCCATAATTCTTCCCCAAACGGTTACTGAATCTTCCTGCTTCAGGAATAATATGATGTGGTTCTAATATAAATATTTTACGATTTTGGATAGACAGTCCTAACATGGTTTGTAATGCCATTGTGTTTTTTACATAATAATTTATTTAAAAATTGTTAAAACCTTTCTTAATAATGTGAAGCAATTAAATTGAAGAAGTGTAGAATCTGTGAATTGGAGGAGTCAACTGCTAATACACACACACACACACACACACACACACACACACAAATACAGAAAGGATAAATATATGCAGTCACTCAAGTATTGTGTGACTGATTATTACAAAAAACTGAAGAGTTGACGATTTCTGCTTATGTGGACCATATGTTTCTAAATCTTATTACGAAAACCATTTAAAACCATATTCAGTGACTAACAATTCTAAGATATTATTATCCATGGATCCATGGATAGTGATGAATGCACTGATTGTGATAGCAAAAAGTATATCGTATGTGAAGAAATATTAGATTTTGACTGTTTTTACTCATATTCTACATCTAGTGATAAGCTCTCAAGTACAAGCAGAATTTGTTAATGAGAAGATAGGAATAAAATAGAAATGATGTGAAAATGTGGAAAAGAAATAATTGAAAAGAAACTAAAAAAGTTTACTGTCAGCAAAACATATAAAGTGAGTTGAAAATGAAACTTAATTAATCACTACATTTGCTATTATATTGATCGTTTCCTTTTTCACAATTATAACAAATTTTTCCCTAGGTAACTGAAGATCACATGAGACAGTTTACAACTTCCCTTGTCTAAATCAAGACCAAAACATGTGCCTAATATAAATAATTTCTACAGATTTTATAGTGTTTTTGAAAAGCCTCAACCACAAAGAATAGAGAAATTATGCATTATTATAGCTCATAATGCTAAAGATTATGATTCACAATTCATCTTGGCATACTGTTCTAAAAATACAATAAAAACATATACCATCTACATAGAAACTACACTGATGTTAGCAAAGATACAGAATTTTGAATGTAAAATTATAGGCAGAGGCAGTTTTGTACAATAACAACTTAACAGCTTCTCAAAGCATTTGATCTGAAACAACTGAAGAAAGACACTTCCCATATTTGTTCAACACCCAATAAAATTAATATTCTATAGGACCTATTCCCAATGTCAAATATCAGTCAACTGAAACAATTTAACCAAAAGAAAGAGTAATATTTTTCAAATGGCAAAGCTGAAAAGTTAAAGAACTATGTATTCAATATGAAGAAAGAAACTATTTAAAACTGTACTTCTGGGTGTAGATGAATTGAGAGAGGGTTTTGGAACTAGGAAAACAGTTCCTAGTAATACCTAATATAGGTCCATTCTGTTATTTAACTAATACTGGAGATGATATAGCTATATACAGATATAAATATTTGCCTGATGGAAGGATTACTATTTTGGATAAAGAACAAAAGAAAATTATAATAAAATGCTCTTAACAATAGTGAAGTAAGTACAGCTGAAGGGAAAGTGGATGGTTTTAGTAAAGATCTTGTGGTTATTTTTTATACGATCATGAAAAATGTTTCAAAACTGAAATCATTAACAATAAAAATAATTAAATCATGATTGCCCTATATCAAAAACCATTATCAAGAGGTACAAAAATATGAAATTCTACTTATAATTTAGTAGAGATGTGGGAATGTGATTAGGTTAATTCAGTAGAAAATAAAAAAAAATCAGATATTAAAACAGATACCTGAAGTTATTGAACCTTTTATCCAATTGATGTATTTTACAATGGTTGAAATAATAAAGTAAAATTCAGAGCTAAGGCAAATGGCATTATCACACAAGTAAAATATATGAATATGTGTTGTCTTTACACAACATTAAAATATTATGATTATTATCCTGAGCGACATCCAGCAAAAATATATAGAACAAGGTACTATATTTAAAATTGAATAGATTCATAAAATGTAAACTGTTGACATCTAGAGGACTTTACCGTCTTGTTTACCAAAATGGATAAGAATAGGTAAAAGCTCTTCTTTCCTTGTGTGTCAAATGTGCATAAAAATAAATATAATTGTAACAATGAAAAATTAAATTTTATTGTACCTTGGACAACTGTTGATGTAAATAAAGCTGTACAAAAATAATGCAAAACGATATCATATACTATTGGATGATTGATTAGATGATCTAGATAGAAATTTCATTAACGAGAATGTGGTACAGATGAAGTAAAATTTTAAAGACTATTGTGTGGGACATAATACATTTACAGCTCTTTTTATAGTCACATTCATTACATCAGATGCAAAGGTCAGCTTGCATCATATGTTAGATAGGCTAGGAGAATGTTATATATTTCGATATAGGCAGTTTAGTATATATTGATGTCAGTAAAATATTGTGGAAGCAGGTTGTGTAATGGGTGAATGTAATGATGAGTTAGGAAAGAATTGATGTAAAATTTAGGCGTATACTAGGCCTAAAACTTACTTTGAGAAAAGTGGTAAAAATACTGTTATAAGAATAAAGTGGCTTACCCAAACAACAAGAATATTCGAAAGTGAGGTGATGAATCTATGATAAGATTAATTGAGAATGAAATGAAGCAAGGATACAATTAGACTGCAACCAGATAACCAGAGATGTTAACACAAAAAATTCGCACAACTGCCAAATATCGTGTAGGTCCACTGTGGGCACGCAGAAGTGCCACAGCAAGACGTGGAATGGACTCAACTAATGTCTCAAGTAGTGCTGGAGGGAACTGACACAATGAATCCAGCAGGACTGTCAATAAATCCGTTGCAAGGTATCTCTGATATGCTGAATAATATTCATGTCTGGGGAGTTCTGTGGCCGACGGAAGTGTTTAAACTCAGAAGAATGTTACTAGAGTCACTCTGTAGCAATTCTGGACGTGTGGGGTGTTGCATTGTCCTGATGAAATTGCCCAAGTCTGTCGGAATGCACAATGGACATGAATGGACGCAGGTGATCAGGCGTGATGCTTACGTACGTCTCACCTGTCTGAATTCTATCTAGCTGTCCCATATCACTCCAACTGCACATGCCCTGCACCATTACGGAGTCTCTATCAGCTTGAACTGCTGACTTGCACGGTACTTGGATTCATAAGGTTGTCTCCATACCCGTACACGTCCATCCGCACAATACAATTTGAAACTAGACTCGTCCGTCCAGGCAACACGTTTCCAGTCATCGACAGTCCAATGCCGGTGTTGACGGACGCAGGCGAGGCGTAAGGCTTTGTGCCGTGCAGTCCTCAAGGGTACACGTGTGTGCCTTCTGCTCCAAAAGCCCATATCGATGATGTTTCGTTGAATGGTTCGCACGCTGACATTTGTTGATGGCCCAGGACTGACATCTGCAGCAATTTCCAGAACGTTTGCACTACTGTCACACTGAACGTTTCTATTCAGTGTCGTTGGTCCTTTTCTTGCAGGATATTTTTCCTGCAGCAGACGTCGGAGGTTTGATGTTTTACTGATTCCTGATATTCACAGTACACTCGTGAAAAGGTCGTATGGGAAAATCACCACTTCAGCGCTACCTCGGAAATGCTGTGTCCCATCACTCGCTCATCGACTATATCAACTTCAAACTCACTTAAATCTTGACAGCCTACCACTGTAGCAGCAGTAACTGATTTCGCCACTACGCCAGACGCTTGTTGTCTTATACAGGGTGTATCATAATTATTTTCGCAAACGCAAACAGTTGAAAGTACACAATACTAGAAACAAGTAGATGTAGGGTCGAAAATGCGTACCTTGAGAACTACGAGCAATTTTTATCTGTGAAGAAGATCACTTCTACTGCAAGCTCTTTGCTTTCCAAACTTTGGGAAGTAGTAATATGGACCAAAAAGAGCAAAAATTTCCAGTAAAGATTTGCTCTAAAATGCATGTTGTTGTTGTTGTGGTCTTCAGTCCTGAGACTGGTTTGATGCAGCTCTCCATGCCACTCTATCCTGTGCAATCTTCTTCATTTCCTAGTACTTAATGCAGCCTTACATCCTTCTGAATCTGCTTAGTGTTTTCATCTCTTGGTCTCCCTCTACGATTTTCACCCTCCATGCTGCCTAATTTGTGATCCCTTGATGCCTCAGAACATGCCCTACCAACCGGACCCTTCTTCTTGTCAAGTTGTGCCACAAACTCCTCTTCTCCCCTATTATATTCAATACCTCCTAATTAGTGTGATCTACCCATCTAATCTTCAGCATTCTTCTGTAGCACCACATTTCGAAAGCTTCTATTCTCTTCTTGTGCAAACTATTTATCGTCCATGTTTCACTTCCATACATGGCTACACTCCATACAAATACTTTCAGAAACGACTTCCTGACATTTAAATCTATACTTGATGTTAACAAATTCCACTTCTTCAGAAACGCTTTCCTTGCCATTGCCAGTCGACATTTTATATCCTCTCTACTTCGACCATCATCAGTTATTTTGCTCCCCAAATAGCAAAACTCCGTTACTACTTTAAGTGTCTCATGTCTTAATCTAATTCCCTCAGCATCACCCGACTTAATTCGAGTACATTCCATGATCCTCGTTTTGCTTTTGTTGATGTTCATCTTATATCCTCCTTTCAAGACACTGTCCATTCCGTTCAACTGCTCTTCCAAGTCCTTTGCTGTCTCCGACAGAATTACAATGTCATCGGCTAACCACAAAGTTTTTATTTCTTCTCCATGGATTTTAATACCTACTCCGAATTTTTCTTTTGTTTCCTTTACTGTTTGCTCAATATACAGATTGAATAACATCAGGGATAGGCTACAACCCTGCATCACTCCCTTCCCAACCACTTGTTCCATTTCATGCCCCTCAACTCTTATAACTGCCATCTGGTTTCTGTATAAATTGTAAATAGCCTTTCGCTCCCTGTAGTTTACCACTGCCACCTTTAGAATTTGAAAGTATTGCAGTCAACATTGTCAAAAGTTCTCTCTAAGTCTACAAATGCTAGAAACGTAGGTTTGCTTTCCTTAATCTTTCTTCTAAGATAAGGCGTAAGGTCAGTATTGCCTCACGTGTTCCAACCTTTCTACGGAATCCAGACTGATCTTCCCTGAGATCGACTTCTACCAGTTTTCCATTCGTCTGTAAAGAATTCGCGTTAGTATTTTGCAGCTGTGGCTTATTAAACTGATAGTTCGGTAATTTTCACATCTGTCAACTGCTTTCTTTGGGATTGGAATTATTATGTTCTTCTTGAAGTCTGAGGATATTTCGCCTGTCTCATACATCTTGCTCAGCAGATGGTAGAGTTTTGTCATGACTGGCTCTCCCAAGGGTGTCAGTAGTTCTAATGGAATGTTATCTACTCCTGGGGCCTTGTTTCGATTGGGGTCTTTCAGTGCTCTGTCAAACTCTTCACGCAGTATTGTATCTCCCATTTCATCGTCATCTACATCCTTTTCCATTTCCATAATATTGTGCTCAAGTACATCGCCCTTGTATAGACCCTCTATATACTCCTTCCACCTTGCTGCTTTCCCTTCTTTGTTTAGAACTGGGTTTCCATCTGAGCTCTTGATATTCATACAAGTGGTTCTCTTTTCTCCAAATGTCTCTTTAATTTTCCTGTAGACAATATCTATCTTACCACTAGTGAGATAACCCTCCACATTTATACATTTGTCCTTTAGCCATCCCTGTTTAGCCATTTTTCACTTCTTGTCGATCTCATTTTTGAGATGTGTGTATTCCTTTTTGCCTGCTCCATTTATTGCATTTTTATATTTTCTCCTTTCATCAATGAAATTGAATATTTCTTCTGTTGCCCAAGGATTTCTACCAGCCCTCGTCAAAGCTACCCAATCTTCTTCTAATGTATTTCTCTCCCCCCCCCCCATTCCTGTCAATTGTTCCCTTATGCTCTCCTTGAAACTCTCTACAACCTCTGGTTTAGTGAGTTTATCCAGGTCCCATCTCCTTAAATTCTCACCTTTTTGCAGTTTCTTTATTTTTAATCTACAGTTCATAACCAATAGATTGTGGTCAGAGTCCACTTCTGCCCCTGGAAATATCTTACAATTTAAAACCTGGTTCCTAAATCTCTGTCTTACCGTTATATAATCTATCTGAAACCTGTCAGTATCCCCAGGCTTCTTCCATGTATACAGTCTTCTTTTATGATTCTTGAACTAAGCGTTAGCTATGATTAAGTTGTGCTCTGCGCAAAATTCTACCAGGCGGCTTCCTCTTTCATTTCTTACCCTCACCTGCTATGTTTCCTTCTCTCTCTTTTCCTACTCTCGAATTCCAGTCACCCATGACTATTATATTTTCGCTTCATCATCTGCGGAGATAGTTGGCATATAAACTTGTACTACTGTAGTAGGCGTGGGCTTCGTGTCTATCTTGGCCACAATAATGCATTCACTATGCTGTTTGTAGTAGCTTACCCGCACTCCTATTTTTTTATTCATTATTAAACCTACTTTTACATTACCCCTATTTGATTTTGTATTTATAACCCTGTATTCACCTGACCAAAAGTCTTGTTCCTCCTGCCACCGAACTTCTCTAATTCCCACTATATCCAACCTATCCATTTCCCTTTTGAAATTTTCTAACCTACCTGCCCGATTAAGGGACCTGACATTCCACGCTCCGATCCGTAGAACGCCAGTTTTCTTTCTCCTGATAACGACGTCCTCTTGAGTAGTCCCCGCCCGGAGATCCGAATGGGGGACTATATTACCTCCGGAATATTTTACCCAAGAGGACGCCATCATCATTTAATCATACAGTAAAGCTGCATACCCTCGGGAAAAATTACGGCTGTAGTTTTCCCTTGCTTTCAGCCGTTCGCAGTACCGGCACAGCAAGGCCGTTTTCGTTAGTGTTAAAAGCCAGATCAGTCAATCATCCAGACTGTTGCCCCTGCAACTACTGAAAAGGCTGCTGCCCCTCTTCAGGAACCACACGTTTGTATGGACTCTCAACAGATACCCCTCCATTGTGATTGCACCTACGGTACGGCCATCTGCATCGCTGAGGCACGCAAGCCTCCCCACCAACGGCAAGGTCCATGGCTCGTGGGGGGCTAACATGCATACCTTAAAAATTATGAGCAGTTGTTCATTAGAAGAGTTGTGTTTCCAAGTTGCGAAGATGAGTACATGCTCATACCTCTTACGGCATGCATTTTAGAGCACATGTTTACTGGATTTTTTTCTTGTTTTGGTACACATTTTCAAAAATATAGAATGCAAAGAGCTTGCAATAGATGAGATTTGCTTCTTAGTATCGAAGAGGGAAAAATGCTGGTAGCTCTTAAGGTATGCATTTTCGACCCCATGTTTACTGAGTCTTTTTTGCTTCTAGTATCGTGTACTTTCAACTGTATGCATTTACGCCATTAATTATGATACACCCTGTATATGCGTTGGCGACAGCTGCGCCGTATTCTGCCTGTTTACATATCTCTGAATTTGAATATACATGCCTGTACCACTTTCTTTGGCGCTTCAGTGTAGAAAGTATGAGACTGGCAACATACCTTCAGACTTTCAGAAGAACATCCTTATATATCTGGAGATAACAAGGGTAGGCAAGAGCAAACACTATCGCACAGTCGTCTGAACGACTCATCCATCCAAGCTATTGACAAGAATAAAATATAGAAGAATGGTAAGACTGATACCGTGTTAAATGGCGAGAAGTTTAGCTTTAGGGAAGGTAAAGGTACACGACATGCAGTTGTAGCGTTGTGCCTGATAACTGAAGCAAGGGTAATTAAAAATCAAGACACGTCCATGAGATTCTTCGACCTGAAAACATTGCTTACAATGTGGAATGGTGCAACATGTTAGAAACTCCCAGAAAAATAGAATAAAGATTAAGGAAAGGCAAACCTACGTTTCTAGCATTTGTAGACTTAGAGAAAGCTTTTGACAATGTTGACTGGAATACCCTCTTTCAAATTCTGAAGGTGGCAGGGGTAAAATAGAGGGAGTGAAAGGCTATTTACAATTTGTACAGAAACCAGATGGCAGTTATAAGAGTCGAGGGACATGAAAGGGAAGCAGTGGTTGGGAAGAGAGTGAGACAGGATTGTAGCCTCTCCCCGATGCTATTCAATTTGTATATTGAGCAAGCAGTAAAGGAAACAAAAGAAAAATTCGAAGTAGGTATTAATATCCATGGAGAAGAAATAAAAACTTTGACGTTCGCCGATGTCATTGTAATTCTGTCGGAGACAGCAAAGGACTTGGCAGAGCAGTTGAACGGAATGGACAGTGTCTTGAAAGGAGGATATAAGATGAACATCAACAAAAGCAAAACGAGGATAATGGAATGTAGTCGAATTAAGTCGGATGATGCTGAGGGAATTAGATTAGGACATGAGACGTTTAAAGTAGTAAAGGAGTTTTGCTGTTTGGGGAGCAAAATAACTGATGATGGTCGAAGTAGAGAGGATATAAAATGTCGACTGGCAATGGCAAGGAAAGCGTTTCTGAAGAAGAGGAATTTGTTAACATCTAATATAGATTTAAGTGTCAGGAAGTCGTTTCTGAAAGTATTTGTATGGAGTGTAGCCATGTGTGGAAGTGAAACATGGACGATAAACAGTTTGGACAAGAAGAGAATAGAAGCTTTCGAAATGTGGTGCTACAGAAGAATGCTGAAGATTAGATGCGTAGATCACATAACTAATGAGGAGGTATTGAATAGAATTGGGGAGATAATGGGTGTATGGCGCAGCTTGACTAGAAGAAGGGATCGGTTGGTAGGACATGTTCTGAGGCATCACAGGATCACCAATTTAGTATTGGAGGGCAGCGTGGAGGGTAAAAATCGTAGAGGGAGACCAAGAGATGAATACAGTAAGCAGATTCAGAAGGATGTAGGTTGCAGTACGTACAGGGAGATGAAGCAGCATGCACAGGATAGAGTAGCATGGAGAGCTGTATCAAACCAGTCTCAGGAATGAAGACCACAACAACAACAACAACAACAACAGCGTCGTCGGATGAAATTTCCGGACATAGTTTCCTATTCTAAATATGATGTACTCAATTCCCTCTATGAGTCCTAGAAGTTTGTAACGGGAATTTTCTATCACCTATATGGATGTGTTTTAGAATGATTTCATTTTTATGTATTATTATTACCCACTTTAAATAATAAATATTATTTTTGGTATCAATTTTTTTGAGCATGTTATTTCTGCCATCTAGGTCAGTGTTTTTACTTTTGTTATGCCGTAGATCTCGGGTGTGGAACCGGCAGTCCGCGGGCCGCATCTGACCAGCGACTTACTATAAAAAGATTTTACTATAAAAAGCACATGTTTTTAGGATTTATGTAGTGGAATGGAGTTTTTGGAAAAGGATGCCACTCACATTGGCGCGTTGATAAAAATTAACGTCACCGACGATGTAGTTTCGACTTCATGCACTAGGAGCGTTGCTGTTGCGTCATGAGGAGGCGGCCCGTGATATTATTTAATTATGTGAATCAGGACCGTGGGTCACCAAAGGTTGGCCATACCTGTGCTAAATATTATGATAAATTGTTAATTAATTGTTATTTGATATAATAGCACGCTTTCATAACCATCCCACCATGACCCAGATCTGGCGCTACAAGTAACTAGAAATTTCTTAAGGCTAATTGATTTATACCAACACCAGGTGATATATCAGCCAAATTTCCTCCAACGCCACATAAAATGTACGCTGCCGTGCTATCCATGCATCATGTCGTCTTCGCTGCTGGAAAACGAGTTTCAAATTCCTGGTGACAGTGGAAAACATCTGCGGGTGTGGAGTTGGTCTGCGGGCTGAAAAGCTCAGAGCAAGCGAGAGAATTATAATGGAAGAGGCGGGGCCGTCGCTGCGTACGTCCCGCTGCGAAACGGAGAAAGCGGCGAGATTAATGTCAGCGCGAGAAATAAAGAGTATTAGCGGCGCTTCTTTCGCTGCTCGTTCTTTTACCATTTATATTTCCCAAAAGTCTTTGGTAATTAATTAGATTTTTGCATCTGTAATGATAACAAAGCTACATGCTTAGACAGCGAGGAAATATGGAGAAGGGTATTCCACGTTAGCGCAAGCGAACATTTCAATCCCTTTGTTTCGCACCCCGTTCCCCTTGTTCATTACAGCTGCAGAAATACAAAGGTTTCGCCCGTTTCACAGTACAAATACGTTCAGTTTTCTCTTTTTACGAAACAGAGACAGGCTTTCCGTGTTCCACTGTTCTGCGGTAAAGGTTGCGAAAAATCTGTAAGGAAATACCAGAATCATTGTTCAAGCGAAGTCAATGGAAGCGATAGTAATTACAGAAGGGGAAAGAAAAGAAAACTCAAGGGGAGAGAATAAACTTGGAGATACCCAATTTCGAATATTGTAAATGCATGTCATTTTTTTCAAAATTAGTATCGTTGACAAAGGTCATTTTAAAGTTAGTAGAACTGGTATGATGTTGACGACTCACATATAAAAATGTCATGAAACTACTTTGTGATTTTCGAAGGTTCCAGTGAGCGAGATGGCGTAGTGGTTAGCACACTGGACTCGAATTCGAGAGGACGAGGGTACAAACGCGCGCCTGGCCATCATGATATTAGATTTTCTGTGATTTTGCTAAATCGCTTCAGGAAAATGCCGGGATGGTTCGTTTGAAAGGGCACAGCTGATTTCCTTCCCCATCCTTCTCTAGCAAGCTTGAGCTCTGTCTCTGATGACTTCGTTATCGACAGGATGTTAAAAATTAATCTCCTCCTCTTCTTCAGAAGGTATCAGGTCCGCATCAATAAAGTTTCAAAGTAATGAAATTCTGTCGAACTTCCTGCTGCGTCGGGTGATTCAAAATCCACGAGCTTTCGGCCGAGTACTGCTCGGCCACTGTCAAGTGTTAACTGTTTTTTGTTGTCCGTACCGTCCTTATGTAACTGCACTGCCTTCTGTGACGTCGCTGGAGCTCGCTCCAGCGCCATGTAATGTTTTCGTTGTGCACCAGCGGCGCCTGTTTCATCGTTCCGATGAGCGGGTCTCAATCGGTGCTTAACGGCAGCTGCCACGTTTATTTAGTGTGTTTTAACAAATTTTTATGTTGATTGCTTCTGCATTAAGCTCTCTTGAAAACTATTAGTCCACAAAAAAAAAATCTATGTAGTACAACTGGACATCGAATTGCATTCGAAAGGACGTCATTTACCACACAGGCTAATAGTTTTTGGTATAGCGTAATAAAGAAACTATCGAAATAAATATTTGTGACAACATGCTCAATATAGATGGCAGCCTGCACTTAAGCACGACTTGCGACCCGGCCATCGGCAGGCTGCAACAAGCAGGGCTGGCGTGTAAAGAAAAGATTACCTTATATGGCGCCGGAGCGAGCATCAGTGACGTCACAGAAGGCAGGGCAGCTATGTAAGGACGGTAGCAGCAACCAAAAGACCGTCAGGACTTGATAATAGCCGAAGAGTAATTGGCTGGAAACTAGTAACTTTTAAACCATTTGACGCAACTGAAAGCTCGAGAGAATTTTATCACTACGTATCGCCGCGAAACCATCCATTGGTCTAAACGTTTGGTGTAAATTTTTGAAGGTTGCCACCATTAAAAGGGGTGTTCGTAAGGTTTAAATTATCGCTTTGTAAGACATAAAGTTAATTAATTGATTTTTGTTTAATTTTCAGGTACATGTCTGATTTGTGGTTCACATTGGTATCCTCGCGCCACCGTGCCGTAGCATGCCGCTAAAAGACTCAACACAGCCAACAGATAAGAAGTAGTATTGTGCTGTAATTCACTTTCTCAATTGAAAAACGCTGCTGCCTTACATTCTGAGATGGTGGAAGTATACGGCAACCGGCAACCGTGGCCCCGTCGCATTACACAGTGGAGAGGCAGGGCAGACGCTTCCAGTATGGTCAAATAAGTCTGTATGACAAAGAAGAATGTAGAGGACCCTTCCCTCTGTGATGTATTGGATGTATCGAGGAGAAACTGGAGAATGTGACAGTCAGCCAAGGAACAGGTTTCAGTGTCACTCATGACATTTTGAACACGAGGTAAGAAGCAGTCGACATGGATTGGAAATTTTGTCTTTAGAGCTAGGTCCATCCTGTACTCTATTATAATTTGCATGTCTCCTCAAAATTTTATTCTCATCTTTTTCGTTTTATTGGACGCTCTTTTCAGTTTAATGTGAGTTACGCCGGCCGGTGTGGCCGAGCGATTCTAGGCGCTTCAGTCTGGAACCGCGCGACCGCTACGGTCGGAGGTTCGAATCCTGCCTCGGGCATGGATGTGTGTGATGTCCTTAGGTTAGTTAGGTTTAAGTAGTTCTAAGTTCTAGGGGACTGATGACCTCAGAAGTTAAGTCCCATAGTGCTCAGAGCCATTTGAACTAATGCGAGTTACGTAGTTCCATCACCAAGGTCATTTGATCCATGAATCACATAACTTTAGTGAATTGAATGAAATTATATGGTTAAGTGATGACATTGTAATTGCAGATGGACACCTAACGCACATTTGAGAAAGCTGGAGCCGTACATCGCTACAATTTGTTGTAAATATAAGAGACAATAGAAATCTGGATTTTCAGGAGGAAATGTGAACCAAGCTCCTCTCAGAAAGCTAAAGATTATGACAGTATCATGAACACAACAACAACAAGGAGAAGAAGATGGCGATCAGCTTCTGGTTGTAATGATGCCGAGAAAACACTTGAAGCAAAGACTTTTTGTGTCCTAGTTGATGTGAATAACTCTGTATTACATTCATAAAATGTCCGCCCCAGTAGCTGAGTGGTCAGCGTGACGGGTTGCCGTCCTCTGGGCCCGGGTTCGATTCCCGGCTGGGTCGGAGATTTTCTCCGCTCAGGGACTGGGTGTTGTGTTGTGTTCATCATCATTTCATCCCCATCCGGCATGCAGGTCGCCCAATGTGGCGCCGAATGTAATAAGACCTGCGATATGGCGGCCGGACCTGCCCCGCGAGGGGCCTCCCGGCCAATGACGCCAAACGCTCATTTCCATTCATAAAATGTATACTTACTCTTAATAAACTGTTTTTGAAAAAAAGATCGAGTGTATTCAGAGTCCCACCTCGTTTACTGATTGGACAGAAATACATGTTAGTCAACATTTTCGAATATGTATCTTCGTAATTTCAGATTATCAAAGAATATTTTCTTGATGATTTATCATGAGTACTCTTACGTTCACATTTTTACTTTTCCATCATTTCATTCGGTCGTAGATAATCGTGTGGAAATACGTACAGTATAACAATGTAACAATGTATAAAATATTAGATGTGATGATACTGACTTATGTTAAAAATTGTGTAGTTTGATAAGGTACGAAACTGAATAAGTTCTAAATACAATGGGTGAAGAGTAAAATTCACAAGAAACTGTTCCTGAGGAGCACTATATGGAAGTAATTTTATCGGCAGACCACAATCGAAGTATGTGAAGAAGAAACTAGGGAATTTCTGATGCAGTAGTTAGGTAGAGGATTTGTGTGGTTTTAAAAGTAGGAGATGTTTTGCCGTAGAAGGGCTATTGTGACGAAGCGTTGTGAGTCGTAACTGCCAAAGATCCGTCGGTGACAGTATTTTCGGTGATAGATCCAGTTCCAGTTCTCCTACTGATTTGGGACAGAGATGTAACGATGCAAGTATAAGTGGATGTTCTGTTATGTTTACAATTGCATGATAATGTCATGTCAGTAGGTAGTAGTAGGAAAAGAAATCCACTGCTGTACAGCTACACTATCAAAAATGGTTCAAATGGCTCTGAGCAATATGGGACTTAACTTCTGATGTCATCAGTCCCCTAGAACTTAGAACTACTTAAACCTAACTAACCCAAGGACATCACACACATCCATGCCCGAGGCAGGATTCGAACCTGCGACCGTAGCGGTCGCGCGGTTCCAGTCTGTAGCGCCTAGAACCGCTCGGCCACTCCGGCCGGCAGCTACACTATCGATGACAAACAGCTGGACACAGCAAATGCCGTAAAATACCTAGGTGTAACTATCAAGAGCGACCTGAAGTGGAATGACTATGTAAAACAGTTAGTGGAAAAAGCAGACACCAGTGTCATATTCATCGGAAGAATCTTAAGGAAATGAAACTCACCCACGAAAGAAGTGGCTTATAAGGCGATTGTTCCCCCTATTCTTAAGTATTGTTCATCTATCTGGGATCTCTAACAGGTAGAACTGATAGAGGAGATAGAGAAGATCGAACGAAGAGCGGCGCGTTTCGTCACAGGATCATGTAGCTGGCGAGAGAGCGTTATGGAGATGCTAAACGAACTCCACTGGCAGACTTTACAAGAGAGGCGTTATGCACCACAGAGAAATTTACTATTGAAATTTCTGGAGAGTACTTTTCAGGAGGATTTAGATAACATACACTCCTGGAAATGGAAAACAGAACACATTGACACCGGTGTGTCAGACCCACTGCGAGAGGGCTGTACAAGCAATGATCACACGCACGGCACAGCAGACACACCAGGAACCGCGGTGTTGGCCGTCGAATGGCGCTAGCTGCGCAGCATTTGTGCACCGCCGCCGTCAGTGTCAGCCAGTTTGCCGTGGCATACGGAGCTCCATCGCAGTCTTTAACACTGGTAGCATGCCGCGACAGCGTGGACGTGAACCGTATGTGCAGTTGACGGACTTTGAGCGAGGGCGTATAGTGGGCATGCGGGAGGCCGGGTGCACGTACCGCCGAATTGCTCAACACGTGGGGTGTGAGGTCTCCACAGTACATCGATGCTGTCACCAGTGGTCGGCGGAAGGTGCACGTGCCCGTCGACCTGGGACCGGACCGCAGCGACGCACGGATGCATGCCAAGACCGTAGGATCCTACGCAGTGCCGTAGGGGACCGCACCGCCACTTCCCAGCAAATTAGGGACACTGTTGCTCCTGGGGTATCGGCGAGGACCATTCGCAACCGTCTCCATGAAGCTGGGCTACGGTCCCGCACACCGTTAGGCCGTCTTCCGCTCACGCCCCAACATCGTGCAGCCCGCCTCCAGTGGTGTCGCGACAGGCGTGAATGGAGGGACGAATGGAGACGTGTCGTCTTCAGCGATGAGAGTCGCTTCTGCCTTGGTGCCAATGATGGTCGTATGCGTGTTTGGCGCCGTGCAGGTGAGCGCCACACTCAGGACTGCATACGACCGAGGCACACAGGGCCAACACCCGGCATCATGGTGTGGGGAGCGATCTCCTACACTGGCCGTACACCACTGGTGATCGTCGAGGGGACACTGAATAGTGCGCGGTACATCCAAACCGTCATCGAACCCATCGTTCGACCATTCCTAGACCGGCAAGGGAACTTGCTGTTCCAACAGGACAATGCACGTCCGCATGTATCCCGTGCCACCCAACGTGCTCTAGAAGGTGTAAGTCAACTACCTTGGCCAGCGAGATCTCCGGATCTGTCCCCCATTGAGCATGTTTGGGACTGGATGAAGCGTCGTCTCACGCGGTCTGCACGTCCAGCACGAACGCTGGTCCAACTGAGGCGCCAGGTGGAAATGGCATGGCAAGCCGTTCCACAGGACTACATCCAGCATCTCTACGATCGTCTCCATGGGAGAATAGCAGCCTGCATTGCTGCGAAAGGTGGATATACACTGTACTAGTGCCGACATTGTGCATGCTCTGTTGCCTGTGTCTATGTGCCTGTGGTTCTTTCAGTGTGATCATGTGATGTATCTGACCCCAGGAATGTGTCAATAAAGTTTCCCCTTCCTGGGACAATGAATTCACGGTGTTCTTATTTCAATTTCCAGGAGTGTATTACTTCCCCTTACATCCATCTCGGGTATTGACCACGAGGAGAAAATTCGAGAAATTAGAGCCAATACAGAAGCTTATCGACAACCATTCTTCCCACGCACTATCCAAGAGTGGAACAGGATTGGAGGGACGAGACAATGGTACCGAAAGTACCCTCCGCCACACACCATTAGGTGGCTTGCGGAATATGATGTAGATGTAGATATAGGTACTGGAAACGTGCTTCATGGAGTTATCAAGTGAGAAAAATCATTCGTTATGTTGAAACCATAAAATGTTGAAAAAGCATTTTCTTGCGAGTGGCGGCAAAACAGTGTGAAATGAAGAAGCGAAGTCATCTCGGCAGATGAAGAGGACGTTGTGATGGTATACCGCTGCCGCTAGAGAAATCAGGTAAACGCAAATGTTAATCACTGGATACTCGAGATTTTTCAGTGATGCGTAGAAAGATGTGATAAATAGGTATCGTTTAATACATACAAAAGGAACCACAGATGAGTTGCAGAGAGCAATTCCGAAGTGGTCCTGAGTCGCCGGAAAAACATGGTGATCCAGTGGTGTTGATGACAGAAAAGGGATATTCAGCGTAGTGTGCAACCATCGAGGTTTGAATGTGGGGCGATTTTCCACAGTTATTTGTGTCGATTGCAAACATTGTTATTTCACCGATGTCACGATCTAGTTCCTGCTCCATCATTGCCATCAAGGTCTGTCGCTAATAACATCGAAGTTTATTACGCCTTTCGGCTAGTAACAAAAAAGAAGTTACATTTGCCGGACGCACTTTCAGGTGACCAGATTCTTCTCGAACGCGTGAGCGAAATATTTATGACGTTGGCTATGCGTAATGGAGGGATGAACATAAAGGAGGGGAGCCTGTTAAAATCCAAAACTTTCCTGTCGGGCACATAGTTTTCACTTGTCACATTGGTCACTACAATAAAATACTTCGGATGCACTTTCCGCGCGGAGTAGCCGCGCGGTTAGAGGGGCCATATCACGGTTTACTCGGCCCCTCCCACCGGAAGTTCGAGTCTTCTCTCGGGCATGGGTGTGAGTGTTTTTCTTAGCATAAGTTAGTTTAAGTACTGTGTAAATCTAGGGACGGATGGCCTCAGTAGTTTGGTCCCTTAGGAATTCACATATCTGAACATTTTTTCGGACGCACTTGCTACTGTTACTCGGACTGTGACCTTAGGCGTGAGCCGTCTTAAACTACAGTTTTATTCATCGTGCTCCTTTACTGAAGATACGACTTTCCCTCTGCTTCACTGAGTGAATAGGTATTTACAAATTCCATAATGCCGGCCGCGGTGGCCGAGCGCTTCTAGGCGCTCAGTCCGGAACCGCGCGACTGTTACGGTCGCAGGTTCGAATCCTGCCTCGGGCATGGATGTGTGTGATGTCCTTAGGTTAGTTAGGTTTAAGTAGTTCTAAGTTGTAGGGGACTAATGACCACAGATGTTAAGTCCCATAGTGCTCAGAGCCATTTGAACCATTTTTTTTTGAGCCATTCCATAATATTTTTGCTTGAACATTAACACTTACTTTGACCTAAACAGTAATGCGCTTTACTGGAAATGTTTCTAAAATCGTCAGACGCCTTCTAAATCATTATCAGTAAGAAACTGTGCCAGAGAGCATAACTCGTGCCGAGGTATTAAGGAAATATCCAAATAAGATACTGATGCTAACAAGTGACTCTGTGAAACTCCTTTCGTGAGCATTTCTAGGAGAAGTTGGATCTTACAAGTGCAAGTTGTAGCAGTCTGTTTTACATCGAAGCCTCTACGAGTAACTCTTTCTGAATAATACACCAGCACGAGACTGTCACCGTCGGCAACGTCCCCAGTTCCCCTGTGTGTGGAACTGCTATGCAGGAAAATGTAAATTAGTTATTTCGTCTCATACTGAATCCTGTACCTCAAGAATTGTGATAGGCAAGCAGTATATATTTGTACACGGAGAAATAAATTGGAAACATTTATTTAGTAACGGCAGTGCTGTTAGGTGGTGCGCTGTGTTTTAGTAGTGGCTTTTAGGTCATAGAGTGCAGTAAGCGTTGTTGTTACAGGAGTACGGGAAAATATTACGGTGTAGCGTAACCCACAAGAAGGCTATATAGCCACACCTGTAGGTGAAAGAGCGACAGATTGCAACCAACAAAAGAAAAAAATTACACCTGCAACTTTGACTCTAGCTGCAAAGAAGGCAGTAGCAGGAGATGAACAACCAAACAACAACCAGTTTTACAAACACCTGAAGCATAAGTTAAGTAAAAACACGTAAGATGAACAGGTTCACCTTCAAGCACACCACTTGCAAGCAACTAACAAAGCGGAATGCTTCCGTAAGAATTCTAGCGACAAAGATCAAGACCGTGACATAATTGCTTCAGACCCCTTTTGTAATCAGATAGTGGTCAACAACTGGTGCAGTGTAAGCAGTGGAGTAGATGGAACTCATTGAAAATGTGCTACGATTGCCCGAATTTTTATTTGCCACAATGCAATTCAGACAAAGACATTTAAAAGGTGTCCTGTTTTAACGTTTATCCCTATTTGCAGTATAAGCTTTCAGTGAAGTGTGTGTCTCGTCTAAAGGTAAGGGAAATAGCCATGTCGTTATGCCTTTTTAAGTGCGTACGCTTACGCTTTAGCTCTTGAACCCATCAAAATGGCGAGTTGTTAGAAAACACGCTGTTGATATTCAGTGTGTGAAGAAATTTGAACTCTTGGCCATTTCTATATGAGTGTGCATTACCTTTGATCGTTGATGACGGTATCTTTTATTTCTTTGTTGCATATATGAAGTGCTCGGTCGTGTTACGTACGTGTGTGTTTCCAGGTATGTTTTACTGCTGGTATATGGACCGTGCACGTGAATAGTTTTAGTCAAGCTGCAACCTACATTAAACGGCTTTATACGTCCGTGATTGCGGTTTACGTTATGGAGTGGACGTTAGATGTCGAAGCACATATTTGGAAGACATGGCTACGAAGGATATGACAACGAATTTCCAAATACTTTTAGTTATAATATTACCTTTATTGCCTTTGGAAGGTTCTTGTAGACTACTTCTGATGATGAATTGCATAATGGTGAGAGGGTCTTCGATGTCTTGAAGGTGCATAGAAAGTGTTTAGTGGCACTACATATGTAACTGGAGGTATGTGGACCTTGCAGGAGAGTAAGTGATGATTGCCTGCGTAAGAATGATATAAAATACTAATGTTGGTCTATTACGATTTCCTGTTCGGATGTGAATCGTAGACAATAAACAGCTTAAACAAGATCGAAGGCTGTGGAAAGTACTGCTATGAGAGAATTGTTGAAGACGCGTAGAGAGGACTCCTGATGATGAGGTACTATACAGCAGGAAGCATCAAGATATCATAAGTTGGTCATGGTGTGTGTGTGGCATGCAGGGTGGATTCGTAAAAAGAGAGAGATCAGGGCTTGACTGGTAAGCAGGTACAAAAATTTGTATGTTGCATTAGTTGTAAGACGCTTGCACACAAGGAGCGGAACGGAACCAATTTCGCACTCAAAACCAACAACAAAAGTACAGGGTGATTCAAAAAGAATACCACAACTTTAGGAATTTAAAACTCTGCAACGACAAAAGGCCTCTTAAGCACTATCTGTCGGCGAATTAAGGGAGCTATAAAGTTTCATTTAGTTGTATATTTGTTCGCTTGAGGCGCTGTTGACTAGGCGTCAGCGTCAGTTGATGCTAAGATGGCGACCGCTCAACAGAAAGCTTTTTGTGTTATTGAGTACGGCAGAAGTGAATCGACGACAGTTGTTCAGCGTGCATTTCGAACGAAGTATGGTGTTAAACCTCCTGATAAGTGGTGTATTAAACGTTGGTATAAACAGTTTACAGAGAATGGGTGTTTGTGCAAAGGGAAAAGTTCTGGACGGCCAAGAAGCCCTGATCTTACCCCCTGCGATTTTTTCTTATGGGGGTATGTTAAGGATATGGTGTTTCGGCCACCTCTCCCAGCCACCATTGATGATTTGAAACGAGAAATAACAGCAGCTATCCAAACTGTTACGCCTGATATGCTACAGAGAGTGTGGAACGAGTTGGAGTATCGGGTTGATATTGCTCGAGTGTCTGAAGGGGGCCATATTGAACATCTCTGAACTTGTTTTTGAGTGAAAAAAGACCTTTTTAAATACTCTTTGTCATGATGTATAACAGAAGGTTATATTATGTTTCTTTCATTAAATACACATTTTTAAAGTTGTGGTATTCTTTTTGAATCACCCTGTATAATCATACAGTGTACCGAGTAGGTCATCTTTTAGATTAGTGCACTACGCAAATGAATACAGCTGTCGATGGGAAAACAGGAATCGCATGACGACATTACGCCTTTCCCAGCGTACATGATTCACTTCCATACGCCTCCCGATGTGGCCGAGCGGTTATAGGCACTTCAGTCTGGAACCGCTTTGTTGCTGCGGTCGCAGGTTCGAATCCGGCCTCGGGCATGGACGTGTGTGATGTCCTTTGATTAGTTAGGTTGATGTAGTTCTAAGTCCAGAGGACTGATGAGCTCAGGTGTTAAGTCCCAAAGTGCTTAGAGCCATTTCAATCATTTGAAACCACTTTAATACAGTGTTCTCAGAAATTTCTTCCTCAGATTACGATCGGTGTGTGATAGCGGAAAAATACATCTGGTAGGGACTGCTCTGTTTGATTATTCGATTTTTATGTTCTTGCTTCGTCTGTCATTTGTCAGTCACTTTCCTTGATACTTTCATTGTAATCTCATTTCAGATATTTCTCATCCCTTTAGTGTCTCTTCTGGTTTCCCTTTTTTCAAAGTGGTTGCTCATTACATATAGATTCCATTCAACAGATCCAGAAATCCTCCCTTACGTTCACAGATGACAACGATTTCATAAATGATTCATTTTGCCACGCGGAGTGACCGCGAGGTTTGAGGCGGCATGTCACAGATTGCGCGGACCCTCCCGCCAGAGGTTCGAGTCCTCCTTTGGGCATGGCTGGGTGTGTTGTTCTCAGCATTAGTTAGTATAAGTTCGTTTAAGTACTGTGTAAGTCTCGGGATCGATGACCTCATCATTTTGGTCCCTTAGAAATTCACACCCATTTGAACATTTTTGATTCATTTCACGGATATCCTTTCACACTGAATTTTAGTCTCATGCGCAAGAAACTGCCAGCGATTTGTTCCATTTTGACTGTAATTGTAGTCGAGTATGTCTAGGGATTCGGTCTATCATGTGTTGCTGCAGCTCACACCACACCAGACAAGTGGTTGCGTCGTTCTTCAGTTTTCTGGGATTAATGGTTGGTCCTTAGGCGAATGGAATGCTCTCAGTCTTCCTGAGTGTCACAGGGCTTCCACGCAACAGACAGTACAGTCATTGTCGTAACGTGGAAACAGAGTGATTTGTGTGATATCCGAAAGTTCATGGTCATTAGCTTTCGGAAAAAGGGTGAAAGCATATCCGAAACGTCTAAGTGGTGGTAAACTGTTCGAATAACGCCGTGGTTAAGGTGTAACGTGCATGGCAAGATGGTGCTTTCCTATACTGGCGCCGAGGAAAGTGTATTGCACCGTAACCCTAGATGGCAGAGGTGAACGACTATTCCGGAGACGTGTACGGGTGAATAGATGTGCAACTGCTGAGCAATTCACCACCAGATGAGCTAAGGAGCTACCAACAATGTCTCCTCAAGCCGGCCGCGGTGGCCATGCGGTTCTGGCGCTGCAGTCCAGAACCGCGGGACTGCTACGGTCGCAGGTTCGAATCCTGCCTCGGGCATGGGTGTGTGTGATGTCCTCAGGTTAGTTAGGTTTAAGTAGTTCTATGTTCTAGGGGACTTATGACCTAAGATGTTGAGTCCCATAGTGCTCAGAGCCATTTGAACCATTTTTGTCTCCTCAACGACCGCTCAGCGAACGTTGCTGCGTATGGGTTTCATGCACCCATGCTGACTGCTGTCCGTCGGCGACGGAGCCTGGAGTTTGTACGCAAGTAACTGGACTTCCAATGAGTGGCGACAGGTGCCGTTTTCAAATGAAGCACGATTTATGCTGCATCGTAAATATGGTCGTCGGAAGGATGCAGGTCATAGGAGGGAGCAGGTAATGTTTCCGTGGAATTCCCTGGTTGTTCCGTCATTTTGGAGGGCACAGTGGATCGAACATATCGCAGATAGCCGCAGTACATGGGTCTGCATCCCCGTCGGTACCTTTCAGACCCTTCCTCCATGACTCGGCTGGAAAAGGTGGTTATTCAGGATTATGATAGGTGGTGACATTAATGTGATTGGACCGTGAATATCACCTTACATTTTCTTTGAAATACTTTTTTGAACATTACACTACAACAAATTCTGAAGGATATCTACAGCTAGTACTGTACCTTCCTCATCGCTGCAACATCATTTTCATTCAGGTTTCTGAACCACTGGGACGATTCATTCATTTAGTGCTAAATACAGCTAGTTATTCGTATCTAATGTCTTCAGTATCGACTCTACCTTACCAAGCGTAAGAAACAGTCAGTAAAACAATACGTATAGTTCACAGAAAAGCAAATTATTGTATTTCTGAATAAATAAATAGTATAATATCATTATCTTAATAATTTACAGGCAGTAAGGAGACTCTGGTGGCATCAAGCATTTCAGGAATGGATATTCAGACATACACGTTTATTGTTAGTGATACGTGGTGCCGTTGGCGCCAGTCGCTTCTCTGTGTTGATTTAAGGTCTCTGAGATCATCTCTGTACCGCGTGGCCGCGATTTTCCTCTTTGTCCGCATTTCGGCTATTGAAGCTCACGACGCTGTGGGGAGAGGGCCGGTTTTAGGTCGGTTGATTGGCGCTTCGGTGTGCTATCTGGTGGTCGGAGGTCGCTCTTTGCACATGCGCTCCCTCTTTCTGTCACGTGGGCAGTGGGGCTGTGGATGGAGACGTGCGTGCGGTCGGCGAGTCTGTACTGCATCTAGTGAGAGGACCATTGTGTCGTCTGTGCTGCTAAACGATGTGAACATGTGAAAGTGTATCAGCCTGCAACCGGATACGCTACAGAGTCAAGCGGTGGGAATTATTCAGGATCTCAAAGTCATGCTGTATATATGTACATTGAATTTCGTGTTGTGTTTGGATGCACATGTTATCTGTTTCATGTTGACCACTCTGCACAGCTTATTGAGCAGTGGTTACCTGTGTGAATGAGATTTGGCTGGTTTGATCGCACTTCAGATACGGGCAAGGAGTCTATATCTAAGTGCGAGTCTGTGCACCCCAAAATAACCACAGGTTCGATTTTCTGGCTGTCTGCTGGTATTTAGATAATCTGTTCAGAGGTAAACCAGAAGGGGCTTAATAATGAAAAACGTACTGTGGGCTAGAGTCCTGTCGTTTTGTAATTATTGAGTGTGTGTTTATGGAATATATATAATAGAGTTAATCACTGTCCGAATGTGAATGGCTTGTGGGTTCCTTGTGGCTGCATTCCTGTTTTGTAATGTTAGTAACGTTTCAAGGATTGCATTACTGTGGATGCTGCCCAAATGCTGTGTGGTTTTATGTTGTTGTTTGAGTGATATAATCTGCGGTGTGGTTTTATGTTGTCTCAGTGGTATAATCTGCGGTGTAGCGCTGTAACTGGTCGTTTAACTGGGGGACGACGCCTTGGCGGCGGCCAGTCTGAAATGTAGCCGAGGCCGATGACCGTAGCAGTCTGGTCGCCTTAATTCCACAAACAAACCAACTGTAGCCTTTAGCGCGATCGCTGTGTTTGTCGGTAGACTCCAGCTCTTCGGCGAATTTAAGTTGAATATGTTATTATTTGTTCCTGGTGACACTGAGGCGTCCCTCTTTCCTTCTTCTCCGTTCCTTTCAGCTTTCATTCCGGCTCAAAAAAATATTTTTTTCAAATGGCTCTGAGCACTATGGGACTTAACTTCTGAGGTCATCAGTCCCTTAGAACTTAGAACTACTTCAACCTAACTAAGGACATCACACACACATCCATGCCCGAGGGATGATTCGAACCTGCGACCGCAGGGGTCGCTCGGTTCCAGACTGTAGCGCCTAGAACCGCTCGGTCACCCCGGTCAGCATTCCGGCTGGATCTGGGTTGTAGTTTCCGTGCATGTCTGATGTACCATTACTTGTTACTCAAATTCTGTAATGCCTGAAGGATAACTTTCATTGTATTGGGTTTCTAATATCTTATTCAGAAAGAGAAATTGTGAGTAGTTTCCGGTGTTACTTCTTAGAAGATGTCCTGCTTCTGTGTAAGTTTTCTCAGTAAACCATTTATTGCTTGTATGGTTCCTAAGATTTATCTATAGAGGGTCTTAAAATTATTTATTGTCTGGGGCGGGCTTTGATGCCCATAGACGTTTTGTCTGTTTACTAATGTTTCAAATTCTAAGGAAATTCTGTATATCACTCTCGTGTAATAGCAGTTTGCTGTTGTCATGCAGTTGTTAAATAAAATATGTTGAAATTTACCAGCCAGAATATGTGTTTGCTTGATAATTACTGCCTTGTGTTTATTGAGCTGAAGTATCCTTGACCCTGTGTTCCACGTCTCAATTAGATCAACTGATTAGACAAGACGACAGAATACCAAAATTAGGGAGTCATGCACGTCAATAAGCAGTAGATATTTTACATAAACGACAGCAAACATATTAGAGAACAAAAAGATAATTGGTAACTGTCCACGGCTCATCTCCTATGTAAAAAAGGAAATAGAGGAGGTAAAAAATTATCGTGAGTTCTAATTATTTCCCGTTATGTAAACGCTCATGCCTCTATCCAACTTGAAATGAATAGAACAAGAAGTCGAAAGTAATGTCGAATAATTTGGAAACCGACAGTCAACATAAAAATTATTTTTGTCTCGGGAGACATTGACATACATGACGTTGAAAGAAAATCAGTACGTCTACATTCTTAATTTTTAAAACGGTGAATGATATAAACTACGTTCTGCTACTCCATATCCTTGCATAAATGAAAAGCTAGTAAGAATTATAGGAGACCCCTTGACAGACTTGATTTCGAAACGTTCAGGGGAAACATTTCGGACTCTAAGGTGGGAAGTGGTCGGCGTGTTTCTATCGTAAACTTCTCCAGCTACGTTTTAGAACGAATTATTTTCACTTGTCTCATGATGTGACACAAAATAAAATCGGAGTTGATTTGGATGACATAGAATCCATTATTAGTCAGAATTTAAAAGAGCTATGGAAGAACTAAAATCAAATAATTTAGAGGGGATACAAAACAGTCCATCTGAATGTCTAACACCACTGGGAGAAGCGCAAAACAAACGACTATTCAAGGTCCTGTGTAGAATCACCAGCTGCAGTCTACTGGTAGCGTTTCTCATCAGTAATCAAAATGTCGTAGGTCCTGGATACGAAACACGTCACCGCTAAAATTTCGATTAATAATTAGCATTGCGGCCGAAGACTTCCGGCACAAGAAGTCGCCCTCATTCTGCCAACAGCCTTGTCAATGAGTGCGGAGGAGGGACAGAGGTTCAGGGCACTCTCTTGTCCTTGGGGTGGGAAAATGACCCCAAAGGTGGTAAGGTGCCATGCTAATGGAACAAGAAAGAAAACGATTAGCAGTGGCACAAAATATTCTCCGCCACGCACCATGTGGAAGCTTGTGGAGTACATATGTAGATGTAGATGGGGTAGAGGGGAGCCAGTGTTGGCGTCGAGATTAAGGCAGCTTTAGAAGGCTTGGCATCAGATAAGCAGAACGTATATGTCTTCGAAGCTTACGCGTATAAAATCAATTTTGAAAACTGCAACTGATCGAGTGTTCAAGTGAGCGTGTAGAACGCATGAGGCTGGAGACATATCACGAAACGTTCGGAGAAACATATTCTAAAAATCCCCAAGTTAGCCAGTGCAGAGAAGATCGAGAACTATCGCACCATTAGCTTAATGGCTCCAAGTTTCTAAGATAAATGATATGCACAAAATGGAGAAAAACACTGAGGATCTCTTAGATGACCATCATTTTAGCTTCGGGAAAGATAGAGTCATTACAGAGGCGCTTCTGATGTTGTATTTGATAGATTTAACTTAGAAAAACTGTTCAACATTGTAAAAGGTTCGAGATATTCGAAATTCTGATAAAAATAGTAGTACACTACAGGAAAACCGGGTAATGTACAGTATTTGCAAGATACAAGAGGCAACAACAAGCCGCTACGGTCGCAGGTTCGAATCCTGCCTCGGGAATGGATGTGTGTGATGTCCTTAGGTTAGTTAGGTTTAATTAGTTCGAAGTTCTAGGCGACTGATGACCTCAGTTCATTCGCAAAGTGCTCAGAGCCATTTTGAGGCAACAACAAGACTGGAAGACATAGGACCAAGTGCTAGAATTAAAAAGTGTGTAATGAGTGTGTAATACAGAAGTCCGGTCTTTTGCTCTTAATCTTCAGTCTATACAACGAAGAAATACACTTTGAAAAACTATGGAAACTGTTTTGTACGGACCGTTGTCGTTAGTGGGTATCAACAGATGTCACTGTCCGATTGCGTTGTTAAGGCTTGTTCTTGGAACGTCTGCTAAACGTAAAATGCACTGTTTTCTCGTCAGATGGTCGGTACACTGAAACAACCACGTGGACTCATGCATACGTATCATTAGTCCGCCTCAGAAGTCTTTCCAAATTAAGTAAATTTTATCCGTCGCAGATGTTATGCTAGTATGAACGTTAAGTCTTTTAATAAAATCTTTGCACTTTCAAACCCTCTTCATTTCGGGGTTATATTGACTGCTGTGTCTTCTATTGGCGTGGCAGCAGTGTTGGAACTTTCCACAGCGAGGCCGAAGCGACGTTCACGCGAGGACACGAGTAGGAAGTTTCTGGCAGCCTCGGTCTATCACAGGAAAGAATGACGTCAGATTGCTTTACGGATAGGAGCCACATCAGAAGCTGCCACTCTCTTCCTCCATAGCAGTGTCAAGCGTCCGTCAAAGTTCCATTCCACATCAAACAGTCCACTCTCAAGCGCAGATATGTACCTAGGATTTGAACTGAAATTAATACAACTATACGTAATTGAATATTTATGCGCTGATGCCTTGTCCAAAAACTACACGTTTACAAATTGTGTTTTATAGGTATTTTAATGTTTAATCACATTGGACCTCTTGTAACGAAATAGGCCGTGTAGTGAAGCTATTTTGTACGATCAAACGTCGGAAAATAAAACCCTTAGATGAAAAAATACACATCGGATTACTACCCTTGACATTTACGCTCACAGAATTAATCGATGTATTCTCGCACACTGATATAAAAGAGAACAATTTCTGAGTCGTGCTAACAATCACATCCATATCCACTTACGTACTTGAAGATAATACCTTTTGAAGCAGTTGAATTGTTTCTAATCCTCGGTTTAAGTTACAAACATCTGTTAAGTATTCATTTGACTAATTATTAGTGACCTTCATTAAAAGTTGTCGACATAAATGGGGCCAGAGACAACAATAAACCATGAAGAGTGCTTAAAGTGACCCCCTGCTCACAATTTGCTTCGATTAATTACAGAAAATTCGTTGTGCAAAATTTCTGCTCCGTTTTTACTTATAACCTGGACATGAACGACCATGTTTTGGTTGTCCAGGCGCTATGGCGTGGGGAGGCATAATGTTGCATTCGCATGCTGACGTCCAAATCTTCTAGCATGGTACACTCACTGCTCAATGTTATTTCGACGCTATTGTTGCAGAGCAGAACAAGTTTAGTATGAAGGCTTAAACTTCCACGAGGCGAGCTTGGAACGGTGTAGGTTAGCACCGGTCTTACGTGCCAGTGGTCATATGAACATGGCGTACCGCCAATGCAACAAACTCGGAACAGACCAGGTGGAAACACATGAACAGGTGTACTCCTTAAGAAGGCACTGTGAGGTAACACTATCTAATCTTACTAATGGTCACCACTAAAAATTCAAACGTAGGAAAAATAAGAAAAAAAACGATCTCAACGACGTACACTCATTATTGAAATTACGAAGCGAGCCAAGGAGCGCTAATGGGCCTGATAAATGGGAGACAGGCGCTCGTACAACCATAGCCACTACATCATAGATACATGTTCGACCCGTCAAATAGAAGGGCTTTGAGAGCTGTAGGAGACATCCTGTCGTGTTTCCATTCTGTCTGCGTCGCTAGAAGCAGAGAGAATAATTGTCTGTTGAGTTTTTGTGGAACCACGACACTGATCAAAGATGGCTAGCCTGCTACCTGGTTGCTGACTGCGACACCAAGGGACATCCAATCTGATGCATACCGTAGCCGTAGTCTGTCATTGGTGCCTACTAGGACATAGCAGATGAGAAAACTGGTGATCAGCAATCCCTCTTCCACTACTGGGTCATCGCGGACGATCTCCAAGTTGCCATCTTCGTACCGATCAGGCAAGGCCATCGGCACAACCTCCTACCCGACGAGAGGGCTTTGCCGCAGTCGTGGTCGATACATGGTGGACGACCAGGGCCTAGTCTACGTGGCAACCGACAACCTGGACAACAATCGGCGGGCTCCACCTGAGTGCACGACGGGCTGTCTTCGAGTGTGCTGAGGTGGCAGCCGCACTGTATCATTGCAGTTACCGTAGCCAGTATAGCAAGCTGCTGAATCATCGAACCTTCTGCGGCGATGTCACGTCTCTCTGGCGAGGCGCCAGCGTTCCTTCTTAGCATTCCTTTGCATCACATGCACCCGCACCTGGCTGCTGCCTTCATCTCTGAAGAAAATTTTTTTTTTTTGGTTATCAGTCTACTGACTGGTTTGATGCGGCCCGCCATCAATTCCTTTCCTGTGCTAACCACTTCATCTCAGAGTAGCACTTGCAACCTACGTCCTCAATTATTTGCTTGACGTATTCCAATCTCTGTCTTCCTCTACAGTTTTTGCCCTCTACAGCTCCCTCTAGTACCATGGAAGTCATTCCCTCATGTCTTAGCAGATGCCCTATCATCCTATCCCTTCTCCTTATCAGTGTTTTCCATATATTCCTTTCCTCTCCGATTCTGCGTAGAACCTCCTCATTCCTTACCTTATCAGTCCACCTAATTTTCAACATTCGTCTATAGCACCACATCTCAAATGCTTCGATTCTCTTCTGTTCCGGTTTTCCCACAGTCCATGTTTCACTACCATACAATGCTGTACTCCAGACGTACATCCTCAGAAATTTCTTCCTCAAATTAGGGCCGGTATTTGATATTAGTAGACTTCTCTTGGCCAGAAATGCCTTTTTTGCCATAGCGAGTCTGCTTTTGATGTCCTCCTTGCTCCGTCCGTCATTGGTTATTTTACTGCCTAGGTAGCGGAATTCCTTAACTTCATTGACTTCGTGACCATCAATCCTGATGTTAAGTTTCTCGCTATTCTCATTTCTACTACTTCTCATTACCTTCGTCTTTCTCCGATTTACTCTCAAACCATACTGTGTACCCATTAGACCGTTCATTCCGTTCAGCAGATCATTTAATTCTTCTTCACTTTCACTCAGGATAGCAATGTCATCAGTGAATCGTATCATTGATATCCTTTCAGCTTGTATTTTAATTCCACTCCTGTACCTTTCTTTTATTTCCATCATTGCTTCCTCGATGTACAGATTGAAGAGTAGGGGCGAAAGGCTACAGCCTTGTCTTACACCCTTCTTAATACGAGCACTTCGTTCTTGATCGTCCACTCTTAATATTCCCTCTTGGTTGTTGTAGATATTGTATATGACCCGTCTCACCCTATAGCTTACCCCTACTTTTTTCAGAATCTCGAACAGCTTGCACCATTTTATATTGTCGAACGCTTTTTCCAGGTCGACAAATCCTATGAAAGTATCTTGATTTTTCTTTAGCCTTGCTTCCATTACTAGCCGTAACGTCAGAATTGCCTCTCTCGTCCCTTTACTTTTCCTAAAGCCAAACTGATCGTCACCTAGCACATTCTCAATTTTCTTTTCCATTCTTCTGTATATTATTATTGTAAGCAGCTTCGATGCATGAGCTGTTAAGCTGATTGTGCGATAATTCTCGCACTTGTCAGCTCTTGCCGTCTTCGGAAATGTGTGGATGATGCTTTTCCGAAAGTCAGATGGTATGTCGCCAGACTCATATATTCTACACACCAACGTGAATAGTCGTTTTGTTGCCACTTCCCCCAACGATTTTAGAAATTCTGATGGAATGTTATCTATCCCTTCTGCCTTATTTGACCGTAAGTCCTCCAAAGCTCTTTTAAATTCCGATTCCAATACTGGATCCCCTATCTCTTCTAAATCGACTCCTAATTCTTCTTCTATCACATCAGACAAATCTTCACCCTCATAGAGGCTTTCAATGTATTCTCTCCTCTGCATTTAACAGTGGAATTCCCGTTGCACTCTTAATGTTACCACTGTTGCTTTTAATGTCACCAAAGGTTGTTTTGACTTTCCTGTATGCTGAGTCTGTCCTTCCGACAATCATATCTTTTTCGATGTCTTCAAATTTTTCCTGCAGCCATTTCGTCTTAGCTTCCCTGCACTTCCTATTTATTTCATTCCTCAGCGACTTGTATTTCTGTATTCCTGACTTTCCCGGAACATGTTTGTACTTCCTCCTTTCATCGATCAACTGAAGTATTTCTTCTGTTACCCATGGTTTCTTCGCAGCTACCTTCTTTGTACCTATGTTTTCCTTCCGAACTTCTGTGATGGCCCTTTTTAGAGATGTCCATTCCTCTTCAACTGTACTGCCTACTGCGCTATTCCTTATTGCTGTATCTATAGCGTTAGAGAACTTCAAACGTATCTCGTCATTTCTTAGTACTTCCGTATCCCACTTCTTTGCGTATTGATTCTTCCTGACTAATGTCTTGAACTTCAGCCTACTCTTCATCACTACTATATTGTGATCTGAGTCTATATCTGCTCCTGGGTACGCCCTACACTCCAGTATCTGATTTCGGAATCTGTGTCTGACCATGATGTAATCTAATTGAAATATTCCCGTATCTCCCGGCCTTTTCCAAGTATACCTCCTCCTCTTGTGATTCTTGAACAGGGTATTCGCTATTACTAGCTGAAACTTGTTACAGAACTCAATTAGTCTTTCTCCTCTTTCATTCCTTGTCCCAAGCCCATATTCTACTGTAACCTTTTCTTCTACTCCTTTCCCTACAACTGCATTCCAGTCCCCCATGACTAGTAGATTTTCGTCCCCCTTTACGTACTGCATTACCCTTTCAATATTCTCATACACTTTCTCTATCTGTTCATCTTCAGCTTGCGACATCTGCATGTATACCTGAACTATCGTTGTCGGTGTTGGTCTGCTGTCGATACTGATTAGAACAACGCGGTCACTGAACTGTTCACAGTAACACACCCTCTGCCCAACCTTCCTATTCATAACGAATCCTACACCTGTTATACCATTTTCTGCTGCTGTTGATATTACCCGATAATCATCTGACCAGAAATCCTTGTCTTCCTTCCACTTCACTTCACTGACCCCTACTATATCTAGATTGAGCCTTTGCATTTCCCTTTTCAGATTTTCTAGTTTCCCTACCACGTTCAAGCTTCTGATATTCCACGCCCCGACTCGTAGAACGTTATCCTTTCGCTGATTATTCAATGTTTTTCTCATGGTAACCTCCCTCTTGGCAGTCCCCTCCCGGAGATCCGAATGGGAGACTATTCCGGAATCTTTTGCCAATGGAGAGATCATCATGACACTTTCTTCAATTACAGGCCCCATGTCCTGTGGATACACGTTACGTGTCTTTAATGCAGTGGTTTCCATTGCCTTCTGCATCCTCATGTCGTTGATCATTGCTGATTCTTCCGCCTTTAGGGGCAATTTCCCACCCCTAGGACAAGAGAGTGCCCAGAACCTCTATCCGCTCCTCCGACCTCTTTGACAAGGCCGTTGGCAGAATGAGGCTGACTTCTTATGCCGGAAGTCTTCGGCCAATCCTGATTATTTATAAAAGTTTAGGCAGTAGCGGGGATCGAATCCGGGACCGAAGACGTTTTGATTAAGAATCAAAGACGCTACCCCTACACCACGGGAAGAAAGCTATGTCTGCGTAAAATCTGATCAACCAATAAATGTAACGGCTTCAGGCCTGCACCGACCCACTCACCCTCGCTCTTCGCGCAACCGCCTGATCACAAATCGGCCCGTATCGCAGGACGGTTCTCTACACTCATGGCCAAATCCCTTGGAATTACTACTCACTCGTCACACTGCTGTATGAACTTACACAAGTTAAACTGAGCTGGGATGAGATGAAGTGGCAGCGTGTGATGGTCTGCTAAGTAGACATCACATCAGCCCTTCCCCGTGCTGCCTCCTCCTCAGGTGTCTCCAAAGAAATCTCATGTCGAAATGAGCTCAATATGCAAAATAGTGTAATCATTCTTAGGAAGCTGCGAGTTCCGACAAATAGTAAGCCACCGTTCCCATAGTTTGTGAACGCCAGTCAACTGTAACTCACTTCCCTTTCCGCCCATGCTCCAACTGGAAGGGTGCACGTGCAAATCACTCATATGTTGATGCACGTACGAATTCAGGCTTTCTAAAGTAGCTGGCTAAATGTTCACCACAACGTAGAGAGTGTTTGAGAGTACCAGTGGGATACGTCTCGGTGGGCTAGTGGAATCGATCCCCAGCACATACAACGGCGGGAAAAATATGTGAGTCATTAATACGCAGAAAATGTCCACACGCATATGTAACCCTGTTACTTATACAAGATTGAGCCAACGCCACAGTTTTGTAGCACTCCACTAGCATGTGTACTGCCGACACGTGGTCATCTAAAAGCCGAAAATCAGTCTATCCTTGTAAAATCAGAAGCCGAGAAATAATTCAGAATTATACATGCATGTGGATATTTTTAAGCTAAGGGAAAAATGATCTATTGATGGAACACCATCACCACAAGAAGACAGCTGAGAACTGGAGCCCACGTGGTTGGCATATGGCCAAAAACCAGTCACTTTCACACAAAGGAAACCACGCTAAAAGTAAGAGAAACGAATACGTAGATTGGAGTTCCTGGGTAGAAGAACGCGGAAACACATTGAAAAATTGTCTCCCATCTTTACACTAGAAGGAACACCACAGGACTACAGCTTAACAGTAAATCTCTGAAGACAAAGCAAGACCCATGGGAGCGAATGAAACATGTGAATTTACCCTAGAAAAAATTAAGAAAGGACAAAACACGCAGAAGTTGTATATCATCGCCCAAAATAGCGGTTCTAAGTTAATCTCAAACAAAAGTGGAATTCATGTGACGGAATGCTGTGTCCATGATGCTGGAGCACCAAATTCAGAACGCCTCTGTAACCATGCACAGTGCTCACCCCGAGAGAGTGCAGGCAAAAGGGACAATTTCCAAAATAGATAGCTCCAGTCCACGAAGTGTGACATACGCCCTATGTAGCAGACGAGCATCTCTGGTTTCAGCTCCTGCAGGCAAATGGTACGTTGGTACTACTGCGCAACGACTTCACAAAGGCCTCCGAATGCATTTAGAGCGAGTTTCAAATTACTCTATCCTCCCAGTTACACACACACACACACACACACACACACACACACACACACTACACAGGGAAAAATGAGGAGGAAAGATAACTGCGTAAAAGGGAAAAAATATAAATGAACATGGACGCTCTTCTCTTTTGCCAGGAGTTATGTGATTGATGAGGAAGCGAAGATTCAATCAGACAGAAGAACTGGTCGCTATGACCACGTTAAGGCACCAGTTGCCCTCAACTTATATGAGCTGCTGTGGACGTTTGGATTCAAGAATTTCGCATTACATCATTGCTGAAAACGCCGGATAAAGCTGCGTAATTTCTGAAGTCCAAACAAGACAAAAAGTGTACATTAGCTGTCTGGAAGCGCAACATGTGCTTCGACAAGTCTCAATTTGGCCTCTTCTCTTATGAGTGGAGCAATGGAACTTTTACATGCAGTATGTGGGAGGCATAGTTCAGGATCGACGTCGTTCTGTAAGGTTTTGGTAGTGTTTTCCTACCATGAGTTTTTATCTTGAACATGAACCACGACGTTTACTACAAAGTTGTCGGTTATCAAGTGTTTTACTCTCTTCTGTATCTTCTCGACGAGTACGCTGTAGCGAATTCCGTCGTCAAACATGACAACACCGTTAACGCAGGGCTGCGCTCTGGCAACGTATCGCAACTCAACTAATCAGCAGTGTCACTCAATCTTAATGCCGTAGAAAATGTCAGGGGCTGTTTGGAACAGCAACTGAAACGTAATAATCAACGTCCCCACAGTCAGATACGGTTCAGAAGTCGGGCAAGTCAATCAGGTCCACATCTGCTCCTTATCAAATAGTTATTCGGCTTGGTACCAATTGACAGAGTTGTAGGATGACCTCCTGAGAGATATTGTATCAATCCGTGCAACTGGAGGATTAGACCGCCGAACTGTAGGAGGGCCCGGCCCGTAATTCACCAAACATTCACAATTTTGGAGAGATCTGGCGACCCAGTTGACCAAAGTATGGTTTGGTAAGCTCGAAGAGAATTAGTAGAAACTCTCGCCGTTTGCAGGAAAAGCATTTTTTTGCTGAAACGGATGCCCAGGATGGCAAAGAAGGGCAGCAACACGGGGCGTGAATATCGTCGATGTGTCGCTGTAAGGACTGAGTAGTGGCGGGTTACTGGCGTCGCCTTTCGAATTGCTGGCGCCACTAGGTCGATCTGTCGAGTGATATCCGTCTGGTTTCAGGCCACTAAGATCTTTGCTCGAGCTTGTTGACGGGGATGAGGCACGTTGAGGCGCGGCGAGTTGGGGAGTGGTAACGGAGCGAGGAGGACCTTGTGAGAGATCTGCCATGCTGGTAAGGAGAGCACTTGTGCAAGCGTCTTGGGCACGGAGTCCGGCGAGTGGTTGCTGGGCTTATTTGTGGGCCGATTTGAATCTGGCTGACTTCGAGTGCCGTCTTCGTGTGTAGCCTGGACAGCCAACTCTGGGACGTGACACACCAATGGGAGAGTTGAAGCCAATTTCGCTTTGCTAAATTCTGGGTCATCCTTGGAACCGACAAGCTTCAGCTACGATTCGTGAAATTCGGTTAAGTTTTGCCTACAGATCTGTTGCGACCATTGCGATTTCTTAGTTGGCCTAGTTCACCACCAGTTGGTTCCTTGAATTGTAGCTGTTGTTTGTTTTTCTTGAGTCGATACTGGTGTTGAAACGACGGTCCTTTCGTTGAAACCTTTCTTGGACTTCCAGTTTCGTGTAGCCTTGTACCCCTTGTGATGCACCCCTTGTGATTAGACAATTCAAACTCTTGATTGTTTAACTGAAGCAGTTATTCATGAAGTCCTACCTGTTTTCTGTTTGGTACTTTTACTTAACTGAAGCTGTTATTGCCGGCCTGAGTGGCCGAGCGGTTCTAGGCGCTACAGTCTGGAACCTCGCGACCGCTACGGTCGCAGGTTCGAATCATGCCTCGGGCATCGATGTGTGTAATGTCCTTAGGTTATTTAGGTTTAAGTAGTTCTAAGTTCTAGGGGACTGATGACCTCAGAAGTAAAATCCCATAGTGTTCAGAGCCATTTTTTTCAGCTGTTATTAAAGAAGGCCTGGCTGTTTTCTATGTGGTAATTTCACATAAACTGTTATTATTGGAGGACTACCTGTTTTCTTTTTGGTAAACTTACTTAACTGAAGATGTTATCATTGGAGGCCAGCCTGTTTTCTATCTGGTAATTTGATGTAACTGAAGCGGCTATTAAAGAAAATACCTCGACATACTTTACGCCCCATTTTGTCGCCTTCATGACAAGAGATCCTAGGCTAACATTTGAGCAAGATAATGCCCACCCGCACTCTGCGAGAGTTTCTGCTGCTTGCCTACGGATTCCCCAAATCCTAACTTGGCGTGCAAGATAGCCATATCCCTCCCTAACTGAGTATTATGGGCAGGGCCCTTCAACAAACTTAGGAATTTGACGATGTAGCGCGCTAATTGGGTAGTATTTGGTATGATATGGTCCAGGCATACATCCAAAAAGTGTATCAGTCAAAGCTAAGCCGTATAACTGCTTGCAAGTGTGCAAAAATGCGTTAGTGAATTCCTCAATTTGTGGATCTCTCTCTCTCTTGAATAAATTACCTATTCTGAAATGGTAATCGTTTGTTTGCCTGAACATGTAAATCGCATCTGACAATTTCCATCCCATTTGGGTAATTATTAGTTTTGCTTTTTTTCTACAGCTTACAAGAGTAGAAGATGTGTGGCTGTATTACATTGTGGTACCAGTACAGCTATTTTGCCCGATGTGTTTATACAGCTTTTTAGGGGTACAAGTGGAAATATTTCTACTGATGACTGAGAAGAGTGTACTGAATAACGTTACACCTGCGTCTACCTCATTTGGAGACTAGTATAGTAGAGTAATGTGGTTTCAGGTGGGTTAGTACTTCCAAGTATGAGTGGCACAAGCAAACAATTAATGTTTATATTCCTCTGGGCAGCAGGTCAGGTACTGAAATGTGGACACGTGGAGTCGAACGGATGGTGTGTGCTAACAGGCATAGTCCAGTTCGCGTCGACCTCACGGCGCAGACCTACAGAAAACATCAGACTGTGTGTCAGATGATGTGGTTCCACGAAGACAGGTAGATGCCGGAAAAAAACCTTGTGTGTGTGTGTGTGTGTGTGTGTGTGTGTGTGTGTTTCTCTTCTTATTCGCCCTCAGACATACAGAGGCGCCTAGCATCCACCACACACACACACACACACACACACACACACACAAACGCGGAGAACATGGCGCGGCCCATGCCACGTTGATATTCCGCACGCTCACAGAGTCAATCGAAGAGTCAACAGACGTGTACGCCCGGCAGCACGTGGTCGGACGCCTGCAGTTACCGGAGCGTCGAATGCGGGCCGCCGGTCAGGGGCGAGGTGGCAGTGGCGGCAGCATTGTTTACCGGACGCCGAGCTGCAGCAGACCAACGAAAGCGGGGGCGCAGGACAGGTAGGGCGCGGTGGCTGGCGGAGGGGTGGCTGCACCCGCCGAGGGCGCGTCGCATCGATCCGGCGCCCGCCGTCCCCCCGCTGCTCCGCGAGCCTCCACGTGTCGCGACCTTTCAGCGTGGCCCACGGTCTCACTCTACCGGCCTTCTCTTCTGTGCACCTCACTTTCCTCCCCATCCAACTATGTCCTTCTTTGCATAAGATTATGATATACAGGACTATATACACACAAACTGAAGACACCTGGGATGATGGAATATCGTGTGAAGTTACCATCAGTTTATTAATGATAATGGTGGCTGGGCTCTGCGGCTTTGGGTTAAATTGATTGAAAACCAGCAACCATTCAGTTTTATAATGCTTGATTTACACAAGGAAACATTTTAAGCTTCTATAATTTACATAATACATTTGTATGTTCATTAGTACAATGTTTTCATCGACTTCGGTTTGAAAACTGCAGCTGCCATGTGCTACATAGCAGTTATTATTATTATTTCTTTCCTTTCTCAGACGTTATGTCTGGTTAAAAATGGAAAGTGACGCGGACCTTGATCAAGCGTGACTTCCTTTTAACTGTACGGTGTATGTTACATTGCATTTAGGAACTTTCGGGTAATTGAACATGTATCAATAATTACAGATTTCTGTAGTTGTGTATATACGTTTGGATGTAACTGTATGGCGTTGATGTACTGGTGGATATTGTGTGGTATGACTCATGTAGTTGATAGTATAATTGGTATAATGTCAACTTTATGCTGATGCCACAGGTCCTTGACTTCCTCAGCCAGTAGGATGTATTTTTCTATTTTTTCTCCTGTTTTTTCTGTATATTTGTTGTATTGGGTATGGATATTTCGATTAGTTGTGTTAATTTCTTCTTTTTATTGGTGAGTATGATGTTAGGTTTGTTATGTGGTGTTGTTTTATCTGTTATAATGGTTCTGTTCCATTATAATTTGTATTCATCATTCTCCAGTTCATTTTGTGGGAACGTGTTGTTTTATTAGTTTATCTTGTATGGCAAGTTGTTGATGTATTATTTTTGGTACATTGTCATGTCTTCTGGGGTATTATGTATTTGCTAGTATTGTACATCCGCTTGTGATGTGATCTACTGCTTCTATTTGTTGTTTGCAATGTCTGCATTTATCTGTTGTGGTATTGGGATCTTTAATAATATGCTTGCTGTAATATCTGGTGTTTATTGTTTGATCCTGTACTACAATCATGAATCCTTCCGTCTCACTGTATATATGGCCTCTTCTTAGCCATGTGTTGGATGCGTCTTCATCGATGTGTGGCTGTGTTAGATGATATGGGTGCCTGCCATGTAGTGTTTTCTTTTTCCAATTTACTTTCTTCGTATCTGTTGATGTTATGTGATCTAAAGGGTTGTAGAACTGGTTATGAAATTTGCAATGGTGATTGCTTTGTGTATTTTGCTAGTTTCTGCTCGTTCTATAAAGAATTTTCTTAAATTGTCTACCTGTCCATAATGTAGATTTTTTTTGTCGATAAATCCCCTTCCTCCTTCTTTTCTGCTTAATGTGAATCTTTCTGTTGCTGAATGTATGTGATGTATTCTATATTTGTGGCGTTGTGATCGTGTAAGTGTTTTGAGTGCTTCTAGGTCTGTGTTACTCCATTTCACTACTTCAAATAAGTATGTCAATATTGGTATAGCATAAATATTTATAGCTTTTGTCTTGTTTCTTGCTGTCAATTCTGTTTTCAGTAATTTTGTTAGTCTTTGTCTATATTTTTCTTTTAGTTCTTCTTTAATATTTGTATTATCTATTCCTATTTTTTGTCTGTATCCTAGATATTTATAGGCATCTGTTTGTTCCATCGCTTCTATGCAGTCGCTGTGGTTATCCAATATGTAATCTTCATGTTTAGTGTGTTTTCCCTTGACTATGCTATTTTTCTTACATTTGTCTCTTCCAAATTATTATTATTATTGTTATTATTATTACTATTACTATTATCATTATCTTACTAGCAAGCATGACAAGCTATGAAAGCTATACGCTGCTGACGTCACACTGTTTTCATCTTGGCATGTAGTTTTCCAGTTCATGACATGTAATACCTTTGTACCTTCTCTGATCTTGTAGAAGTTGTTGTGTACATACTTGACAGGTTTTCATTTATTCTGGACCTCAATGTGCATGTGACATCCAACAAAGTCTCGTAGCTTTAATTTAGGATACAATGTCTAGTTCCCCATACAGACCACATACTACATTATTTATTAAGATTCTTCATTCTGCTGTGTTGTCATCTTGAATGCTTCTAAGCATCTTTCTCAGAATTATTCTTTGAAAGATATTTTGCATATACAAATTTCGTTAATGTCCATGTCCCAGAAGCGATGTCAGCACTGGTATCATAAGTTTTAAGTCTGTGAGTCTTTCGATTTCTAAAAAGTAAGATTGCTTTTAATAATTTCAGTAATTCGAAATAACATATAACCGTTTTTCGTATTCTATTGCTTATTTATGTTTTGGCACTGTTGTCTGTGGTTAGCAAGGTTCCAAGCTATGAGTTATTGTTTCGATTTTCTCTGTACCAATCCAAAGGTAGGATAAGTTTAGTTTGGTGTGAGACAATGAAGTATTCGGTTTCGTTCATATTAATTTCTAGTCCTGTGCCAAGGAGGCTGTTATGGGGAAAGTCTGAAATAAGGAAGATTAAAGACAAATATTTCGTCGAATTCGTTAGTCACAGACGAGGGATCGACGTTGAATAATACCAAGGATGGATGGAAGATCAGGGATTAACGCCCCTGGACAACAAAACCGTTGAAGATTAATCTCAGGCTACGGAAGGAATGAGTAGGAATATGGCATATCCTTCGCAAAAACTCCATCATGGCATTTTCTCTCAGCGATTTAAGGCATGCGTGGAAAACCGAGATCTCGATGAGTAGACGGAAAATTCACAAGTTATCCTCTTGAACACGTATCTAGTCTCTTAATCACTACACTTCCAAACTTGACAGAAATAAGAGAGTAAGCTGCTGTCCATCTTAAAGTTGGTTTGAATACCGCAGTTCTTTGCTGGATATGGTCCTACAGCAGTACCATTGCCTTCCTTCGACCATTGAACTGAGTTACCCAGCCAGTTAAAAGTGGAGTGACTGGAATAACGTGACCACCTAATTTATAGGCAAAAGTACGTCGGGATGAACTGGCATGTAATGTGTCGTAAAAAATGAAAACGTAAATTGGAGGAGGAGATTCGAAAGTCATCTTAATTGTATGGAATTTATTGATTTTAGGCCTTCTATACTATTCATTCCAAGCAAATAAATATAATTATTGTTGGAAACTATGTTTTAATCAGTTGAATTACTACATTTTGAACGCCTAACGTGGGTAATTCCATTCGATTTGCATCCCCTATTGTCACATTTTTGAGGCCCAACACGCGGCTGCTCCATTCCAGTTCGACCCTCAGTTGACATACTTTTGGCGTCCAACTTAGGGCCATTCCATTTGTTTATTCCATTGTAAGGTGTCCGGATTTTATGGACCTTACATGAGCTTGATCCATAACGACAGGACAATACAGTATGAGATCCTCTGAAAATAATTATATTACACTCCTGGAAATGGAAAAAAGAACACATTGACACCGGTGCGTCAGACCCACCATACTTGCTCCCGACACTGCGAGAGGGCTGTACAAGCAATGATCACACGCACGGCACAGCGGACACACCAGGAACCGCGGTGTTGGCCGTCGAATGGCGCTAGCTGCGCAGCATTTGTGCACCGCCGCCGTCAGTGTCAGCCAGTTTGCCGTGGCATACGGAGCTCCATCGCAGTCTTTAACACTGGTAGCATGCCGCGACAGCGTGGACGTGAACCTTATGTGCAGTTGACGGACTTTGAGCGAGGGCGTATAGTGGGCATGCGGGAGGCCGGGTGGACGTACCGCCGAATTGCTCAACACATGGGGCGTGAGGTCTCCACAGTACATCGATGTTGTCGCCAGTGGTCGGCGGAAGGTGCACGTGCCCGTCGACCTGGGACCGGACCGCAGCGACGCACGGATGCACGCCAAGACCGTAGGATCCTACGCAGTGCCGTAGGGGACCGCACCGCCACTTCCCAGCAAATTAGGGACACTGTTGCTCCTGGGGTATCGGCGAGGACCATTCACAACCGTCTCCATGAAGCTGGGCTACGGTCCCGCACACTGTTAGGCCGTCTTCCGCTCACGCCCCAACATCGTGCAGCCCGCCTCCAGTGGTGTCGCGACAGGCGTGAATGGAGGGACGAATGGAGACGTGTCGTCTTCAGCGATGAGAGTCGCTTATGCCTTGGTGCCAATGATGGTCGTATGCGTGTTTGGCGCCGTGCAGGTGAGCGCCACAATCAGGACTGCATACGACCGAGGCACACAGGGCCAACACCCGGCATCATGGTGTGGGGAGCGATCTCCTACACTGGCCGTACACCACTGGTGATCGTCGAGGGGACACTGAATAGTGCACGGTACATCCAAACCGTCATCGAACCCATCGTTCTACCATTCCTAGACCGGCAAGGGAACTTGCTGTTCCAACAGGACAATGCACGTCCGCATGTATCCCGTGCCACCCAACGTGCTCTAGAAGGTGTAAGTCAACTACCCTGGACAGCAAGATCTCCGGATCTGTCCCCCATTGAGCATGTTTGGGACTGGATGAAGCGTCGTCTCACGCGGTCTGCACGTCCAGCACGAACGCTGGTCCAACTGAGGCGCCAGGTGGAAATGGCATGGCAAGCCGTTCCACAGGACTACATCCAGCATCTCTACGATCGTCTCCATGGGAGAATAGCAGCCTGCATTGCTGCGAAAGGTGGATATACACTGTACTAGTGCCGACATTGTGCATGCTCTGTTGCCTGTGTCTATGTGCCTGTGGTTCTTTCAGTGTGATCATGTGATGTATCTGACCCCAGGAATGTGTCAATAAAGTTTCCCCTTCCTGGGACAATGAATTCATGGTGTTCTTATTTCAATTTCCAGGAGTGTATATCAACAAAAGGCAATTGCAGTTAATCTTACGTACCAAAAACTAACTAAGCAATACCTACCAGTATGTGGACTGGCATGAACAAACAAGTGAAACGCATTTTGGAGACGAACCGAGCAGGTGGTTAATGATATCGTAAAACTCCCATTTAGCAAGAGAACGGCAAGCTTCCATGCAGAAAGGGATAAGGCAGAACAATACATTATTCCTTTTAACATAAATAAGGCGGGGACCGAGGGTAAGTGGGTGCATGTCATTAACAGACTCAACACAATGGGGAGATCCCCATTATATAAAAGCACTTTTTGGACCAAAAATTTCTATCTCTCTTTCATCTCGTGGCAGATCGCACAAGTGTGTGGAAATAAGCTAGGGCATTGAGAGCTTTGCTTTATGCGAAGTGAGGATGATACGCTTCACATATCATGGTGACAGATAGGAAAATAGTAGTTAATTCTTCCTGCAGGAATATTTGTGGGCAAAGAAATTGTACACATTGCTCCAACCCATAACGAGTGTGCAATACCCATTATTTCGACTAGGGAAAGATTAACATTCTACAGAACGCAGGAAAGTTGCGACAGAATGAATTCAATGAAGGCCAGAGTAAGGAATTAGCGTTTCAAATCTAGCAAGGAGTCAATGCCATTGCAGATGCCGCTTGGTAAAGTACCATTACGCATTAGGCCACAGTAAATGTTTAGTCTAGGTTTTGTTCACTCCAACTTGCATACGTTTTGACTATTGAATATCAAAAGCTAGGATACTAACCTACCCTCACATTGAATACATGAGAGATTTTTTTATTGGTTCAAAAAGTAAATTTATTCTTCACCAACACAGCACAGCTATGACAAAATAGATTTTAATGAGTTGATGAGGATTTCTAATAATCATTGTTCCCTGTGACAAAAAATTTTCGAGTGTGAAACTAAATAACCAGCCGGCCGCGGTGGCTGTGCGGTTCTAGGCGCTCCAGTCCGGAGCCGCGCTGCTGCTACGGTCGCAGGTTCGAATCCTACTTCGGGCATGGGTGTATGTGATGTCCTCAGGTTGGTTGGGTTTAAGTAGTTCTAAGTTCTAGGGGACTGATGACCACAGCAGTTGAGTCCCATAGTGCTCAGAGCCATTTGAACTAAATAACCAGACAGTAATGTAAGATATGAAGGAGGAATTTGAAACATTTAGCTCTAGACAGGAGGATGTAGAAAATTTTTGCTTCAAGTTCAGACTGTTTCTTTAAAGGAAGTTCATACAGATGCTGGATGAAAGGCATTTGCTTGTCAGAGGGTACTGTGTGAAACTGACAAAATTAATTATTGTAGCAGAATAATATAGAATAATATTTAGACTCTCAAAATGATGAAAAATGTAGACATATCATTGATACCAAAACAAGTGTTCGAGCAATCACCAAAATTAAGGGTAGCAAAGCAAAAACTGACTTCTAAATTACATTTTTGAATGTTTCTTTATAAAGTGGTGTCTAGCAGTACTGGCCCATTTCACATCTTGCAAAATTTCAAACATGGATGATATAAATATTAGTTGACAAACACCTGAAATTGCTAAAACCTAAATAGGCAATAGAATTACATCAAATACGTCAGATTTGCCATTTCGTTAGCTCCCCCCTTAAGTGAAACAGACTATGGACCCCTCTAAGCGAGAACTATGCTCAATGACTGGACGAAAACACAAATTACACCAGTCTAAAACGAAGACAGCAGAAGTGATTACACAAACCCACCTAGCAGTAGCATTAACATCCATCTATTATATCTCTTTTACACCTAACAGAATGACGTTATTGATGCTAACCAGCATACTAATTACTGAAAAAATCACACAAAGCGCAACTCCCATGGTATCCTAAAAACTATAGATCAATGCAATAGGGTGGATGCATTATCTCTTAACTTCTGAAAAGTATTTCGCTAACTATCACATCAGTGCTTATGAACGAATGTTTGTATGCCTATAGTATCGAACAACATTTGTGACCACGTTAGGGAGAACACAGCTTCAAATCATAGGCTGATAGTTATCAACAGATGTGGAGGTAACGTAAGGAATGGCTGAGGGAAATGTACTGGTAATCTTGCTGATGATGTTGTATTTTAATGATCAGACTAAAAAATTAAAATTATCCTCTGGCTTTCTGCAAATGATGCTCTTATCTACTATGAGATACCACCTGGGAGAGCTGCAGAACAGTCCTATAAGTACCTGATTAAAATGTCAAAGTGACATAAAGGATTTAATACGGCTCAATGTGTTCGGAATCGCAGTATTATGGATTTCACAAAACACTTAGAGGGGTATCATATAACTAAAACACTGAAAAGCTACTTTTGGAATTGTTCAACTCATACAAAATACGTGGGTGTAACAGTTTGTGAGCAAGTAATATGGTTAAATCGGAGTTAATTTAGGTACAGACTTCGGTTCATCGCGACCCACGCTTGCGTCGATTGCCATGCGCCGGTTTCGAGCACCACGACCACAATTTCTCCTGCAGTTTTCGGTAATTCACAGAGAAATTGTCTGTCATTTTCTTATTTTTCGTTCAGATATCTTCGACGACACTGGAACTCAATGCGTCACCTAACCTCTTTTCCATATGATAGTGCACTGTTGGTGTTCACTTCCACGAGCTTTCTATGGATTGTTATAGCGTTTTCCTTTCCAATTGCACAATGAGGTGAGGAAAGTCATGGGATACCTTCTAATACCGTGCCGGACCTCCTTCTGGTCATCGTAGTGCAGCAAGTCGACGTGGCATCAACAAGTCTTCGAAAGTCCCCTGCAGAATCCGTCCATAATTGCGTAAGTGTTACATATGCAGGATTTTGTACAGGAACTGACCTCTCGCTTGTATCCCACAAACGTTCGATGGGATAAGTGTCATGGGATATGGATGGACAAATCATTTGCTCAAATTGCCCGGACTGTTTTTCGAACCAGTCGCTAACAACTGTGGCCAGGTACTTACACAACTGTCTGCGAATTTTAAGAGCACGAATGGGAGCAAATGGTCTCCAAGTAGCCGAACATAACCATTTCCAGTAAATGATCGATTCAGTTGGACCAGAGAACCCGGTCCATTCCACGTAAACGCAGCCTACACCATTACGGAGCCACCACAGCTTGCACAGTGTCTTGTTGACATCTTGGGTCCACAGCCTCGTGGGGCTTGCGACATAATCGAATCCTACCATCAGCTCTTACGAAATGAAGTCGGGACTCATCTGACCTGGCGGCAGTTTTCCAGTCGTATAGGGTCCAACCGACATTGTCAAGAACCCAGGAGAGGCGCTGCAGGCGATGTCGTGCTGTTAGCAAAGGCGTTCGCGCCTGTCGTCTGCTGCCATAGCCCATTAACGTCAGCATTCGCCACGCTTTCCTAAAGGATACATCTGTCATACGTTCCACATCGATTTCTGTTGGTATTTCACGCAGTGTTGCACGTCTGTTAGCACTGAAAGCTGTAGGCAGACGCTGCTGCTCTCCGTCGTTAAATGAAGGCCGTTGGCCACTGCGTTGTCCGCAATAAGACACTGTCGGCTTCGGAAAATTGAATTCCCCCGATTTCCAAATTGGAATGTCGCACGCGTCTAGCTCCAACTACCGTTGGACGTTGAAAGTCTGTTAACTTCCGTCGTGCAGTCACAATCACGTCGGAAATCTTTTCAGGTTTATCAACTGGATAAAAATGCTGCAGCACGGGATTAGCCGTGCGATCTAGGGCACTGCAGTCATGGTCTGTGCGGCTGGTTCCGGCGGGGGTTCGAGTCCTTCCCCGGGGGCATGGATGTTTTTTTTATTTTTATTTATTTTTTTTAAATGCCAGCTCCTCCAGTACATAGCCCTTTTATATCTCATGTACGCGATACTACCGCCATCAGTATACATGCATATCGCTATACCGTGATTTATATCACCTCATTGTAGAAGAATTATCCGACCATATTTCACTGAATAATTTTATTTCGGCTCCTCTACTGGTATACTGTAGTACTAGGGTGCAAGTGATTCAGTGTTACTCCAGGAGGGTTACGAGAATGTAAAATGTATTGCAGGGAAAGTTCCCACCTGCTCAATTCAGAAAAGTTTGTGTTTGTGGGAAGTCATTGAAATGAAGGATTTCATGTATGGCGGCATGCTGAGCAATAGGGTGGTCCACTTGTTTCTTGTTCATTGGTGGCCATTCATATGGATAATCAGCTTGTTGGTGGTCATGCCTACATAGAATGCAGCACAGTGGTTGCAACTTAGCTTGTATACCAAGTAACTGGTTTCACAGGAAGCCCTGCCTTTGATGGAGTAGGTGATGTTAGTAACCGGACTGGAGTAGGTGGTGTTGGGAGGTTGTATGGGACAGATGTTGCATCTAGGTCTATTACAGGGGTATGAGCCATGAGGTAAGGTTTTGGGAGAAGGGGTTATGTAAGGATGTACGAGTATATTTTATAGGTTCGGTGGACGGCGCAATGCCACTGTGCGAGGGATGGGAAGGATAGGGGGCAGGACATTTCTCATTTCAGGGCGCAATGGGAGGTAATTGAAAGCTTAGTAGAGAAAGTAATTCAGTTGCTCAAGTTCTTGGGGTTACTGAGTGACGAGAGGAATGCTTCTCTGTAGCTGGATAGTGGGACTTTGGGAGGTGGTGGGAGACTGGAAAGATAAGGCACAGGAAATTGGTTTTTGTACAAGGTTCTAAGGTAATTATGGTCAGTGAAGTCTTCAGTGAGACCGTCGTTATATTTCGAGAGGGACTGCTCGTCACTGCAGATGTGACGACCATGGGTGGCTAGACTGTACATAAGGGATTTCTTGGTATGGAATGGGTAGCAGCTGTCGAAGTGGAGGTTCAACAATACCTCCACTTCGACAGCTGTCTAGGCAGCAAAACAACCCATGACAGATAGATCAAGGAGGATATCAGAAGCAGACTAGCACTGACGAGAAGCGCATTTCTGACATTAAGTCTTCTATTAACAAAAATAGCTATTAATTTGAAGAAGAAATTTCTGAAAATATATGTTTGGAGAACCATGTTCAATGACAGTGAGACGTAGACTGCGGGAAAACCGGAACGGAAGAGAACAGAAGCATCTGAGATTTGGTGCTACAGATAAATGTTGAAAATTAGGTGGACTGATGAAGTAAGGTATGAGGAGATTCTCCAGAAAATCGGTGAGGAAAGGAATATTTGGAAAACACTGACAAAAAGAAGGGACAGGATGACAGGAAATATGTTGAGGCAGAGGCACCAGCGAACAGCTTCCATGGTATTTGGGGAACCTCTTGAGGGTAAAAACTGTAGAGGAAGACAGAGGTTGGAATTAATCCAGGAAGTAATTGAGGCCGCAGGTAATAAGGGATACTCTGAGATGAGAAGGTTGGCACAGATGAGGAATTCGTGGCGGGCCGCATCAAACCAGTCAGAAGACATGAGTAAAAAAAAAAAAGTGATTATTGTCAAATGGCCTATGTACATGTCAAGTTAGTGTGTTAGGAGCAAGAAACACACATGAAAACATATTACTGTATAAGTAAGGAGTCTAAAGAATTTATGCATAATACATCTGAAAAAACATGGCACGTCGGTCTAATATATCAGCGGAGGGAGTTAATTTTCAAAGCTCATAAGACATGCTATGCAATGAAGCGAAATGGAGTTATGTTTTCAACTGACGACTGAATTTTTTTCTGAAAGGACTAGTACAAGACACCCTCCATCATGTGCCTTACGGTGGCTAGCGGAGTATGTATGTAGATGTAGAGCATTCCGCGGGATTTAAACGTTTTCTGATACCGCAACTTGCAGAAAGGGCGCTGCATGGCGATCTCTCGTTTTACAGTCATTATCGCAAATGGCTGGCCGCTCGCAGAGGAAATGGAGCGCCCGCATTGTGACTGTATATATCGGTGAATACGCTAATTTACAACACCTGCGCTCGGCGCGTTGTGTGCGACGCTGCAGCAACAATATTTGCAGTGCCCGCCACAGCAGCTAGCCGTCGTCCGTGTGCACACCCATCGGTGTGTTTACTAGATTAACATTAGCCCCTGCTACTGTACTGCTAATTTATGAGTCTCCTGGGTCTACCGACCACCACAAGCACACCCACCCACCTACCCACACACACACACACACACACACACGTGCGCGTACTGTTCCTGCTTCTCGATAACAAAACAGAATATTTACGCAATCACAATTGAATAGGTCTGTTATCTGTCGCAGGCAGAGTACACGTTACTTGGCCACACAGTTACTGGTCGTTGATTGCCAATCATTCCACAATCAAACATAAACTGGCTGATAATATCGTGTTCTGCTTGCACCAAGTAGTGGGCAGCCGGTTAACGATGAGCTTGTAATGAGAGAGAGAGAGAGAGAGAGAGAAGCACTAGCACACAGTTCAGAGGAGCCGCTCGAAATCATAATCAAACGTCACTCTGTTCTCCGGCGTAGAAATGGGGAGAGTGCGTGTGTTATGCAGTGGAAACATGTGCAACGCGTGTTTTGCAAAAGAGATTAACATCACTCTTTAATTAACAATGTAATACTACCAGATGGAATGTAACAGCTGAATAAGTAGAAATTTTTCTGAGAACTATCTTAATTCGACACCAAATAAAGAGAAAACAAAAGTTGGTTGGTGAATCAATCATGTGTCGTCCAACACATTTTTGTACCTCATATTTCACAAATGAATATATTTGCTCTTAATAACGCACTCTATTCCCTACATTCGGTTTCTGAAATGTATCGACATCAGTAACTGATGCTGAGTGCAGTAAATCAGTACAAAATCACCTTGAACATGTTTATTTGACACCATAAACGGTCGTCAAGCCATAGTAATTAAGTGGCCGTTAATAGTGTCAACTAAACATTTTAAATTTTATTCAGTCACACTTCTTGATGACATATATGTCAAACTACAAAATCACATTTGTTTTCATGACAATGGAAACATGAAGTATTACAGAAAATTTTTTAATGTAAAGTGTGAAGACTGGTTTAACCTATAAAAAATGGTTCAAATGGCTCTGAGCACTATGGGGCTTAACATCTGATGTCATCAGTTCCCTAGAACTTAGAACTACTTAAACCTAAGTAACCTAAGGACACCACACACATCCATGCCCGAGGCAGGATTCGAACCTGCTACCGTAGCGCCTAGAAGCACTCGGCCAATCCGACCGGCTTAATCTATCACATACTTCATTTATGCACTATGAAATTTTCTGGGAAATATACGTTCAAGTAACTACAAATGATTAGAAAGCAGTAGAGTTACAGACAAGTGCAATTATGTTTCACCACAATGTCTATAATGTACAGGATGTGACATTCATATAACGGAGGATGTGATGATTTGCCCTGTTTCTCGTAAAAAAATACGCACAGTCCCGGATATTAACCGGATTGGTCACTGCGTTCTATACACGGTGATCAGGAACAAATGGTGGTTAAAACAAAATGTTGTAAGGATGTTGCAAGACAGATGGTGCTGGCAAATGATGCGTTGCGCAGTTTCGAGTTCAAGCATTAAAGTTAGCCCATCAGGTCGTTGCACGAACATAATCAAGTGCCTCGGCAGATGAAATTAGTGTCAGCTGTTCTCCTAGCAATGTTGATAGCTCACGAGACTTCTCAGCCTTTGGCTCCGCTTTGATCCTCACTACCTTCCTGTGTCCAATTTTTGTAACGCTTTGCTGTTCAGTTTTCGGAAACCAAACAAAGTACACGTTTGGCGAACCGTCTCTTGAGAGCCGGTTGAATTTGCGCGGAAAATGGCCTGATTGGCTAAAGTCAATGCCAATTAACCCGGAAACGGTGCAGCATAATTAATTTCTTGCTTAACGATTATTTCCCAACACAGCCTACACTGTAACACCCTACAAGCTTTTCAGACCCTCTATAACCTTACCGCACAAAAATTTTTGTCACGGGAGTGCGCGCACACAGATAATCATTAAGCATTTATAGATGGCGCAGCGATCAACCGCGCGCGCACTGCCGCTACGTGAGCAGAAGGCAGCAGCGATCAGTGAGACATTTATGTTTTAAGCGGACATTGTACGTTAACGTGTGTAAATGTGACAGATTGGCAGAGATGTGGCAATCGCGTTTGGCCTTCCCCTGGCTATACGGCTTGTAAAGTTTCTGGATTTGTTGGTGTTTCGTGGCGGACTTTTCAATCCCCGAGCGGTCCTAGGCGCCTCAGTCCGGAACCGCGCTGCTGCTACGGTCGCAGGATAGAATCCTGCCTCGGGCATGGATGTGTGTGATGTCCTTAGGTTAGTTAGGTTTAAGTAGTTCTAAGTCTAGGGGACTGGTGACCTCAGATGTTAAGTCCCAAAGTGCTTAGAGCCATTCGAACCATTTTCTGTTCAATTCGTCTGTAGCATAGGTGTAAAACACGTAACCACGAATCAAGGCATCAGGAATGTTCTGAAAAGAAGATCCTAACTGAGAGGGAACGGAGAGGTATTTTATGGCTTGGGAATCAAAATTGTTTCCAAATCCGACAGGAATTGCCGCAGGCGTTGAATGAAGTTCCATCCCAATCTGTTAGAGAGAGAACGTAAAGACAGGAACTCCATACAGTAAACATCTGGAGTCGACCACAATAGGCCATTTCTTACACAACCATATAAAGACAACAGCAAAGTCCATCGTGCTGGAAGAATATGTGAGTGGTTTTCAGAACACTCCCGGATACTACTCTATCTCGAGCGACCTGCAAAATTACCTGAATTGAACCCCACAGAAAATCTGTGGGGTGGGTTATAACAGCTAGTAAACAACCAACATCAGCATCCCGTAAATTGGGTGAAATTGTCGACCAAATCCTCAGCGAATGGCTCCACTTGGATTGCTCACCACGGTGTTGTATTAGATGGCTGCATCTCTTGGTGATCCATATTATGTGTCACGCAGAACTTTACAGTGTTCACTGCTGTCCTCTGCTGCCTATCATTTTTGCATGCTCCAAGTTATTGGATGATATCTACATCAAGTAAAGCAAGTGACTAATCTCCGTCTGGCCTTCCGCAGTTTGAGAAACACGATGTTATAGTCTGTGGCAGAACATTAATATACACTGCCCACAAAGCGAAAAGTGTCCATCAGACTAGTAGGAGGAGGAAAAGAGCGAGGGATAAATATTTCTTAACGTAAGGGCTGGCTTGTAACAATTCCTGCACAATGAGCAGGGTTTCGTATAGATGTCAGTAATGTGTCAGTAACGCTTCAGTTTTATCTACTACTGGTACCAACAAATAAATTACTGTAAATTGCTATCCAGAAACTGAATACGAAAATAATGTAAGTTGATGATTATGTAATTTGTTCCGATCGTTGATTTATTTATTTGCTTTACAACGAGTGGTGAAAGTGATGTGATTCCAATACGCCACAGTGTCGTTCCCGCTCGAAAGTAGTCACAAGCAACTAATTACTGAAGCGACTATAATGCTCCGGTAAGACAAGAAACTCGAATTCTTCTTTACTCTCTTTCCTTTGAGCCTGCATTTATCTGGTTTTATTTTTGTAATCTTCCTTACTATGTGGCCCAAAGCTTTTCGTGAGAATGTTTAACCGCTTGCTTGAGTATTCTAAACTGACTAGTTTTAAATAACGACCCAATGGATGTGATAATAGATTTATTTTATTAGGGGACAGTGCGACGGAATTTGCATACTATCGTGCCTTTTGTATAGTAATGATTTTGGGCCAGGTTAATTTTAATACAACGTCTTTAAAACGGTAATTATTAGTTTTAACAAGGACTAGGATTTTTATGAACAAATAATCACTGCCATATGCATGTAAATGTTATTATGGCCAAAAATTTGAAGAAAAACATACACAATAACATAAAAATATGACCTAACAGTATTAAAACGATGTAATAATTGTATTGTAAGAAATTAGTAAGTCATTTTATGATAATGAACTATCTGTTTAACAATAAAATGCATATTAGAATCAAAATTGTTAAATCTTGCCTAGTCGTCGAATATGGAGAGTATAGAAAACCTGCTTTCTCGGATCGCTAGACAACCAGTTTAAAAAAATCGTATTCATGAGTTTTATTACGAAAAGTAAATGCCAATACTTAACCTTGAGAATTTCTTAGATGTTTTGCAAACAAAGGGTGACAGACAAATAAGAAATCTCTTCAGTATAACAATACCTAAATCGCTGCCGTACTAGTCACTAGTCTTCAAGCTGCTGCAGAACTGGCTGCGACCGGTCGGGTGCAGCGGTAATGTCTTCTTCGCATAGAGGCCACTGCTGTCACGTTGTCGTCCTGGAGAGGGGTCGGTCAGTCTGCAATTGGCTGACGTCTTTTCACAGCCCTCTGTCCTCTGTCATTCCCGGCACGTGCCGGCGCTTGACTTCATGTCGTAATAAAAATAGTAATGGAATTTGATATTGAAGTATACATTTTGTTAACATTATCAGGACAAACTCTTTTTCTTCACAATCTCATTTTTACTTCAGTTTATGACCTTTGAGTTGCGATATACAATGGATACCTTGTACAAATTTTCAGGAAAATCTTACACTTCAAAGAACTTCTATTTCCTTCATCTGACTAAACATCTCTTGCATCTAAATCTAAATGATCAACGGGAAAGTTTTCACTAACAATGTCGCCAAAATGAGAAACAGTATGATACCCTGTATGTCCTCCTAAAACCATTCTCTTTTTCTTCGACTCCTCTTTTCCCACTTCGCCACAAACAGCTTCTAATTTATTCACAAATTTTTCTCTCGCCTGCTTCACTAGAGGCGTATCCGACTGTTCCAAAGCACTTACGGCAGCTGGAAGAAATTGAAGATCTCATTTTATGTACCAAAGTTTGGCTGAAATTTAAGTATTAGGAATTAATTCTTGGGCTAAAAGAACTGAAGCAGCTTCAGTAGTATCGAATGAATCATTGGTGTTTAACGTTGAAGTTCTGACAGCAGTAGAGGTAGTATTCAGTTCACGTCCCGAAACTTTTTAAAAATGGGAGATAGTGGTAAGGCAATGTCTGGAGCCAACAAATTTAGCAACACGTGACGAGCATTCAGAAGACCTTTTTGACACAGACAATAAATTTGTCGACATCGCTGAATGATCTGCAAATTTCTTCTGCAACACTGTACAGCGTGAGTAACACAAATCACATACACCATTTTACTGCACAATGCTTTGAGTGAATCGGTGCTTTCAGCATGGTAGGTCTAAATACCCTTTACAAAGAGTGATATATTGTCACTCTTAACTGTATCGAACCATTGAGCCCCATGGTTCAGTTCAATAATCAATTAATGGTTGAAACATTTATTTTTCTAAATTTTCACGGTATTGTAGAATCTTTTCGAGTGGATAAAATTTTTTCAAAGTTCCCACAGTGACATTGTCAATATACTCGTATTTTCCGCAGAGTCTGTAGTTTCATTAACTGATATGCATTTTTTTATTTGCAACATGTCGTTTGATTTAAAGTAATTGTATTATTATTATTATTAGTTATAACTTTGGCACATTTAGGCCTCTGGCAATATGGAAGAATTAGGAAGAGGTTTCGTTTTGTATCTAACTAAGAATTCACAAAGTATAGGATGGTTCATTTGCTTAAGAAAATGTCAGCACAAAGGAAGCTGTAAAATTTTCTCCACAGAATGATGAATAAGAGTGGTGGAATTCCCCTATTCCCCTAGGAGCATTTCACTCTCATACAAAACCAGTCCTGGACGGTGCGGACTGTGTGTACAGAGTCCCTGTCGTCATGGAACACAGCGTTAGCACTGGGAACAAACACTGTACCGTGGGATGGACCTGACCAGCCAAAATGGTCCCATGATACTTGGCAAAAATGCCACCTGGCAGAGTAACCACGCAGCCCATGGAATACCACTGAAACCCTTCATGTTTCACTATTGGCAATGAGTTGCCTGGGTCATACGTTTCTTAAGTCGTACGTCAAACACAACCTCTGCCAGAAGTTGGAAATAGTTTGAAACAAGAGTAATCCGACGTAATAATTTTTCTTTCCATCGCTGCACACCAGGATGTACGGCTTCTTCGTCATGTTTTCCTGTTATAGCCATTTGCATCACTGATGTGTGGTTTTGTTTTTCCAGCTCTCCTTGAAAGTGTGTTGGCACTGACAGGATATCCTAGTGTGAAAATCGGCGTTTCCTTCCGAAGAAAGCGTTTTGGCCAGGCATCCTCTAGGGCCAACGTCAGTGTAACTTTCCTTCCTCTCCCAAATCCCCCTCCACCTCCGACCCCTCCCTTGTAGTCCAAAAGCCTTACACATAAATGGCTGGATATCAAGGACTGTTGACCTATTGGCTGAGGCATATGAAGGCAGCCAGCATTTGGCAAATTTCTCATTTATATATAGGATGCAGTCTATCACCCGAGATGGCCATCCCTATGTTTGGTAATCCTTATCTTTATCACTATAATTTATAGCACAATATGGTTAGCAGCTGCTTCACTAGATATCGATATCATAATTAGTATAGTTTTTTTACACACTATGAAGTCACTACAAAACATGGCCGCCCAAGACTTAAAAACAGGCCTCGCCAGCACTCTGCTAGGTATAAATCGACATGAAATGCAGGAAAAGTGCTTGTTAAGAACAGTTACCGGTATACAAGGGTTGTCGTGAAAGTAAGTTCCGATCGCTTGAGAAATGGACACCACAGTGAAAACCCGATGAAGCTTTGGACAGATGTGTTGGTTGGTGTCTCTAGTGTGACTGTCGATCACATCAAGTTGCTCTTATCAATTGTGAGTGCACTGTGAGCGAGTAAAGGTGCCTAGAACAACGATGTCTCCCGCCAAGTAGAAGGGCCCGCTGAGAGGGTTTGCCTTAATGAATGCAGCCCATCTAACACAGCTGCCACGCATTTCCTTCTTCAAGGCAATTCTCAGCCGCACTCTGCAGGGGCAGGGAAGACGCTCCGGCAGCCTTTTCCATGGGAAGTGTTCGATCACCCACAACACAGCCCTAGTTGGCTCGTCCTGGGTATCATCTCTGTTCACATGGAACGCTAGACACGAAGACAACACCTGGACGCAGGTTAAGCGCTATAGACAAGACAGAAAACCTATATCATAGTCACCCAAAGCACTCATTCCAGTCTCCGGTAGCAAGCAGGAAAATTGAACAGTGCTTGTTTCGAACCAAAGTGAGCCGACATCACATTCTTTCTTTAAAAGAGCAGTCATTAGTGCGTTTCTGAACGAATCACTGACAGGGTATCAATGTCCAAAAACGATAAAGTGGAAGCAGCGCTCTGTAGCTCATGATTACTCACACATACTGTGGTCAGTAATGTCTAATCGTGTATTACGTATTGCAAATCGTATGTGTTGAGAAAAATATGAATTGTGAGAGAAATGCATATGACAGTGATTAAAGCAAGTGTCTTACTTGTGGTCACAGTGCCGTTGACAGAGCTAGTTGTTTTCATCATAATGTGTATGGAAGCAGCAGCTTAGAAGGCTTGGCTGCGCTTGGTTTCTTTAGCATCCAAAACTGATTCAAGTTCCTCCAACCGGTCTAAGTACCTATAAAATGCAAGCACACCATTTCTTCTTCCTAATGTCTGCTCAGATAAACTTCCATCAACACAATGCTAGCTGTCAAAACCAGTTCTTATAGACATAAATCGCATGGCTTATGGTGGAGGTGGAGTGCTTTGCAATGTTACTTAGCACATCCCAGCTGCATGTGCTAACTTTAGCTGTCTTTAAGTATAGCTTTATCCTTACTAATTATTAAAAAATCTCGCACCTGTCAAAGCTCAAAATATAATCTAAATGTCCAACATGTATGTAATAGATAGTAAATGTTCGACGTACTGACTTATCCTATCGTGAAATCATAGCCCAATAGTGCTACTATGTGTGTACTTGGAGGGGTGGGAGTGTGGGCGCATGGCGATTTCTCTAGAGTATGTCTCAGAGGTGGATTACACTGCTAAGACGTACTCTTCGCCATGCACTGTACACTGATGTACAGAGTATCTCTATGCATGCGGATTTTGGCTCTTCACAGGTGATAGTTTTCAACATAGGAGACTGGCAAGACCAGTTGATTGCAGTGAAATTCCAACAGCAACTAATATATCATCAGAAGGAATCACTTTAGATCAAACAGCATTACGTATTTGATCTATTGCTGTGCAGAGGATCGACTATTGGTGCAGGAAACGAATAGTTCATCCTGAAAACAGTTAAATATAATTAGAGCACTTCAATAGGGGAAGAGATCCGATACTTTTAGATTGCATTATTGGCAATAAGCCACTGGAAACAGTAACACTGATGTAATATCTAGGAGTAATTGTCTGGACTGACCTAAATTAGAATTACTGTAAATGCTATGGGAGGTTAATTAGAAGCTATCCAGTATCGGCATAATGGAGATGGTTGCTCTTACAAATATACTGCCACAGTTACCTTTACGTGGTTCATGGGAGAGGCATTCCCGCAATTTGTTTGCTTTGAGCAAAGATACAAATGTTCCATCCCTTCTTACTATTTCAGATAGTTCAGTCTGACTGTATAGAAAACACTGTAGTTAATTTTGAAAGTTAATTTCTTATCCACCTCCGAAGTGTAATTGTTAACATATTAAATGAAACCTGTGCCTCCACTGTGCGATTATTACATAGCCGTTGTTTGCATAAATTGAGCCCGGTTTAACTGCGAATCACAACTTACTGATTTATGAATAACAATTCTAAAAAGATATAATACGTTGGTAATGGTTGTTAACAAGCACAAATGTGGTACCTGTAGCACATTTTTGATGTCTTGGGCAGTCATGTTTGATAGTTACATCGTAGTGTGTCATACACTATACTAATTAAGACAAAGCTATCGTGGAAAAGCGTCCAGCAGCCACATTGTAACATAAATTGTAGCAACAAAAGATAAGGGTGACGTCAATATGGAGGTGGTCATCTTGGGAAATAAATTATACCGTCAGTGTCAGTGAGAAGTCGGGCAATCATGTACGCCTCCGTGAAAAGGACAACACCCTATCTCTGATTTTGAATCTCACACCATTTATAAATAAGGTGTTTGGCCAAGAAGAGGGGAGGGGAGGAGTACGGTGAGGGAGTAGATCGTACTAACTTGTGATAAGTTTACGGCCCGGTTTCAAGAATGTGTACGTAGTCCTCATTGCGGGTAAATTATATACAGTGAGCATGGACAGCTCATTCCGTTAATCCAACACTTTCTAATTATAAATCTGTTATTCAAAGACATATAGTAGCCTATCGTAGACGCCATTTCTCGCAGCATCTCCAACTGAAGATCTACCTACTGACCTGATAAATATCGAAAGAAATAGCCGAAATATATTTCTGATTATTTGAGAAACTTTTATACTGGTAGCAGTAATAGATCAGTAAAACTGGAATCTCTGATGAAGGAATAAAGTTTTATAACATTACATGTGATAGTTCGATGCAGACTGCAAAATGTATAGACTGAAATGAAAATAATAGATTTTCTAAACAGTGGCACAAGATTACGAGCGTACCTCATTGGCTTCGGTTCAAATATTTATTACTATTTCATATAAGGCATGACAAGTCACAAAGAAGCATAAAAGTCTGTTTGCATGAAACACGCGGTACAGAAGATCACCATAAGAAAATGTTTAGAACAACAAGATATTCATAGACCTTAGATATCGTTAAATGCAGTTTATTCGACGAGGTTTTGACGAAACCAATGGCCATAATAATCACATGCACGAATCTGAACCCGATTATGTACCATGCCTCGAAAACTGACGGTCTGATCATACAACGAACTTTAAATTTGTATACCGATAAATGCAGAGTAAAAATCTAAAAAAGTAGCAGATACTATTATGCTAAGCAGTGCAACATAGGGACAATCTTGGCAAGCATTTGTCACATGAAATCTGAGAATTCTCGACAGAAAGTGACTCCATTTCTACTTAATACATTACTCAAGCATAACAGCGCCAGGTCTGCTGGAAACACGCTGACAGGAGGCTACAGATAGGTTAGAGTCAATTTGTCCCTTTCAGACCACCAGTAACCAGCAGAACCACTTGACGTGCTCGCCTCTCATAGCCTAGGTTTACAGTCCGCCAAAATCTTTCACTTGAAATTTTCTTACGAAGTTCGTCAAAGTGATCGACTGCTCTGTAGAGAAACATCTTTGCAGTGAGCAATGAAATCAGTTTCAGAAATTTACATTTGTGACAGGTAACTTTCAATTGTCACTCTCTGATGCTACAAACGTGTGACGAGAGTACCGTTTTCATGGCATCAGCAGTGCAAAAACTTAGCGCATTAAATGAAACTGCATATGAACAAAAGCTTTACGATTTTGTATACTGATGTGTCGGTATTAAATATAGAATTTTAACCACTTTAAATCGGGATAAGTATTCTGTCATGAGTCATAACCTATATGCCGGCCTTGGTGACCGAGCGGTTCTAGGCACTACAGTCTGGCACCGCGCGACCGCTACGGTCGCAGGTTCGAATCCTGCCTCGGGCATGGATGTGTGTGATGTCCTTAGGTTAGTTAGGTTAAAGTAGTTCTAAGCTCTAGGGGATTGATGACCTCAGAAGTTAAGTCCAATAGTGCTCAGAGCCATAACTTTTATAAGTACTAACATTTTGGGGATGGCGGTTACCTATCTCCAAAATGAATTTCAATGACAGTCTATAGCATAGGCACAAAACTAGTATAGTTATCGGTACCTCTATACGTAGTACGAGGAAATTTACCTATGCTCTGAAGATGTCCTACTCCTTTTTGAGTCTGAGGAGAATGCGGCTCGTCGTCGGCGGATCAAGCTTCGCTGAGCTGCAGCGAGCCCGGGCCGGCATCATAAGCGACGCCGGGCGCCCGGGCGCTAAGTCGCCTCTTCGGCCTTCCTGGCCATCCCAGTAATGGCACGGCCGCCCTCCGCGGCCAGCACCTGCGATTTTTCAGGCTGTGCCGCCAGAGGGCCGCCCTGAGACCCTTACTCACCTGGATAGATCGCTGGGGAGCGAAAAAATTCCTCTCCTGTGGGCGCTGGCTATCACGCTGACCTTGTCTACTTTTTCTCACTTGAAAGACATAAAACTGAAGCACATTGTTAATAACCTTACGCGTGTAATTTGATATTACATGTTAAAGGGGATTGTAAGGATATTTTGCTGAGCTCCCGAAGTACTGAACGAAGAGGCATACTACAGTCCTGCGTAATACGGTACTGCCGTCATTTTTATGCCCGAATAAGGAGTGAATACAAACTTCATACGCACAGAATTGCCACAAATAGAACGCTGTTAGACACCATTTGACCAAATGACCACTGACGTTAGTGGTAAACAACTGCGAGAATGGAAAGAGAGTTTTCTCTGCTAACTACGAGGCGTGTTTTTTTTAAGTAAGTGTAAGTAGGCTGTTTAGGTTTTTATGTTGGTAACGCCATGTAGCGCTCTATATGAAAATCACTGACAGTGCTGTGTGCAGCCTGTGGCTGGTTTGCATTGTTGGAATTTGCTACTGTAGTGCTGGGCAGTTGGCTATTAACAGTGCGTAGCGTTGCGCAGTTGGAGGTGAACTGCGAGCAGTGGTGGATGTGGGGAGAGAGATGGCGGAGTTTTGAGAGCGGATGATCTGGACGCGTGTCCATCAGAGACAGTAAATTTGTAAGACTGGATGTCACGAACTGATTTTTGAACACTATTAAGGTAAATACATTGCTTGTTCTCTATCAAAATCTTTCATTTGCTAACTATGCCTATCAGTAGTTACTGCCTTCAGTAGTTAGAATCCTTTATTTAGCTGGCAGTATTTGCGCTCGCTGTATTGCAGTAGTTCGAATAACGAAGATTTTTGTGAGATAAGTGATTCATGAAAGGTATAGGTTATTGTTAGTCAGGGCCATTCTTTTGTAGGGATGTTTGAAAGTCATATTTCGTTGCGCTAAAAATATTGTCTCAGTTTAAGCATAATCATTTATAATTTTTATAAGGGGACGTTTCATAAGTACCGTTTTGAAATTAAAAAAAGACGTGCTAAGATATCTAAAATTTTAATTTTACATGAAAGCCTGTACCTCAATCTACGCACTGACGCCATTACAGTCTGATTCTTCCTTGTTTACGTTGTGTACTGAGTGTTTAAGATGCCTGCGATAATCGTGATTCCCGCCGACTGTGAAGTACGGGCTGTTATAAGATTTCTTAGTGTAAAAAGCCTAAAAGCGATCGATATTGATCGTGAGATCTGTGCAGTTTACGGAGAAAACATTATGAGTGATTGAATGGTAAGAAAGTGGATGGGAGCATTTAAAGATGGCCGCACAAATGTGCATGATAAATAACGGAGCGGGCGTCCTTCGGTCGTTAATGAAAGTTTGGTGCAGGGAGTGGACAATAAGGTGAGAGAAAACAGACGCTTTACGATTTACTCCTTGCGGGATGACTTTCGTAATGTTTCTCGTAGTGTTTTGAATGACATTGTGACCGAGCACTTGAATTACCGAAAATTGTGCGCACGTTGGGTACCGAAAATATTGACGGTTGTGCACAAAACCAAACGTTTAGACAGTGCATTGACTTTCCTTGAGCGGTACCACAACGACGGTGACGATTTCTTAAACCAAGTTGTTACGGGCGATGAAACATGGGTGGCCTACGTCACATCAGAATCAAAGCAACAGTCCATGGAAGTTGAGCAAGGGCCTCGTTTTGCTGCAAGACAATGCCCGTCCGGATGTGGCGAATCAGACCAAAGATCTCATCACATCTTTTCGATGGGAAACTCTAGATCATCCTCCGTGCAGCCCCGATCTTGCGCCCAGTGACTGCCATCTGTTCCTGCACTTGAAGAAACACCTGGGCGGTCAGCGTCTTCAAGACGATGACGAAGTCAAAACAGTGGGGATGCAGTGGTTAACAAGTCAGGCGGCAGACTTCTACGAGGAGCATATTCAAAAACTGGTACAACGTTATAACAAGTGCCTTAATATTGACGGAAAAAATGGTTCAAATGGCTCTGAGCACCATGGGACTTAACTGCTGAGGTCATCAGTCCCCTAGAACTTAGAACTACTTAAACCTAACTAACCTAAGGACATCACACACATCCATGCCCGAGGCAGGATTCGAACCTGCGACCGTAGCGGTCACGCGGTACCAGACTGTAGCGCCTAGAACCGCTCGGCCACTCCGGCCGGCAATATTGACGGAAATTATGTAGAAAAGTAGATTAAGGTACAGGCTTTCATGAAAAAATAAAATTATTGAGACATCTTAGCACGTCTTTTTTTAATTTCGAAACGGTATTTACTTACTATGTTCTCGTATAACAACTTTTTATGGCGATATGGTGATGTCACCTTAGAGCTGTGTTCCAGCAACTCAGTCGCGAATAGCGCCTTGACATTCCTGTTTGAAATTTCTAATGTTGATAAATGAGAGGGAGCGACCTGTTTTATTTGGTAAAAAATTTCTGTAGCCAAGATCGAATAAATTCTTATTTACATTCTACAGCCGGTTTCGCCAGGTTTTGTTGAAGACCTGAAGATGACAGGAAAACAAGGCGAAACCGGTTGTCGAAAGTATGTAACTATTTATGCGGTCTTGGCTATAGAAAGTTTTTTATCATGATGTTCCTTTGTTTAAGGGTTCATCGTCTGCCGGAGTGTGTCGTTCAACACTAATTAAATAATTCTACTATTACACGCTGTACCTTTCTTTCCGCCTCCATCACAGCAGAAACAAAACACGCTGCTCCTTTAAGCACTGTATAAACATTATTTGCGTGCCCTGGATATGCAAAAATTAGCGAAGTTGGACACACAGCGTGATTCCATAGTGAAGTTACAAACTTTCAGGGATGATGGAAAGGTTAAATGTGTCAATTTGAGGTGAGGAATCCTGCTCATGAAACGGCTGAGTCGAGAGTTATTAGAGAAAATCGTTCTGACATCGTTTTTATACCTCTGACAGTGGAATACAAATACGGGTACCGTTGTTTCTAAGATTGTCAGATGGTTAGCTTTCGTAGGTGGTAGCATGGACCAAGACAAGCAGTAAACATGGGCTCTAAAAAGCATACCTTCAGAGCTACGAGTACTTTTTCATATTGGTTACTGTGAAATACATGTGTTGTACTGCCAACCACTTTGACATCCATAATTTTGGAGGAGGAACTACAGAGCGAAACAAGAAAAAAATGTCTCTTTAATATTGGCTCTAAAGAGCGTGCCTTACGAGCTATGAACATGTGATCACCCTCGGTATTTTGAAACACATATCTTCTATTGCAAAAGTGCCTATAACTCTTACGATACACACTTTACAGCCCATATTTACTGGACTCTTCCACTGCACACTTTTACTGTGGGATTCATCATCCTTACAGCCAAACAAGCCAAACCTACAATGTTATGGCATTAACGACCTATCACTTGCTTTAACGCTCATTTCAAGCCCGAATGCGGGCGGTCACCCCGCTGATATTGGGAGAGTATCAGTGTAGTGCGGTACGGCGTCGATTCATAGGAGAGCTTCTTGCACTCTCTAGAGACGTTGTGTCAATGGCGTGGATACGAGCACTTCTTGCTCTTCGCTTTTTTAGGCTTTAAAATGTCCTGCGATCGGATCGTGTGTTACTATGTAAGTAAATCACTACTGGCTTCCGGTACAGCTTCATTCAAATTATAATGCGATGCATCTCGCACACCAAAACAAGAATTAAAGTTAATACGTCCCATATATCTCTCGTAGCTTTACATCGAAGTCTCAGATCAGGATGCCCGCTGTCAGCAATGTTATAACCGCTAAACATTGAACCATTTCTGAGACGTCTTAATTCTAATTTGGAGGTCTTCAGGTTACTTGGACGTAAACCTGGAGTTCAAACATTTTTAGATGAAGTCAGCATTATCCTTGCTGGTGAAGCAATAACTCATGCACTAATATGAAGCGGTTAGCGGCGTCATCTTCAATAACCTTAAGTCACTTCTGGTACAAGTGGCCCGTGAACAAGTCATGCACAAATCGCACTGGCTTCCAAATGTCACGCTCCGAAAGTAGCTTGGTTTATACATCTCTTCGAACTCCAAGAACTGGATGAAGAAAATACAACCCCTTTGGTTAACCTGACTAAGGCATTTTGACAAATTACAAACGCCCCATTTCATTCACACCTGTCCTTTACCTAACCTGCATCGCGCCGTATCAGTATACTTCATCCCGATCAACACAGCGACAGAAATTCTGGCAGCCGCTGCTTAGGCAATCTGTTCCTCTAAATATTTCCAAGAACAGCCAAACTTCTTCCCGGACATGGTTTGAGTTTAGCAATCGTCTAATGCATATCTATACTATTAACACCAGGACTATTTTCATTTTCTTATCAGCTACTAGATATTCAGTAACTGAAACCTTGTTCAACGCCTCTAGCACAATCGACATGTCTCCGCCAATATTCATGCGCGAAACAGAATCACAGATGCGTTATGTGTAATCGTATTTCATTATGGCAAAGCACGTGGGGGAGGAATCCCTTCACCGTTCCGTAGCCTCTTTGTACCAACAAACATTTCGGAATTTACCATTACGCGCAATTTACAGGAGTTATCCATCGACAGAATGAAGTAGAGTTTGGCGAAATGTTTATAAAAATTCCCACCATCGGCTGTCAAATCCACTTGGTTAGATGTAATCTATACTAAGGTTCCAAATAGTGTGAAGTCGTACAACATCAATAAAACACTAAGTCCGCTCTGCAAAAAGTGTCAGTTAAAGGATGAAGTGGCATATGAATGCGTCAATTCAGATCAAAACGTAATTTGGTCATGGACAAGAAGGAAACTGGCTTTAAGTACGAGAACTACGCATATCACCATCTACCTGAACGTGGTACGCGGCTCGCCTCACCCACTACTCCATTACCTCAGTTACTCCAGGCATGTCAAACTACCAGTCCGCAACATCAACAGAGAGTCATCCAACAGAGCTGCGGCAGAAAATACTCTGAGAGGTTCCAAAATTGTTTAATCATCTCCTTTGGCTTGCATTGAAGAAGAATACAAATTTAATATCAAAGCGTTCTGAAATCTCTTTGAGTACAACTATATTTTTATTGCACCAGAAATTATATCGGTCTCTGGGATAAAGGAATTTTCTATTTAATTTTTTTTCCATTTTTTACATGAAGAAATTTAAGTTCTAGATATAAGATCACATAACAAAAAATAGGAGTGAAAGAAGGAAAGAAATGAAGTATAAGAACCAAAGGACTATTGTTGTGGTGCGTATAATCTGACATACAATCAGACTGTCGGAGAAATACAGGGTGATTCAAAAAGAATACCACAACTTGAAAAATGTGTATTTAATGAAAGAAACATAATATAACCTTCTGTTATACATCATTACAAAGAGTATTTAAAAAGGTTTTTTTTTTCACTCAAAAACAAGTTCAGAGATGTTCAATATGGCCCCCTCCAGACACTCGAGCAATATCAACCCGATACTCCAACTCGTTCCACACTCTCTGTAGCATATCAGGCGTAACAGTTTGGATAGCTGCTGTTATTTCTCGTTTCAAATCATCAATGGTGGCTGGGAGAGGTGGCCAAAACACCATATCCTTAACATACCCCCATAAGAAAAAATCGCAGGGGGTAAGATCAGGGCTTCTTGGAGGCCAGTGATGAAGTGCTTTGTCACGGGCTGCCTGGCGGCCGATCCATCGCCTCGGGTAGTTGACGTTCAGGTAGTTACGGACAGATAGGTGCCAATGTGGTGGCGCTCCATCCTGCTGAAATATGAATTGTTGTGCTTCTTGTTCGTGCTGAGGGAACAGCCAATTCTCTAACATCTCCAGATACTGTATGTAGTCCAGTTACAGTAGCACCTTCGAAGAAAAAGGGACCAAAAACTTTATTGGCTGAAATGGCACAGAAAACGTTCACCTTAGGCGAGTCACGTTCATACTGAGATGTTTCCCGCGGATTCTCAGTGCCCCATATACAGACATTGTAACGGTTGACTTTCCCGTTAGTGTGGAAAGTTGCTTCATCACTAAACACAATCTGTTTCCATTTGAGCAAGGATAAAATCACAGAAATCGATTCTTTTAATCTTATCAGCTGCAGCCAGTGCTTGAACCAATTTCAGACGATAAGGTTTCATAACTAACCTTTTTCGTAGGACTCTCCATACAGTTGATTGTGGGAATTTGCAGCTCTCTGCTAGCTCTGCGAGTCGATTTTCCTGGGCTGCGAACAAATGCTTGCTGGATGCGTGCTACATTTTCATCACTCGTTCTCGGCCGTCCAGAACTTTTCCCTTTGCACAAACACCCATTCTCTGTAAACTGTTTATACCAACGTTTAATACACGACCTATCAGGAGGTTTAACACCATACTTCGTTCGAAATGCACACTGAACAACTGTCGTCGATTCACTTCTGCCATACTCAATAACACAAAAAGCTTTCTGTTGAGCGGTCGCCATCTTAGCATCAACTGACGCAGACGCCTAGTCAACAGCGCCTCAAGCGAACAAATGTACAACTAAATGAAACTTTATAGCTCCCTTAATTCGCCGACAGATAGTGCTTAGCTCTGCCTTTTGTCGTTGCAGAGTTTTAAATTCCTAAAGTTGTGGTATTCATTTTGAATCACCATGTATTATCCACAACATTCCGAAGACAGCAATGGCACATAGGTGCGAAACTATCACTTCATAACTCATTGATCCAAGCAGCTGACAAGATCAATATAGAGCAGAATGGAAAAGATAGGATCCGTTAGATGACGATCAGTTTGGGTTTAGGAAACGTAAAGGCCCGAGAGAGGCTTGCTAATGGAAGCAAGACAAGAGCAATCAGGATACGCTCATAGAATTGGTCCAGCTAGAAAAATGGTTCGACAATGTGAAATGATGCAGGATGTTCGAAATTCTGAGAGAAATGATAGTAAGCTACAAATATAGTCGGGTGATATATAATATGTACAAGAACCAAGAAGGAACAATAAGATTGGTAGAAGAAGAACTAAGTGCTCGGATTACGAAGGGTGTAGGTCGGGGATGCAGCCTCTCGTCCATACTGTTGAATCTACACAATGAAGAAGCATTGCCAGAAATTAAACAGCATTGTGCGGAGATGAATCCTGGGCTGTAGGAATAACTAGAGAGATGAAAACGAAAGCGCTGGCATGTGGTGGTCAAGAAGAATACTGAACATTATGTGGATCGAGATGTTATGGAGTTTTACAGAAGAATCGCCGAAGAAATTAACATCGGGGAATAAATTTCGTGGTACTAGATGTAGATGGTAGAAACTGTAGAGGAAGACAGAGCATAATAATTTCTATTAATAATTGAGAATGTAAGGTGCAGGTGCTACTCTGAGATGAACAGGTTTTCGCAAGGGAGGAACTTGTAGCGGGTCGCATTAAACCAGCCAGAAGAGACATCCAAAGAGTTTCGTCATTTTTGTCATTCAGTGGACTTCTCTCTAGCTGTTTCCAGAAAATTAATTGGTGTAATTTTTTTGTGGCTGACCGAAGAATGTTTTAATGCTTTTGCAGCGACTCTATGGTGATAAATAGCTTTGTTTGTTATTAACAGCCCATTCTCTTCAATCTCCAAATTTTAATCAATGTCAACAATAGCTAACGAAAAATTTCGGAAATTATGATTTCATAACTTATTAAAATTGCAGGAAAAGTTCTCATCAAAATTACCTTTCATAAAACAGTGGCACCGCAGCATCTGCTCGCTACAAATATTTAAGAGAAATCGTCCCTGGATGTGGACGCGAATGTCACACACACCTTTCAGCTGAAAATTACGAGTAGTCCAAGCTTATGAATGACAGTAAACAGTTCTTTATTATTTTATCCAGATATTTGTGCCCAACTGACATTCAATAATTCCACACGTCAATCACAGACTCACTGCGGTTTCAATAACTAATATCTGTAATTATCTTCTGAAGCAAAAGCAACGACCGAGGACGATGTTGGATATTGGTCTAAATTTGGTCACGGCCGTAGCGCCACTTAACATCCACAGAGTTCTGTATGACATATCTGTTAATTATGGTATAACTAAAACTACAGTTTTTCTTATTCCAAACAAGTTATTTCTATCTGTGAATAACTAAAAACTGTAAACAACTGAAAGAGATTCAAAGAACAAGAAATGAAAATACTTGGATGAGGAGACTTCCGTAGAAGAAGAGTATGTTTTTTGGATCCTGAGGAGCATGATTTGGAAGACAGCTGAAGCAAGAACGATATAAAATGAAGTGCAGCACATGTTTAGCTCTTCGTAAGTTACCTGAGCCTTTCCTTTTGCCTCCCTTTCTTACATCTTGATTATTATAATCAGTCCAGCGTTTATTATTTCTTTTGTACAATCTCCTCTCTTATAATTAAATTTTCCCCGGGAAATTTCAGTCTCATATTTATCAACATTTCCGGGGCAATAATGTCACCTTAGGGGGAAAGTAAACTGACTTTATGAATAGAAGTTTTATCGGGGAGGACATTGGACGTGGGTAGTTTCTGCAGCCATCTTGACCATAGTGCTACGGTGGTGTAATGGTCAGCATTTCTATCTGGTAAGGAAGAAGACCAGCTTTCGAGTCTCGGCTGTGGCACAAGTTATAATTCATTTCTTCAGCTTCCATCATTAACGTACTCTGCTGTCTGTGTCTACTGAACAGTTAGCAGATAACTTTACTAATGCAATTAGCCATTCCTGCTTCCACGAGCACTCATGCCAGAATTTGGTTCTGATTTGTTTCACTCTGGTATGTTTCATCTAAATCTTCCATGTCTTGTGTCTCCCTTCTGTAAGGATTCGTTATATTTCTCTGATTTCATACCAGTGCCAGATATAAGTTGTTTGTAGCCCCACAGAGCTCCCCTACCAAATCGCTAAACTTATTTTGCTCTTTCCGTGAAAGTATTCTGGAATCATACCATTTTCTCATACCATTGCTTTTATAATGATTTCCTCTCTCTTCCAGATCGACACATTTTATTAACTCAGAGGTTGATCATACATTTTCTCTATTTTTGTCATCATTCCTCCCCATAACATGGTAGGAAATATCTATTAGGTTACTGGGAAAAAGGATAATTAGAGTATAACGTCCCATCGGCAACGAGTTCACTAGAGACAGAGCACAAACTTGGATTGTTTTTCCTTTAACTCGGATTGCTTTTCATTTTAAGTATGGCGTGAAAGGGTACAGTACCGCCCGACATTGAAAATAGGCACAACATTTTTCGTTATTCTTGTCAGAACAACATATTTTTTCTAATAATAACTCAATTTCAATTAATACAGCGAAGCCGGATACCAGTGTGGGAAAGAATGACAATTTATTTATTTAACTGATCACATGTGCACTCCCTCAAAATAAATCCCTACATCCAGTTTGGTGAGATCTGTGAAATGAATGAATGTATGGTCGTCTGCTAACCACAGATAGTGAATGTGAATATATGGTCATCTTTGAGACGATCCTTTGGCCACCTTTGGTGGGACCAAAGAGATGAAATTTACCTGAGCTTTGAGCGCTTGAAATGTGGCTGACCAATACAGTAGCAAGGTGCTCCCCCACTTCGACAGAGGTGCAAGAGGACCTGAAGAACGGCCATGTTACAGCACTCTGCCGCTGGATCTTGTGCTGTTAAGACCCGTCTTGGGTGTGTTCCGTAAAGACAAAAGAGTGGAGACATGGTATGCATGTGGAATATTTAAGAGTAGTTTGAAATAATAATTTCTCTATTTCAGGAACTTTTGTGGGGAGAATTAAAAGTCAGGCAGGTAATATTAATGGGATCGTAGTAATCTTTGGAAGTGACCAACTGTCACAATGAAACCACGTGTAGCAATAAGTTGAAATACTTAAGTTAAGCTGAATTACTAGCGTGTGTACTATAAGTTGAAATATTTAAGAAATAGCGTGTGCAGGACTTGAAATTAGAGGCGAGTACTTCCACGTGGTGAGTACTATGTGAGCTCAATCTGTGTGTGAGACAAAGGATAAAGAGAAGTACTCGTCCATGGTATCAGTTGAGGACTCGTGTGTGTGATGAATATGTTCTTAATATTACTTTGCGTGATATGTTTCCATGTGATGCTTGATTCAAACTATAATACTCTGAGAGAGAAGCAAGGTGAGTCAGCCGTCTATCCAGCAACGCCACTTGGCTTGCATTGCACAGGAAGACGTGCATATACCTCCAGAGTTCACAGTAGGAAAGTAGAATTACGAAGTGGGGCAGTGTCGTGTGAAACTGGGATAAATATTAGTTGAAGTGGTAAAGCTGAAAGTGATAATGTTGTGACTATTCCCTGTGTTGTATTTCATGTTGTAGTGTGGTGTATGTCATGTAATTTAAGTATGTGTGGTTTGCATGGGAGAGTAGCAAGGTAGTTTCAGAGGCAGTGGGTTATGCGTGTTCATTTTGTACCGTTCGGTCTGGAGGAAAGTTTCGAGATGATGATTGTGAGAGTCGAAGTGTGAGATATAATAAGAGATCCACCATCCTATCCAGAAAGTGAACGTAGCGTTAAATAATTACGAGACCATAAGATAGAGAATCACCAATGTAAAGCCATGCCCAATGGGCGGAATTTCTCATGTGTTATTGTTGTAGGTTATAGAATTTTTGTGTTTAGGTTATAGAATTTATCGGAATAAATAAGATAGTGAAAAGAAAAAGATTGGTGGCCTTTTCCTTCGAATTGTATGTTGTCATGATATCCAGAATTTATAATGTGTGCGCCATTCATATTCAGTGCGATGGCCACGTGTTGATAAAAGCCGTTAAATAAAAAGAAAGAAAATGTGGTATTGCCAGTGCGTAGTGAACAGTCAGAGTTCTGTAAGTTACTGATAGTCAGATGTGCGTTTCCGTTGCGTATTATTCATATAGGAGGATAATTTGTAACTTAGTTGTGAGTACGAGAGTTCATGTTACTCGATAAATAAGAATGAATCCACTCGCTTGGCAGACCACTCATCTTGCAGGCCTGACTGCTTGATGCCACAGTATGAGCAAGGCATGTGGGTGCCTCTCAGGGGAAGGATATCGGCCTTGTTCTTTCAGAGGAAGTATCACAGTATTTCCCTGGAGTGATTTAGAGAAATCATAGGAAACTTAAGTCTGAATGGTCGAACGCGGATTTGAACCGTCGTCCTCCAAATAATATGTGAGAGCTTATCAGATAATTAGATTACCTATTCGTTGGTTGGACTGACGTGAAGGTGTCTGGAGCTCGAACTCGGTCGTCAAAAATGAGTGGAGTCACGCCTTTTACTGACTGATACAAGGGTGTACAACCTCTTCTGACCAGACCAGGTAGAACGGTATTTGACAATGGGACCTGTTTCACACTTATTGCATAATCAACCAACCCCACCCCTCTTGAGAGTCAGTTCATTGTGGAATTGTTGGACAACTGAAATGTATACTGATGCCTTATGATTGGTAACATGTTCAGTCAAACGTCGATTGTGTTCTACGACTATATTATTTACCGAAAGGTTCATGAAACTTTGGTTTAATGCTATGCTAGTGACCAAAAATAGCAAATTTATGGAACAAAAACTTCGAAAAATGAATAGAGCAATTAGGTCCTAGTTTGATCCCCTCACACACTCATTTTCTGGGTTTCATGAAATCATCCATATGTCAGTCTGATGTCCCTTGTTATTAACAGTACCCAAAACTGGAACACATTAATGACAATAAACGTTTCTGAAACATGCTGCACAAATCCAATCTAACCTATATTTAAAAAAAAAGAAACACTACTCTACCTGATCCAAAACTATTGTGATACAGGTGACAGACTGACTACTACCAGGACAAGGTTATGATGACCTGTGACAGTTTACATAACGTTCTTTGGGCTCCACGGGTTATAAATATTTAAAGAACGTTTCACCTGCAGAGATGAGCTGCTTACAAAACACTTACTACTATTTCTATGGCCTAAGAAACGTGAGGTATTATAAAATTTCTGTCAAAGAATCGTAGCCCACTTATATTACAGCTTCTGGGCTGTGGCAAGTGAACCAAAGCTATAATATAGTATACCTGTATAATGCAGTGTCCTTATGCGCCAGAACTGATCACGAGATCCCAAATGCATGCGATTGCCTTTCACAAGTGGCATGAATCTCAGGTACAAGTAGTCAGATGTTAAATTACTTCTTCTTGCGGAAATTTGACATTCACATTTTGTATAAATACATCTACTTCACATGACTAGAAACTCATGAATATTGTATTCAGTTTAACATGGCTTTGCCAAATGTTTATTTATATTTTATGTAATTTAGCGGTATCTCGCTAAATTATCAAATTTATTGGCTTTATAAATTTCTGTAACTCTCAGTATAAGTGTGTGTAATACAGCATTGTCTTAACTGAACATTAAACATATCAAATATTTATTTTGTGAATTTCACACTGTAAAGCTGTTTCAACTATGGTCGAAAGATTGAATGTGCCACGGTGACAGTCCGACTAATGTTTTGCTAAATGTGTTTAATATTTCTTTTCGTCGTTCCAAGGTGTGCTTGGTAACCACTGCAAGAAATGTTAGACACATCAGTTGTCAGCTCTGGAAGATGAGGTGATCTTATGCATCTACGAAATCATTTACTTTGGGCTTAAACATCTTTTGACCCATAGTTGACGAAAACTTTCCCAAGTTTATCAGTAATCTTGTTTATAAAGAGAAGGTACTGAATTGTGTGCAGGTGTTGAAGCTACCAACTAATTTAAAGTTACTAAGTTGTATTGGAATGGATTCTAACTCCTCTTCCCCATGGGCTCATGCTATGAACGTTTCATGTATGCAGCAGTACCAATAACTTGTCTTTCATAGGCTGTTTGATGTCTGGGTACAGTTGGTCAGTAAGCTAGACTAAGATGATGCCCATGAAGATCTCATCGGTTTCCTTATTGATTTCATTGTTGTATTAGATGTAGAAGCTAAGATGACATAGCCTAAACGATGCCATTACATCCACTGGAAAATTACGATGCAGCGACTCTGGCGCGCAGCTCAAGCAACCACCACTAGTGATAACTGCAATGGCCGATAATTGTCGATTGGCCAATTGGCGGTGGTCGGAAATGAAAAAAGAATCAATATGGGGGAAACCAAGATGGCGGTGTTGAGAAATTAAAGAATATAATAGTGCAGAACTGTTCCAGATGTCGTAAGATTAAAAAGAGTGGAAATTAAAAAGAAAAAAATGACCATGATACTGGTCCATTTGTGAGGTCACAATCGAGGTACCATATTCAGCTATATCAAAACAACATGAATAATTGTGAAAAGTACGTGAAGAACGTATCTTACCACGCGTACAGATTTGCATTATTAATGAAAAGTATCCAGGTCTAATCAGCAACTCTGTCTCCTGTCTCCCTCTCTTACCTTCCCTCTCTCTCTCTCTCTCTCTCTCCCCCCCCCCTCTCTCTCTCTCTCTCTCTCTCTCTCTCTGTCACACACACACACACACACACACACACACACACACACAGTGTTATTTAGCCACTTTGATACCCAGACTATTTTTCACTTTGAAATACTTCAGAACGTTTGCCATAACAGCCCGTCAGAATGGTATGGTATGAACATTATATTCTGTATGCGTAGTATTACTTAAACTTCATATTTTCATACTACACAAACATAATTTCTAAATGTACCAAATAAATTATGTAAACACAACATGGTCAAAGACATTGATAGACTAGCTTCCAGACAGAGAATGGTATAGTTTCTCCAAAAATCCATCTTTACCCCAAAATAAAATTATTATTCAAAATAAACTAAAATTTCGATTACAAAACACGTTTGGGTCACATTTTGTATTATGTAAGTGTAACTAGAGATCACTTTTTGTGAACAAAAATTCGATATTCACTCCGAAATAATATCATCATTGTTGCTTATCAAAATTTCCCGTAGAACATAACAGAGCACATGTGACAGTGTTGTTGTTCATTCGAGGCATGCTACCACAGCATGGTAAGTACGCAACTGTTCAGTACTGGGAAAACTGTATAGTTTTATATTTCACTCGACTCATTTGTACTGATATAAAATTCAGCTATAATGGGTACTGGTTTCGCGCTGACACACAGGTTCCCTTAGCACACACCTGAAATTACATATCTTACAATACGTGTATGTACATATCTATGTCCCCCCCCCCCATAGCAGCTTCTCCTATGCTTATAGAATTACCTAGCAATTAATTGTAATTACTCGTACAATATGGTGTCAAAAGGCACGAAGAGCTTCCATAGGCCAAAGTATACGATGGGCAATACGTACCCTCACTGATCTTAGCCTATGTGTCTGTTAGAAGTGAGTGTTATAAAAAAAGTGACAAACATTACCTACAGTAGCCAACATGACATCATTGTAGGTGTCGCCCTCACACATGTACTCATGGGCAGCTGCACACACTGTCATTTATTGATAAGATTTTTTAAAAGTGAAGAAATATGAAATATTACAAGGGGGCTTAATTAAATATAACGCAAATATTTTTTAATTTTAGTCGCTGTGTGTCCGGCTACGAAGTCTCATAACCGGTTGGCCCTGACTAGTATCAGTACGCAATCTGACTGCATAGAATAACAACAAAGAATGAAAGGAAATTTACGTTCCCACAATTAATTAATTAAGTCCCCAGCAACTATAAAAGCCACGAAACAAAAACTACGGAACAACAAAGCACAAGTGTAACTGTTCTGTGTGTGGAAGTGTGATTCAACGTACGCATCTGGCACGGTTCTTCCTCAATAAGACAAGATATTTTAAATACCATTTACACTGAATTAATTAAATAAAACTGAGATACTATAATTGCACATAGAAACCCGAATTACAGTCTAATACATGAACACAAGCCAGATGCTTTGTTGACTGAACCTGTGACCAAGAGGCATTGTTAGTTAGGAAATTTAAGAAAAAATAAAAAAAATGTTTTTTTACCTTCATATATATTGACTAAAAATACACTCTGATTATTACAACATCTCCATTCGAACAACATTTGCTGTCTAGCCCATCAAAACAACTGCACACGACATGGCCTCAACTAGTACAGCTATCGACATCCTCTCAGCAAAGCACTAACTACCACAACTTCTGAACAAGCACTGCCAGTGGAGGCGGCGGAATAAAACTCTTTGGCGCGATCTCTGGTGCTGTGACTCAGTGTAGCCGCCGTTCAATATCTTTTACTAAATAACGTAGCATCCCAAATTTAAATGTCAGTTTTACATTATAGGAATTGTTAAAGTTTACTTTTTTTTTTTTTTTTTTTTAGAGAAACGAGGCCTTCCTGTGCACAAGCCTATATTTATGCAACAGGGCATAGTGCGAACCATTAGTAGCTTCCATACAGGGAGTGAATGCTAAAACCTAAATTATGCTGTTTATTATTGTATGTTAGTCACATTACTGTTTAAAAAGAAAATAACGTGGAAGACATAAACAGTTACAGCTGTACAAATTATATTATCAGTGTAATTTTTTGGATTCAAATGCAAAGTAACACTAAAAACATTACACAGCACCTTACTGAGAATCATCTGACACAGTCCTCATTCATGGCGTGAAGGCCGCATTCAAAACCTAACACCACTTGTTCATAAATCATGTATATTAAAATCGTTTTAAAAGTGTTATATGAAATGTCGGTAATATATCTTTACATAGGGCTACATAACAAATGGCCAGGTTACAAATAATATAATCACCATGAGGGGTGCAGATTTTGCTCATATACATTTGAGCAAGGGTATCAAACGATTATGTATGTGTACATCCTAAGAGCACTAGTAATACAACAATATACACTTTCGTTTCAGAGAGGGAATAACCAAGGGTCTTGCTGACACTAACTGTCCTGTGCGACCAATGTGGACTACATCATACAGTGTATGGGTTATGGAATCGAAGCCCTCACAACCTTTGTATCATGCATCATAGATTTTTTTATTAAAACAAAATCTCTTGCTGCTTATAAGGTGTCACGAATAAAACATAAATGTGTTACAAAAATGCAGCGCTTGTATATATGCCAAGAATGTTATCATATGTGATACTCACTTAAATTTCGGCACATAAACAGTTACATGACAATTTCTATGGACAGTACTTGTGACATGGCGCCATACACACACTTCAAAAAAAGTTTAGCATCACCGCAGTTCCCAGAACTCCTGAAGATAGACGTTGACTGTGGATATTATATCACAGACACATTCCCTCTGATTGTTCGGAGCTGTCACTAAACCCGCCCAAAGATGTAAACAACCATGCTTGAGAAGCGCCTATTAGACGAAGGGTGTGGGACAGCCGATTAGTTCCAGTCATTCGACCAGAAAGGAGGTACACGGCTCGTGTTGTCTGTAGTTCAACCAAATCTAGTCGGTCAATACCGCGGTTTGAACGCGTCCGCATTGTTACTTTGTGCCAGAAAGGGCTCTCAACAAGGAAAATGTCCACGCGTCTCAGAGTGAAACAAAGCGATTTTTTTCGGGCATGGAGGAGATACAGAGACAGGAACTGTCAATGACATGCCTCGCTCAGGCTGCCCAAGGGCTATTACTGCAGTGGGTGACTGCTACCTACGGATTACGGCTCGGAGGAACCCTAACAGCAACGCCACCATGTTGAATAACGATTTTCGTGCAGCCACAGGACATCGTGTTACCACTCAAACTCTGCGCAGTGGGCTGCATGATGCGCAACTTCACTACCGACGTCCATGGCGAGGTCCATCTGTGCAACCATGACACCATGCAGTGCGGTACAGATGGGCCCAAGAACATGCCGATTGGACCGCTCAGGATATGCATCACGTTCTCTTCATCGATTAGTATCGCATATGCCTTCATCCAGACAATCGTCAGAGACGTAATTGCAGGCATCTCTGTGGGAAAGCGGAAGCCAATTTGTATGTCACCCCTGCGACGGTGTACGGTAATATACTTAGTCTCTTTAGTAAGAACACGCCTCATATGTTTATGTTCATGGTACAGAGCCCTTAAACTACAGCTCTATATCAGTTGGCAAAAGCTATCTGCTCAAGTGTCCTGAGTTCAGTGCCTATATCCGTCTCATCCGATGACAGTTTGCAAAAGCGAGTCAACATTGCGTTAAAGAATGGTATCTTAAGGCGTTTAGGATGGTTAGAGCTATTACGGCTAATCATGTTGGTACAAGTCGGTTTCCTGCAAACTGCAAACCACTAACAGTCCTCTTTTTTGGATACCATAAGGTCTAGGAAGTAAATTTCCCTTTCTACTTCCTGCTCCAGCGTGTATACGACGTTCCTACGATGCGAATTGGATACCGTCTTCAAAGTACACAGTGTTTCTACTATGTCCTTTACGATTATAAATGTATCATCAACGTACCGTCTATAAAAGACGACCATGTAACATATTTCTGGATTTTCTCAGAATACCTTCGTTCCCAGTGCGTTTTTTTGTTTTTTTTTGTTTTGTTTTAAATGTTCCCAAAGAGACTTGATAAATACACTCCTGGAAATGGAAAAAAGAACACATTGACACCGGTGTGTCAGACCCACCATACTTGCTCCGGACACTGCGAAAGGGCTGTACAAGCAATGATTACACGCACGGCGCAGCGGACACACCAGGAACCGCGGTGTTGGCCGTGGAATGGCGCTAGCTGCGCAGCATTTGTGCACCGCCGTCAGTGTCAGCCAGTTTGCCGTGGCATACGGAGCTCCATCGCAGTCTTTAACACTGGTAGAATGCCGTGACAGCGTGGACGTGAACCGTATGTGCAGTTGACGGACTTTGAGCGAGGGCGTATAGTGGGCATGCGGGAGGCCGGGTGGACGTACCGCCGAATTGCTCAACACGTGGGGCGTGAGGTCTCCACAGTACATCGATGTTGTCGCCAGTGGTCGGCGGAAGGTGCACGTGCCCGTCGACCTGGGACCGGACCGCAGCGACGCACGGATGCACGCCAAGACCGTAGGATCCTACGCAGTGCCGTAGGGGACCGCACCGCCACTTCCCAGCAAATTAGGGACACTGTTGCTCCCTGGGGTATCGGCGAGGACCATTCGCAACCGTCTCCATGAAGCTGGGCTACGGTCCCGCACACCGTTAGGCCGTCTTCCGCTCACGCCCCAACATCGTGCAGCCCGCCTCCAGTGGTGTCGCGACAGGCGAATGGAGACGTGTCGTCTTCAGCGATGAGAGTCGTTTCTGCCTTGGTGCCAATGATGGTCGTATGCGTGTTTGGCGCCGTGCAGGTGAGCGCCACAATCAGGACTGCATATGACCGAGGCACACAGGGCCAACACCCGGCATCATGGTGTGGGGAGCGATCTCCTACACTGGCCGTACACCACTGGTGATCGTCGAGGGGACACTGAATAGTGCACGGTACATCCAAACCGTCATCGAACCCATCGTTCTACCATTCCTAGACCGGCAAGGGAACTTGCTGTTCCAACAGGACAATGCACGTCCGCATGTATCCCGTGCCACCCAACGTGCTCTAGAAGGGGTAGGTTAACTACCCTGGCCAGCAAGATCTTCGGATCTGTCCCCCATTGAGCATGTTTGGGACTGGATGAAGCGTCGTCTCACGCGGTCTGCACGTCCAGCACGAACGCCGGTCCAACTGAGGCGCCAGGTGGAAATGGCATGGCAAGCCGTTCCACAGGACTACATCCAGCATCTCTACGATCGTCTCCATGGGAGAATAGCAGCCTGCATAGCTGCGAAAGGTGGATATACACTGTACTAGTGCCGACATTGTGCATGCTCTGTTGCCTGTGTCTATGTGCCTGTGGTTCTGTCAGTGTGATCATGTGATGTATCTGACCCCAGGAATGTGTCAATAAAGTTTCCCCTTCCTGGGACAATGAATTCACGGTGTTCTTATTTCAATTTCCAGGAGTGTAGTTACCCAACGCTACGACATTACATTGCAGATACACGTTCCCATCAAAACCAAAAAATTATAGTCCAAACGAAATTTGAGTAAATCGTTAAACTGAGTTACTTCCCCATAGTCCACCTCCCGTGGTGGACCAGATTATATAAGCGCACTGGACCCGAAGGTTTTCAGACAGAATAAAGAATAGTGGAGCAGAGTCGTCTTTCACGAACAGTATGTTGATGATACAGTCATCATCATAAGCGGCACAGTGGAAACACTTTATAATTCGAAAACGGTATTTAATTCGCATCATAGGAACGTCATATACAGCCTGGAACAATAAGTAAAAAGGAAAATTTATTTCCTAGACCATTTGGTGTCCAGTAAAGAGGAATTTTTAGGATTTGCAATTTAGCAGAAACTCACCAAACAGACACGATTATCCGTAATAGCCCTATCAATCCTAGACGCCATAAGATGGCATTCCTAAAGCAATATTGGGATGCTTATGGAATCTGCCATTTGTTGAGACGAAGTTAGGCGCCGAAATCAGGACAATTGAGCAAATAGCTGTTGAAACTGTAAACCATCTGTACCGTGACCGTAAACAAAAGAAGCGTGTTCTTAATAAAGAGACGAAGTATATTACTGTAAACTATCGCGTGGAGATCAACAACAAATTGGTGCTGCATTCCCAAAGAAAAGCTAAATTAGATACTGGACGCAGGGTCTATTAAAGAATAGACTAAGACAGCCGCTGGTAAACCAGCCGAGGGCAAAAAATACAATACATTCGAAAATGCAACTGTCTACAAATTACAGTGTGGTACCTATGATTGTTGTTGTTGTGGTCTTCAGTCCTGAGACTAGTTTGATGCAGCTCTCCATGCTACTCTATCTTGTGCAAACTTCTTCATCTCCCAGTACCTACTGCAACCTACATCCTTCTGAATCTGCTTAGTGTCTTCATCTCTTGGTCTCCCTCTACGATTTTTACCCTCCACGGTGCCCTCCAATGCTAAATTTGTGATCCCTCGATGCCTCAAAACATGTCCTACCAACCGATCCCTTCTTCTGGTCAAGTTGTGCCACAAACTTCTCTTCTCCCCAATCCTATTCAATGCCTCCTCATTAGTTACGTGATATACCCACCTTATCTTCAGCATTCTTCTGTAGCACCACATTTCGAAAGCTTCTATTCTCTTCTTGTCCAAACTAGTTATCGTCCATGTTTCACTTCCATACATGGCTACACTCCATACAAATACATTCAGAAACGACTTCCTGACACTTAAATCTATACTCGATGTTAACAAATTTCTCTTCTTGAGAAACGCTTTCCTTGCCATTGCCAGTCTACATTTTATATCCTCTCTACTTCGACCATCATCGGTTATTTTACTCCCTAAATAGCAAAACTCCTTTACTACTTTAAGTGTCTCATTTCCTAATCTAATTCCCTCAGCATCACCCGACTTAATTTGACTACATTCCATTATCCTCGTTTTGCTTTTGTTGATGTTCATCTTATATCCTCCTTTCAAGACACTGTCCATTCCGTTCAAATGCTCTTCCAAGTCCTTTGCTGTCTCTGACAGAATTACAATGTCATCGGCGAACCTCAAAGTTTTTACTTCTTCTCCATGAATTTTAATACCTACTCCGAATTTTTCTTTTGTTTCCTTTACTGCTTGCTCAATATACAGATTGAATAACATCGGGGACAGGCTAAAAACCTATCTCACTCTCTTCCCAACCGCTGCTTCCCTTTCATGCCCCTCGACTCTTATAACTGCCATCTGGTTTCTGTACAAATTGTAAATAGCCTTTCGCCCCCTGTATTTTACCCCTGCCACCTTCAGAATTTGAAAGAGAGTATTCCAGTTAACATTGTCAAAAGCTTTCTCTAAGTCTACAAATGCTAGAAACGTAGGTCTGCCTTTTCTTAATCTTTCTTCTGAGATAAGTCGTAAGGTCAGTATTGCCTCAAGTGTTCCAACATTTCTACGGAATCCAAACTGATCTTCCACGAGGTCGGATTCTACCAGTTTTTCTATTCGTCTGTAAAGAATTCGCGTTAGAATTTTGCAGCTGTGACTTATTAAACTGATAGTTCGGTAATTTTCACATCTCTCAACACCTGCTTTCTTTGGAATTGGAATTATTATATTCTTCTTGAAGTCTGAGGGTATTTCGCCTGTCTCATACATCGTGCTCACCAGATGGTAGAGTTTTGTCATGACTGGCTCTCCCGAGGCCATCAGTAGTTCTAATGGGATGTTGTCTACTCCCGGGACCTTGTTTCGACTCGGGTCTTTCAGTGCTCTGTCTAACTCTTCACGCAGTATCTTATCTCCCATTTCGTCTTCATCTACATCCTCTTCCATTACCATAATATTGTCCTCAAGTACATCGCCCTTGTATAAGCCCTCTATATACTCCTTCCACCTTTCTGCCTTCCCTTCTTTGCTTAGAACTGGGTTTCCATCTGAGCTCTTGATATTCATACAAGTGGTTCTCTCCAAAGGTCTCTTTAATTTTCCTGTAGGCAGTATCTATCTTACCCCTAGTGAGACAAGCCTCTACATCCTTACATTTGTCCTCTAGCCATCCCTGCTTAGCCATTTTGCACTTCCTGTCGATATCATTTTTGAGACGTTTGTATTCGTTTTTGCCTGCTTCATTTACTGCATTTTTATATTTTCTCCTTTCATCAATGAAATTCAATATTTCTTCTGTTACCCAAGGATTTCTATTAGCCCTCGTCTTTTTACCTACTTGATCGTCTGCTGCCTTCACTACTTCATCCCTCAGAGCTACCCATTCTTCTTCTACTGTATTTCTTTCCCCCATTCCTGTCAATTGTTCCCTTATGCTCTCCCTGAAACTCTCTACAACCTCTGGTTCTTTCAGTTTATCCAAGTCCCATCTCCTTAAATTCCCACCTTTTTGCAGGTTCTTCAGTTTCAATCTGCAGTTCATAACCAATAGATTGTGGTCAGATTCCACATCTGCCCCAGGAAATGTCTTACAATTTAAAACCTGGTTCCTAAATCTCTGTCTTACCATTATATAATCTATCTGATACCTTTTAGTATCTCCAGGATTCTTCCAGGTATACAACCTTCTTTTATGTTTCTTGAACCAAGTGTTAGCTATGATTAAGTTATGCTCTGTGCTAAATTCTACAAGGCGGCTTCCTCTCTCATTCCTTCCCCCCAATCTATATTCACCTACAATGTTTCCTTCTCTCTCTTTTCCTACTGACGAATTCCAGTCACCCATGACTATTAAATTTTCGTCTCCCTTCACTACCTGAATAATTTCTTTTATCTCGTCATACATTTCAGTACTGCATATGGCAGACGGGCAGTAGTTCCGAGATACGATATAAAAAGCACATCAGCATGTCGAGCAAAATGAGTTACAGACAGAATGTAAAAACTGAGGTATCATAGATAACAGGATGAGCATTTTTCATAAGGCAAAAAAGCGGCCAAATCAGATATCCTTAAAGAGTTGGAAATATAAAGGGCGAAGGCCAAGGAACCTGACAAACTGCTCAATGAACAAGCAGAATTTAAGAATAGGAATTTTTTTTTTCAGTTTCTTAAAATGTATGAAATGTTTGGTTTACATTCTATAGTGAGGGGAGGTACTGTTTCGTAAAATGTGATAGCTGCTGATCACAGGTATGTTTCACGTTGTAAGTATTAGCACTGTTAGAAGTCGCACATGGTTTGCACCCAGTATGTACATGTCACTGTGGATATGGATTACAGTAAATATGAGTACTACATAGATTATGAGTGGTTGCAGAGGTCTTAGATGTATGTAACGTTATTATTATACGCTAAGGAGCTGATGTCGGAATACTGTATGGCACAGTAATGAACATTGTCCTAGAAAACATCAGAACAGTCAATACTATAGAGTACGAATTTTTCCATTTGGCTGGAACAGATATATGCAGTTGGTGGTTTGTGCAGGTGCCGCAGTCGTCTATTACAAGATTCGTGACTGTGACCCATCTACAGATATGAGCCATGCCTTGGCACTTCAATACAATTTTAACGATCATCCAAAAAGTCTACACTACATATATTATTTCATGTCTGGATCAGGTAAAATTTGTTATGTAACTTTGATTGTTAACGGCATATAATATCGCCACAGTTAACCATTTATAATTGAAAATGCTTTAAAACTGACGTGTAAGCAGCAACTGATTTGTAATATTCATTGTACATCGGGTATATAAGGTGGTTGTGAGTTTGAGTCGAAAATCTGTGATGAGCGTTACGGCACATAATCGTCTTACAGTAGACTGTATTAGACCAGGAATAACTAGGCTAATGCATTTCAAGGTGATACAACATATGGCACCATATCACAAATACTCTCCATAGAAATTAATGTATGATAATAACTGTTTATGAAACTTCCTGGCAGATTAAAACTGTGTGCCCGACCGAGACTCGAACTCGGGACCTTTGCCTTTCGCGGGCAAGTGCTCTACCATCTGAGCTACCGGAGCACGACTCACGCCCGGTCCTCACAGCTTTACTTCTGCCAGTATCTCGTCTCCTACCTCTCGGTCGGGCACACAGTTTTAATCTGCCAGGAAGTTTCATATCAGCGCTCACTCCGCTGCAGAGTGAAAATCTCATTCCTAATAACTGTTTATGTTTTCAAATTCAAGATAGTATCACAAGTGATGACATTGTTGGCATAAATGAATATAAAAAAGCACTACATTTTTCATAACCATTCATATTTTAGTCACTACACCTTGTAATAAGCAAGATTTTTGTGCATACATCATATGAAAGGTGGTAAGGGGCTCTTCTCCGAAAACGGCATTGTATGATACATTACACATTTGTCACACAAAAATATGCAATGGTGTATGTGTCAGCGATACTTATGGTTATTCCCTCTCCGAAAAGCATATGATGTTGAATTACTAGCACACTTAGGGTGTGCACATACATAATCGTTTGATACACTTGTTCAGACGTGTATGATCAAAATCTGTACACCTCATGTTGGTGAGTATAATTTATGAGATGGCCTTTTGTTATGTAGCCCAATGTCAGGGTGTATAACCTACGATTATTATGTATACACGATCAATGCACAAATAAGGTTTGGTTTTGAATGCGGCCTTCAGGCTGTGAATGATGATTGCTTTGGATAAAGCTCCATATAGCGCTGTGTAATGTCTATTTAATGTGGTATTGTGGCTTTGGTACCAAAGGTTATACTAATAATGTAATTTCTACAGCTGTAAGTATTTTATGTCTCTCGCCTTATTTTATTTTTGGACATATAAGGCTAACGTACCATAATCAACAGCATATCTTGGGTTTTAGCATTGGCTCCTTGTATACTTTGTACTAGATCCTCCGAGGCTAAATTTCAAACCCTTTCGCAGTGTCTAATGGACTGAGAGTACACGACACTATTGATGGTGATCCTTCCGTTGTATGAGAATTTAAGCTCTGATGTCCCCTACACCTACATCTACATACATACTCCGCAAGGCATCGTACGGTGCATGGCGGAGGGTTTTCTGTACCACTACTAGTCATTTCCTTTCTGTTTCACTCGCAAATACAGCGAGAGAAAAGCAACTTTCTCCGTATGAGACATAATTTCATGTATGTTATTTTCTTGGTCCTTACGCGATACGTATATTGGCTGCAACAAAATCGTTCTGCAGTCAGCTTCAAATTCCGACTCTCTAAATTTTAGCAAATATGTTCTCGAAACGAACGTCGCCTCCTCTGCAGGGATTTCCACTTGAGTTCCCGAACCATCTCCGTAAGACTTTGTGCTGTTAGAGACGAATAGGCTTTGTGCTCTCCCTGGGTTTCACTCTCGACCATTCCTTATTATATGTCAACGAAAACTTGACAAGCAGACACTGACGAGCCAAAACTTTATGATCACTGCCCACTGTGAGGCTGTACGCTGCCTTGTGGGATGAGGGAATGTGACACGGTAAGAGAAGTATATGAGTGGAGCAGATGCGAATGAGGAATCGTTCTAGCAACTAAGAGGCGCAAATGTGGAAATCCACCGACTTAAGTGATTCTGACGAAAGACAGAGTGTTGTGGCCCAGGAGCTTGGAGCGAGCATCTCGGAAACGGAGAAGCTGGTCGTTTGTTCGTGTGCTACTGTCGTCTCTGACGCTGAAACCGCGAGTAACGACGAGAAGTAGGACGTCCATACCTCATCACAGAACATAGGGATCGGGGTCTTTCCCGCTCTCTACAGCAGGATAGGTGGCGATCTGTGGCAGATACGACGAGAGAGAACAGCGCAGGCGCAAGCAAAAGTGTTTGGATCACAACTTTCAGGTCACACTGTTGAACACTGTTTCCGCAATATAGAACTCTGATGTTGTTGATACAACAATAAGGTCAATTATGATTACAGCGGGCTGGGGATCATCGAGGAGGGATCACTGATCAAAGGAATCGTGTCGCCTGGTCGGATGAATCCTATTTATTACTAAACCAGGTCGAAGTTCGTGTCCAGATACGTCAACATCTAGGCGAACGGCTGTTCGAAACATGCAGCTCCCCATGGATGCAGGCCAATGGGTGTATTGTTAAGGGCGACATTCACCTGAGCTTCCATGGCAGTAATGCAAGGCACTATGACAGCCGTGGATTAGGCGAACATTGTTGGGGACAACCTGTAACCCCTTGTGTTCGATATCTTCTCAATAGGGATGGTATCATCCAGCATGATAACTGCCCCTGTCACGAGGCCAGAATCGTGCAGCAATGGTTTGAGGAACATGATAGTGAACTCACCTTAATGTCTTTGCCATCAAATTCGGCATATCTGAACCTGATGAAACCAAACTGGGACTCTATCGGTAGCCAGCTCCGCGCCCTCAAACCAACCACCCATTAATTAGGGGAAGAGTGTGACCTGTTCGTAGGCATCTTACGCCACAAACCTCTGGAAACCTGTCAAGTACTTGTTGAATCCATGACACACATAAACATTGCCAAATTGCTTTCCACAAGTGGACCAAAAGGCTTTTAAGTACTTGGTCATAACGTTTTGGCTCATCACTGTGTACCGTGGCCATAAACCGCACGCAGATGCACAATTGATGCTTCTTCATAGGTTGGAGAAAAGCAACAGCATGTCGCCTCCGCTGAGACCTTGCCCAGAACACCAATGGGGGAGTCCAACATCTGCCCTCAACCTCAAATACATTGCATAAATCACGAAGTATAGTGCCCATGTATCTTGTGTCAGTCCGTACATGGGAGGGAAGTCTACTCCCTCCCTCTACCACAGCTCACCTGACAACAGTACTTCCACGTGGTGAATGGTTATTCCTCAGCTCCCACCACACGCCTATGAGACTACTAGGAATACTTAGTGGATAATGCACTTATCTGCTCAATGGAAGATGGACTGTGGCAGCACTCGTGAAATGTCAAAGATTACAAAGTGAAATCAGAAATGTTAACGATTTCGTGGCCACTTGCTGACAAACTGCCTGTTTGCTTCTGTCTGGAGTTCTTCGTCCGACGTTTATTTGATGATTTTTCTGACAGTTTACCAGAAAGAGTGGCTGACATTGTCAAACCTTCACCCTCCATTGCTGGTGGTGGTCAGGAGTCAAGCTCACGCCCGCAGATTATATCTATCGTGCCAAAGTCCAAGGGGTGCGTTGTCATTTCCGGTGTGGTTCTTCCGTTGCTACCTGCAACAGTCGTTGACTGCAGCATGGGAATCCATAACCCTTTTACCTTCAACATCTTTCTTGTTGAAGATGTTTGTATATTTTTATAGCGTCTCTCAGCAAGCGGGTATGATGGTTCTTCTCCAGAGCAAGAACATTTATGCCGGTGAATGTCCCTATGTGGTCGCTCTCACACAGTGTTTTCTCTGTACGGCCGATTTCTTCATTTGCCTCAATGTGTAATACTGCTTATGCACGGTTATTTTGGTGTTGATTGGTCATCCGTCATTCCAATATAGACATTGCCGTAAGAACAAGGTACGCGGTATATTTCCGACATTGCGAAGTGAGTTCCTTTTCTCCTTTGCCTTTCTGAGACTCCCTTTGATCTTTTTCAGTTTATCAATAGTTTGTACGCCACGTTTGCACAATATTTGGTCGAATCTGTCCGTCACTCTTGGAGTGTATGACAGAAAGGTCATACCCGACATTTCTTCCTACGATGTATCGCTTCGTCGCGTCTTTGATTCTGTGACTCTTCTTATCTGGTGGAGACTTATTTATCCTCAGAAAGCTTTCCAGGTGCTGCACCTCGCGTCGAAGGTGCTGCCGCTCACATATTCACCTTGCTCGCTTTACGTCCGTATTAACCACGCCCATTTTTGTGGCTCAGGTGGTGTTATGCCAGTCTGTGAACGTATCGGCCAGCGTGTTTCGGATTTAAATACATGCTGTGTCCCAGGTTTCCACCACACCTCGTGGCTACCATATCTAGAAATGGTAGCCGTTTTGCAGCATGGTAAATTTTACATAGGCATGCAGGTTGTTCAGGTGTCCTGGTAAGTCACCGACTTCCTCACCAAGGTTCCACACAACGAAGGTATCGTCGACATATCTGTACCACTCCTAAGGGTTACATGATGCCAAGTGCAGTGCCTGTGCTTCAGAATCTTCCATGAAGGAGCTGGCTACCACTGGACTAAGTGGAATACTCATGGCAACGCCTTCCAACTTCTTGCATGTACATACGATGTTAAACAAGTGTAACACCTCGTTATTTTAACCGAGCATCCCGAGATCAAGCGTTAAACAGTTCCCGTAATGCGTCGTTGTTGATTTTAAAATGCTACACCTCAAGATGTAACTCAAATTCTCCTTTCCTGTTTCTCGTGAATCTTTTCTTGCATCATTAGGGTAGTAAGAGCTCCGACAACGTCCTGTCTACGACAGTACCACTGAAGATGTAGCACAAATGAGCTGATGTTTGAGCCGTAGGTTTTCTCCCAACAAATCAAAGAGGAACATGTAAATACATGACTTAAGGATTAGCACACTACGAAAAATATGCAAGTCTAGTCACAGCATTATTAGTGTGAGATGTCACTATAAGCACGTCTTACAGGCTTCTGCCACTACAAGATTACAGTGTTACCACTAAAAGTTTTGTGCATTCTTTTAACATACGACACTAAGATTCAACACGCTCGGCTGTTGAGTGGGATGGCTGACACAAGGGGAAAATTGAAAACGACAAGAGCATCATTCACAGTTCAAGAACCATCACACCTATTTGTTTAGTAAAAGTGTACATCAAAATATGTATAGGAATTTTCCTCGTTAACTAAGAAAAATAGCAATCGACTTATTGAGGCAACTAAAACAATAGGATGAATTATTACCAAAACACTTCCTTAGAGGTTTTATACTTTTAGTCTAAATTAATTCAGCCAGACGAGCGTATCTTTATTTCAAGATCATGAAAACTGTGAAGTTAACTGATTGAAAAATTGTAGGAATCAACATCAGAGACTTGCAATTAAATAATTTGGTAGAAGCATCAATGAATTTAAATTTTAACACCTTAAAATCTTGGAATTATATGATTTAGTGAAAGAATTATGCAAATATGACACACCAGAATCTGAGGTGAATACAGTCATGCAGTGCCTAAATCAGTTGGTTGAATTATACCAAGCAAAGTACGAAGAAACAGTAACTTTGCCGCCTATACAGCGGTTTGACGTATAAGGACTGTGGCCGTCCACCAAAGCAAGTTAACAATCACCCGGGTCAGAGAGGTAACTAGGGAAATCCATAAAAAACTAAAAATAAAATTAGATTAATGGCCGGAACACAAACAGACCAACATACAACCAGAAACAAATGCCAAACAAGAGCTGCATGGTAGTGATAAAAGGCAGGCTCGACCGAAAAAGGCCAATTCTAACAGTGGAATCGCTTCTCTCTCTACAATGCCAAATGCGTAAGATTTCTTTAAGTTTTACTAAAAAATACTTAGGATTATTTGAATTCATGAAGCTCATAGATTATTTTATTACATGCCAGGCTACCGTGAGCTTAAATAGCCACATCAAACGTTTCACAAATAGCAACAAGATTGTAATTACGGCTTGCGACAAATTTCAGGAAGCGACTACTGCTAAGGGAAAAAGTTTAGACTAATCCGGCCTATAAATTAATGGCTGGCATGACAAAAGGAACAGTAGAGCGCAGGAAGTTCAGCTCTCGATCATGCTTGCAATTAAAGTGGCAGCGCATTCACAGTCACGAGTTGACGAAGCATACGGAGAGCTTAATCACTTTGATTACTTGAGGCAAATTACACAATTAGCCACACAGGAAATTCCAAATAGAATATCATGAATTTGAACTTATTAAGGACCGCTCATTTTAATGCCGCAACCATTGCTCTAATCGCTGTACCAGCCCAAATAGTAGAGAAAAGTAATTTAAGCTCACGAGGTCACCCGAGAATTTCATTACTTACAGGTTTTAGCGTTAAGCTTAAGGTAACGCATCCAATTTTTTTCCTTTTTTGGAGAAAATCTGGAACCAAATCCAGCTTCTCGGTACAGCCCACGTATAAATTACAGCCACGTGGAATGGCCGCGAGGTTGAAGGTGCCATGTGACGGATTGCGCGGCCCCTCCCGCCGGAGGCTCGAGTCCTCACTCGGTCCTGCTCGTGTGTGTGGTGTTCTTAGCATATGTTAGTTTAAGTAGTGTGTAAGTCTAGGGACCGATGACCTCAGCAGTTTGGGCCCTTATGAATTAACACACATTTGAATATTTTTTATAAATTACAGTTCAAGGCAACTTCTGACCAATTTTAGTTGGACGCTTTGCTGACAGAAACATACCAATTGTGCACAAATTAACTACCGTAAGCACTCATGTAAAATCAGAAGCCACTCTGTATTAAAAGCACTACAGCAAAATTCACACAATAATTTAAGTAAAAGGCACCAGAAGTCCACAAGTCTAAAACTGCTCACCAAATGTACAGTTACCCGATCTGCTTGCTCGCAACGGGCAGGAAATAGTAACAAATGGAAGTTCCAAGTGATGTCTCGTATCCTTGCTTCCCAGGACACAGACTGCTAGACAGAAATAGCGTATGCGCCTTAGTGCCCGACATGTAGCTTCCTTTGAACTCACACTGTCCAGCCAGATCACGCTCCTGCCAAAACAGGAAAAACCACGGCCACATCATTGCCTCGTTGTTATCACTTCACCTCACACCGCGGTTCCTGTCAGCCCTTGCAGTTCAGAGCACTCTCCTCCCGCTGCTACAAGGAGGGGGCTCTCGACCCGCCTCCGAGCCGCCCTCCGGCAAAGATGCACGCAGGGACCGCGCCCTCGAGAACTTGAAGCGAGCCGCGCAGCTGAAGGACCTTTATAACATATGTAGATATTCTCCTAGTGAGAATTACCCACACTCCTTCGACCGTACAACGCTGTTTTGACCAGTGACCCATATCTTTCTGTCTGTAACACCCACGGATAGACGTACATCTGGTAGAGCTACTTTACTTGATAATAAGGTGATTTGCTCTGCACTGAGCCCTATGACGTCTTCCTGCGTTCGTATAGCAGGGAAACGCCCACATGAACGACTTACAGAGTGTAGTTGTGCTCCACATGTGGACACCCTGCACAGATGAAAACACACGTACTGGGACTCTGTCCAAGATCCGCCACTCGTTGTACATAAACACCTGGACTAATACCACTGGTTTGGAGACACAGGCCAGGAAGGATGGATTAATACCTCCATGCGTGTGGGAGCGATGTGCCTAAATTCACGGAGCTGTGGACGCCAGATGAAAACACTTCACCTTCTCCTCTCTTCCTCTCACCCCAGTGACTACGTACACTCACATGCCAGCACCGTATGGCATTGCATACCGGAAGTTCGGCGTGACGACTGCTAGCGTTTCTCCTGGAAGGTGGAGACAAAATATTCTGCTCTTTCGTGAATAAACTGTTTTCTTCATTTTCAGCAGTCTGACGACGTAAGTCTTGTCAGAAATGGAACTGACACATGTATGACATGGACGTGACCACGGCACGCATTGTTGTACCTATTAATACTCATACTTGCACTGTTCCCTATTTATTTATGCACATAGAATCAGCACAAATTAATGTAGACTTACAGATTTATGTTAAGGATGAAAAGAGTTTGAGTAATAGAATATCTGAGTGATTATCGTCCAAAACACTCTACTTTGTTTATTGAGACTCAGGCGATTCTGGGTACCCCAACTAGAACGTTATTAAATCATATGGGTAGTTGCTGATTTACAGGGACACGGCTGTAGTAAAGTAAATTTAAAAACTAATACAACAGTTGACATACGATCGTGGTTTTTAATGTTCACTCATAGCTATTTGCACTTTGCTAGAATAAAGTTTTTGGGGGTCATTGTAGTGTTTTGACGTAATGTACAGTATGTAACGGATGTAATATGTATTCAACAAGATCACTGACACGTACTTCGTGTTCAGATAAAAGGTGAAGAGATATTACTCAAACTGTGTAGAGAAACAGCTGGGCCATGGTGATACTTTACTTCGAATTGGTCCGTAAAACTTCATTATGTTAAAAATTACGTCTGCCAAGACAACACTGCAATTGCCTTAGCAACAGGCCCAGAACTACGAGAAGATGAAATAAAGTGGTTTCCTTGAGTATGCTTAGTTTGATATTCTGATCATATATTGTAAACGTTCTTCAAAATTATTGAAATACTTGCAGGAATGCCTGAACTGCATACAAAACTGGAGTTATCGTTTAGCGGGTTTTAACTGAGTGGTGTGCTTACTCTATGTTATTGTTAGCAAAACTGTATACGAAATGATTGGGCCAATGCAACTCCCAATACCAATACAGAAATACAGTCACTGAAAAATACATTCAGCCCCCTTAGGTGCTGATAAATGAAAACATGTAATAAAAATTGAATGTCTTTAAAAGAACATATGACCTAGACAGGGAGGCGTTTAGTGATTTGGGTGAATTACTTACACTGACCTTTTTCAATAGCGAAGTTGTATTCGAAGTTAAGTTTGGCTTTTCGAAACATCTGACAACTGAAAGTACATTACTCAGAAAAAAATACATCCACTTTACTAAATGAAAACCCTTCTTTCCTGACGTAGTCACAAATAATGAGATTTGTACAACAATTATTATCTACCATTGGTAAAAAGCATAAAGGAAAGTCATCAAATTACTTATATCTGTGTTAACAAATCTTAGAAACGTTACAAAAGGGAAATATCTAACTAACTTATACATCAAATCTGTTTACGTACATTTTGGGGTTACTCAATACATAACTCACTGTTACCAATCATCCGCCAACTCATTTACACTAACGCGCTGGCAATCTGAAAGTAAAAAAAAAATTGACTGCTTTACCTAAACTGCGAGAAGGCTTCTGCTTCGCCATTTGTATTTCCTGTAATACATGTATTCGTGAAGCTTCTTTGTAATATCAATCCAGTCATCCTTTCCTACCACAATTAAGTTTACGTTTATCATTTCACTTTACATTCCATTATAAAAATCGCTCATTGTTTTTAACTACCTATTTTACGTGCGGCGTAACACAAAATATTGGTATGATAAAATTCCTATATTATAATCTAACACTAGGTAGCTTTACAGAGTACACCACAAAAACTGCCTTCTGTATCGTCTTTCGCTCACCGACTGATATACATTCACTGCTGTTCGCCAAGCGCTCTCTCAATCCAACATTACAATCTCGGACTAGAAGCAGTATCCTTAGCTCTGCGGTCTTGCAGAGTCAACGATCCGCTTTATAGAGCCCATCAAGACATACATCGTTTACAGTACAATAGTTTCATTTTAGTTTACATTAGTGTTATTACGATATTTGGGTAGCACATATAAGTGTACCACAGGAGACTCCTTTCAATATAAATAGCTTTTATGTTGGCAAGTCTGAAACATATACCATCTCCTTCCTATCTCTTACGAGTAATTATTGATGTGATGAGGAGACATTGCAGAAGAAATGACAAAGTATTCATTTTTAAGTGTGACACTTAGTGTGAAAAATTTTCATTGCCAGGACAGAATTACAGAGATGGATAACTTGTACAGCTAACCACATCTCACCCTTGAATAAAGATATGCCAGACAGGATGTAGCAGTTGCACATGGAATTGTAAGGTTAAATACAGTAGTGATTAGAGAGGCAGTGCTAACCGTCTTTCCTTACGTTTCCTTATTGGCGTTCTATAAATGCCTTTCGGTACAAATGCTAAAGACAGCGAAGGGCTGGGCCATGAACGCACAGCAGGAAGAAAGTTGTAGTTAGGGCTCTTGTGCGGGCGGTCGGTCTGGCGGCAGACACCAGCGAATTCCAACATGTGAGAATGCGATCAAACGGGGCTACAGTGACAAAAATACGAACACCCCTCCACTGTTGCCACTTGCCCAGGCTGCAGACAACGTAGACCATTTGCAGGTGGACAAGGAAAAACATATCAGTGGTATGAAGAAATCCGCAGAATCGTTAGACCGGCGTACAAGAATATAAGCACTGGAGAGAGATAACATCTTAGAAAGCGGACCAAACAACACCTTAAGCTGTGCCGTTATGACGATGTGCGGGTGACTCATGAAAAGAGCCCATTTTATCCTTTTGTATTCCCATGCTGGCGAAACCGTACAGGTAGAAAGAACACGCCTTTTCGTTGGTGTATGGGCACTGATGTCCATCTTCAGTCCCAGTTATTGAGCAAAGAAACGTGATGAAGTGGAATAAAAGAGAACAAGGAGTTGATGGAGGGAGTAAGATATATAAAAAAATTATAATGTTGCCCAATGTTGGTGGTGTGGAAAGGTGGAAGAGTTGGCTTTTTGGGATGATGGATCAGGGGAGTCTGACAGAGAACACGGAAGGGAAGGGATTCGGCCAGGACACGCGGTATGGAGAGATTTGATCCAGGGAGATTCAGAGTTGATACATTAACTTTCAGATCGTGGGCGCCGAGATCAGCAGAGCGCGCGCGCACACACACACACACACACACACACACACACACACACACACACATAAAATGGGCAGTGATGGAGGGCTACCTCGAGTATTACGGTTGGAGGGCAGTCGACCCAGCTGACAGTAAGAACACTTGCGCCAGCAGCATGCTCTGGACAGATATGCGTAACGACCCTTTTGTTCAGCTAGAAGTGGAAGCCCGCAAAATGGCCGTTTTGTCGTTCTGCCCCAGTAGAAATATTTACTGTGCATTCCTCGCCATGCTATCACTGCTTATCTAGCAAACACTTCACTTATCTTTACATGTGATAAGATCTTGGCATATCCTGCTTGAGATTCCTACCAACACTTATCTATGATAATTAATGTGGACTGTTGTACATTAATTAAGCTGAGATGGCGAATCATAGTTATTAACCGTTACTAATTACAATTTTATTTATGAAATAAGTTCTATATACTGCACCTTGTCGGCTTTAATTTTGTGGATAATGAATGTGTAATTATAAACATTTCGTTTACTCCCTCAGTAGAAATATATTTATCCTGCATTTCCAATTCGTATCATGATATTTTCATAGTCTTCACATTATTCCACTTTTTCAATTTTTTCCATTACTGTAGTTAATACACCCCAAGTGCACTAGATTAAGAAAGGTACATGATATTAACTGCTAGAGATATCGTCGTCGAGGACAGAATTTTTCAGAATATGTCATGACGTAATTAAATTACAGCCACACGCTGCATTGTCAAAGAGCCAAAGTGCCTTGCATTATAGATTTAGCTGTTTGAGACTATGCCGACGTAATAATTGCTTCAGTGGTTCACAGTGGTCGCATCGGATAATGTTGTGGAAGCTGCACATTATTTAAAGACAGCTGCTCGTCATTTTCAGGTGCTTACTGACGTGCTGCTGCAGCTGCTCGCTAATATATGCGCTGGCTCACTAGAAAAGCGCAGGCAACATGGGGTGGAGCTGTAACGTCATCGTAGACGAATCATGGAGGACGAAGACATCCAGTGCCCCGCCGGAGAAACCGGCCACGGTCTTTGCATGCACGACGCTGGAGAAATGCTAGTTTAAGCCAGAAACCATTGGTACTCAAAGAGTTAACTGTTACACTGCACTTCCCCAGAACATATCGATCAAATCTTTCTTACATTCACCTATCCTAGTATGGGTTTTAAATAATCGTCTAATTTCATATAGTTTCAAATAATTAGTATAACTCCTAAATAACTGAACGGAGCGACATATTCCGGATATTCGTCACTAATCTTGTAATAATTACTGCCGGGTTCTTTCTGTTTACGGAAACCGTACTGTACCATTCATTAGCTGCCACCAGTTTGACCTATATGTAAACTTCAAAAACGCAAATTGAATATAAGTCTTGACACATGATATACAGCTAATGTCCACTTTGCCTTTCAGACACCCTATACAGGTTTGGTGAATGGCATGTATTCATAGTGGTATTATGGAACTTATTGTTCCTCCTGATGACTTAGTGGTGCAAATAATATGATTTTCGTACTTTCTGATAGGGGTTCAATATTATTTTCGATAATTACCTGCAAACAGTCTCCCTCCGTAAGCATTATCTTGCACTTAGCCCTTTTAAATAGAGCTGGTGTGCATAACACAGTTGAAATTTGTACCAGATCATTTATCATTACCTTAGGAATATCCAACGACGATACATCCATGTAGACATCGTCAGCGAACAATCCGATATAGCAGCCTATCTTATCTGTATATTACGGGCGAGTGTTGTGCCTTGGACAACATTTTAGACCTTCGCTCTAGCCAACCCTATTAACAGAAGTTTAGTATACTCTTATTCCATTTTGAAATGATAACATCTCTTGATATGTGATGCAGTCTTTTTCTGAAACTACAAAAATTACTCGATAAAAGGAAGACTCTTCCAAACCTGATGAACTGTACAACATGTCAAGGTACAACAAGGTCGTGTACCTAGTAACAAATGTTCTAATTTAAAAGCGTTGCAGTCGAGAAAATCGTGTCAACACTGTATTTAATGGTCTATGAGTTTAATTATTAATCTACTGCACACTAACAATAAGTAAGTGAACTCAAATAAAGAAGAAGCATTATCAAAGATCAGTTACAGGTCAAAAAATGTGAAATAGGAGTTGTTGGCAACCAACACAAATTTCCATTTTCAAGAGTGCTATTATTAGTCGGACATTAAAGAAACTCATTTCATTTGAACGTATCACGTATTCCAGTGTAAGCAGACTTATCGTTTCAAGGTAGAAAGATGGTGCACGACTGACGAAATATGTCCACAGCTTACGTAACTAGATATAATAATATACAGACGTTTACTCGCCATAAAACTTTGGAACTAAAGAATTAACAGTATTCTCAATATAGATTATATGTATTATACAACACCGAAATACGTGGAACTCGTAATATTTACAAACCCCGCTCAAAATACAACCACACGTCTAACATCAACAAAAACACATGACAAAGCGGGAAACTGGCGGTCTGTAGCGCTCGCTCCTTCATGTTATTCTATGATCAGTCAGTGGTCTAAAAGACCCACCAGGGGGCGTTCATGTTTCTAGGCACACTGCCTTCCAGGTACTACACTCACTCCTGTGTTGAATACAATACAGATACGCCTACCCGTCTTTGGGTCATTACAAGAAAAGAAGAGAGTCTGTTGCATAGCTACGGTAACTAATGGTCAGGGCAAAGCACGATGTAGAGTCACGCCGCCGTCCCCCACCCCCCCCCCCCCCCACCCCCCCCCCCCCCGCCCACCCCACACCCTCTCACCACCCTCTTCTTGCCGATATCACCCCATTACTTTTTAATCTTCACCAAATGGGAGAAAGAACTGAGAACGTTAGACAACAACTATTTTCGTTGCAAAGTAAGTAAGGTACAAGAAATTAAATTGTTCCATTACGCTTGATAACTGAAGCAGTACCAAACTGAGTTTAACAGTAACCGATAAGATTGGGAACACGAAGCGGAAGAAGTGAAGGAATTCTGTCACCTTGGAAGCAAAATAACACACGACGGAAGATGCAAGGAGGTCATAAAATGCAGATTAGCACAGGCGGAGAGAGGGCATTCCTAGCCAAAAGAAGTACATTACTACCATTTGTGGAAGATATTTATGAGAATGTATGTTTGAAATACAGCATTGTATGGTGTCGGATCATGGTCTGTGAGAAAACTCTAAAAGAAGAGAGTCGTAGGGATCGAGAAGTGGCATTGTACGTGAAACTCTAGTGTGTCCTGGCCAGAATGAATGAGGAAGTGACATCTTATGGGAGTTATTTTGTTTATGAGGTATTGTACGTGAAACTCTAGTGTGTCCTAGCCAGAATGAATGAGGAAGTGACATCTTATGGGAGTTATTTTGTTTATGAGTTATTTACACGCCAATTCATATATTCTTGTGCACGGAATACAACTGGTTACGCCCTGGAAACCCAGACCGTTAGCCAGTCAAGGACGTCGTGGAAGAACCAAACTATAGTGTTAGAACAATGTCCGAAAAATCAGGAGAGAGAGAGAGAGAGAGAGAGAGTGTTCAGGTTATTTCTTGCAGGAGCCCTAGAGCGCGTCATCTCTTATCCCGGCGCTCCAGCAGTGTTATGGAGCCAAGACTTGACTCTTTCCGTATACTACTTATTCTCTGTTCAGAAGCGATGCATAGAGGCTTGTTGGTCAGCTCATTTTACGCCAACAGATGACCTCTGCTGTAGCACCGGCCGATCCTACATAGGACGTAGGGCATTAAGAGTTGTACTTGGACGTCCCAGATAAAAATTGTAGGCCAGAAAAAAAATTACAAACGGCAACAAAAATTTGCAGTACTCGCTGGACTGACAAGACGATCTGCACATATAGAAAGATCTTTTCAGCGGGATCATTGAACTGAGAAACCACGGAAATCTTAGACAAGCAACAAGATGATAGGACGTATGTTAAGGCATGAAGGTATAAGTTCCTGTTAATTGAGGGTGCTGTTGAGGTAGAAATTGTAAGAGGAGAGTGATTTGGAATACAAGCAACAAACAATTGAGAACGTTTGGTGGAAGTACTACTCTCATATGAAGCAGATGGGACAAGAGAGGAGCACGTGTGGGCCGTAGCAATGCACTCGAAGACTCATGACCGAAGAAATCTTCACTGCTGCTTAGACATATTATTCGTTTATTCAGTAATTATTTTTGTATGATAAAATTCAAGACGTACACGCCACTCAGGCCAGTGCCCCCATTGCATGCAACAATAATGGGATTCCTTACAATGTTTTCACTATTCATTGATTCAAAGCCGAAAAAAAACAACAAATACTAAATACACCCTTCACGAACATCGCCGAGGACGCGCAACCCGACAGATATACTGACGCCTCTGAATGTGCTCGCACTCTGGCAGATCATGAGTAATTCTTACACTGGTATAGTAAGGTAATTGTCGTCTAGTATACGCGTCCATAAGTACTAAGGATGATATAAAGCAACAGCTGTAGCGTGAGAGCCGTTGCTATTTTAATCATATACGCTGAGCACAGATCGTATTACTGAGCAACTGGATGGGGGCTTCCGCTTGCGGAGGGCGAGACGCACTGGTGCTGCTGCTTGCCGGTGCTGATAAATGATTCAGCGGGCGCGGGTGGCAAGTCTGGCGCCATTAGTCATTCCCTTTCCTGGCGTGGCTGAGTCTGCGTCTGCGTGGCTGGACGCCCCTCCAAAGTCTGCAGGCCTCCCGACGTCTCCCTCTCAAGGAGGTACCGGGCGTCCGCCGATGTGGCAACCACGCATACCGTTCCTCGTTTATGGGTTTCCAATATAAGAGATCGTTGTCTGATAGAGACGACCCACTTGAGTTTCTGTTTTACAAATGCAACACTCCCAGACGCGAAATGTACAGTCCTAGTGTAAATGGGAGGGTGACTTGATAATTTTGATAAGACTGGTAAATTTCCATAAATGCATAGCATATATTTGTTACGATCGTATAAATGGTTTCTACAATGTACTAAGTACTGTTCGGTGCTGACGGCCGACTGGACTTGTGAGTGCGTCAATTGCAATAGAAACTGGAGAAAACCAAACTTCATGCTATTACCAAACATTTTCATTTGATTGGTTGGGCTGCCGCACAAATCAGGAACGAATTGGATAACGTTTACGCGGACTGTGCACCATCATTGAACACCATTTAATTTTGGGTTCATGAATCAAACTCGGCCGGGGAAGCACCGAAGACGAAGCACTCTCTGGCCGTCTAACTGAAGCCGACACAAAGGAAACCATTGACAGAATCCATCAGATGGTAATGAAAGACCACCGAATAAAAATTCGTGAGACTAATCAGACCAGCCGGCCGTTGTGGCTGAGCGGTTGTAGACGCTTCAGTCTGGAGCCGCGCGACCGCTACGGTCGCAGGGTCGAATCCTGCCTCGGGCATGGATATGTGTGATGTCCTTAGTTTGGTTAGGTTTAAGTAGTTCTAAGTTCTAGGGAACTGATGACCTCAGATGTTAAGTCCCATAGTGTTCGGAGCCATTTGAAGCATTTGAACTAATGAGGCCGTGGGCGTCTCAACTGAGCGATTGTATAACATCCTGCTCGGACAATTGTCTACGAAGTAACTGTGTGGAAGGTGAGTGCCTTGATTGCTGAAAGTCAGTCTAAGGCGCAGCCCGTGCAATATATTTCCATAATGTCTGGCGAGGTTTAACAGCAATCTACAAGACTTTGCTCCAATATGTGAGTTTTGATAAAACCTAGATCCATCATTACCAACCTGAATCGGAATGGCAATCAAATCAATGGACTCTTCAAAGCAAAGACCATTTTTCAGCTAGTGAGGTGATGGCCAATGGGTTTTAGGGATTCCCAAGGAATAATCCTCATACATTACTTGGAACAAGAGAGATCCATAACTGGACTTTATTATGTATGGATGCCTAAATGCAAAAAGACCAGGGTTGGCACGCAAATCATATGCTCTTTCACCAGAATAATGCACCATCCCACACACCAGTAATAACAATGGGAAAAGCGCGTGAAATGGGAGTTAAATTGGTTCCTCATCCACTCCATTCACCACACATATGCCCAATTGGCTTCTTCATGCTGCCTAACTTGAAACATTGACCTCTTGGGAAGGGATTACCATAAAATGAGGAAGCAATAGTTGCAGTTAAAGATTATTTTGCAGAGTTCGACAGAACGTATTTTTCCGATTGGGTGAAAAAGCTGGAGGATCGCTGGGCCGAGTGTGTATCCCTCACAGGAGACTATGTCGAGAAGTAAGGTGTTTGCGAAACCAGTATTACGTTTTTGCTTCGAAACTTTGTGAACAGAGTAATACAGGAAATAATTTGTGACGTTGGCAGCTTTCGCTGTGCCTCTCTTACTCCATCATTATAAGCCTCAGGTGCTCGTTCTAAGTAAATGATATCACTAGGGAAATCTTCAATTGGGGCTCAATTTGCGCCTCTGACTTAAACAGAAATTTTTACCTGTATAAAACGTTATTGTTCTCCACTGTGTGCGTGTCTTTTAGTGAGTTCATTTTTGTTATACTTTACTAACACTCTGATAAAAGAAATTATATTAGATCTGTAGTGTCACGAAAATGAAGTGATCCGTATCGCCATAGAAATCCACAGGCCGTACAGAAATACTGGAATGACAGTGACGACTGATGTGTTCTGCAGAACTTCTGAACGGTTTGCGTTAGGAGGTTCAAACTGCATGGGTGTCAACGGGGCATGATGGGAATTAGTATGCACAATATGGTTTGGTTTAGCGACGAAGCCCACTTTCATTTGGATGGTTTGGTTATTAAGTGATATTGGCACATCTGGGGATTGAGAATCTGCTTCGAGAAGTCTCTTCAACCTCAAGGGGCGACTGTGTGATGCGCAATATCCAGTCACGGAATAATGGGTGCGATATTCCTTGATGGCGCGGAATTACCGAACAGTACATTAAGGTTTTGGAAGATAATTTCATCCCCATTATCCAAAGTAACTCTGATTTCGACAAGAAGTGGTTCACGCAAGAAGGAGCTCAACCCCATCGAAGCAGGAGAGTGGTTAACGTCTTGGAGAAGCAATTCGGGGACCGCAATGGGGCTCTGGGGTACGCGCTTCATTCTCCGGATCTGCTTTTTGTGGGGCGATATTAAAGACAATGTGTACAGAAACAACACCAAAACCGTTGCTGAGCTGAAAACAGCCATTCAGGAGGTCATCGACAGCATCGAAGTTCGGACGCTTTAGAGGGCCTAGCAGAACTTCGCTATTCGTCTGTGCCACATCATTGTCAATGATGGCAGGCATATGCAAAATGTCAGAACCTAAAGTTGAATAACTGTAGGGACGTTGAAGTGTTGTATAAAGTGTGTGCGCGCCTTAGGTTGTAAATAATGTACTTTTTTTGATAGAGTTCAGTAATTGTGACCCTATATGTGCCCACTGTACTAATAAATTTGCTTTCCACTTATATGATACATAGGTTTTAGACATAACAGACCAAAAATATTGCTATAAACTCGCCACTTTCAGTGGCTGTTGTCTGATTTCTCCAAATTAGGATGTGTAATGTATTAACATTTTTGTAAGTGTTCCGAGCAATACATTCGTCCATGATACTTGTTCCATTGCGTGCGATACGGAGGAAAAAACCGATAGCACCCATCAACTAAACCACTTGCGGCCACAGCTAAGTATCCATCGTCCCTCTGTAGAATTTATCTGCCTAGTGTCACGGCAGCACGCGTAAATCGTGTTAAGGCCTCGCACGTTAAACTTTTTACTGTAGAAGAACTTAATTCAAGTAAACATATTTGTTGCCTCCGGGTAGCGACAAATTTTTTCTTCTACAAAAAATGACCCACAGCTTCTACGAATTCGAGAAACGTTATCAAAATTGTGAAAACAGCTGCCGTATGCATAACATCATGTCATGAGAATCGATCATAACACTTCACTTCTACGCGAAGCTGTAGAAGCGACTCTAATGCCACGGATTTGATGGATTCTCCGTCGTTATCGTCTTTTTCAGCCCTTTCATTGGCAATGTTTCTCTCAAGTTACAAAACTGCGAACTGTTTGCTGCTAAATGTTGCGAGTTCCGTCCTTGTAAGGTTTACAAGCATGGTTTAAGCTCTCCTACGAAACGATATTCTGTTGTTCCTGAATAGTATGCCTGTTTAGAAAACACCGTGCAAGGTTACGTGAGCATCAATTACCCGCGTAGCAGTTTCTTTCCACTTTGTGGCACTGGTTTCCTTGTGCAACGAAAACAGCTTATAACTGGAAACAGAAAGTCTTTAAGGTGAATTATAATGTAAATTTGTTGGCGAATTCTCCATTGGGACATAGCAAACGGACTTATCTTTTTCGGGAAAAGGTGACGAGTCCAGAAGAGTAAGAAAAAGCACGTCTTGCGCAAGTGAATGATGTACAGTTTGAAACTTTTGCTCACTGGAAAAAATATGGGACAAAAGGGATGTAGGCATTGACTTGAGTGGTATTAGACTGTAAAATGTGGAAACTATGATACTGTTCTGGGTTTTGTAGCAAAACGGAATTTTTTTAAGACATTTCACATGAAACAGCATAAAATACAACAATCTTTTAGTGACGAGAACTACATTGTAGTATTTACATTGTAGCACCCCTGCGCCTCTTGTGAGCAACGATACTCAAAGGCGACATACTGTATTTTGAAAAAAAAATTAAATGTAAAATTGTTCACCTAACCAGGTACATACACGAGGTGCATTCAAGTTCTAAGGCCTCCGATTTTTTTTCTAATTAACTACTCACCCGAAATCGATGAAACTGTCGTTACTTCTCGACGTAATCACCTTGCAGACGTACACATTTTTCACAACGCTGACGCCATGATTCCATGGCAGCGGCGAAGGCTTCTTTAGGAGTCTGTTTTGACCACTGGAAAATCGCTGAGGCAATAGCAGCACGGCTGGTGAATGTGTGGCCACGGAGAGTGACTTTCATTGTTGGAAAAAGCCAAAAGTCACTAGGAGCCAGGTCAGGTGAGTAGGAAGCATGAGGAATCACTTCAAAGTTGTTATCACGAAGAAACTGTTGCGTAACGTTAGCTCGATGTGCGAGTGCGTTGTCTTGGTGAAACAGCTCACGCGCAGCCCTTCCCGGACGTTTTTGTTGCAGTGCAGGAAGGAATTTGTTCTTCAAAACATTTTCGTAGGATGCACCTGTTACCGTAGTGCCCTTTGGAACGCAATGGGTAAGGATTACGCCCTTGCTGTCCCAGAACATGGACACCATCATTTTTTCAGCACTGGCAGTCACCCGAAATTTTTTTGGTGGCGGTGAATCTGTGTGCTTCCATTGAGCTGACTGGCGCTTTGTTTCTGGATTGAAAAATGGCATCCACGTCTAATCTATTGTCACAACCGACGAAAAGAAAGTCCCATTCATGCTGTCGTTGTGCGTCAACATTGCTTGGCAACATGCCACACGGGCAGCCATGTGGTCGTCCGTCAGCATTCGTGGCACCCACCTGGATGACACTTTTCGCATTTTCAGGTCGTCATGCAGGATTGTGTGCACAGAACCCACAGAAATGCCAACTCTGGAGGCGATCTGTTCAATAGTCATTCGGCGATCCCCCAAAACAATTCTCTTCACTTTCTCGATCATGTCGTCAGACCGCCTTGTGTGAGCCGGAGGTTGTTTCGGTTTGTTGTCACACGATGTTCTGCCTTTATTAAACTGTCGCACCCACGAACGCACTTTCGACACATCCATAACTCCATCACCACATGTCTCCTTCAACTGTCGATGAATTTCAATTGGTTTCACACCACGCAAATTCAGAAAACGAATGATTGCACGCTGTTCAAGTAAGGAAAACGTCGCCATTTTAAGTATTTAAAACAGTTCTCATTCTCGCCGCTGGCGGTAAAATTCCATCTGCCGTATGGTGCTGCCATCTCTGGGACGTATTGACAATGAACGCGGCCTCATTTTAAAACAATGTGCATGTTTCTATCTCTTTCCTGTATGGAGAAAAAAAAATCAGAGGCCTTAGAACTTGAATGCACCTCGTAATGTAAGTAACTTAATATTTTTTGGTCACAGAATTTGTGTGTGTGCCAAATAAAGGGTAAGTAGACTCACTGCAGCCTCTAGAATTAGCGGAAAATTCACAATAGTTGCTTATACATCTCCTTGAAGGTAAATAATTGTGTTGTTGGGCCAAATGCGCTTTGGCAGAAGAAAATTGTTGTAGTTTACTAACATTAGCAATTCCATAGAATTACCACATTTTTCACTAACTATATCATCCACTCCAGCCTAATTAACGCCCAGTTCATAAACAGGTACACAGCAATAGTCGGATTAACATAAGCTCCTGCTTTGAAAAGCATTCAGCTGGGGCGGTCAGACGAATTTTGCTTATTTTTATTTTTACTTATTACAACATTCGATCCACCGGTATTAAGGGCGGATGGAGAGCATATACAGGGTGTTTCAAAGCCTTTGCGGCAAATTTTTGTAGGTGTTAGCTGACATCATGACGAACAATTTTTGTTATTCACAAAATGTTTGCTGATGCTTCCTGGCGACACCAGGCATAACTTTATTAAATTCAGTGGCTCTGGGACGACGAGTTTTCAGCTAACCAGCAGGGTCTACTGACAAGGCGTACTGCATACACACACTATCTTCCCAAGTAATTTGATAGAGTAATTTTCAACAAGAAAACTTTAACGATGTGTGTCTGTAAGCGGAGAAAGGCTTTTTAGAAGCTGTCATCCATAGGGGCAGATGACTGACTTATGGGCAACACATATTTCGTACAAATGCCGTAGTGTGCTTACGCCACATAGAATCTCAGGAACGTAATCAATGATTTATTTTAAATATGTCTAACGTCACCGGAAGTGTTGGGCAACGTTTTGTTTCCAACAGAAGTTGTCCAGTATGATCTGATCTATCACTCCTTGATATTTTCAACAATGACTTTGAAACTCCTTGTACCAAGAGTGTTTGACAGTTACTACTATACTCGTCTAGGTGTTGTAAAGGGACTTAGCAGATAAAGTTTTGATAAGGAACCGATTTCCTGAACTATCCCTTTCCAGTGTATAATGTGTGAATATCGAATCATTTCAAAATCTCCCACTTCACGCATGCGCACATCGGAGACAATTACCTTTGACCTGAGAGTTCAGCGGAAGCTGCTCCAAGCGCTGAATCTGCAGTTCGTTGCACAAGGTGTATCTGCGACTCATGGTTTAATACGAACGGTCAACATACCCTGACCCTGAATACCATAGGCAACCCTCATAGCAACAAACGTACCACTGTCTCGTGGCTGTTGTTCTGGTCGGATGAAAATCGTATGTCACTGACTCAAAAGATCTAAGAAACGTTTTCAATTAATGAGTTGTGCAAATCTGCAACTACTCATCGCAGGGCAAGGAGGTAGACTTGACAGTGATTTCATTCTCAAACCTGTTATATATCCAAACGATACACTTCTGGACATGGGTCACTTATCAAGACTTCAAAATGCTAGAGGCCTTTTATATGAATCCCGAAACATCCTATATAAAAATGTATTCTTTACACTTAAAATGTTTAAAATAATGGAATTAAAATAAATAAAAGTGATTTCTTTTGATCATTTACTATAAAAGCCCAGACTGCGATTATTCGCCTGCTTCTAAGTGATGATGATGATGATGATGATGATGATGATGATGATGCTTCTTGACATTACTTCAAGATCACCACCCAGAAAATAGAGGATAGAGGTTTGAGAAGCAGTTTGGTAATACAACTGGTCCCTATATCACGACATCTAAAGTGGGTGGCTGAGTGTGGCAATGGACTGGAAAACGTATAAGTGAGGGCCGGAGGTAGATATCAGTGTTGGGCAAGGAGTCAGGGAGAGTTACTGGAGCAAGTGTTTACGCTATAGGTGGTAAAATGGCTCTGTGGTATGGGAAGAAGGAGCCTCATCAGGTTTCCTTGGGACTGGGGATCGGGGATAGGAGGTAGACGCAGAGTGTTGTTTCAAGATCGGCAGCAGCTTGGCATTGCTTTTGATCTCAGAGTTTACAGAATATATAGGTTTTGTGAAGATGTTCAAGGCATTTGGAGAGGCGGGGTGCTTCTGCAATTTAGGACGGTCTCATTTTAGTGCACTGTAGTGCAAATGGTGGCCCAGCGAAACATGTATATCGCTAGTTAGCATCACAGTCGGTTTACGAATCACTGAGACCTGTGATGCCTGGAAATCATATCGAAATCAGAGCTACCAGCATCAGAGCCCATCACAAAAATTGTTGCTATAGAAGTGCTACTTATGCTGTTGCTATATCGATCAAGTCTACACTGAAACTACTAGTCATAGAAAGTTACATATTATTAGTTAATAATTACAGAAATTCAATGATGTCTGAGAAAGTGATATGAGAGGAGTAGGTGTAATATGATAGCCACTACTAGTTGTGTATTTAGTAAATCTTATCCTATACGTATGAAAAACAGCGAAAATATCTAAACAAGACATAAATGTAGTTCACTGAGTTTAACACTGGAATACTGCAATACATGTTAGGTTTAAGTAACGTACACATTATTGAACACAAGCTAATGCCACTTGTGCTAGTAGCATAAGGTCGAGGCAGTGAATTAACCCAAACCACATGGAAGTTAATATAAAAGGATTTCAGAACAGTGCAACATAACTGGAGGAAATACATCTTAACACGTTTTCTTTTTCTTCAATTGATTGAATTCTTATACAGTCATCTAGTTCTGTTTTAATTAGAACTAGTGTTTGTTGACATCGCCTGATAATCGTTTAATTTTGTGCATGAAAATGATGGTATACGAATGATTTAACTGTAGAGGGTGGCTGGGAAGTATGTAAACACTGTAGGGAAACACATGGGCACAAAGTTTTTAGCAAAGTTTCAAGGTGGAATTTGGGTTAATCTAGGCAAAAGCTCTGTTGCACTGTGTCTTGCTGCGATAATTTTTGGAAGAGCTACTTTTAAAACAGAAAATTGAATTTCTGTGCTGGGAATTGTGGAACAGTCGATTCTCCCTTAGAGTTTGTCAGTCTCTGATTAATGTTGATCATGTTAACATAAAACATTGTTTTAAATCTAGAATCTGAAGAAACTTCTGAAATTTCCATGAATTTTAATGTGTTTGGTGTCGGCACTATGGAGTTCGACAAATTTTGTAGGTAAGACTTTATTTATAAAGCAGTTGGACTTTGGAAAAGTATTGCTTTCTCCTGTAGGGCATCTCGTTTTAATTTTTCGAACTACTGATTTATTACACACGATTTAGGAAAACCATGGATAATAGCTTTTAAGATTTTATTAGCTTCTGCCTGTAGCTAACATTTCTCTGTTTTCTTTTCTCGTATTTAACTTCGCTGTGCACTATCCCTGTTTCACCCTATCAGATGTATATCACTATCTGTGCAGAGCAACATACTTTTGTACTATGTGTTGCTCACTTGTAGAGAGAGAGATGTGTTTATCTTTATATTTGATGGGATCATGAATGCAGGCTGTCGTCACTAAGCAGTCTTTAGGACTGGAATGACACAAAGTGTTCAGAAATTAACAAAAAAAAAAAAAACTACGAAATCAGAAATATAAACTTCCTGATGTTTGTAGTTCTCAGTATATCTCTTCGCAAACTGTGTTTTATCGTATTTACGTTAATAACTGCGTAATCCATCATACATATTCAATGGTTTGAACTAATTCAAGGAAGAGAGTAGTTTGTTGACCACTAAACAAATATTAAAGACATTTTTTATGCCTTCAGAGTCGACTGAATCTGCAAACGAAAGTACTTTAGACCGGCCATAACTGTGGATTCTCTGAATGTTCGGTGACGTGGCACCTAGGAACCACCTAGGAACTGTAGCTCATGACATATTGGCTGACTTTATAACATTGGTGAATTAAAGATCTACTTAACTTTCACACACCTCTTTCCCACAGGAGTACTGTATAATTTAGAACTGTCATGGAACAGCGAATCATAGCTTGATGTACTGATTAATAAACTTCTCATGAGATACAATGTTCAACATTTACTAAAGTACATGTTCATCAGAAACTTCAGCAACTCGTTGCTCCAGCACTATGATGCTGACTCCCACAGATGAAGTTACGAACTGGGGCCCAGCTCTTGCATATTCCACACTAAACTGACCTCAGCACGAGTGCACTGCTATGCTAAGAGGTAGTATCTCCCATCGGTTGTTGCAGATTGCAGCGAGCCGTAGCTAATGTCTGTGACATTAATTCGCGTTCCCAACTTTGATGTGGCACCACTATATGTGGACGATACCACAGAAATTAAAAACTCATCTTGTTACATCACTTTGCTTTTGCAGTGTTTTCTATATGAAAGTACTTGAACTCTTTTTGAGTCCCAGTGCTTTCTGCCTGAAAAAAGAATTTCTTTTTTTTTTTAATTTTAAGTGCCACTGATGCTATGGGAAGACAGAGACTTCTAGTGGTACACTGAGATTATTCTACGAGTGCAGTGCGTTTTAGCAGTCACTCAATAGCGTTCAAAGCAACGTAGGAGATTTTGACATTTGGTTTTTGTATACTGGCCATATTAAGGATAACGTTCTCTACAGCTATGTTACTGTACAGTAAATCTGAGTTTCCACTACTGCTTTTATGAGTGTTATCGAAATGAAAACATTGAGAAGTGTGTCGATGTGATAAAAATGTATTACATTTTAGGCCAATTATTTAGGACTGTAATTTGTTTTAAGCGTTATGAGTTCATGGAAGTTCCGAAATGTGGCTATTTGTCCTTAAAAATGCGAAACTGCTTTCAAATATATCACATGAAGTAATGAGAGGTTGAGAACTCCATGTCCCACTTGTTCCACATTCGAACAACCTCCTCAAAGTCACTTAATTGTCAGTAGATTAGATTAGATTAGATTGGATTAGTACATGTTCCACAGATCATGAATACGACACTTCGTAATGATGTGGAACGTGTCAGGTTAATAAAAGGTACTATACAAGATATTACATTAGACAAAATATTACATGACACTCAATAATTTTTTTTTTTTTTTTTTGGAGGTTGGGAAATTACCCACTTACTATATCCGAAAATTCATCTAATGAGTAGAAGGAGTTGCCATTAAGATATTCTTTTAATTTTCTTTTAAATGCTATATGGCTATCTGTCAGACTTTTGATGCCATTAGGTAAGTGACCAAAGACTTTTGTGGCAGCATAATTTACCCCCTTCTGAGCCAAAGTTAGATTTAACCTTGAGTAGTGAAGATCACCCTTTCTCCTTGTGTTGTAGCCATGTACACTGCTATTACTTTTGAATTCGTTCGGATTGTTAATAACAAATTTCATAAGTGAATAAATATATTGTGAGGCTACAGTGAAGATTTCTAGCTCTTTAAATAATTGTCTGCAGGATGATCTTGGATGAGCTCCAGCAATTATTCTGATTACACGCTTTCGTGCAATGAACACTCTTTTACTCAATGATCAGTTACCCCAGAATATGATGCCATACGAAAGTAGGGAATGAAAATAGGCGTGGTAAGCTAAGTTACTCAGATGTATATCACCAAAATTTGCAATGACCCTAATAGCATAAGTAGCTGAACTCAAACGTTTCAGCAGATCCTCAGTGTGTTTTTTCCAATTCAACCCCTCGCCAATGCATACACCTAGAAATTTTGAATATTCTACCTTAGCTACCGATTTCTGATCGAAGTCTATATCTATTAATGGAGTCATTCCATTTACTGTGCGGAACTGTATATACTGTGTTTTGTCAAAGTTTAATGAGAACCCACTTGCAGAGAACCACTTAATGATTTTCAGAAAAACATCGTTTACAATTTCACCAGTTAATTCTGTCTGGTGTGATAGTTATACTTGTATCATCCTATATTCGCTGCTTACTAAGATAATAAAGATTATTTTGCGAAGTATTTTACTTTTTCGTTACAAAGTGCAACCATCTCTTTAAAACGATTGTTTAATTTCTGCCAGTTTGTTCTTGTATCCGTTATCTGTCGTTATAATAAAGATCAATGTGAAAAATTTTAAAATTATATATTTTTCAAATTGTTGAGATGCCAAGTGTTAAAACAGCAAAAAACTCTTCTGACTGCTGAGCTCGTTGTTGAGTTTAATAGCTGCAGTCCATGCGATTAACATATTATTATTATTATTAATCACGGTAAGCAGTTCATGTGATTCATGACTATTCGCTGATTACACTGATAAACAAACTACGTATATCTGGCATGGTGTTTCATTTTTCTAATGTAGTTTTCTATGCTGATTTCAACATTGAAAACTACTTTGCCTATCGCGTCAGGTTTTAAAGAAATTGAACACCGTTCGTCAGCTTTTTATCCTTTTTTTTCTAATTTTCCATGCAGCACCATACAATATTTTTGTCGTCTGTGAAAATTGTTAATTTAAGATAACACGTCGATCGTTTTCGATCTTTCTTTTTTTTATTATCAGATTAAGGTGATGATTTGGCGTCCACAGGTTGCATAAATTCACCATTTCTGTTCTGATACGTATATGTGCGGCTATCCAGCAGACAAATCCCATCGGAAGATTTTACTCCGTCCCTGAAGAAGTATATCAACAATATTTCGACTCAAACTTGGGTGCTGGTAAATCGTGGTCACCACAGTTTATCTCTATGACATTTGCATGCAACTTGCGCCTTGCAAAAGTACACTGTAATGAGTATGAATGGAGTATGTGTGGTGACCTCAAAGTTATTATCATTCTCATGGGAGAGCAGTCAGGGTACACCTAGTTCCACTGTTTTCTTTGCGAGAGGAACAACAGAGGTAGAAAGCACCTCTACATAAATGAACTGGTCTGTCAGAAACAGAATGCTGCTATGAAACACATGTGTTCCTCCTCGTGCCGTTGACTTGGAGTGGCAAAGTTATCGATCCACCTCTTCACGTCAAAATGAGGCTCATGAAGAATTTCATGAAGACGCCAGATATTGACTCAAATGCTTTTCATTACCTGTGCAACAGGTTTAAAGAGTTGAGTTATGCAAAAGTGAATGAAGTTATGTTCATAGGTCCTCAAATGCGGAACCTAATTACTGACAACCACTTCCAAGGATTACTGAAATGTACTGAAAGAAATGAATGAGTGGCATTGAAATGATTTGTAGCCTATATCTTCGGGAATTACAAAGCTGAAGGCTAAGTAAATGTTGCGAAGAATAGCATCAGTGCTAACAGAGAGCTGGGTGTCAAAGTGTTCTCCTCGCCTGGTATCTTGACTTCTTCCCCGAAAACTCAGGCTCAGTCAGTGAAGAACGTGATGGACCTTTCATCAGGACATGATGAAATCACGGTATCAGTATCCAGGGGGTGCAGCAATGTTGACTGACTACTACTGGACACTTCAACGTCACATGCCAAATGCTCAGCACAAACACAAGTCTACAGCCAAGAAATTCAAACTAATAACACCTTATCTTACAGAAGTATTTTCAGCGTGACTGGATTTTAAGTGTGTGTTATATCTTGAACTATGTATTACCAAAGAATATATGTGTCTACATCTTACATCTTCTTGGATACTCTGCAAATCACATTTAAGTGCCTGGCAGAGGGTTCATCGAAACACCTTCACAGTTCTCTATTATTGCAATCTCATATAGCACGCGGAAAGAATGAACACCTATATCTTTCTGTACGAGCTCTGATTTTCCGTATTTTATCGTGGTGATCGTTTCTCCCTATGTAGGTCGATGTCAACAGAATATTTTCGCATTCGGAGGAGAAATCTGATGATTGGAATTTCGTGAGAAGATTCCGTCGCAACGAAAACCTCCTTTTTTTAATGATGTACAGCTCAAATCCTGTATCATTTCAGCGACACTCTTTCCCATATTTCGCGATAATACAAAGCGTTCTGCCCTTCTCTGTACTTTTTCGATGTACTCTGTCAGTCCTATCTGGTAAGAAACCCACACCGCGCAGCAGTATTCTACAAGAGGACCGACAAACGTAATGAAGGCAGTCTCCTTAGTAGATCTGTTACATTTTCCAAGTGTCCTGCCAATAAAACAGTGTCTTTTGTTAGCCTTCCCCACAACATTTTCTATCGGTTCCATCCAATTTCAGTTGTACGTTATTGTAATTACTAGGTATTTATTTGAATTTACGGCCTTTGTATTTCACTGATTTATCGTGTAACCGAAGTTCATCGGATTCCTTTTAGCACTCATGTGGATGACGTTACACTTTTCCTTATTTACGGTCAACTCCAATTTCCGCACCATTCAGATATCTTTTCTAAATCGTTTTGCATCTTCTGATGACTTTATTAGTCGATACACCACAGCGTCATCTGCAAACAACCTAAGATGGCTGCTCAGATTGTCTCCCAAATCGTTAATATAGATACGTAACAGCAAAGGGCCTATAACACTACCTTGGGGAACGCCAGAAATCACTTCTGTGTTCCTCGATAACATTCTGTCAATTACTACTAACTGTGACCTGTCTGACAGGAAATCACAAATGCCGTCACATAACAGACAATATTCTATTAGCACGCAATTTCACTATTAGATGGTTGTATGGTACAGTGTCAAAAGCCTTTTGGAAATCCAGAAATACAGAATCGATCTGAAATCCCTTGTCAGCAGCACTCAACAGTTCATGCGAATAAAGAGCTAGTGGTGTTTCACAAGAACGATGATTTCTAAACCCATGTTGGCTGTGTGTGTCAATATACCGTTTTTTTCGTTTTTTTTTTTTTTTTTTTTTTTTTTTTCCAGGTAATTCATAATGTTCTAACACAATATACGTTCCAAAATCCTGCTGCATATCGATGTTAATGATACGGGCCCGTAATTTAGTGGATTACTCCTACTACGTTTCTTGAATATTGGTGTGACCTGTGCATCTTTCCAGTCTTTGGGTACGGATCTTTCGTCGAGCGAACGGTTGTATATGATTGTTAAGTATGGAGCTAACGCATCAGAATACTCCGAAAGGAAACTAACTGGTATACGGTCTTGACCAGAAGACTTGCTTTTATTAAGGCATTTAAGCTGTATCAGTACTCCGAGGATATTTACTTCTACGTTACTCATGTTGGCAGCTGTTCTTGAGTCGAATTCTGGAATATTTACTTCGTCTTCTTTTGTGAAGGCATTTCGGAAGGGTGTGTTTAGTAACTCTGCTCTGGCAGCTCTGTCATCGATAGTATCTCCGTTACTATCGTGCAGTGAAGGCTTCGATTGTTTCTTGCCGCTAACATACGTCAAGTAGGACCAGAATCTCTTTGGATATTCTGCCAGGTTTCGAGACAATGTTTCGTTGTGGGAACTATTATAAGCATCTCGCATTGAAGTCCGCGCTGAATTTCGAGCTTCTGTAAAAGATTGCCATTTAGCGTCTGTTTAAATTTGGCATGTTTGTTTCGTTGTTTCTGCAACAGGGTTCTGATCCGTTTTGTGCACCAAGGAGGATCGGCTTCGTCGTTTATGGTTCAATCTCTGTATTTTCTTACATAATGACATGTTCATTAGTACTCCATGTAACAGTAACTGTTCTAGTGAAATATACGCTATATAGTCACATTAGTTTCAGTACTTGTCAAATGCCTGAATAACAAACATTTGCAGTGCGGACTGCTGCGAGACGTGCAGGAAGAGAGTGAATGAGCAACTGGAAGATACCGACAGGGATGTGGAATCACGCCATCTTCAGTGCCATGGCCGGCTGCGCTAGGTTTATCGGTTGAGAATCAACGGTGCGAACAGCCCAATCGAGGCATTCCCACAAATTTTTGATTGGGTTTAAAATCAGATAGTTTAGAAGCCAGAGGAGTACGCTAAACTTTCCTCGTGTTCTTCGAACCACTCACGTACACTGCGAGCTGTGTCAGACATTGCATTGTCCTGCTGGTTGATGCCATATACCAGAGATAAAAACACTTGGACGTGGTCCCCAAGAATAGATGCGTCCTTGTGCTGTACCACGAATAAGTATAGAGGTGGATTTGTGGTATTCTTGTCAATTTATCGCAGCTATGGTTGGGAGGTAGTAGTTAAGGGTCCGATTGTCACATTACGTGGCAGGCGTGGGCGACGTTGGTGTTAAGCAGATGATTCTGTGAAGAAAGTTTACGACACTTCTCACAGACGACAAGGCACAGCCCGGCGGGCACTGTAAACAAGAGTGAAACAATTAGGGTGGCACAGAGCACTGACGGGCAGAGGGAAGCTGGTGCTTTAATTATTAAAGAGCACTAGACACGTCCCCTCCAGAGGAAGTAAGTCAGAGGCGTTGGGAAAAGACGTACAAATAAGCAAGCCTGGCGGCTCTGAATCTGCCAGTCATGTCGCCATTCTGAACGCCAGATGATGATTGTTTGAGTTGCAGGCCAACCACGACAACCTCCTGGTGATGGATATTGGCGACCAACCGATCTGCTGAAATTACCTCCAACCGCCGCAGCACGGCATCGTCGCAGCTGTGGCGAGGCGCGCCGCCCTTGGAGTTGCAGCCGCGGGTGAGAGGCGAGAGGGCTGCTGGCGTCAGCACTTTGGGTGACATCGTCCGGCGGACTGCAAGCTGCCGCCAGCAGCAGCAGGGCTAGAGCGTGAACTCGCGACGTTCCTGGTACAGTGCTGTCCGCGGTCGCTGACTGACCTGCCCTGGGCGGTAGATCAGAACTGCTACGGCTCACTACAACGACGGTGGACGGCTGTTTCCTCTACACGGGGTCGATAAGTATCGGAGCAGTTGGTCGTGTCGCGGGCTACCGGCGCAGCCAACACACGCGGCGGCCTCTTAGCCCTAGCTTGAGTAGGAGCGCTACGTCTGCAAGGTAGGGCGACCAGACGCCATATCACCAGATACTTGCATCGGCACTGGAGCTGACCCACGCACGCACGGCGTGCAGCGCCCTTACTCAGACCAGCGAAAGATCAGCTGCATACCATCGACGCAAAGAAGCCAGTGACTCACTTCCCGGTGTTTCTCTGCAGGCTGAGGGTGAGCACCCCTCTCTCCCAAACCGTACCTCTCGGTTATTCTGACATATTCCAAACCCTGAGCTTGGGTGGCTGTAACACTTGTGTTGATGAACTTCTAATATCTCTTTATATTCTACAAATTATCCCTGCACAGTTCTATGAGTGAATTACGTTTCCTACTTGACCATTTATATACTCGCAGAATCGATGCGCAAAGTAGTACAGTACTATTACTATTCCATGAGCGCATAATTACTTTTTGTAACATTCTCTGTGGTGTGTTGAGAGAACTTCTAGGGTTTTCTCCGTGCCGAATAGCCGCATTGAATAATTGTAATTTTGCTATCGAGATTACTGGAAGAAAGAGATTGAAAGTATATATTATGCTACTCAAGAAAATATATACTAAGCATTTACATCAAAGGTGTGTAAGGAATTTCATTATATATGTATTCTCTAATTGGAAATTTGCACGGAGGTGTCGTTTCGTTGGTAATCAGAAGGGAACTTCCGATGAATTGGAAACGAACCTGCAATTATTAGATCCGAGAGCTCCATTATTTCATCGAATAATTAAACTTTATCAGAGCAAACTTTTCGCTTGATCTGAGGTTTCCCGACTGACTACGCAACGCAAGAAAACCAAGACATTTTATTTACACAGGATTACAGATCGCTTCGAATCATCGAGACGGCGGACAAGGAGAGTCATCGCCCGATTCTGATTAAACAAGTAAAGCTTAATTATAACTTTCTTGAGAGACTGTGATGGCTGTGATATGGCTGCTTATGAATGAGATCATTAATAAAATACTAATAACTAACTTTCCTCCCTACCAGCAACCAGTACAAACACAATATTAATTAAAATTATTAACTGTGCCTTCCAGAACGACGAGATCCCCAAGGGAAAGCCACGAAGACATTCCCCATACCTTAATGCATGCAAAGTGTTTGCTTTCGGACGTTTCATACCATACACGCCAACATTTATCTGTCCGCTGGAACATAAAACATAATTCATCTGTAAAGCAACCTGTTGCCACTCAGTTCATGTCCAGTTGCGGTATAGGCGTCGAAATTACAGTCTTCATCGCCAACGAATACCGGTAGGCATCAGTGGGTAAACCAGGCACCAGCTGCAGAGGCTCATAGGCAGCAACGTTCGTTGATTGGTCGTTCAGGGGATACTGTTGTAGCACCTTGGTTCTTGTGGTCGGTTAGTTGCTCAACAGATGCACATCTATTCTCCCTTACACATCTCGTCGTTCAGCCCTGTCATCTATGACCCGTGGTGTACCACAATTGCCATGGTGCCAGTTTCGGACAGTGCCAGTTTGCCTTGCATAGTACACTTTCACCATGGTGGCACGCGAACAATTTACGAACTTAGCCGTTTCGGAAATGCTTCCAGCCTTGGACCGGAAGCCAATGGTCATACACTTTTGGACGTCAGATAAATCACTATATTTGCATAATACAAAAACTTCCCTGCCCTCCTCCTCCGCACGACACGCTTTATATATCGTCCACTGCTACTGTTGCCACATTCAATTTGTGTGTGGTTATCGCACGTTCATGTCGAACATAGATGTTGATCACGTTGATGGTACTGGACCGTGTAAATGGTTGAAGGAGTATATTTAAAACATGGTAGGTGGTACAGACAAATAGTTTACACGTTTTGAATCAGCGTGTTTCGCTTATCTTGCAGCCAAGATATCCATCAATTTCTAAAGTTATTTTTTCCTTGCTACTACTCTGCAGAACTCACAGAGTGAGCAAGGTCACTGAAAAGTCTTCCCCTCTCCCTGTAGTTATGTGTTATTTGTCTGAAAATTTAATAAAGAAGTTAAAAATTGCTTTACAGAATCCTTCACTGGCTGTAAAAAAGAGAGAACTTCCGAAATTATCGTTCCGTCTCAGTTCTGCATATTACTGCACAAGGTTAATTTTTTTGTTAACGGAGAAAATCTTTTTCACAATACTCACTGCTAAAAGAATGTATTGGCATTCTTCCAAGTGGTTGCTTCTGACGAAATGACGCAGTTACTAAGACAATTTATAGAGCTTTGCTGCCACTTACTATATGTTTTTAGAGGCTCATATCTCACCACATCCATTATGTCGATACGTAGCAGGGGTGGTCAGAAGGCTGTTCGCTACCCGCATACGGGTCTTGCCTCAACCTTGTATGGATCTTGTCGACTTGGTGAAGCTCTACGTGCACAGTCATCCTTTCGCCTTCATAAACATATACATGACAGCACTCGGTCTGAGTTTCTCTTATCGCTAATAATGTGACTGTGGGTTCCCATGCAAGAAAACTGATTGAGTAAGTCATGATTATTACTGCTATCCTAACATTTAGGATGTTGTTTAGGAAGGAAACTATGAAGAAGAGAATAGAGTATTCAACACAGACTGGAAAGTTGAATATATTTTTGTAACGAGAACGGTAAAGCAACATGTCGCTTGTGTCTAGTGGCATTGTTACCGTCCAAGACCAATAATCTGCAACCTCGTCGTAACACTGATCCACTGGTTTCAAGAGGATTTCCCTGTTGGTTCTGAGTTAAGACAACCAACCTAACATCACTCAAGGAGAAACTACAAGATAAGGGTAGTGCTACGTCCATATTTAATAAGAATGCATACTTAAAACCAGAAGCTAGCATCCGCGGTTAATATTACAAAAGCAAAGAAACCTGTCTCAGAAGAAGGGTATTGCAAAAATGTTTCTGTTTTATGCCTACAAAGTAAGTAATACCAAAAGAATTTGATTAAATGTCCTCAGCTAGACGTATGATACTGATTCTGCTGTTTGTTTTAGTGACGATATTTAGACTAGTTTACAATCTGTATTACTAAGTGACTGTACCGGAAGCCAGAACCACTTGCAGGTTGCCTTTCTGTCGGTTTCCTGGGGCAACAAGAATTTGATTTTCAATACTTCGAGTAATTATTAGCCGAATTTAAAATTTCAATTTGATCTCGTAATCTATTCACGCCATCGACCTTTTCAAGTTGGTAACATCGGTGGCAGGCCGACTGACGAAATTAAGCAACGTTGTGCCCTGTTAGTACTTGGATGGGTGACCGTGCAGGGAAAACCGGGTGCCGCTGATTGATGGACACGCAAGTCGATGAAGTGATGTCTAACTGAAAGACTTGCACGATGCCGTGGTGACATGCTACATTATTATGACATTATTATTGTTATTATTATTATCAACTCATTGAGAGAGACAATCTTATATTCAAAGTTTCATACAAGAAGACAAGTATTACAAATATGAAGTACTTGCTCGTTTTGAAGCAGCCTAACTGATACGCAAGTACCCGGACTTTATTCATCCGGTATTTCAGAATAAGAGCAGTTATCGACTTTCAACAAGATTCGCACATAATTTCAAACCTTTCTACGTATATCAAACCAAATCTCATTACCCTAGTACACATAGGTCAGGAGGTATGACGTCCTAGGTATTGAGATGAGTGAAGAACTTGCTTTTGCTTAAAATAGAGCACAGATCACCCAGACTAAATTCATCCATTCCTTCATAATGAGAGCACTTAGCTACTTCAAACCGACTTCAAGCATAACTTCTAACCCTTCCTAAACCTTTGCTCACTTACATGATTGCCATCCAATATTTAAAACACTAACTCATTTCCAATGTAATCAGACGTTTGAAGCTGTTTTATACACGGCTATTTAAGGTTTCATATAATCCTGGGTTTATTGGTATATAATTTAGAATCTCTTGCTGACGGTATTTGGACACTGTGTTCAACCTTACATTGTCTGTTGATGGCTCAGAAAACCGAAGGCTCTTTCAAAACACGATACAAATCAAATATTATTGAGAAAGAATAATAATTAATGGTTCGTGTTTTAAAAATTGTATGCCAATGGACAAGACTGCCAGCAATGCTATCGACCATGTACCGTGTGTGACAGGCTATAAACCGGAACTTGTGATGTTTTTGAATGCTGATGCATCTTATGATGATCTGTTTTCCACTGCATTATTCATTGAGAATATTTAGTAGCAAAATATTCAATAGCCACATGTTGAGCTGAGAGCTCTGAAAACGTCAACTACATCCACACAAATGTCAGTACACAATGACAGTTACAATTCTTCATATAAGACGTCAACAATGATGAAATTTTTCATGGTATATCTTGGTACTGTTTATTAAGGTAAGCTATCAACAGGCGACGTTTCTCGGCACATTTATCCAAGTTCATGGATAAAATAAAACAATTTCAGAAAGAAAAACAAAAATCCTCGCCTTAGCTTGGCTTGATGACCTACAGTGATCGTCAGACACGCGTTTAATACAGCTGTTCCGCATCCACAAACGCTGAGCACCTTATTAAAGGAGAGTGATGAATGTGTATCTGATTTAGTGCATTGTGCACCTTAACATAAAATTAAGTTAATTTTGGAAAGACCTCGAAGTTAAAAAATTCCGTCATTTCAAATTGTGTGAAGAAAATTATAGAAACCTGTTCTGACGTTCAGGTGGAAACAGAAAATTTTTAATGTACCATGTCTGACCTTAGTGAAGAAACGAATAACAGATTCAAAGATTTAAAGACACACAAACCTTCAGTTTTATTTCTGGAAAATCGGTCTATCATTTATATTATATGGGATCCTAATTATAAACGATCCATCACCAGCAGAGTCAGACGCACTTGAATTTCAAGATGATGGATTAAATAAAGTGGTTGTTGTAGTACTGAATTTAGGACTCAGGTTCGTAAAAGTCTTCGCTAAGGAACTGATCCGAGTTTCTTATGAATGTGAATCACTGTACATAACTCTCTAATTCATTAAATCTAAATACCTTTACCTACCTAAAGCAGTTCAAGAACACTTCAGTGAATTTGCGCAAAGTGCGTTTTACAGTCACCAGCTATGTTTCAAAGCTCACAGAAAAATAAACACTTAAGAAACACGCATCACAGGTATAATTTTTTACTTCTTGTTGAGTAATATAAAGTTCTTTCATGGCAGAAGTCGTAAAATTAGAAAAGAAATGTGCTTTCGTTAATGAAATAAAAATATTTATATATTTAATGTGAACTATCAGCATCTAAACAATGGCAGTTACGTAAGTTTGCAATTCCAAAAGGTAAGGTTATTGGCTGCTCCTGATACACAGTATGCCACAAACAGATTGATAAATATTTATTTTTATAATGAGTTGTGTTACAGTGAAAAATTCTGAAGCTGGTGAAATGAGCGGAAAAATATTTTACTTTAACCACTTCATCATCACTGGAAGCTGGCCTATTACTCGTAATATTGTTTCTCGTTTCTTCTACTTCATCTTCAGGCAAACAGTCTCCACAGGTAGGCTGCAAAGACGAGGAGATATTTTTTATATTGTGAATGAACTCCATTATCATAGTTTAGAACGATTTATGTTATCTGGGTGCTGAAAAAGCGACACAGAGCAAGGTTATTGAATTTAGAGGTCTGATACGTGTGGGATATATATGTTTCAACGTTGGAGTATTGGGTAGTTTAGCTGCGCAATGGCCCATTAAACTCGCTGCTCCGTGGGGTAATGGGGCAGATGGCACGTGATCGGCATGCTTTCCCCAGTCGTAAAGTTGGCCAGTGGCAGACACTGTGGGAACCGCTAACATCGCAGTAGCGAATGGCGGTATTATGTGTTTGTTACCACACTGAAAGTGTCTACAGATTAGAGACTGGTGTGATACACAGCGAAGGTGGGAAAACAGCCAAGTACGCCCTTTGGAAATATTTATCTCGTATTTAGACGCATTTACTTTGTACACTACACTTTTGTCCTATCACAGAGTGTAACATAACGCAGTTTATATTGTTTCTGGTTGGTGACTCGAAACAAGGGACACTTCATCCAACTAATATTAAACTTTGGAAACGCTTACATGTATGAATTGATAACTTCGACTGTTTCTTTGTACAGAAGTTTTTTAATGTCACTCAGCCAAATAGAAACAGAATTCTTTTTATTTAGCTTCACAGCTCACGAGATAATTCTTCCCATCCCCCCCCCCCCCTCTCTCTCTCTCTCTCTCTCTCTCTCTCTATATATATATATATATATATATATATATATATATATATAAAATCTCTTTTTAAGTTGTTGCATTTTTTATTTGATTACGAATCTGTGTGCATCTGGTAGTAATGATAACTATCGTAATAATAATAAACACATTAACAATAATAATAATAATTGTTAGGTAATGGAATATGACAGACAATATTTAATGAGGCTCATTTTACACTGACTTTCAAGTAAAAGTTGTACGCTCAAAGAGGCTCTATCTTGTAAAAATGGGAATACATTTACATATTAATGTGCATATGCTCTGGAATATGGTGCCAGGGCACGTTATCATGCTGTCTCTGCAATAACAGTCCCATTAATTTTTGTGTTACTAAACTGTCTCAGAATAGTATTGGGACTGTGTACTGTATTGCATTAAACTTCATGTTCCTCTGATTCGTATCTCCACGTCACCGTCGCTGATGTGGAGCTGGATGCTCTGCCGATAGCAAGGAGGGGGGGGGGGGGGGTGCGGGAGGGGGACTGTGGGTTGTGCCTCGTGTGTCGCGGTGATCTTGGTTGGAAAGGTACATTTTGTAACGTAAAACACGCATTTACATCTTCCACAACACTATATCCAGTCGCTAGCACTTCGTTATTCACTTTCGGACTTCTATGGTGATGTTCAGCCAGACGGGAACAATTCCTTAACTGCCGTGCCCAGATGAAACAGTCTTTCTAATGCCAGGAAATATTGTTAGCGACATTTATCTATTTATCTATTATGACGCACCACTCGCAGTTCTTAAAAATCCTGTAGTGGGTGAATAGTCTTCATTGTTTCCCTAATTCTCCTGTTATGAGCGTAACAGCTTTAATGTGGTCAAGTGTTCCGTATATCACACTGACAGACGTCATTGTTTTTGTGTTGAGACTGCACAGGCAAACTGAGAATGGGCTGTGTTCCACTGTACCATGCCCTGACGAGTGTACATAGGCAAAGATTAGGCATTCCCAAATACACGGGAAAAGTTTGTGGATCCTCTGCCATGTACCCGTTTTACATTTCAGTGAGATGAGCCATAATTCTTACCAATACGTAACCAGAAGGAAACTGTACGGCATCTTGCCATGAAGTCTGCAGGGTGGATTCCGACGGTCACCAGTAAAGCATCGATTGTCGTGGTGTCAAAAGCCCCTGTCAATCAAAGGAGCAAATACCTGTCTGCATATCACGCGATTTTATTGTTCCTTACGCACTGAAATTCTGGGCACCCAGATACACTATGTCACCAAAAGTATCCGGACACCCCCAAAAACACGTTCTTCGTATTAGGTGCGTTGTGCTGCCACCTACTCCGTATCAGCGATTTCAGTAGTCATTAGATATCGTGACAGAGCAGAATGGGACGCTGCGCCGAACTCACGGACCTCAAATGTGGTCAAGAGACAGGGTGTCACTTGCGTCATACGCGAGATTTCCACACTCCAAAACATCCCTAGGTCCACTGTTACCGATGTGATACTGAAGAGTAAACGTGAAAGGACACATACAGCACAAAATCTTAGAGGCCGACATCGTCTGTTGACTGACAGAGACCGCCAACGGTTGAAGAGGGTAGTAATGTGTAATAGGCAGACATCTATCCAGACGATCACACAAGAATTCCAAACTGCATCAGGACACACTGTCAGCACTATGACAGTTCGGCGAGAGATGATAAAGCTTGGATTTCATGGTCGAGCTCATAAGCCACACGTCACGCCGGTAAATGTAAACGACGCCTCGCTTGGTGTAAGGAGCATCAACATGGGACGATTGAACAATGGGAAAACGTTGTGTTGAGTGACGGTCCGATGGCAGGGTGTTGGTTTCGCAAATGCCCGGTGAACGTCGTCTACCAGCGTGTGTACTGCCAACAGTAAAATTTAGAGGCGGTGGTGTTACGGTGTGGTCGTGTTTTTCATTGAGGGGGCTTGCACTCATTGTTTTATGTGGCACTATCACAGCACAGGCCTGCATTGACGTTCTAAGCACCTTATTGTTTCCCACTACTGAAGAGCAATTAGGGGATGACGATTGCATCTTTCAACACGATCGAGTACCTGTACATAATGCACGGCCTGTGGCGGAGAGATTACACTATCATAATATCCCTGTAATGGACTGGCCTGCACAGAGTCCTCCCCTGAATCCTATAGAGAACCTTTGGGATGTTTTGGAACACCGACCGACATCGATACATCTCCTCAGTACAGCACTCCATGGAGAATGGGCTGCCATTCCTCAAGAAACCTTACAGCAACTGATGGAACGTATGCCTGCGAGAGTGGAAACTGTTATCAAGGCTAAGGGTGGGCCAACACCATGTTAAATTCCACCGTTACCGATCGAGGGCGCCACGAACTTAAAATTCATTTTCAGTCAGATGTCCGGATGCTTTCTATCACATAGTGTACTATCTGGGAAGCCTATGATGGACGTGAAAATGGCATGATAACAGGTTCTCACCGCATGCAGAGGTGGCTTCTAGATAGCTGTTGAGGCACGAGCATTTTTGAGCTTAATGATGCTTACTTCGTGTTCGGTTTTCCTGAATGTGTTGTGTGAACTTACGTTCTTCGTCCAGTTAAGCTCGAATGGACCGTGAGGCTTTTTATCTCGTGAGGGAAATGTTTTCTAGTTTAATTGTTAAGTTTCTTTGTAGTGTAGTTGACCTTTCAGGTGTGTATATGTAATTTGCTCTGGGGCTATGGTGAATCTGTTGCCTTCAATACCTCACTATATGCGCTCACCATGTCCTTCAGATCAGCTGCTGAGTTCCTTGACACAACACCCAAGATGACGTCGACGTACAAAGCCACATCATCGACTAAGCCATCTTCCTCCAACTGGCACAAGAGAGTTTTGATTGTTAAATCCCAAAATATGGCCAGCAAATAAACTCCTGTGAGCTGCTTAATAGATCTTTTCTTGTGCATGCCGACTACTCCTGAACTCCGTCCCTCCTGTAATCTATGGACGTATAGAATAGACACTGTAGTTCGTGCATTTGTGCAAATAATGCATATCACTACAAATTAATGAATTGCCAAGTACTTCCACAATATCAACTACGTATTTTTTAAGAGCGTCTATTATTTCGATCGTCCTTTTTAATACATCTTCAATACATTTCCCGTACCTAAGGCTAAATTGACACTAATTAAGCATGTGAAGCTCCGTGTGTGCGTGTAACCTTCCACAGATACTATCCTGAACCTATGTAAGTATGTTAATCATAGATATATGTCTATTTTACGACCAGTAAATCCCGATGCCTTATAAAAATCGAGCTTCCATCAGTCAAACGGCTTCTGACGTCTGATTACTTCATAAGTGAGTTCGTGTGTTGAATACTGGACGTTGAGGATGTAAGAGAGAAGAAGCTTAGAAAAGATTTGAAATTATGCTGAAAGTTTCTTGAAAGTCGCTAAGTGTTTTTGTTATGAAACACCGGATTATTATAGTCCGACTAATTTGCCTTCAGTTGAGTAAAAGTTAATTTTCCATGAATCTCAATGTTTTCTGAACTATGCGTCGTATAATAACATAAATTCCCAGGTTCATTTGGTGGTCTAGTTAGATACTCATTACTCATTGTGTTGTAAAAGAAGTTCGGAGTAAACAAGGAATACATTAAAACGTCGTGCATCCTGCTGATCTCTTACTGCGCACCATTTCAGGCAGAAGCTATTTTTCCAGCCATCTAAAATTTTATGACGTCCTATATTCTGCACTGTCTTATCTCTAAGCGGCAAGAAGCATACCCATTACTAACGAATAGTTCGTTAGTATGCTTAGGAGTCCCACAATTTGTAATTCTATTTGTATGAGAAGTTGAGCATGAACATTATATGGTCCAGGAGTTTTTCCGTTCTGAAATTTCATTACGGACGCTACTACGTTTTCTTCGGTGAGGGGCTTAGACTATTCACGCTGGTGTGAGAATGTATGAATCTGACTTTCGGAAAAGTATTATCCAGACAATTCCGAAGACTGCAAGAGATGGCGAATGTGAGAATTAACGCACAATCAGCTTAAAGGCTAATGCATTCAAATTGATGACAAGAGTAATACACAAATGAATGGAAAAGAAAATTAAGGATGTGTTGGAAGACGATCAGTTTGTTTTTAAGAAAAGTGAAGGCACCAGAGGGGCATTTGTGACGTTGCGGTTGATAATGGAAATAAGAAAAATGGTTCAAATGGCTCTGAGCACTATGGGACTTAACATCTGAGGTCATCAGTCCCCTAGAACTTAGAACTACTTAAACCTAACTAACCTAAGGACATCACACATATCCATGCCCGAGGCAGGATTCGAACCTGCGACCGTAGCAGTCGCGCGGTTCCGGACTGCGCGCCTAGAACCGCGAGACCACCGCGGCCGGCATGGAAATAAGACTAAAGAAAAAACAAGACACGTTCATAGAATTTGTCGACCTAGAAAAAGAGTTCGACAAAATCAAATAGTGCAAGATGTTCGAAATTGTAAGGAAAATAGGAGTATGCTCTAGGGAGAGACCGGCAACACACAATATGTACAAGACATAGAGGGAATAATAAGGATGGAAGACCAAGGAGAAGGAGCTCGGATTAAAAATGGTGTATGACAGGGACGGAGTCTTTCGCCCCTACAGTTCAACCCATACAGCGAAGAAGCAATGACAGAAATAAAAGGAAGATTCAGGAACTGGAATTAAAATTCAAGGTGAAAGGACAACATTGATACGATTCACTGATGACGTTGCTATGCTCAGTGACACGGAAGAATAATTCCATGGTCTGTTGAATAAAATGGTCTAATGAGTATAGAATATGGACTGAGAGTAAATCGAAGAACGACGAAGGCAATGAGAAGTAGCAGAATTGAGAGCAGCTAGAAACTGAATATCAGAACTGATTATCACGAAGTAAATGAAGTTAAGGAATTCTAACATCTGAACAGCAAAATACTCGTTGACGGATGGAGCAAGTAGGACACTAAGAGCAGACTACCCCTGGCAGAAAGGACATTCCTGGCCATCAGAAGAAGCTTACTAGTAAAATACGTGGGACTTTATTTGAGGAAGAAATTTCTGAGAACGCACCTCTAGAGCATATCATTGTTTGTTAGTGAAACAAGGACTTTGGGAAAACCGGAACAGAAGACAATCGAAGCGTTAGAGATGTAGTGCTACAAACGAATATTGCATATTAGGTCTGCTGATAAGGTAAGGAATGAGAAGGTTCTCCGCAGAAACAGAAGGGACAAGAATGTGTACGAAACACCGACAAGGAGAAGGGACCGGATGATAGGACATCTGTTAGAACATCAGGAAACAGTTTTCGTGGTACTAGCGGGAGCTGTAGAGGGTAAAAACTGTAGAAGACAAAGATTGCAAATGGTACTCTGAGATGAAGTGGTTAACATAGTAAAGGAATTCTTGGCGAGCCGCATAAAACCACTCAGAAGACTAGTGACTCAAAACGAAAAGGAAGCACATATCCATGTTGTCCGTGAACTGGTTGTCATCTTGATCATCGCGGTGTAGAGTTTGTCCGTCACATCAGGTGGCTACGACACCTCTTTTAATTATGTGTTATCAGTTTCTGTATCAACATCTACATACGGATTCGACAAGCTACAGTCTAGTGTCTGGAGGAGGATACCTCGTACCACTAATAGTGATTTCCTATCCTATTCCACAAGCAAATGGAACGAAGGAAGGGCTGTGTATATGCCTCCATATAGGCCCAAATTTGTCTTATGATGTCTTCACTGTCTTTGCGCTAATTGTACGTTGGCGTCAGTAGAATGGTTCTACAATCAGCGTCAAATGTTTGTCCTAAGAACTATGTCAATAGTGTTTCACGACAGAATGCCGCGTCGTTTTGCCTCCAGGATATCACATTAGAGATCATTAAGCAACTAGGCAACACTCAAATGTTAATCGAAAGTACCAGTAACAAATCTGTCAGCACACTGCTGAATTGATTCTATGTCTTCCTATAATCCGATCTGGTAGGGATCCCAAACATTTGAGTAATACTTATGAATGGGTCAAAAACGTGTTGTAATTGCGGTCTCCTTTCTACCTGAATTACGCTTTCCAAAAACTCTTCCACAAGCCGAAGCCGTAGTTTCTTGGTATGATCCTCTTGGAGCTATTCAATTTGTTACTGTTTACAATGATTGGATTCGGCAAAAATCCTCAAGTAATCACAATTTATTATTTTTATAGATTATTAGTTTCGCTTAAAGTAGTTTGCCATATTCAGATCTGTAATTACACAGAAAATGGCACAAAACCTACGTAGGCCATATTCTGATACTACTTCAAGGTAATGAAACAAAACTGTGACATTACACGGCTTTCCTTATGTTATGCACCCGAAAGTGCAATTTACCCTAGATCTTCAACAGAATAACACAAATCATTTCCGGGACTTACCTATAACCAAAAATGATAGTAAGCATATGCTTAACATTTATAGTTAACCGAGTTGTACTGACGTCATTATTAATTTGTGTCATCCCTTGTGATACAAAAGTAGTATTTTTAGTAATGGTACAGTGTTTAATACAGTTATCATTAAAAAGGGTGCAATAGACAAAAAACTATTTATCATACAGCAAGTTGCCATTGTGAACGAGTATGAAGAAACAGTCCTCACAATGTTTTATTACAAACAGGTTCAATGGAAGCAATCCCCTGATGTTAACAGTGTAAACTCGCATCATGATGGTGGCAAGCCCTCTACAAAATATATGGCAACGTCATTCAGTGGTTTTGTTTCCGACAAAACAGAGCATTGCTCTCATAAATCCATTGTTAAATTAGGTTTTAAACCTGAGAAAACGTCACACACACTATTGCGGTACAGTACAGGCTCGAAAAAAGTAGGTTTCAAAATTCTGTTATACATAAACTCAAATGGAATGACTGTTAGCAGGTATACGTTGGCCAAACAGTTGGCAGTTTTGGAGTGAGTTTCCGTGAAAATACTTATATCCTCAATTAAACAGCTTTGGGCTAGTATTTAAATTATGCACAATTTACGTTAAAAGGTATGAACCGTAATTTCAAAGTTTTTCATTGTGCATCCAAAGGAAGAGGGATTGACTTATTAGGAGAACTGGAAAAAAATAATCACAACGAACGAGTACCCCACAATTTAGTCAGTTACGGCTTGCATAGGACTATTTCGTAAACATTTTTGACGATGTTCTACAATCAGAGCAGATCTACCATACAGGTTACTTTTTACTCATTGAGCTTCATATATAATCACACTTTTGTCAAGTAGTTGCTTTTATCTTCATTTTATGTGGAGTACCTACATCTCAGGCTATACGTCATTTAGGGATTGAGCCTTGGCTTATTCGATCGACGTAAGGTGTCTTGTGACAGTTAACCATTGTACCATGTCTGAAGAAATTCGTACTACTGTTTGGGTTTATTGCTATATGTTCATTCTTGTCTCAGTCTATTTTCCACGCTAATATTCAGCTCCTTCACAAATCAGTGTTATATAATACACTGAAGCGCCAAGGAATCCGGCATAGGCATGCATATTCGAATACAGAGCAATACAAACAGGCAGAATACGGCGCAGCGGTCGGCAACGCCTATATAAGACAAGTGTCAGGTGCAGTTGTTATATCGGTTACAGCTCCTACAATGGCAGGTTATCAAGAATTAAGTGAGGTTGAATGTGGTGTTAATAGTCGGCGCACGAGCAATGAGACACGGCTTCCCCGACGTAGCGATGAAGTGGGAATTTTGCCGTACGACCATTTTCAAAAGTATATGGTGAATATCAGGAATCCGGTGAAACATATCCGACATCGCTGCCGCCGGAAAGCGATCCTATAACAACGGGACCAACGGCAACTGAAGAGAATCGTTCAGCGTGACAGAAGTGCGACCGTTCCGCAAATTGCTGCAAATTTCTATGCTGGGCCTTCAACAAGTTTCAGCGTGCAAATCATGCAATGAAATATCATCGATATGGACTTTCGGAGCCGAAGACCCATTCGTGTACCCTTGATGGCTGCACGACACAAAGCCTTACACCTCGCCTCTGCCCGTCAACACCGACGTTGGACTGCTGATGACTGGAACTATGTTACCTCGTCGGACGAGTATCGTTTCAAATTGTATCGAGCGGATGAACGTGTATGGGTATGATGGACACAACCTCATAAATCCATGGATCTTGCATGTCAGCAGGTGGAGGCTCTGTAATGGTGTGGGGCGTGTGCAGTTGGAGTGATATGGGACCTCTGATACTTCTAGATACGCCTCTGCCAGGTGACAGTCACGTAAGCATCCTGTCTGATCACCTGCATCCATTCATGTCCATTGTGTATCCCGACGGACTTGGAAAATTCCAGGAGGACAATGCGACACTCAACACCTCCAGAATTGCTACAGAGTGGTTCCAGGAACACTCTTCTGAGATTAAACATTTCCTCTGGCCCCCAAGCTCCCCAGACATGAACATTATTGAGCACATCAGGGATGCCTTGAAACGTGCTGCTCGGAAGAGATATCCACCTCCTCACCCCCTCGTACCCTTACGGATTTATGGACAGCCCTGCTGGACTCATGGTTTCAATTCTCTCCAGCACTACTTCAGACAGTAGTCGAATCCATGCTACGTAATGTAACCTTCTGCGTGCTCGCAGGGGCTCTACACGATATCAGGCAGCTGTAACAATTTCTTTGGCTTTTCAGTTTATCTTCTAATAACTAGCCAACACCTCGCAATTTTATGTAGTTGCCATAGGTTATAACTGTGTCAACACGGGTCGTATGGTAAAGTGCTTCTGCTACAGTTTTATTTTATTGATCTATTGTTAGATCGATAGTTTTAATATATATCTGCTAACTGTAATGTTTTTTGTTGAGCTCATATTTGATTTGTTTCATACCTTATAGATATACTTCTGTAAAGTCCTCAGTGACTTATATTAATTTTATTGCCTAATGATTCTGTCTAGACCTGAGTCTGTATTTTGGCCTTTACATATGGCCTGTGGGGGATCTCTCAAATAGTTAGCCACAAGGCAGTTTGTCCGTTTTTCTGTTTTACAATTAATGACCGTAACTAGTTGCACTGCTACATAGTTACTATTATGTCTACTATTCCCAATGATTTTGAGCTATGTATTGTATGAAAATGTCATTAGGTATTCATACATTAACTTAGGTGTTTCATTTATACTACATTAACAAGAAGTTAGGTGGCGTTGGTTTAGGCTACATGCATCACTGTATAGCCATGCGTGTTGCATATGCCATCCCTTGGTCGACTTTCATCTAAGATGTGGGCAACACTACATATACCAGCCGTTTACGACGGACTGTCAGCTACTACGATTTTTATTGAAGATCTCCTCAGTACTTTTGTTAATCTTAACGTTTTTCACTACTATTGTATAAATTTTAGCTTACTAATTTCGTAGGCACAGACCATATATGACACATATTGATTAATGGGTGATGTTCCTTTCATTTATACTTCCAAGTATGTCACTTCTCACATACATGACTGCAGCTTTTACTCAGAACTGAACCACTTACATTCTTTCATCTAAATAACTATACCTATTCTTCAGCCTACACTGAACACAGTTGTTAGTATACTTCAGACATGATCGGAAGTTGATTTTGCTTGGTAGTTTGACACATGACAGTCTCTCTGTTATTTTATGTTAAAATTTACATTCAGGACCAGTTTTACCGCTACATCGTTACCATTATCCACACTATTGTCAGAGACGTCAAGCTACTTCTCATATCTGGTGCTTGTATTACAGTGCTTCTTCACGTAATATTTTTGACTTTTGTGGTACGTCATTTTCACTGGAGGAGTGACGATACTCCTTTGTGCTGTGGTTATTTCTATGGAGCCTAGCGCTTCAAATAGACCTCGATGTACACGACAAATAAACACTTGAGTACATTATATAGATCACAGTTTTCGACAAATTGTTGACTGATGTGATACTGGTGATTTCTACTGTGTTATTGTTAGTCTCAACCTTCTTACATTTTCACAATTTTATGTCTGCCATTTATGTAGACATCCGGCAACTTCGTATAGGGGTACTGATAAACGTATAGTGTATTCTAGCATATGCAAATAGAAGGAAGCTGCTTCTGTCACAATTACCAATCATTTCAGTATTTTATCATCAAATTGTATGCGAGTCGAACGAGACCTGTCATTAGGTATAAGTGTATTATTTCAAGGATGGGCTATCTTCTAGATGTGCTTTCTATGTGTATATACTATGTATAATTAAAAAATTACTTATTTGATCACAGAGTCAACCACGATTCTATGCTGTTGACATATAATGGCTAGATGAATGCTGTATAAGCCTGTAGATTGCTTACATGGTATTATTATTATTTTAAATACGAATGCTAAGAACTGCAATATGCAATAGAGAGCTGTAACGGTAAATTTTATTAGAGACGATCGACATCGGTCCAGAATCAGACCATTTCCAGATATAAAAACCATCTCAGCTATGCATTTGCGTAATTGGAATGACAGTTTTTGGATGCAGAATCTCGCATCACTGATAACAGCTTTGTATACGTAATATTAGGATGTACCCGTGGTCTAGGGGTAGCGTCATTGATTCATAATCAAAACGTCTTGGGTCCGGGGTTCGATCCCCGCTACTGCCTAAATTTTGGTAAAGAATCAGCATTGGCGGCCGAAGACTTCCAGCATAAGAAGTCAGCCTCATTCTGTCAACAGCCTTGTCAAAGAGGGCAGAGGAGCGGATAGAGGTTCAGGGCACTCTCTTGTCCTAGGGGTGGGAAATAGCCCCTAAAGGCGGAAGAATCAGCAATGATTAAGGACAGGAGGGTGCAGAAGGCAATGGAAACCACTGCATTAAAGACACGTAACGTGTATCCACAGGACATGTGGCCTGTAATTGAATAAGTGACATGATGATCTCTCCATTGGCAAAAGATTCCGGAATTGTCCCCCATTCGGATCTCCGGGAGGGAACTGCCAAGGGGGAGGTTACCATGAGAAAAATATTGAATAATCAACGAAAGGATAACGTTCTACGAGTCTGGGCGTGGAATGTCAGAACCTTGAACGTGGTAGGGAAACTAGAAAATCTGAAAAGGGAAACGCAAAGGCTCAATCTAGATATAGTAGGGGTCAGTGAAGTGAAGTGGAAGGAAGACAATGATTTCTGGTCAGATGAGTATCGGGTAATATCAACAGCAGCAGAAAATGGTGTAACAGGTGTAGGATTCGTTATGAATAGGAAGGTAGGGCAGAGGGTTTGTTACTGTGAACAGTTCAGTGACCGGGTTGTTCTAATCAGAATCGACAGCCGACCAACACCGACAACGATAGTTCAGGTATACATTCCGACGTCGCAAGCTGAAGATGAAGAGATAGAGAAAGTGTATGAAGATATTGAAAGGGTAATGCAGTATGTAAAGGGAGACGAAAATCAAATAGTCATGGGCGACTGGAATTGTAGGGGAAGGAGTAGAAGAAAAGGTTACAGGAGAATATGGGCTTGGGACAAGGAATGAAAGAGGAGAAAGACTAATTGAGTTCTGTAACAAGTTTCAGCTAGTAATAGCGAATACCCTGTTCAAGAATCACAAGAGGAGGAGGTATACTTGGAAAAGGCCGGGAGATACGGGAAGATTTCAGCACTCTTTATCTGCAGAAGAACAAACAATTAATCGGACAGAGGTCATTTCTGCATCACATAACATACACTGTCATTCCACATTGTCCATAGATACGTACATACACAACTATAATACTCCAGACGAAGCCGACTATGACGTTATACAGATGATTTCTGATTAAGTTAAACAGAGCAATGCAAATACAGACGACAAACATTACCTACCTCTTTAGGTGCATAGATGAAGGTGAGACCCAATACGTCTCAGGAAAATCAACTGTGTACCATCAACGTATCACATATGGCTGAGGTAGCCAACATGACATCATTGTACTATATATACTCAGGACACACTGTTCTGACATTAATATTATCAATGATAAAATACGCTACAGTAGTAACAATTATTAGTAGTGATATTAACAAAGCTCGGAGCATTTCAATAAGTAATTAGATGCAAAAAAGTTTTATTCAAAGGTTCACTACACTTGCAAAGTGTGGTATACCTTACATAAAAATACAACTGTATTGGGCAAGAATTTTCACAGGGTTGTGTAATTATGGCTGCATATTACAACAAGCATTTGAATAAAACTTTTTTGCATCTAATTACATATTCAAATGCTCAGAGCTTTGTTAATATCACTACTAATACAAATTATATATTAGGTTAGTAGGTGATGATAATTCTTACCTTGTACCACACTTTTAATTCTTGTAAATACGTAAAAAGTGGTTACAAACACTCACAACACTCACAAGGACATTAATGCAGATCTAATTTACAGTCACATTGCATCAGGAGCTATATTTGCAAAAACAAGCTAAATTTTATGTTTTCAAAAAGATGTTACATGTTACATGTTTCCCTCATCATTGAACCAATTATCAATGCTTCTCGAAGTTCCTCCTCAATAGGTATACTTTCATTTTCGGGAAACATTTCTCCTTATGCAGTGTATCATATTTTGTTCATGTATCGTATGTATGACTCCCACCCAAAAATGTTTCTTACAGTATCACAGAATCTTCTGTCTAGTACCCTTATCCTAGAAAGAAATCAGGAATTAGAAGAAGAAGCAGCAGTAGCAGCAGTATCACCTAGGTAAGCTGAATTTTATCGATTAACCTAATGATACTATTATAATGGTGGAACTGGAAGCAAAACTTGTTACATTCCTTAATCTCAAATGGTTACTGTCGAGTCTAAATTAAGATAACGTTCATATACGAGTCTTACAGGTAATGCGATTGGATTTAAGGAGCCTAGACATTTCTCATTTTTGAGAAAGAAATTCGTCAGATTTACCAACAGCCTATGATCAGCTGTTCAGTAGTCTGCAACATTCCCTTGCCTGAATCAAGCTGGGTAGAGGATATATACCTCAGTACAAAGAACTCACATCGAGCAATGTTTTCTGGCATCAGAGGCTGGCACTCAGTCAGTGTCACAGATCAACTTTGAAGAAAACTGGAAATTTTGCATGTTCGTGATTCTGAATGGACAGCGATAAAAAAAAATCTGTTGCACGTTAACGTTAATGAAAATAAGGGATTTTATACAGTTTAACTTGCAGCCCAAACTGCGTCAAGATTTGTTAGAATAAACACTGACAACATTTAATACTAGCAAAAACCAGTTACACATTTCAATGAACATCTTACACACCCTTCTAAAAAATCTCATAAAATGAAACTGATCGGGCAGCAAATACAGGTTAACTAAAAAATCAGCTAATGTCACATACAAATAGATAGTCTGAATTACTGAGAGAATGCAACTAATTTTATTACTTAGTCCAATTTTTTATGCAAGACACACTGCACCCACAATCCGAATATTACGACATCTAAGTTGAGCTATGGTATTGGTCATGTGTTACAAAGGTATCACCACGCTTGAATATGTAAAGGATGTTGTCAATTCAGTGTGAAGAAATTTTATAGTTGGTTCACAGAACACATTGCCATCATCTATCAGTAATGATTCATGCACAAACAATATACTTCAGTGGGAATGGGAAGGATAAAGGAAAAATTTCTCATGATAACATATTTATCCAAAACTTTTTCATACAATGTTTTCACTTGGAATGTATTTACATTCAATGTTTTTTTCATTAAGATGGTAGCGACCTCAGGTTACAATCTAAAATTTAAATCATATTTACAGAACCTCCCGTCGGTTCTTGGTAGAACATTTCTTTAATGAAAACTGGTACACAGCCACTTCTTTGATTATAATGTTAATGTTAAAATGCAGTACCACCACACTCTCAAACTGTAGGTGACCTCAAACGCCTCAATTTTCCTGCATTTATTAATTTCTGTTTATCTCATTGATATTGCTCACGTTCCTTATGCATTCTGTATTTACATTGATAACTTCCTCTTCTTTTTTAATTGGTTGTGTATCACTCTCCGTGTTTCATACCTCTTGATGCAGCCTTGTCAAGGACTAATTTTATCTTATTTTATTAGTTTTGTTTATTAATAGAAACTGTTATGTAGGCATGCTATTCTTATTTTGTGCTAAAGGTTTTCCTGTCAACTCCATTGTTATTTATGTACTGTTTTTACTATTTCATTGCAAAGATCTTACTTACTGTATGCTTCTACTTCAGTCTAGATGTGTTACTTCTCTTCCAATGTTGTCTGGTAAGATTTAATTTCTTTGGTCATAATACTCAGTAAATGTCTGAAGATGGCCTTGTAAGCCGAAAACCGGTTAGCAATAAAAGTAATATTGTAGAACAATTTTCATTTATTAAAATTTAAATACACTCCTGGAAATGGAAAAAAGAACACATTGACACCGGTGTGTCAGACCCACCATACTTGCTCCGGACACTGCGAGAGGGCTGTACAAGCAATGATCACACGCACGGCACAGTGGACACACCAGGAACCGCGGTGTTGGCCGTCGAATGGCGCTAGCTGCGCAGCATTTGTGCACCGCCGCCGTCAGTGTCAGCCAGTTTGCCGTGGCATACGGAGCTCCATCGCAGTCTTTAACACTGGTAGCATGCCGCGACAGCGTGGACGTGAACCGTATGTGCAGTTGACGGACTTTGAGCGAGGGCGTATAGTGGGCATGCGCGAGGCCGGGTGGACGTACCGCCGAATTGCTCAACACGTGGGGCGTGAGGTCTCCACTGTACACCGATGTTGTCGCCAGTGGTCGGCGGAAGGTGCACGTGCCCGTCGACCTGGGACCGGACCGCAGCGACGCACGGATGCGCGCCAAGACCGTAGGATCCTACGCAGTGCCGTAGGGGACCGCACCGCCACTTCCCAGCAAATTAGGGACACTGTTGCTCCTGGGGTATCGGCGAGGACCATTCGCAACCGTCTCCATGAAGCTGGGCTACGGTCCCGCACACCGTTAGGCCGTCTTCCGCTCACGCCCCAACATCGTGCAGCCCGCCTCCAGTGGTGTCGCGACAGGCGTGAATGGAGGGACGAATGGAGACGTGTCGTCTTCAGCGATGAGAGTCGCTTCTGTCTTGGTGCCAATGATGGTCGTATGCGTGTTTGGCGACGTGCAGGTGAGCGCCACAATCAGGACTGCATACGACCGAGGCACACAGGGCCAACACCCGGCATCATGGTGTGGGGAGCGATCTCCTACACTGGCCGTACACCACTGGTGATCGTCGAGGGGACACTGAATAGTGCACGGTACATCCAAACCGTCATCGAACCCATCGTTCTACCATTCCTAGACCGGCAAGGGAACTTGCTGTTCCAACAGGACAATGCACGTCCGCATGTATCCCGTGCCACCCAACGTGCTCTAGAAGGTGTAAGTCAACTACCCTGGCCAGCAAGATCTCCGGATCTGCCCCCCATTGAGCATGTTTGGGACTGGATGAAGCGTCGTCTCACGCGGTCTGCACGTCCAGCACGAACGCTGGTCCAACTGAGGCGCCAGGTGGAAATGGCATGGCAAGCTGTTCCACAGGACTACATCCAGCATCTCTACGATCGTCTCCATGGGAGAATAGCAGCCTGCATTGCTGCGAAAGGTGGATATACACTGTACTAGTGCCGACATTGTGCATGCTCTGTCGCCTGTGTCTATGTGCCTGTGGTTCTGTCAGTGTGATTATGTGATGTATCTGACCCCAGGAATGTGTCAATAAAGTTTCCCCTTCCTGGGACAATGACTTCACGGTGTTCTTATTTCAATTTCCAGGAGTGTATTTATCACGCATTATTATCAACTGAAAGTGCAGCTAATTTTCCTGCGAATCGAAATAGCATAGGGTGCGTTCACATTCTAAAACTGAATGTTGATTATCAGTAAAACTACTGTGTGTCTTGACAAATTTCTTATTCAATAGAAATGACATATATATGTACTGGCAATCTGCAGCATTAACAGTTTGACAAATTTCTTGTGATGGTATTTTGTAACCTGCATCAGTACAAATCAGAGTCCTCTGTGTTTCATCTTACCTCCCACATTCATTTTGTCATAATCTGCATACTACATGTCATAGATATTTACAGAAAAAACTTGAGTTCGTTTTTCGAAAACAACAAATTTGAGCTTTTCGGGGAATGGTGTGTTGGTGAAGCTTAATTTCTTTTTCACATCGACAATGTTTAGATCCGTTTGTACAACCTTGTCTACTGGATACGGTCTTGCTAAAAGGGACTACTTATAATGTACTTTATTCTTTGATTTGACGTTTAATACTTTGTGTTTATTTTCTGTTACCTTACGGAGTCTAGTACACACTCCTGCATAAAACCCCTTAATTTCATTGTCTTCAATTCAAAATTGAGTCATTTCCTTCAGTGCCCAGTCAGAAGAGTGAAACTGTAAAAATAGAGATATTAATGAGGCTAAGCAAGCTGCGCCTAATGTTGGGTACAAACTATCTCACCAGATCTTGTCAGAGCAGAAGAAGATGAATTGGCGCACCATTTTTAGCAAAAGCAAGCCTTTCACACATCTCATTATTTATGATGTATCTCCTGAATTATGTGACGTACAGTGATATAATTTTGCAACTATTGACAAAAAGTATGTAAATACCATTTACAAAGTGTGTTGAGAATAGTTTTAGTACTAAAGAAGTTATATATTAAAATGTCATGTCTGATGCTGAAGTTTTACTGCATGAAAAGCGAAAGTGCATAAAGGTGTTTGCAGATGATAAGTTACCCTGCCTCAGGACACACTGTTCTGACATTAATATTATCAATGATAAAATACGCTACAGTAGTAACAATTATTAGTAGTGGTATTAACAAAGCTCTGAGCATTTGAATAAGTAATTAGATGCAAAAAAGTTTTATTCAAAGGTTCACTATACTTGCAAAGTGTGGTATACCTTACATAAAAATACAACTGTATTGGGCAAGAATTTTCACAGGGTTGTGTAATTATGGCTGCATATTACAACAAGCATTGTAGCTGTGTGTCTTTTAATAATTAATAAACACAATATAGATGTGAACATCTTTAATTTGAAAATTCATTGTGCTTGCAAAGTGTGCAAAAACTTACATACAATACAAATTTTTTTAATCTGAATTTTTCATAGTGAACTGTAATTATACTTGTATATGATGGTAAGCAGCCAGCATATCTGTGTTATTGTTCTCGATGCGTGATATATGGTTTTTTTAGAGATACTGTGTCATCTACTATGTTTGGAAGTGTTACACTTGGTCATGCAATGAGTGTATGTAAAAAGAAATTAGACATAGTGCAATTTAGGTGATGTATTGTAATGAAACACTATCTTCTTTAATACCTAAAATGGTGTGTGTGTGTGTGTGTGTGTGTGTGTGTGTGTGTGTGTGTGTGTATGTGTGTGTAATTTCAATTGTTTGTAGCAATTTGATGGTCAATATCATTGATTATATCTTTTCTAGTGATACATCATCTTTCCCCTTGTGCTAATCTGTTGGTCAGACACTACTTGAAAAAATGAACTTTTGATGAGGTTAATACACAGCATCATACTGACACCGTCTATGTATTTAGATACTATTTAACACAGAAATATTTATTTTCAGTGTGTTGGATCAAGTGTATTCTTAAATATTTATTCTGAGAATGCCTATTTCTTTGTGTATTTGGCTAGTAATTATCTCTGTCAGATTCGTTTTGATCTCTTAGCTCTAATTTTAAATATGTAGTTCCTCTTTTGCGATGTTTTAGACATGGAAATATCATTGACACTTTTTCTGTGATTTTTTTGATACCATGTATCTTCTGCACTTATAAGCACGGTCGGGTTTGTTTTAGTCTTTTGTCCCTAACTTGGTGTATCGACTATGTGTTATCTCTTTCAGGGCAATTAATTTGAAAGACCGTAGTGATGTTTTAGGCACAATTTGATGAATTAGTGAGCAAGTAATATTGTTGTACTTCATATAAACCTTGTAATATTCGATGTACACAATGCAGTTTTCTTCCCTGCCGATTCAGATTTTCAGGCATTTTAGAATATTACAATATATGACAAGCACCAGAGATGTGCTTAATAATTAAGTCGTTCCTGTGGTTTGTATTCCCTAACAGTACAGGAACTAGACTTCGAACGTTCTAGCAGTGCAGCCATCTGTCCTCAAAAACACGCAACGGTGGGCACAGGTTGACAGCTGATTTTATTTCGTAGTTTTCAGAATTTGCAGAATACTTAAAGCAAAATTCATCTTTAGTAGCTACCTATTATTTTTATATTTATTATAGTGTATCAGCAGACGCTGGTTTTTAGCTGTGAATGGATGGCATGGTTTATACTCGTTGATAGCGAATGATACAAAGCGTCCGTGAGATGCAATGATACTACTAGTGGGCCAGTCCAAAAACAATTTTTTATAGCCAGTAATAAGAATATAGTAGACAGTATTTTTTACAGTTTCTGCAAGGTTACATAAATTAGATGTGTGAATATCGCAAATGTAGTATTTTAATAAATAATTTGCGTATTTTACAGCACATCCCAGGCGGCCCTACACAGTAATTGGCTCATTCATTTTAATGGCGGCTAAAATGTAGGCTCTCATTGGTGGTGAGAGGTGAAGTGGTTCATTATGCAGTGTGTGTGTGTGTGTGTGTGTGTGTGTGTGTGTGTGTGTGTGTGTGTGTGTATATGTGTGTGCGTGTTTAAATAAAGACTTTTTTTAAATTTAACTTAGTAATTTATTAGATGCCTCATTTTAATACTTCAGTGTGATTGGTTGGAAAGAGTGGGAGGAGGCGTGGGAGAAAAAGCACAGTTGCCCTACTTCTATTATCTTCGATTTTTTGACTGGTTGTTCCATTTTTAAAACTTTGCTCTTATTTGTTGGAAACAGGGGTGGGGTAAGGGGGGGGGGAATGGGAGCGGCGTGGCTTGCCTAGTGATAGATAAGAGAGGGTGAGGCTTATCTCGTGATAAGAGGGAGTGAGTGCTTCCATCTTGGATTTTGAGGTCAATGAACTGGGTCACGCCATTTAAACAAAGTGTTTCATAATCGCCAATGTGAACAAAGTGTGCTGGAGACCACACACCTGCACTAGTCACACCTGATTGGTCTACGAAGCCTGGAGCACATTCGTCCCACATAGTGATTCTGTGTGGGACCAGAATTTCCCTGGTTCTAGGAAAGATCCTTAGATAAGTTCTGAAGGACGAAGGTATTGGATGCATCGCCCATCGATATTTTTTGCAGGCGCACCATTGCTTATTAATATTTACTGTCGACATTTCCACGTCCCGAGAGTGTCAGAATCTCTGGTTGCTCCATCTTTCGACTTTTGTGTTAAACTACGTTGGGTCTTCTCTTTCCTTAATCCACTAACTCGGCATATACTTCTTCAGTGCGCAGTTTACAATGAGTTTAAAGTTCGCCCAGAATTCTTCTACGTCCGTAATAGTAGAACTAGATGATGCTTATTCACTGTCTAAGTAGGATGCTAACAATTGCGCAACTTCTCTTCCATTCATAAATATATTCCTTATCTTCTTGGTGGAACTTCAGGCAGTATTATCACTATAATGTGATCATGATCACTAATCCCTGCATCTACACTGACACTGTCGATACGGACAGATCTATTTGTAGTTGCAAGGTCTAAAATATTTCCATTTCCTGTAATTTGTAGCACTAATTACTCAAAAATGTTTTCTAAAAAAGTGTTCATAACTCCTTCAGAAGGCTGGAAGTCCGTACCATCTGCAACAAATCCAAAGCTGTCGCAGTCTATACTCGGTAAAGATACGGTAGAGTATTTAATAACGTTAGATACGTTTTATACTGACAGATCGCATACCATGCCAATAATGTGTGTAAGTTACTCAAGTTAGTATCCTTTTGCTCACGAAAGATATTCCGAATATTAAAACTCACAAGTACTGTATGTATTCTAACCTCTCGGAACCAAACAGGGTTGAAACAAGAATCCTAAAACGTTGTTCTGAACGGTTTGTTGCTGAATAAAAATTACGTCGCACGATATTAACGTATTCTGTCAGAACGTTTCATTATTCCTCGATTTAAGTTATGTAAATTATAAGGAGTTTCAGTTCTTCTCTGAGCCGCGCTGGGTAGCCGTGCGGTCTTGGGCGGCTTGTCACAATTCGCGCGGCTCCCGCCGTCAGAGGTTCGAGTCCTCCATCAGGGATGGGTATGTGTGTTGTCCTCAACGTACGTCAGGCTAAGTTAAAGTACTGTGTAAACCTAGGTACCGATGACATCAGCAGTTTAGACCAACAGTACCTTACCACAAATTTCAAAATTTTCTTCTCCGAAATTAACTATTTGGTGTGAACTTTGAACAGGAAAAAATGCTGTACGTTCTGCTAGAGGAAATAGTGCCCCCTTTGCAGATTAAACTTCTTGTAGCCATGGACGACATAGCAATTGTTATCACATTTTTGTGCCCTTTAGTAGGACCGTTGGAAGAAGTGAAGGTCATCGTAACCTCGTTAGAGTGAATGCCACAGTCTCCACCTACGTTTAATTCAGTTTGAGATTTAAGTGGTACGATATTGTTGACGTAAATAAGCATTCACACCCCTGTCTGAAACTGTAAAATATAAAACCTTCCGAACAATTAAGTCCGTCTATTTAACCATCGAATCTTCATCAAAACAAAAGTAATTAAATCACATAAAATACGAAGTCACTGCGTTACGAGTTGCAATAACAAACAAGGGGTCCTTTTGTTTGCAAGTATCACTGCTCGGGGTCGCAGGCGTATCGATTCTTCACAAATTCAATCTATACAACTCTCCTACGATCTCAAAAATTCACGCACAAAACGATACATTTTGACAAATAAAAACTTTGTGCACATAAACTCGAAACAACAAAGGTAGATTAAAGCGAGAATTATTCCAAAACCAGTTTAACAGCTCATACAAAGAATTTTCCAACAAGAACGGTATTCAGAAAAACTAAACTAAACTGTGAAGCTGTTAGATGACGATTAACTTGGTTTTAGGGAAAGTAAATGTACTAAAGAGACAGCTGTAAATTTCCAAATGTCAATGCTGCAGAAAGAGAAAACAAAATATTTTCGCGGGATTTGCGACGTGGAGAAGGCGTTCGGCATCAGGCGTGCCAGATGTTGGAAATTCTACGGAAACTAAGTATACACTGTAACGTACAGAAAGGTAATATACAGTAAGTACAAACGTGAAATGGGAAAAATAAGAATAGAATACTGTGAGAGAAGTGCTAGGATTAACAATGGCATAGGGTAGCGTCTTGCTTCCTTACTTTTTAAACTGTTTATCGAATAAGCAATGAAAGGAATAAATGAGAGGTTTGCGAATAAATGGGAAACGCAGAATGAATTATTTTTAATGGAATTATATCCAGATTTAGTATGACACAGACTCTCATGACTTTCTCAGTGCAATGAGCAGATTAATGAACGGTAGAATTTGCGCTAAGAGTAAGGAATTAATGAGGAGTAGCAGAAATGAGATTAGCGATACAGTCAACACAAAAATAGTGGGACACGTAGTAGACGAAATAAAATAATTTTGCTTCCTTGGACGAAAATAATATATGACGAATGGAGCAAGGAGGATGTACGAAGCGGACTAACACAAGTAAGGGCATTTCTCCGAAAAAGGCTACTACTACTGTCAAACGCAGGTATCGATTAGAGGAAGACTGTAGGTATGAAGCTGAGCAATGTACGGAAGTGAATAAAGTGGAAAAGAAGAAAGTGGAGATCGTTCCAGATCTCTTCTTACAGATGGATAGTGAAAAATTTATTGGTCTGATAAGTCAAGAAATGGGATGGTTGTATTCTGAATCACTGAGAAAAGAAGTAGTTGGAAAACATTGATTGATAGGACTTAGACACCTGCTAAACAAGTCAGTAACCGCCATAGCACTGAAGGTATCCGTAGACGGGAATCCCATGATTGCAGTATATATAAAAATTTGGACTTTGGAGTAAGTGGTATTCTGAAATCAGGGAGCTGCTTTAGGCGAGAAAGTGGGCAACGTTAAAGACAGTAAATAAATAAAAGTTCAATACTACAGCTTAAATGGTTACATAATGGACTAGGTTAAGGACAATAATTAATTAAACTACACAATATTACAGTTTAAATGATTGTAATACAAAACTTAGCATTACAACCATTTAACCTGTAATAATCTGTAGTTTAATTATTTATTGTGCTTAAAATTTTTCATTGTGTAAACTGTAATTTCAACGTTAAGAAACAAGTCTGATGCACAACACTCTATGTAGGTGCATTGTATAATGTTTGGTTATCGAAGAACTAGTGTCTCTTTCAAACGCTAGTCAGTTGTTTCCTGAAGATGGCCCAGTAAGCCGAAAACTAGTTTTAAAGAAACAAAAACCAGTAGAATAGAAGCAGTGTACGTGTTATTCTACCTGAAGAATCCATAGATAAGACTTACAACGTTCAGTGTTGTTAATGAACAATCACAACAGTTCATAACTCTTCAAGGACACTAAAATATGTTTGTACGTGGAGACTTAAGTCGGTGCGTATAAAGAATATGTGCAAGTACGACGAACACTGCTGTGTATGCTCAATACTACCTCAGTACGTTGTCAAAGTACTTCAGTTACAAAACATATCCTTCATTGCAATATCACATGGGGTTAGAGCTTTGCTGGTTATCCGCTCAGTGAGAAGGCATTACGTTATCCGATATTCCGGGACAGATGTCCGAATTCATTCCTCAGATCTGCGAGTCATGTGCACCCTGGCAGCCCAGCTTGAATACGTTCCTAATTAGTCGATAGAGCCGGGGCGTGAGGTTACAAGTGCCACAGTCTGGGCTTTCCCCGACATCTGTGACGCCCTCTGCTGAATGCCTCGGTCTGATGAACCTATTCGCCGAAATCACCTACTTCTTAACTTATCCTTCAACGTTTTGTAACTGGAACTATTCAGCTGTGTTTGCTGCTAGGGAGTTTAGCTTATCAAGTCATGAGCTTGAACGTAACCATTCTTATTGTTCGTTAATGTCAGATATTAATGAAATTACTCGTATATTAAAATGCCGGGAGCAGATATTTTCACTTCGTACTAGAGAATTTTTGTTGATGGAAGTAGCTTCCGTTCCTTGTCTCAGGTTTTGTTGGTGTGAATGGTTAATAGTGTGCAGCCGGGCGTTCTGCCGAGCTGTTTCCATTGTCTGCTAAACATTTCTACGAATAAATGACCGAGCGAGGTGGCGCAGTGGTTAGCACACTGGACTCGCATTCGGGAGGACGACGGTTCAATCCCGTCTCCGGCCATCCTGATTTAGGTTTTCCGTGATTTCCCTAAATCACTTCAGGCAAATGCCGGGATGGTTCCTTTGAAAGGGCACTGCCGATTTCCTTCCTCATCCTTCCCTTACCCGAGCTTGCGCTCCGTCTCTAATGACCTCGTTGTCGACGGGACGTTAAACATTAATCTCCTCCTCCGAATAAATGATGATTAACTGAAAACCTGAGCTACCGACAGGTGTTGTTGATATACCTCGATGTGGACAGCTGAAAATATGTGCCCCGACCGGGATTCGAACCCAGGATCTCCCGCTTACATGGCAGACGCTCTATCCATCTTTTTTTAATTTTTTTATTTTTTTTAAATCTCATTTTGTTCGATATAGTTCGTTGCAATTGTTCGTGGCGGACGTCCCCTAACGCCCATTGAAGTTCGTTATTGATCCATTTACTCAGCTTTTTATTACAGAGGGCAGCTAACCCTCTGACCGAACAAGCTGAGCTACCGTGCCGGCATCCATCTGACCCACCGAGGACACAGATAAATAGCGCGACTGCAGGGACTTCCCCTTGCACGCTTCCCGTGAGACTCACATTTCCAACTGTCCACAATTCTACATATGTATTTTACCACTCAGTGGGTGGGAAAATGTCTATAAGGTACAACACATATGTAGAATTGTGGACAGTTGGGAATGTGAGTCTCACGGGAAGCGTGCAAGGGATAAGTCCCTGCAGTCGCGCTGTTCATCTGTGTCCTCTGTGGCTCAAATGGATAGAGCGTCTGCCATGTAAGCAGGGGACCCCGGGTTCGAGTTCCAGTCGGGGCACACATTTTCAGCTGTCCACATCGAGGTATATCAACAACACCTGTCGGCAGCTGAGATTTTCAGTTAGTCATCATTTATTCCAAGGGGAAGCTGCACGGTCATCAGCAGTAACTGTTCTTTCAAGTTGCTGTCTTCGTATATATATTTCTACGAATGATCCAGTGGTCTTCTTCTGGCACCATGACTTCTGCTCTGGTGTGTTCTTGCTACCTGGACTCCAACCTGAGTGTGAACTACAGTTAGTCTAACGCCGCTGTTTATAGCCAAGATTCCAGATGTCACTACGCCTCTTGACGTCTTTTGTTTCGCCGAGCTCGCACAGATATTCCGTGAAACTCCAGTTCCCTCGGCGTTTTCCATCTCTGGTGAACGTGTTAGCCGGAGAAAGGTTACTCGATTGCTTGAAGAATCCTGAGAGTTACTTAAACACGCCAGAACACTGTTCCAGAAGCAGTGAAACAAACATGCCAAATTCAGAAGAACGAAAAATCCCCAAGACTGGCTAAGTTTCGCGGAAGCTCGAAGTTTAGCGTGGACGTCAATGCGAGATGCTTTTAATAGTTTCCACAATGAAATATTGTCTCAAAATATGGTAGAAAACCCAAAGAGATTCTGGTCGTATGTAATGCAAACCATGTCAAAAAACAGTCAATGCCGTCACTCGGCGATAGCGATGGTAGTGTTACCGATGATGGTGACACTAAAGACGAGTTACTAAATACAGTTTTCCGTAATTCCTTCACGACAGAAGACGAATTAAGTATTCCAGAATTTGAAACCAGAACAGCTGTTAGCATGAGTGACATAAAAGTATATATCTTAGGTGTTACAAAACAACTCTAATCGCTTAAGAAAGGCAAGTCTTCCGGTCCAGATGGGATACCAATCAGGTTCCTTTCAGAGTATGCAGACATATAGCGCATTTCATAGCAATCATATACAACCGCTCACTTGACGGAAGGTATGTTCCTAAAGACTGATAAGTAGGACAGGTCACACCAATATTCAAGAAAGGAAATAGGACCCATATCACTGACCTCAGTTTGCAGTACAATGTTGTACCATATACTGTATTCGAACATTATAAATCACCTTGAAGAAAATTACTTATTGATAAATGACCAACATGGATTCAGCAAATACCGTTCTTATGCAACACAGCTAGCTCTTTATTTCCATTAAGTAATGAGTGATGTCGACAAGGGATCTCAGATCGATTCCATATTCCTATATTTCCAGAAGGCTTTTGATACCGTTTCTCACAAGCGACTATTAATAAAATCGCATGCATATGGAGTATCGCCTCAGCTGTGTGACTGGATTCATGATTTCCTCTCAGAGAAATCACAGTTCGTAGTGACAGAAGTGATATCTGGCGTTCCGTAAGGTAGTGTGATAGGCCCTCTGGTGTTCCTGATTTACATAAATGATCTGGGTGATAATCTGTTACTTAGATTGTTTGCAGACGACGCTGTAATTTTACCGTTTAATAAAGTCATCAGACTATCAATTCCAAGTACAAAATGATCTAGAGAGAATTTCTGTATAGTGCGAAAAGTGGCAATTGGCACTAAACAAAGAAAATTGCGGGGTCATCCACATGGGTACTAAAAGAAATCCGATAAATTTTGGGTATATGATATATCGCACAAATCTAAGGGCTGTCAATTCGACCAAATACCTAGGAATTACAATTACAAGCAACTTAAATTAGAAATACCACACAGATAATATTGTGAGGAAGGCGAAACAAAGACTGCACTTTGTTGGCAGGATACTTACAAGATGCGACAAACCCACTAAAGAGACAGCCTACATTACACCTGTCCTTTCTCTGCTGGTATTTTGCTACGCAGTGTGGGATCCTTACTAGGCAGGATTGACGGATGACATCGAAAAAGTGTAAAGAAGGGCAGCACGTTTAATGTTATCGCGCAATAGAGGTGAGAGTGTCACTGATATGATACGCGAGTTGCGGTGGAAGTCACTGAATTATATTATTATAGTATTATAGTATTTGAGAGTTGTAGCATCGCGTTTTAGTACCTGACTAGTGTAAAATCGCGTAGTCTCCTTCCGCCGCCGAGCAGTGTGTCAGCAGTGCGCAAGTAGCAGCATTACTGCATTTACTAGGCAATCTTGTATTTTAATAACCGTTTAAATTTTGTGTCGATTTGTTTGCGCTCTCTGTAGATTAGTTCACATGTTCTTTGCACAACAGTTTTTAGCATGGATAGGGACTGCAACTGCTGTGTTCGGATGCAGGCTGAGTTGGCAGCCCTTCGCTCCCAGCTTCAGGCAGTGTTGGCTTCGGTCACACAGCTTGAAGCTGTTGCCAATGGGCATCGCTGTGGGGTTCCGGATGGGGGTTTGTCGGGGACGGCCAGCTCGTCCCACGCATCCCCCGATCGGACTACGACTGTGGTTACCCCGGATACTGCCCGCATTGAGGCTGATCTCTCACCTGTGGTAGAGTGGGAGATCGTCTCAAGGTGTGGCAGGGGGCGAGAGACATTCCGGAGGGCTGAACGGAAGGCCTCTCCAGTTTGTCTGACGAACCGGTTTCAGGCTCTGTCTCAGGCTGATACTGATCTTCGGCCGGACATGGCTGCTTGTCCTGTTCTAGAGGTTGCCCCTCAGTCTGCAAGATCCAGGCGGTCGCAGAGGGTGGGCTTACTGGTAGTTGGGAGCTCCAACGTCAGGCGCGTAATGGGCCCCTTAGGGATATAGCAGCAAGAGAGGGGAAGAAAACTAATGTGTACTCCGTGTGCATACCGGGGGGGAGTCATTCCAGATGTGGAAAGGGTCCTTTCGGATGCCATGAAGGGTACAGTGTGCACCCATCTGCAGTTGGTCGCTCATGTCGGCACCAATGATGTGTGTCGCTATGGATCTGAGGAAATCCTCTCTGGCTTTCGGCGGCTATCTGATTTGGTGAAGACTGCCAGTCTCGCCAGTGGGATGATAGCAGAGTTCACCATCTGCAGCATCGTCGACAGGACTCACTGCGGACCTTTGGTACAGAGCCGAGTGGAGGGTCTGAATCAGAGGCTGAGACGGTTCTGCAACTGTGTGGGCTGCAGATTCCTCGAGTTGCGCCATAGAGTGGTGGGGTTTCGGGTTCCGCTGGATAGGTCAGGAGTCCACTACACGCAACAAGCGGCTACACGGGTAGCAGGGGTTGTGTGGCGTGGGTTGGGCGGTTTTTTAGGTTAGATGGCCTTGGGCAAGTACAGAAATGGCAACAGCCTCAACGGGTGCAGGGCAAAGTCAGGACATGCGGGGACCAAGCAGCAATCGGTATTGTAATTGTAAACTGTCGAAGCTGCGTTGGTAAAGCACCGGAACTTCAAGCGCTGATAGAAAGCACCGAAGCCGAAATCGTTATAGGTACAGAAAGCTGGTTGAAGCCAGAGATAAATTCTGCCGAAATTTTTACAAAGGTACAGACGGTGTTTATATAGGATAGATTGCATGCAACCGGTGGTGGAGTGTTCGTCGCTGTTAGTAGTAGTTTATCCTGTAGTGAAATAGAAGTGGATAGTTCATGTGAATTATTATGGGTGGAGGTTACCCTCAACAACCGAGCTAGGTTAATAATTGGCTTCTTTTACCAACCTCCCGACTCAGCAGCATTAGTGGCAGAACAACTGAGAGAAAATTTGGAATACATTTCACACAAATTTTCTCAGCATGTTATAGTCTTAGGTGGAGATTTCAATTTACCAGATATAGACTGGGACACTCAGATGTTTAGGACGGGTGGGAGGGACAGAGCATCGAGTGACATTATACTGAGTGCACTATCCGAAAATCGCCTCGAGCAATTAAACAGAGAACCTACTCGTGGAGATAACATCTTGGACCTACTGATAACAAACAGACCCGAACTTTTCGACTCTGTATGTACAGAACAGGGAATCAGTGATCATAAGGCCGTTGCAGCACCCCTGAATCTGGAAGTTAGTAGGAATATAAAAAAAGGGAGGAAGGTTTATCTGTTTAGCAAGAGTAATAGAAGGCAGATTTCAGACTACCTAACACATCAAAACGAAAATTTCTGTTCCGACATTGACGATGTTGAGTGTTAATGGAAAAAGTTCAAGGCAATCGTAAAATGCGTTTTAGACAGGTACGTGCCGAGTAAAACTGTGAGGGAAGGGAAAAACCCACCGTGGTACAACAACAAAGTTAGGAAACTACTGCGAAAGCAAAGAGAGCTTCACTCTGAGTTTAAACGCAGCCAAAACCTCTCAGACAAACAGAAGCTAAACGAGTCAAAGTTAGCGTAAGGAGGGCTATGCGTGAAGCGTTCAGTGAAATCGAAAGTAAAATTCTATGTACCGAATTGACAGAAAATCCTAGGAAGTTCTGGTCTTACGTTAAATCAGTAAGTGGCTCGAAACAGCATATCCAGACACTCCGGGATGATGATGGCGTTGAAACAGAGGATGACACGCGTAAAGCTGAAATACTAAACACCTTTTTCCAAAGCTGTTTCACAGAGGAAGACCGCACTGCAGTTCCTTCTCTAAATCCTCGCACAAACTAAAAAATGGCTGACATCGAAATAAGTGTCTAAGGAATAGAAAAGCAACTGGAATCACTCAACAGAGAAAAGTCCACTGGACCTGACGGGATACCAGTTCGATTCTACACAGAGTACGCGAAAGAACTTGCCCCCCTTCTAACAGCCGTGTACCGCAAGTCTCTAGAGGAACGGAAGGTTTCAAATGAGTGGAAAAGAGCACAGGTAGTCCCAGTCTTCAAGAAGGGTCGTCGAGCAGATGCGCAAAACTGTAGACCTATATCTCTGACGTCGTTCTGTTGTAGAGTTTTAGAACATGTTTTTTGCTCGAGTATCATGTCGATTTTGGAAACCCAGAATCTACCATTTAGGAATCAACATGGATTCCGGAAACAGCGATCGTGTGAGACCCAACTCTCTTTATTTGTTCATGAAACCCAGAAAATATTAGATACAGGCTCCCAGGTAGATGCTATTTTTCTTGACTTCCGGAAGGCGTTCGATACAGTTCCGCACTGTCGCCTGATAAACAAAGTAAGAGCCTACGGAATATCAGACCAGCTGTGTGGCTGGATTGAAGAGTTTTTAGCAAACAGAACACAGCATGTTGTTATCAATGGAGAGACGTCTACAGACGTTGAAGTAACCTCTGGCGTGCCACAGGGGAGTGTTATGGGACCATTGCTTTTCACAATATATATAAATGACCTAGTAGATAGTGTCGGAAGTCCCATGCGGCTTTTCGCAGATGATGCAGTAGTCTGCAGAGAAGTTGCAGCATTAGAAAATCGTAGCGAAATGCAGGAAGATCTGCAGCGGATAGGCACTTCGTGCAGGGAGTGGCAACTGACCCTTAACATAGACAAATGTAATGTATTGCGAATACATAGAAAGAAGGATCCTTTATTGTATGGTTATATGATAGCGGAACAAACACTGGTAGCAGTTACTTCTGTAAAATATCTGGGAGTATGCGTGCGGAACGATTTGAAGTGGAATGATCACATAAAATTAATTGTTGGTAAGGCGGTTACCAGGTTGAGATTCATTGGGAAAGTCCTTAGAAAATATAGTCCATCAACAAAGGAGGTGGCTTACAAAACACTCGTTCGACCTATACTTGAGTATTGCTCATCAGTGTGGGATCCGTACCAGATCGGGTTGACGGAGGAGATAGAGAAGATCCAAAGAAGAGCGGCGCGTTTCGTCACAGGGTTATTTGGTAACCGTGATAGCGTTACGGGGATGTTTAACAAACTGAAGTGGCAGACTCTGCAAGAGAGGCGCTCTGCATCGCGGTGTAGCTTGCTCGCCAGGTTTCGAGAGATTGCGTTTCTGGATGAGGTGTCGAATGTATTGCTTCCCCCTACTTATACCTCCCGAGGAGATCACGAATGTAAAATCAGAGAGATTAGAGCGCACACGGAGGCTTTCAGACAGTCGTTCATCCCGCGAACCATACGCGACTGGAACAGGAAAAGGAGGTAATGACAGTGGCACGTAAAGTGCCCTTCGCCACACACCGTTGGGTGACTTGCGGAGTATAAATGTAGATGTAGATGTAGATGTAGGAAGGCGGTTTTCTTGGCGGCGAGATCTATTTACGATATTTCAATCACCAACTTTCTATTCCGAATGCGAAAATATTTTGTTGACACCCACCTGCTTTGGGAGAAATGATCATCATAATAAAATCACATCCTTGAACTTACAGCTCGAACGGAAATATTTAGGTGTTCCTTTTTCCCACGCGCCATTCGAGAGTGGAATGGTACAGAAGTAGTATGAAAATGATTCGATGAACCCTCTGCCAGCTACTTACAGGGTGTTTCAAAAATGACCGGTATATTTGAAACGGCAATAAAAACTAAACGAGCAGCGATAGAAATACACCGTTTGTAGCAATATGCTTGGGACAACAGTACATTTTCAGGCAGACAAACTTTCGAAATTACAGTAGTTACAATTTTCAACAACAGATGGCGCTGCGGTCTGGGAAACTCTATAGTACGATATTTTCCACATATCCACCATGCGTAGCAATAATATGGCGTAGTCTCTGAATGAAATTATCCGAAACCTTTGACAACGTGTCTGGCGGAATGGCTTCACATGCAGATGAGATGTACTGCTTCAGCTGTTCAATTGTTTCTGGATTCTGGCGGTACACCTGGTCTTTCAAGTGTCCCCACAGAAAGAAGTCACAGGGGTTCATGTCTGGCGAATAGGGAGGCCAATCCACGCCGCCTCCTGTATGTTTCGGATAGCCCAAAGCAATCACATGATCATCGAAATATTCATTCAGGAAATTAAAGACATCGGCCGTGTGATGTGGCCGGGCACCATCTTGCATAAACCACGAGGTGTTCGCAGTGTCGTCTAAGGCAGTTTGTACCGCCACAAATTCATGAAGAATGTCCAGATAGCGTGATGCAGTAATCGTTTCGGATCTGAAAAATGGGCCAATGATTCCTTTGGAAGAAATGGCGGCCCAGACCATTACTTTTTGAGGATGCAGGGACGATGGGACTGCAACATGGGGCTTTTCGGTTCCCTATATGCGCCAGTTCTGTTTATTGACGAAGCCGTCCAGGTAAAAATAAGCTTCATCAGTAACCCAAATGCTGCCCACATGCATATCGCCATCATCAATCCTGTGCACTATATCGTTAGCGAATGTCTCTCGTGCAGCAATGGTAGCGGCGCTGAGGGGTTGCTGCGTTTGAATTTTGTATGGATAGAGGTGTAAACTCTGGCGCATGAGACGATACGTGGACTTTGGCGTCATTTGGACCGCAGCTGCAACACGGCGAACGGAAACCCGAGGCCGCTGTTGGATCACCTGCTGCACTAGCTGCGCGTTGCCCTCTGTGGTTGCCGTACGCGGTCGCCCTACCTTTCCAACACGTTCATCCGTCACATTCCCAGTCCGTTGAAATTTTTCAAACAGATCCTTTATTGTATCGCTTTTCGGTCCTTTGGTTACATTAAACCTCCGTTGAAAACTTCGTCTTGTTGCAACAACACTGTGTTCTAGGCGGTGGAATTCCAACACCAGAAAAATCCTCTGTTCTAAGGAATAAACCATGTTGTCTACAGCACACTTGCACGTTGTGAACAGCACACGCTTACAGCAGAAAGACGACGTACAGAATGGCGCACCCACAGACTGCGTTGTCTTCTATATCTTTCACATCACATGCAGCGCCATCTGTTGTTGAAAATTGTAACTACTGTAATTTCGAAAGTTTGTCCGCCTGAAAATGTACTGTTGTCCCAAGCATATTGCAACAAACGGTGTATTTCTATCGCTGCTCGTTTAGTTTTTATTGCCGTTTCAAATATTCCGGTCATTTTTGAAACACCCTGTAAGTGTGAATTGCAGAGTAACCATGTAGATGTAGATGTAGAAATTGGAACTTGCGCCCCTGTTTATTTGGTTGACAACATGACATGGTTACAAGCAGAATCAATGCAGTTGAAAACAACTGCACGCTAAAAAGTAAGAAACTAAGACAAAATGCAGGGAGCAGTTCTGTAATTAATGTCACTGACAAAGTTCTGGTCGAGAATACTGTGAATATCCTACTTAAAGTGCTAAATTTCGCACCCATTCCAAAAATTGTACAACATCAGGTTACATCAGCTCCATGGAGCATGTTATAACTTCTCTCTCACAGGAAGCAGCTGAAGAATTTCACTGCGAAACCCGTGGAATGCACACCAAGGCGTCAATGCTAAACTCCAACATCTCCAAGGTAGAACTAGTAACACTTAGGAATCTGTGTTTTTGCCAGCAGGTAAAGTCAACGCAACGGTCCTAGTATCATGCGTGCGCTATAGTAAGTAGATTTTTGATCTTCGGAATGACATTGCACGCAGACAGATGCACTAGCGTAAGAGGATTTTGGATCTTTTGAATGATGTTGCACACAGACTGATGCTGATCCTATGAATAAAATCGCAGTAAGATGATGACTCTCCTCAAAAGGTGAGGTTTCGCCATGTAACATGATCATGTGTCTCAAAATACGAGCAGCATTTCCTCTGTGGCTATTTGGCTCTCTTGAGGCACACAAAGAGAGAATTCCTCTATTACTCATACTTAGTAATGCAGGCATACCTAGATATCACCTGGTAAAATACCTGAAACGCATCTCCACGAATACGTGGGAAAGTGTCAACACAACATTCGCAACCCCGCTGAGTTCATACATCACAGTCAACCGCGGGTCCAGAATACCTGTATTATGCAGCTTCGATTCCTTGGAAGTAATCGCGGGAGGGCAAGAAAACTTTACTTTTGCCAGCCGGCCTAATGTACCCTTCGGTCCTAATGTTACGTGTGACCACAGAAAGAACACAGATAGATGGATGTCGATCCCACGAATAAAATCAAGTTTCACACTACGTTTCAGGCCCGTTCTGAAGTCTACGTATTTACTGTTTGATGGGAAGTATTTTGGACAAGCCATGACGAAGCGATAGATAGTTCGTTATGGTTTGTATTGCAACACTTTGAGGCAAAGACATTCGAATCTGCCAAGGCCCAACCAACGTGTTATTGTCGGTATGTCTACGACACGTTTCTAGTGTCGTCACAATGAGCGGAAAACGTTCAACAGTTCCTGGAACATTTAAACTCTAACAATCTAACATAAAATTCACTATGGAACCTGAAAAAGACTTGTTGGTTGATATATCCACGAACGAATTGCTGGGCCACTACGTATATAGAAAACCTGCGCACGCTATCTACACGCCTCGAGACATAACCGTCCGTTACAAAGAAATTCGGTGCTAAAGCCTATGGTCCATAGAGGTCGAACATTTTCAGACAAGAAGAGCGTCGCTGGAAAATTTCGGTGTCTACGAATAGTCTTCTAAAGAAATGGGTACTCAGATCGGAAAACAAAACGGTCGATGCAGTCAAAACTAAGACTGGGTGAGAATGAGGTTGAGACTGAGACCGAGGAACAGATGCCAAAAGTCGCTTATCGACCTTGTGCTGGCCCGCTGCTCTGGAAGATTGGTGGACTTCTACAGAGACATGGCATTCGATGTAATTCGTTCCTTTTAACTAAGACAAAATGCGTCTTCTGCGGTGTTGAAGACGAATTGTGTGTCCAATACCCAGGCGTGTGTCGCATTCCATGAGCCACGTCTTACGTTGGGAAATTGGAAATTTGTGGTAAGGACTATGGAACCTTACGCACTACTTAATCTAACTTAAACTATGAGGGTCACTCCAAAAGAAATGCACACTATTTTTTTAAAAATCCATCTTTTATTCTACATGTTTGAAAGTTTTACCATGTGTAGACACATCCTTTAGGAACAATATTTTCATTTCTCCACATAATTTCCATCCCTCTCAACTGCCGTACGCCATCTTGGAACCAGCGCTTGTATACGCGCACGGTAAAATTCTGGAACCTATTGGAGCCACTGTTTGGCAGCGTGCACAAGGGAGTCATCATCTTCAAACCTTGTTCCACGAAGAGAGTCCTTCAGTTTCCCAAAGAGATGATAGTCACACAGAGCCAGGTCAGGACTGTTAGCCAGGTGTTTCAGTGTTGTACATACGAGTTTAGTGATCGCTTCCATGGTTTTTTGACTGACATGTGGCCGTGCATTGTCGTGCAACAGCAAGACATCCTGCTTTTGCCGATGTGATGAAACGACTCAGTCGAGCTTGAAGTTTTCTCAGTGTCGTCACATATGCATCAGAATTTATGATGTTCCACTTGGCATGATGTCCACAAGCAAGAGTCCTTCGGAATCGAAAAACACCATAGCCATAACTTTTCCAGCAGAAGGAGTGGTTTTGAATTTTTTTTCTTGGGTGAATTTGCATGATGCCACTCCATTGATTGCCTCTTCGTCACTGGTGAAAAATGAGGAGCCATGTTTGATCACGTGTTACAGTTCTTCCCAGAAATTCATCTCCACCTTTCTCGTACTGTTCCAAAAGTTCGCTGCATACCGTTTTTCTTGTTTCTTTGTGAGCCACTGTCAGCATCCTGGGAACCCACCAGGCACAAACCTTTTTTAACACCAACATTTTCAGTATTCTGCAAACACATCCTTCCCCTATCCCAACATAGCGTGACAATTCGTTCACTGTGATGCGTCTGTCAGCAGTCACCAATTCGTTAACTCTCTGCACATTGTCTGGAGTGTGTGCAGTACAAGGCCTGCCGCTGTGAGTACAATTCTCAATATTGCTGTGCCCGCTTTCATCATGTAACCTGCTTGCCCACAGACTAACTGTACTGCGATCGGCAGCAGCATCTCCATACGCCTTTTACAACCTCTTGTGGATGTTTCCCACTGTCTCGTTTCCGCAGCACAGGAATTCTATGACAGCACGTTGCTTCTGACGAACGTCAAGTGTAGCAGCCGTCTTGAAGACATGCTGTGACGACGCCACTCACAGGAACAGGTTGAACCAAGTTTGAAAACAAGCGGGAAGGATGTATCTACACACTGTAAAATGCAGAATGAAAACTGTATTTTTACAAAAATAGTGTGTATTTCATTTGGAGTGACCCTCGTAACTACCCAGCTACACCCATGCCCGAGGGAGGACTTGAACCTCCGACGGGATGGGGGAGAGGGGTAGCCACGCAAACCGTGACAAGACGGCCTAGATATCGCACGGCTACCCCGCGCGGCTTCTTACGTTGGGCAGACTGTCAGAACAGTCGAGGAGAGATGCAAGAAAAAGCAGCCACACACTTGACTAAAACAAACAAGCAAATCAGGGGTCGTCGAGCAGTTTCTCGAGTGTATTCATGAAATGAAGTACTATGAGACGAATATACTGGTGTGAACTTCACATTTCTGGGACACTCAGACTATAAAAACTTCGCCGGCCATTGAGTCCATCACAGTTGATGAAGGCTAATTTGCGTCTCACAGAATACCTGTGCGAACTAGCATCAAAGGACGTAGTGAGTCTCAGATTCGAACTCGGCTACAAACTGCGGCGTGAGAGCAGCAACAGTTCACAGACTGGTTGCGGTCCAAGCAGCGAGTACACGTAACAGCGAAACAGTATCTGAAGAACACCGCAATATTGTACAGAAAGTGGAAACAACAGCTCGGCTAAGCAACAGTCATACGATATTTTTCATAGGAACGCACCACTATTTGACTCTTTTATTATATATTAAAGTACAACCAGGTTTCGGCCTTTTATGGCATTTTCAAGTATTTGACTTAATGTCTTTAACAGATACTGTAGGACACTTAACAAGTTGTCAAGCTCAAAGGTGGCCAAAAAGTAAGAAAAATATTGGCTCCCCATGAAATGCCAGATGTACAATCACCATCTTGTACCAGATCAGGAAATAATCGTGGGAGCACAATTTACTGAATACGATGTGCTCCCACGATTTTCTGATGTTACAAGTTCGTGGTTTCCCTGCTACAGTGATCCAATTCCCGATGATTTTAGATCTGCATCTCCATTTAAATAGTGGGTCAGTCGTTCTGTGACATGATGTAGCCTCCCAGTGTCATCACCTTCTGTTAGTGACGTCTGACGTTAACATACCCGAACTGATGCTGTTTCCGTTGGTGTGTTGCCAGTTCTGAGGAGAAATATGCTACCATTGAACAGCTTACAGTAGATCACTCGTTGCTCCACATACGTAATACAATTTTCTGCTTTGTTGATATTACTTTATACTGATTTGCCCTCATTTCTTATGTTCTTCCCAGCTTACTTCATTGACTCGCACTACGCCTAGATTGGGCTTTTGCGTATCACTTTTTCCACCTTCTCTATTAAAGAGGTGTGCTGAAAACTAATGTCTCCGAATTTTTTCTGTGAACAATCTTAAATCTTTTTAAATAAGACAAACGTTATTAACATTCTACATCGCTTTTCTTCATGTCTGTATATCTACAGCCCTATGCCGCTAGAGAGATCTAAATTGTAGCGTGTAACATGCCGGTGTGTAACGTAAGTGTGCCTTGCGTGGGAAACAGAGTCCTGTGATCGAGTTTGGAATTCGGAGAGATCCTCCACACATCGAGCATACTCTCCTTCAGCATGACAACACAGACCACACACGAGCCTATTCAGTCTATTTGTCATGGTCACATCATTTGCTCCAGTCATTCCTGTTTTGAGACTGGTGTTCTATGTCGAGGTACAAGATTCCTCGCCGGCGCTGCAGTCTGGAACCGCAAGACCGCTACGGTCGCAGGTTCGAATCCTGCCTCGGGCATGGATGTTTGTGATGTCCTTAGGTTAGTTAGGTTTAACTAGTTCTAAGTTCTAGGGGACTAATGACCTCAGCAGTTGAGTCCCATAGTGCTCAGAGCCATTTGAACCACCAAGATTCCTCAAAAAGGTACCAACTAACATAAAGCAACAAGTTGGAAATATCTTCACAGTCAAAATGGAATTGTAAGAAGTAAAAGTCGCGGATTCGATGTATTACACTGACAGAAATGGAAAGTGTTAAACCATAGAGCACCAGTGAAATGTGTATTAATGTTTACGAAGATATTCGTCACGTAATTGATGTTAAGTGATTAAACTTTCATTTCGTTGGGAACTGAGAACTATCGCCCATATCAGTATTATGTTTACCATACATGGGTATGGATACACTTATGTATGTTGTAGTATGGAAAACTACCTCACTCTGTCACCGTTAGGAAACTTTTGTCATGCATTTATCACATGATGAAAATTGTTGACTGGAGGCTGGTATGAAACCGTACTTTCCATTACATTTCCTGATTTGCTCTCGGTGACATATCAGGTAACCAAATAGGCAAGTCAAGGCGTTCGTCGCGAGATCTGGTGTGGGGTCCTGACGAAATGTTATATTTGATAACCTGGTCATGACGGTCATGAAGGGTAGAACAATAGATATTACCATATTATATTACCACGTAGTCACGAGCATTCAACCTTCATTCGTCGAGCATTAAGTCAGTTTCGTTGCTATGTCTGATAGTTCCACACACGAAGGATATTTGTCTCGAGCACCACTGCTTCCTGTGACCTTTGACCAGATCGTCTTCTTTAAAGATGGCGGCGCCGATCTGACTGCCACAGATCCCAGTGAGACTCATCTCTGAACATTACAGTTTTCCACATAAAATTCCAGTCTGCTGCCACTCCACACAAAGCAAGCCGATGTTGTCTGAGGTGCAGTTCCAGCCTCATCGATGGCGTCAGGCTACATCTTTGGCGGTGGCTTGGCTACGGTGATTTAACGCCGAGCTGCTTTATCGCTTGGTCGGCTCTGTCTTGTCACTAGCTGGAGAAGGAATTTATTGAGCAGCCTGAAGAGGTCACTCCGTGGGGCTGAAATCCGACGAACGATTCTGAGCATTGCGCTCTTTTGTTAGTGGGTCCTGGATTGCTAATTTCACTTATCTGAGAAACACGACAGTCGAGTTGAAAAACGGATTTGGTTCGCCTTTGCTGCTTGGTCCGTCGGTATACAGACAGAGTGGAGCAGTGGTTCGATATAGGTTTGTTTGGAGAGCCTCTTGCTTGGTTCTTGGGCGTGATTGTGTTCAGTGGTTACGCGTACCCTCTGCAATGGGAAGCGCCTCGATAGTGGCGTTACTGGATTCTTTTATCGACGTGCATCTGCAGCACATGCCTTCAGAATGTATGTGTTTAGAAAGGGGCTACCAAGGCTCCATCTAGTTTCCAGATATGTTCGAAAAGGTTCGTAATATCAGTAACGTCTGATCGGATACCAGCTATTGTCATTTCTCTGTTCGTCAGAGAACTATTCTGCGATCTTTCCTTGGCATAAGTTTTCAGGAATGACCCATGTGTATTCTTCTTACCGCACTGTTGTTCTAGGTCTATTCTGTCGTCAACTGTTCAGCATTCATTGTATTACAGCTAACTGCTTGTCCGATTTGTCGATTTGGTACTCCCACGAGCCTCATTACAATAATTCGATATTTCTCCTTGTCTGAAAGATGGCGGCTACACGCTTGGCTTTTGAGTATTCTGTACTGTGATCCCCACCAGAATATTTTTAGTAACAACGGGTGCAGCCAACATATACCCACTCAATTCACCTGTGCTGGCCGTGGTGACCGAGCGGTTCTAGGCGCTACAGTCTGGAACCGCACGACCGCTACGGTCGCAGGTACGAATCCTGCCTCGGTCATGCATGTGTGTGATGTCCTTAGGTTAGTCAGATTTAAGTAGTTCTAAGTTCTAGGGGATTTATGCCCTCAGAAGTTAAGTCCCATAGTGCTCAGAGCCATTTGAACCATTTTGAATTCAGCTGTGTTGGAGCATTTTTATTTCTGAACTTAAGACATGTACTCACCAGGATCGACTTTTTATGAGTACATCCTACAGGCATGGACCAACTGGAATATCGGTTGGAAGCATTCAGTCAAGATACGCATGATGTAACGCTTCCAGTTTGCGTCGGTGCGGAAGACGTTGTAGACTCATGTATGTGACATTATCGTTAAAATAATGGCAAGTGAAAATGTTGCTCATAGATAGCTCTCCATTCTTGTATCATATAGACAGTGGTCTCTTGTCAATGTTTACCTGTGAAGTAATGTAAATATAATCGAGCAGTAAAAGATAAACCGATCCGGCACGGCCGGCGAGAGTGGCCGAGCGGTTCTAGCCGCTACAGTCTGGAAGCGCGCGACCGCTACGGTCGCAGGTTCGAATCCTGCCTCGGGCATGGATGTGTGTGATGTCCTTAGGTTAGTTAGGTTTAAGTAGTTATAAGTTCTAGGGGACTGCTGACCTCCGAAGGTAAGTCCCATAGTGCTCAGAGCCATTTGAACCATTTGATCCAGCATGCGCAAATGAGGAAGCGATAAGTTTTTCATATAAGAAAATTTTCTGCTACGTTTGTTACGTTCCTGTTAGAGTTGGTCAACGCTAACTGTATGTAAATACAGATCGTATGTGATATTTCAGGGACACTTATGCCATACTTACTGCAAAATTGTGGCACAGGTAATGATGGAGGTGCCTAGTGGTGACGAAGCCTTCTCTCGAAAACAGACTACAAAGACTCAATGATATTGAGATGCGGTGACTGTGGGAGCCAGGTGAGATACCCAAGTCATCCTCATGCTGACAAAACAGAACTTGGACGGCGCGAACTGTATGAACCGCGACCCTGTCGTCTTGCGACAGGGACCACAGTTGGGGAACAAATATTGTGCGACGGTATGAACCTAATCAGCGAAAATGACCCCATACTCGTTGGCAGTAATGAGGCCTTGCAGAGTAAGCCTAGTGCCCGTGGAGTATAAGAGTATGGCTCCCTAAATCACCACCGAACCCCACCATGTTTCACACTAGGGATGTAAACGCGGCAAGAGGTAAGAAACATTCTGAAACAAGACTCATCCGACCAAAGGAAGTTCTTCTAATGTTCCGTAACATGACTTTGGCACCATGATTTCCTGTTACGGGCGTCTGCATTTTTGGCTTTGGAATTCCAGCTGGTCTAGGGCGCTGCAGTCATAGACTGTGCGGCTGGTTCCGGCGGAGGTTCGAGTCCTCCCTCGGGCATGGGTGTGTATGTTTGTCCTTAGGATAATGTAGGTTAAGTAGTGTGTAAACTTAGGGGCTGATGACCTTAGCAGTTAAGTCCCATAAGATTTCACACACATTTGAACAATTTCAGCTCACCCTGAAATTCCCTGCTAATGGAATTCCCTTCGTGTTGATTTGGTGCTGACAGAGACCGCGAGTACGACATTCACTAATACAGTGGCTTTTGCGGCCGTCGTCCTCTTCAGTAAGCGCCAGTCGTGGTCCCTCAAACACATACAGGGTGGGGCACGAAATGTGTTACCATTTTGTTTTTGAATATAGACTTTATTGTCAGCACAATCTGAAAGGAGCATATACTACAATGAAGAGCCGTCCATGGAGATTTGTTATAACTCACCACATGCTCCATATGTCCACCATTTCGTTTCCTAACTTCCTTCAAACAAACACTGAAGTTAGTGATTACCCTACGGCACATGTCTTCCGTAATTTCAAGGTAAGCTTGGAGAATAAGTCTTCTGAGCTCCATTGAATCACGTGGGCGTTTCGGGAAAATTTGTTCCTTTAGGTACCCCCAAAGAAAAAAGTCACATGGATTGAGGCCTGGACTATTGGCGCTCCAACTTTGTCCGTCATTGAAGCGACCTGGAAACCTGAATGAAATGATCCGCATGTCGAAATGCTCGTGTAAAAACCCAAAAACAGTGTTTGCAATATGTGGCCTTGCTCCATCTTGCATGAACCTCTGCCTGTTGAAGGGCAAGGCAGTAGCAAGAAGCTGTGGAATGTAGCTATTGCGAAGCATGCTCAAACAACGCTCGCTGTTCACAGTTTCTTCAAAGAAAAAGGGTCCAATAAGTCCGTGACTGGAAATTGCTGCCCACGCTGTAATCCTCGGAGCATAATGTTGTCGTTCATGAAGCACTTGTGGGTTCTCAGTGGCCCAAAAGCGTACATTTGTTTGTTAACTACACCGTCTAAATGAAAATGCGTTCAGTCTGAAAACCAAACGTTGTTGAGAGTTTCTTCCCTATCCTCCACCCACTGAGCAAACAGTAGTCTCTGCTGCTTGTGTTCTTCAGTGAGCTTCTGTGCACAGGTCATCTTGTATGGCTACATATGGAGGTTACTTTTAAGAATGCGCTGAACGGAGCGTCTGGGTATTCCCAGTTGCCTTTCTACCCGATTTCCCGGAACTTCTCTGTACAGCAACTCGTACCGCATCAATATTCTCCGGCGAACTAACAGGCTTAGGCCGAGGTCGCTTCGCTTCCAATACTGTTCCTTCCTGTACAAATTTATCGTACAACCTGTGGATGGTCTTCTTACAAGGGACCCGTCGTGTGTTAATCTGCTGTCGAAAACGCCTCTGGGTCATAACAAGTAACACAACATGAAAAAGTAACACAATTGCCGATCGTTGCTGTGTCGTCAGTCTTCCATTGTCAGCCATTGCTGCTTACTAGTCTCCTAGCGGCAGTATCGTGAATTACACGTCATTTCGTAACTCATTTGTTTTTCCAAGCTCTGCTGGTACTGTTGTAGAGATCCCAGCGGGGTATCTAATGTGCGTCGTAAATTGTGAAAGGAACAATTGGTAAGACATTCCGTCGCCACCCTGTACATTGTTCCTTGTTGCAACTTAGTGGATAATGTTTTTCCTGTAAGCACGATAAAACTTCTTCGCGGTGCCTCTTGAGAGACCAATCACTTCGGCTACATTGGTTACAGAAGTACCACCATACAAGCAGCAACAATCTGACAACGTTCGAATTCACTTAGCTCCGACACAATGCACTCACAACAGCACCGAACTCTGTTCTGACCATAACTGACACTTGGAACGTATTGAAAATATTGGGCAGGTGTTGTTAGTGCTCAAATACAAAAGCACAACCTCCAGGCTTGGCTAACATCGGCATTTATTTTCAGGCATGCTGTGTTTCCATATTATTGCCCAATCTCTGTGACCGAGCGAGGTGGCGCAGTGGTTAGCACACTGGACTCGCATTCGGAAGGATCACGGTTCAGTCCCGCGTCTGGCGATCCTGATTTAGGTTTTCCCTGATTTCCGTAAATCGCTCCAGGCAAATGCCGGGATGGTTCCTTTGAAAGGCCACAGGCGACTTCCTTTCCCATCCTTCCGTAATCCGATGAGACCAATGACATCGGTGTCTGGTCTCCTCCCCCAAAACAACCTAACCCAACCCAAGAATAACGGAGAAGAAGAAATCCAATCTCTGTATACAGGATGTCCCATGGGGAGTGGTCAGTATTCATCAACGATCGCTAAAAACAGAAATGCGTAGGAAACATTGGCTCTAAAACGCATACCTTAAGAGCAATGAGCACTTCTTCATATTTGATTCCGTGAAAGAAATCTGTTCCACTGCAAGTTCTTTCTTTCCCATAATTTGAGAGGAGGTAGCATTCACCAAAACGTGAAATAAATGTACAGTATGCATGTACTCTATAATGAAATTCTTGACAGCTATTAGCACTTGTTCAGTAGAAGAGCTGAGGTTAATTTTAGCGAAGATGAACAAATGCTCATAGCTCGTCAGATATTGATTTTAGAGCCCATGTGAACTAGACGTTTTTGTTTCAAACGATCCTTCCTGTAATATACTTAAATATTGACCAAGGTAAATAATTGTGCTGAATTAGTGTTTTGACTTTGTTGAGACAGTGCTTACTTCGCTCCACGTTGCTCATTGTTCTTGTCGATGACTAGAGACACGGAGAACGCCGTGTGGTTGTACGACTGGGGATATCAAATTAAATGCTTATTAAGATGTAGGACATACTGGGACCGTCACGCCTGCGCTACTCAACATCTTTGCCAATGGAAGTGTTGTTACTGATTGGGAAGCACTGCGTTTACACACGAGGAACCATAGTTGAAGGTACCATCACGCTATGCTTTGATGCATCCTAAATACTGCGAGTGTTACCATGGGATGTATTACCGTTGTGAACAAGGAACGTGATTCTTATTTTGGAAGGAATTGGGTTTGTGTTTTTCTATCTTTTTTGTCGCTGTGGGAACGATGGTTGCTTGCAAGTACCAACGTCTGCTATCAACCACATCCCAATTAGACTTTGCCACTGGTCGATCTGTAATGACACATTAGACGTAGTACAGAAGGTGCGACAGCGTCTTCTCTAAAACCTATTTTGCTGATTTAAAATGACCAGAAACAAATTTTGTTGACTCATATTATTATATAAACCTCTTACGCCGTGTTTCCATGCTGTTGCCACGAGGGAACCTTTTTTATCACACATTGCATTGTCCAAGCCAAGTGTGGTCGTAACTCTCTTATCGACCGTTAATTAGCGTGTTGTGACCACTGGCCAGCGCAGCTTATAACGAGTTGCAAATTGAATTTATATTCCGGATGCACTCACGATGAAACAGAATGAGTGGGCTGACAGAGAGTTATCGATGGACAATGCACGCTAAAATATCTGGCAATTTTACAGCCGAATTCACACCATCTGCTTTCGAAACACGCCGTAGGTCATTGTTCAGAGGTGATAAGTTTCCTGTCGTGGCAGACAAGCAATTTCCTCTGATTTGTGATAATTCAGAGGTTAATTGCTGTTATGTGCTTCATGAGTATGACATATTATTCAACGACTGCTTCGGTTGATAGGTTTGTACGAATCAAAGACAATGGCTGAATTTCTCCCTCCGTCTCTCATTCTCTCTTTCTCTCTCTCTCTGTCTCTGTCTCTCTCTCTCTCTCTCTCTCTCTCTCTCTCACTCCCTTTCTGCCTCTCTGTACTTACCACACCACATCACGCAAAAGCTTTGACTAAATCTAAAAGCTCTCGTTTTGATTTCAGTGATGGGTTTAGGGTTCTTGTCTGAATGACAATATCGCAGATAACATTTATTCTTACACACACAAACACACACAAGCATATGTATTAGAATGCAGCTTTCTTCCCCGCGACACTAGAAGAGGGAGTATTGACGGAAAAATACCCCTGCCGCTTTTTACGCCCGAGAATGGACCCCGATATTTATTTGCTTACCAGACAGTTGTATCAACGAGGCATAATTTTTGAAATATAAGGTTTTTTTTCTAGCATGTTGGCTACGTATTCAATCATACTGTGTGCAAACCACTTATGTAGCTAGAACCGTCAAGATTTCTGAAGTAGATGCAACATGCTGTACATTATTGACCGTGTTCGGGTGGCTGTGCTTGCGGCGAAGTGATCATTTAAGTGAACGATCTGCATACAACTTTCCACCTGAGATACACGACCTGGAAAGGATCCACTACTAACCGTCAGCTGACTGTTTCACTAATGTCAGAGGCAACTGATGTTTCACATGAGTCTTCTCGTAGGACATCCAAGACCAATATCACTCTTTGGCCTCAGATACACAATTAACTTTTGAGGTGTATATGACTGAAAAGCAAATATAGAAATAAACGTTAGGGCAGATCAAAATATTTGGAGGATGACTGAAACACAGTTGAGAGGTTGTAAATAGAATAAATGTCGAGCAGAGAATGTGAAGAGATACAGACTGCCTGACAAAAAAAAGTGAATCACCAGAAACTGTGGTCGAATGTCATTTTGTACTCGCACGTACCATAGGCTGGCAATAATCTGTGACAGGTAATGGACACCGGAATATATTAGTACTTTTCGTGGTTAGTGTTATCAGGCCTGATAATGTACATAGCTAGCGAAAACGACATCACATGTTGAGAGATTCTGTGAAGTACATTCGTGAGACAGCGCTATCAGCACATTTGGCCGCTTGTTCGGATCAGGCACTGTGCGGTTTCGTGGGGCATTCGTATGTTACAGTGGCATTGTGCTGGACTGTACAGGAAAGTGAGGGCAGGCCCACTCGTTGTCAAGATCGAGGTCGACCATGTCTGACAGTCACGAGGGAAGACTGCCGTACTCAGCACGAAGCACATGGTAACTTCTTCACAGCTGCGTCTGCCGTCCAAGTACTTGCTACGTCCTGTCTCATCCCACTCCATTAATCGGAGACTGGTAGTAGCCGAACTAGGGAATAATTGTCCCAAACGTAGGCTACCGCTAACACCACCAACACAAGTGGCTGCGTTTGGCGTGGTGCCGTGACAGTGAATTATGGAGAGCTGATGAAAGGAGTAGCACTGTTTTTGGCGATGAATCGCGGCTTTACTCTTCGCTGGATGCTCACCGTCGATAAGTATGGCGCCGACCTGTCGAAAGGTCCAAATCTTCGAAAAGCACAGCAGTGTCACCCCTGTCGTCATGATCTGAGAAGCCATCTAATATAGCTTCAGTTCACCGCTGATAGACGGGACGCTCTGGCAGCACAAGAGTACATCAACGACGTCCGGCCTCGTCATGTATTACCTCTCACATGAAAGTATCTTAGTGTCTTATTTCAACACCACAATACTCCTCCGCACGTAATATGTTTCTCTACGAACTGTCTACATGATGCTGACGTCCTATCGTGCCCAGTAACAGTCTCAGATCTATTCCCGACAGAACATTTGTAGGATCAGCTAGAATGTCGAATTTGTCGAAGTGGTAAACTGCTCGACATCAGGGAACAGTTAAAACAATTGTGAGTCAGCAAGCCTCAGGAGAGGATTCATGAGTGTATGATACACTTGCCAGCCGATAAGTGTATCCATCAAAGCCAGACGTGGCGAAATGTCATTCCGATAAGTAGATTGCCAAGTAACCTCTTTAAAAACAGGCATCGTTGACTGCCCGTCCATAAACGTAAGCCACGCGGCCTAGCCGCGGGGTCTAGGCGTCTTGTCACAGTCCGCGCGGCTCCTCCTGTCAGAGATTCGAGTCCTCCCTCGGGCATGTGTGTGTGTGTGTGTGTGTGTGTGTGTGTGTGTGTGTGTGTGTGTGTTGTCCTTAGCGTAAATTTGTTTGAGTTAGATCAAGTAGTGCGTAAGGTTATGGATCGATGACCTCCGCAGTTTGATCCCATAAGCCCTTACCACAAATTCTCATTTTCCATAGATGTGACTTAACGCCTGTGTGTGCAGATTAATTAACGTTTAACTGCGTTTTTCATTGTAACTAATGTGCATCAGTAAAAATGTTAATACGTGAAAAAACAATAACTAACTTGGCACTGCATGGAAATGTTCGTAAGATGACTCGGAACATATCTTACAACAACTAACCAGATTCTTTAAAAACATGCTTATATTTGTCAAAACATTTGATTAATTTACAAGTGTTGTATCATGTATTTGAATGCAGGTAGAATGATCTTCATAAGAAAAGTGCCAGGTTAATGTAAGACGGTAAAACATTACCGCTTACATCAAAGCAAAGCTGAGTTTAGTTATCAAATCCAATAATCGTCAAGCTTCAAGTTACGAAAATCACTTCCTGAAAATATTGTCTTTAGTGTCAACGTTATAGGAAGACCTGAAGCGAAAGGAGGAAAATATTTGCCTTTGATATATCTTAACTGATCTGCATGAAAGTCGGAATAATTAATAATGATACTACTTTCACTAGCTTGATTTCCGAAAATAACTGCTACTCGTTTGGTAGTTTTTTCAATTGACCACGACAAGTCATAATGTTTTATCTTCGGAAAACATTATCCAGAAATATTGTCGGACTTCGTGAAATGAAAACTACTGCAGGTTCTAACAGATGTAAAATCAAACTGTAATCACACACCAAATGGTGCTTAAAATATCCAGAACCACACGAAAAGCCTCCCTATTGAAATATTTTTACCATGATTTTCACTGAAAAGGTGGTTAAATAATTTAGTATATACTCAGAAAATATTGTTTTATATTTTAAAAAAATGAATCAACTGCCATACGACAACTTACTTTAAATAATACAGCTCATCTCGCATCGTCAATGATAACCGTAGTCAGAATAAGGATCAGAATGAGCAAGAGAACAGAGAGAGAGAGAGAGAGACTGTCAGAGAGTGCTGTTTCTATACATTCGCACATGTATATATAATATATTGACAAAATGTTTTTTTTTCCTATTTCTTACCCCGTTAATTATTGCAATATGTACAAGAACCAGGAGCGAGCAATAACACTGGAAGACCGAGTGTTCACATTAAAGAGACTGTAAGACAGAAATGTAGTTTTTCGCCTCTACCGTTCACAATATCAATATCGAATAAGGAAAGAGGACATAAAAGAAAGGTTCAGTAGTGGGATTAAATGTGGAGGTGATACGATTCGCAGATGATATTACAGTAGCAGAAATGAGAATAGCGAGAAACTTAATTTCAAATGTAAAGATCACGAAGTAGACGAAATGAATGGATTCTGCTTCCTAAGCAGCAAAATAATTCACGATGAACAGAGCAAGGAGGACATAGAAATCAGACTAGCGCTGGCACAAAGGGAATTCCTTGCCAAGAGAAGTCTAGTGGTGTCAAAGGTTGTCCTTAATTTGATTAAGAAATATCTTAAAATTCACGTCGGAGCACAGCATTGTGCGGTAGCCAACAATGGACTGTAGGAAAACAGGAACAGAAGAGAATCGAAGCGTCTGAGATGTCGTGCAACAGAAGAAAATTGTGTGGACAGCTAAGGTGAAGATCGAGGAGAATCGACACGAAAAGTAATTTATGGAAATCATTATCAGGAAGAAGGGGACAGGAAGAAAGGGACATGATGATAGGATCTTCGTTAAGGTATCAGGGAATATCGTAGGCTTCAAATGCTAATCTGAGACTAAAAGGTTCACAGAGAGGAATTAGTGGCTGGCCGCATCAAACCAATCAGTAGACTGATGACTCAAAAAATAAAGAAAAAGTACACTACTGGCCATTAAAATTGCTACACCACGAAGATGTGCTACAGACGCGAAATTTAAGCGACAGGAAGAAGATGCTGTGATATGCAAATGATTAGCTTTTCAGAGCAATCGCACAAGGTTGGCGCCGGTGGTGACACCTACAAAGTGCTGACATGAGGAAAGTTTCCAACCGGTTTCTCATACACAAACAGCAGTTGACCGGCGTTGCCTGGTGAAACGTTGTTGTGATGCCTCGTGTAAGGAGGAGAAATGCCTACCACCACTTTTACAACTTTGATAAAGATTATAGTTTGTCGTATCACGATATTGCTGCTCGCGTTGGTCAAGATCCAATGAATCGGTGGGTCCAGGAGGATAATACGGAACGCCGTACTGGATCCCAACGGCCTCGTATCACTGGCAGTCGAGATGACAGTCATCTTATCCGCATGGCTGTAAGGGATTGTACAGCCACGTCTCGATCGCTGCGTCAACAGTTAGGGACGTTTGCACGACAACAACCATCTGCACGAACAGTTCGACGACGTTTACAGCAGCATGGACTACCAGCACGTAGACCATGGCTGCGGTTACCCTTGACGCTGCATCACAGACAGGAGGGCCTGCGACAGTGAACGACGAACCTGGGTGCACAAATGGCAAAACGTAATTTTTTCGGATGAATCCAGGTTCTGTTTACAGCATCATGATGGTCGCATCCGTGTTTGTCGACATCGCGGTGAACGCACATTGGAAGCGTGTATTCGTCATCGCCATACTGGCGTATCACCCGGCGTGATGGTATGGGGTGCCATTGGTGACACGTCTCGGTCACCTCTTGTTCGCATTGGCGGAATTTTGAACAGTGGACGTTACATTTCAGATGTGTTACGGCCCATGGCTCTAACCTTCATTCGATCCCTGCGAAACCCTACATTTCAGCAGAATAATGCACGACCGCATGTTGCAGGTCCTGTACGGGCCTTTCAGGATACAGAAAATGTTGGACTGCTGCCCTGGCCAGCACATTCTCCAGGTCTCTCACCAATTGAAAACGTCTGCTCTGTGTTGGCCGAGCAACTGGCTCGTCACAATACGCCAGTCACTACTCTTGAAGAACTGTGGTATCGTGTTGAAGCTGCATGGGCAGCTTTACCTGTACACGCCATCCAAGCTCTGTTTGAGTCAACGCCCAGGCGTATCAAGGCCGTTATTACGACCAAAGGTGGTTGTTCTGGGTACTGATTTCTCAGGATGTATGCACACAAATTGGGTGAAAATGTAATCACATGTTAGTTGTAGTTTAATATATGTGTCCAATGAATACCCGTTTATCATCTGCATTTCTTCATAGTGTAGCAATTTTAATGGCTAGTAGTGTATTATGGAGTTCATGTATCGCTGCATTACACATATTTTTGCACAAAATAAAATTTTATATCATTTCCTGTTCAGGGAATGCCGACAAGCGTTTGCCACCTTTCGGCTGGTTGGCGATGATAGAATGGTTCAAATGTCTCTGAGCACTATGGGGGTCAACATGTGAGGTCATCAGTCCCCTAGAACTCAGAACTACTTAAACCTAACTAACCTAAGGACATCACACACATCCATGCCCGAGGCAGGAATCGAACTTGAGCCCGTAGCAGCAGCGCGGTTCCGGACTTGAGCGCCTAGAACCGCTCGGCCACAGCGGCCGCCGATGATAGAATCCACGCGAAAGCCCTGCAGTCTTTCTCAAAGCATTTTACAGCAACTATTCGGTAAAACGATTTCATTTTTGCTTTACTTGTAGCTTTATATGTCAGGATGTGAGGTTCATTATGACGTGGCCATCATTTCGTTAATGGTCAATTATTGTGATATTTACGTGGAAGTAAGACACTGCACGAAATGCGAAAAAGTTGGTAAATAGGAATCGCTTGATTTTGCGTGTGGTGCACAATATATAATATGTAGCTGCATATGAAATTTAGCTAACAAATTGAAATTTTATGAAGACTTTGTTGGAGGTCTCTATCTGTCGCCAATATCTAAAAAATTGATCTTATGTAGCGCACTGATTTGCGGTCGCACGACGCCAGCGATAAAACCAGAGAGAAATATCAACGTCATTCCTCATATTTCATAATCGGTCTGAGATATCAAAGTGAGATTCAGGCAAATGATAGCATAAGAGGAGGAGAGTATTTTGCCGTATGATTATTATGCATAACTTAATTATGTACCGTGTTATTCCACTAACTAAAGGCTTTTACGATGAAATAGCGTAATTTTTAAGGGCCTTCGATGGCTGGTGAAACGAGCAAATGCTATGGGTTTTGCAGCAATATAAGTGAAGTCATTACACGTTTCTTTTGTACCGATTATGTACTTTTTCGTAAGATGGTGACCTTACTGTTCCTCAGTTCCCCAGTTAATAAACTTAATGAACCACTCTTTCAGAATTCTCTCACAACTGCGTCTGCACAACATGTTAGTGCGGTGAGACTGTGTTAAGTCCGATCAGTTTTGGCTAAAGAAGCAAATTTTAACATGGCAACAAAACAAAAGTGTAGGTTTTACTCAAAATGTCCCACTCATGACTCCTCTCTGAACGTGACAAGTGGTTAGCAAACGGGGAGAAAATAAATCGCCGCATTTTCGATGGAATTCTTATTAGATACTAACCAAAGAAGAGGTGACTGATCTTATTGAATGGGCACCATGCAAGTGTGGGCGTGGAGGGGCCCCGCTTAATATTTCCCACAAATGAAGTGTAGGCTCCAGTTTAGAACGGCACTTCCTCTCCAGCGCTCTGAGCGAGTCCCTCCTCCCCCCCCCCCCCCCCCCCACACACACACACAGAATGCCGCTCTACGCACGCTTCCACAGCCGGCTGCGCACCTAGCGGCCAGGGCGTTTTGTGCTCACTGTACGGCTGCGACGCCAGAACGATATAGCGGTACATGCACGTAAGAAACTAGTTCTTCGAGAAAAATATGTGGAAAGTTAAAGTGGAGTGTAAGTAAGAGCATATCAGCTGTATGACCTCTGTCTAAGATCTATGCTACATTTACTGGTCTACATTGTGCAGTACCGGCTAAACTGTTTGCAGAAAAGGCATCAATGCTCCTGCAGTACTTATGCAATAGTATTACTCCGGATTCAGTCAAATAAAAATGTCACTGTCAGTAATAAAGTAGAAGTGAGCGGAGATATTGCTAGGAGACCCGACAGATAGAAAGATACCGCAAAACAACAGTAAAAGAGAAAAAACTGCCAAGACAGACCACTGAAACCGATTTGGCAACTCAGAGCGGAAATTTCGTTGTACCGAGGGAGGCCGATTGGGGTCGGCGGATGTTGCTAGACTGCAAAGCTCCTCTGGAGTCTCGTTTCCGCAGTTGGCAGCCATTGTAGGCGCCATAAAGAAGTCTGGCACACGTGCGCCGCCTGTTTGTGTCGTCTGCGTTCCTTTTACTGTCTCTGAATAACCCCATATTTTTATCTCCGCTAGACCCAAGGTTCCTCTCCAGAAGATTACGTACCGCTCGAATTTTCTTTTGATTTATGTATTGAGTAGACAATAGCGCACTCAGTGCTTGTCGGCTGCAACTCGTGGTCAGGAAAGATACCGTAAAATGGGGTGAATAGAAAAAGATTTCCACTTTAAAAGAAAAAAATGATAATTTTAAAAAATAAATGTGAATGTAAAAATTATGTTGGATAATTCTTGTGCCTAGCTTTAAACTTACAGTTTGATATGAAGCACAGGTAATGCTTGCATAACATAAAAGGAACTTGGTGTTACCATTCACCCTGCAGAGGGGGTTAATAGTAACATCAGAGTTAATTTGAACACTTTTTTATTTATGGCTCTTTGGGGTGAGTAGGGAAATGTCAAGATCTGTTTTGATTATAGGAGAAAACAAAATAAATTACCTGATTCAGAAACTATACAAAAAACTATACAAAAACTGAAAACTTTGTGAAACTGGTTTTTCTAATTATTTGCTAATAGTAATTGTTATATCTCTAATCACTTTATTGCACATTAAGTTAATGAACTCTGTTTGTTTATTAATGTTTTAAGTCACTGACATTATGATTAAAAATGATTAATTTGAATCTACAAGTCGTAGACCTAGAAGTAACGAAGAGTTTGTGAAAAACATCTCATTGACTAAAAAATGATTCCACGTCTGTTGAAATAAACGTCTTTAACTGTTTTTTTATTATTACGAAAAATCATCAACATAATTTTTGCTTTCCAAACAACAAATTTTACATGCATACAATCTAAATGACATAGACTTTAATCACAATATAATCTCCTCAACTGAGAACAGTCCCATGAGTTCGTCAAATTCTTTGTCTTTTACTGAAGAGATGCTTATGATTACTGCTTCCATACACCGCCCGAAGTCCGAAAACGCAACGCTACATTTTCAGTTAGCTGAAAGACAAGTCTGACTAGAGTATACTTTAAAACTGAATTTTTGCTTACTCTGTACTTCAGTTAAAACAACTCAATTTAGATAGGTAGTCACAACTAAAGTTCTAAATAAGCCAATCCAGCACAAAACCAACGTCTGGCATAGAGTGAACAAAACATCAATCAACAGTGTCGTTAATTACGAAATTCATAGTTTTCATCTCGGTTCAATAAACCTAGAGAAACAAACCTTCGAATGACATTCCTATTTGTCTCTCGACACGATAGCACAAATCTCTTTTCGGAAATTTTGTTTCTATTCACCCTAATGTTTCTATTCACACCATTTAACTAAACTGACTTATTATCAATGAAACGAAACGGTTGTGCTCATGCATAATCAACGTGATAAGAGGCAAATTTCTTATATCTTGACGACTTTATCGCTGTATATTTATAGCAGCTTTTCATATGTGCGAGTACATACTGTGCTTTATCGGTTAACTGCCCAGTGAGTGGAGCGGACATTCCAATGCGTATCTTGTAATGTAGAGACCTAATTTCAAACAAACAAACTATTAACTGATTTACTTCAATTTTTCGAAATCATATTTAAATCTTCATTACTATCCTCGAAAAAATTATCACTGTCGTCTCTTGACACATGGGAGCAAGATGGATACAAAGTGATCAGGGGCATGCAAAGAATGACCAAGGACTTTGCAAGCAGCAAAAGTCTTTGCCAGAAAGGTTGGAACAATACTGTGATGAAAAAAAAAGTAACACAGTTTGGCGTAGCGTCTGCAGATATTATGCAGCATTCAGTGAGTAAAGCGATACTGCAGAACATGCATAGTCAGGAGTAAGATTTCAGTTCCTACCCTGAGTAAAGCATCCGGGGGACCACGTGGCGTTGTCAATGGGCGGTGGTGTGATTTGACATGAGAACGCCCGTTACGTCAACATCAAGGTACTTAGGTAAAGCACAATTATTTTAGCGTGAAGCATGTTATACTGCTTAATAAATATATGCTAATAAAAGTCGCATTTTCCCTACGGATATTAGGAGAAACCTACGGATCATAAGTACTTTCTTACAACAACGTTACAACGCCAGAATCGATCACCGTAATAAATTAATGATTAATGGTGACTCTAACGACAACGTTCGATCGGCTACGAAATTCCACGGGCGTAAGTATGAGGATAAGGCTGCACGCCATAGTCATCAGTCGCCGATAGGACCCCGTCGGATCTACGTCTGCCGCAAGACCACGCTCTCAGGATATTGTTAGTTTTCAGTTAACCGGTATTGGCTCTGAGCACTATGGGACTTAACTTCTAAGGTCATCAGTCCCCTAGAACTAGAACTACTTAAACCTAACTAACCTAAGGACATCACACACATCCATGCCCGAGGCAGGATTCGAACATGCGACCATAGCGGTCGCGCGGTTTCAGACTGTAACGCCTAGAACCGCTCGGCCACCCCGACCGGACCTAGCCGTTATTAATTGTGTCGATATCATCAGTTATTGTGTTTAGTAAATAAATATAACGCAATGACATCCTTTTTTTACGTTATTTCGAATAATATAGCTTACCTCTTCATTACTCAGAATCACAGGAAGTAGAAGTGCAGTTTACAGAGATCTCTATGCTGCGGGCACTGCTTCTGCGAGGGGACGTAAACTTCGAGAGCCTTTCGGCAAAACAGGTACAAAGAATCCTAGACAACGACTCTCTAATACAGTCCGAGGACGGATTGTCATAATCTCCGCCAAAGTCGGATGAAAAGCACGGCCAGCCATACTACATATCTCTTATACCATCCCCTACGGACTCACTGGCTAAAATATACATTTATGGAGGTTTAGTAAAAGTGGAGGCTTCTTGCAACGCCTCATTCTTCAACATATATTTCTTTGAGGCACAGTAACTTACACCAGAAAATCCAGAATGAGATTTCACTCTGCAGCGGAGTGTGCGCTGATATGAAACTTCCTGGCAGATTAAAACTGTGTGCGGGACCGAGACTTGAACTCGGGACCTTTGCCTTTCGCGGGCAAGTGCTCTGCCAATCAGGAAATGTTCCACGTATTTCCCAGTCAATGTCTATTTTATTTTTTCAGAATGTTACAGTGGATAACACCAGCAGACAATTTAATATATCCGTGTTTTTCACCTCGGATATAGCAGTTATTAACCTTTTTTTCTTTTTTAAAATCGATTACGGGTAGCATTAGGTAACACGCTGTACCGCAGACCTTTGCTCTTCGTTACACTTTTCAGATTTTGGCCTCCAGCCAGCATTGTAATAGAAATTTAATATATTTTCTCATTCCATTTTTAAATGATGGCACTCAATTTTTATGAGCCGAAAGCTTTTTCTTGAGATTACTAAAATTATTAGTTTACTCATCTTGTGTGTTAAGGGTTTGCGACCGAACCGCCGAATCTTTCCATCAGTAAATGGGGTATGTTCTCAACTGACTCGGTTGTTTTAACCCCTCCACTGACGGAATGACCCGCTTCCTACTTCCGTATGTATAAAGCCAATACGGACTTGTAGCTGTCACGCCTTTGCGCTTACTGCCACGTATTTTAACCGTAAATAGCTCAGCCCTAATGGTAAGAGGTAGCAGTGAATTCACGTTATTAATCTTTGAAGACAGCACAGCTGCCACAAGCTCAGCTCACTTTTACTCCACTCCTACCCTCGCCATTGCACCACATTAATTAGGTGCTACATGGACCTTGCTAAATTCACTTGCGTATCCATTTTTTTGACCGTTACTCGCCAGTATTTACCTAATGATTAGTACACTCCTAACCGGACTATTTCCCAAAGAGCTGTGATGATTGAACGGGTTCGATCCACGGCCTACAGTGCCCTACAGTTCACACGGTAACACTGCCTACCTGACCCACTTAACTTGGTAGTGAGCTTATGTATCCAATCACCACTGCTAGCAGCAGTGGGTAATCCTATCAGCACGACGAGAGCAGCAGACTTACCGTCGAATCCTCCTGAAAATACTTATAACTACGGTCGCCAGCTCTGAAGGAGCAAAAGAATAAATCAGTTTTTTGGCTCGTTTCAAAGTGAAACGGCTTGAGTTGAATTTAAACTTAATTCTGAATATTACTATTTCTGATCATTCTAGGTGATTCTACAAAGCAAATACTCTCTCAATTTCTGTGAGTTGGCTTGGTAATTACCACCAAGACAACTTATGCAACTTAGGTTAACAAAATTCTATCCTTCAACTTATTTAATGATTTTGGATATTACTCTTTGGACAATTGATATAGAATTAGTTAAGTGACTTTACTTGAAAGGTTACTCAGAAAAATTTAAGTAACTATAAATAGGCGACTCATTCTGGTGCGACCATTGCTCTTTTCAACATTTTTATACGCTAAAGTATTCTACACACAAAAGAATTGTAAATGAAAGAGGCGATGGTGGCCTCAGTCTGATTTCACTACAGTATGTTTCAGGTTACTACACTTTACAATGAACAACATGCGTCGTAATTTTACTCATTACTATAATCTGTCCTCTGCACTTGCACAAAAGAAAACTGGTATTCTTCTTTTACATGTATACAAAGTTCGACTTAACAATTGCAAGCAGTCTTGCCTTGGGTAGACGTGTCGGTGCTGTTGGTGAGATGCATGTGGCTAACGCAGCTCTTCACGCCTCATGCCCTCAATGGTGGCTGGAACTACGAGCTGTAGCACTCGTATAAGCTACTGCACGTCCGCCATGAAATCTGGGCGCAGGAACTCTTACAATCAGCCCCAGTGGCATAGAGACGGCTTCGACAACCATTCGTCGCGTTCTACTCCACAAACGGCGACGATACTCGCCTCTTCGCTGTTGGACAATCACTTTTGCGTGAGCACAGTTATGCACGTCCGATCACGTCAACCCTCCCCAGGCCATTTCATTGTTCAGTCCCTGTGTCTCCAGCTACCTCTAGCTACGCTCGTATCACCAAGAGTGGGGGCGTTCCCCTACCACCTTTTCACCGAAATCATTTAGTATTTAAGAATATTTATATTTATTACCCTGGAGTTCATACCAGTCATAATAATTTACTACTGGCGCTTTATAACATTAAATCATACAGTAATAACTTATAATTACCAAGAAAAAGAATACATTTGACTCCGAGAGCTTAGTGCGTTGTCTGAGAGGCAGCGCTAATTCCCAGTTTCGCCAATAGATGGCATCAAAGTGCACTCCCTGGCAGTCTCACACCAGCGCGCCCGTTTCCGACGCGCGGGCTCCAAATTACTGTCAGCCCACCATCATTTCAGTTCCGTTACAGGTTGATCTGTAATAATTGTGTGGAAGAAGTTGAACTTCTTAGCCAAGACCGCTTCTAAACAAGCTTTATTGTGGATTACCGTAAGTACGGTTACCATCTTCAGATCTCTATAAAAGGTCATTGTATGTCTCCCATACCAGCTGTACAATTACTCTTTCTAAAACATTGGCAAGTCTCTGACGTGTTGGACGATGCATTGGCACGTCAGAGTTAAAATCACGGTAAACGGAGTAGTTCGCCAAGTGCTCGTGTCCCAAAATACACTGTCCTGTGTACTTCACTGCATTCAGGGCACCGCTAGACTAAATAAAGGACACAGTAGTGTTGAAACAAGTCTATTGGGAGTCTGTTATTTGCATTTATGGAATCTGTACATATTTTGAATGTCTCAAACGATAAGCGACATTTCTGAATCGTTTATTATTTCGGTGCAGTCTCTGCTCGGATTAGCTGTGTCGCTAGAAGATGTGTTTTGTTTCGTCATCGCTACTTGGCAGCGAGGAGAGCGCCAGTTCTACTGTTAACTTAGTAGTGAGAAAGACGCCGTGCAGAGACTCGTGGCAATGTAAACGTAAAACTCAAGTGTGTCTGTGTTTAAGTAAGATGGTTTGCGTTTGAATATTGTGTGACAGAGGTAGTTAGGATCACTCTTGAATAAGACATCCGTATCCGGGAACTTTAGATTTTTCATTAAAGATAGAGCTATTTTCACCGTAACATATTTTTTGTGTTTATTAACGATTTGTCCAACATTTGTGAGAGTAAGAGTTTGGTACCAATGTTACCCTTTATCAATGTTAATGAGTGTTGTAACATGAATTTCGTAGTAGTAATAATATACAGATAATTTACAAACAGTACGCTAAAGCAATATTTCACGTAAAAACATTGTCCACATCCTCGATCCAATTCTTTTTTTTTTTTTTTTTTTGAATGAGTGTCTCGCACAGTGATTGTGTACAAAATAGTGTACCTGTTGTCTGTACCAGTGCACTAAGCTCTCGTTAGAAATTTGCAGCTGGTGCACAGGGAGCAGCAAGCAACGCGTTTCCAAGCAGTTACGTTACGAGGTAAGATATTTTCATTTCAGGATCGGCTTGCTACGAAAATTATCAGCGCAGAGGGACCATTTTATTAACAGCATTATTAGGCAGATCATTAACGCTAAGGGACTACTTTTTTAATTAAAAGATATTAAGCTCGGGATTTAATAAGTTTGCACATTTTATTAGAAAGATTATAAAACAGGGCCCAATTTATGCTGTATTCTCGCAGGCAGATATATTTGGTTTCTTTCGCAGTTGGAAATGCACACAGTTACTCAAAGCTAAACAACTATGATGTTAGAACCGACCAACCAAGCCTGTACGAGTTGGAAATAAAACAAAGTGATTTATTAAAGGAAACTTCCATTGTTTAGAATAGGACACGAGCATATTTCGAACTATTCTGTATATCGTGTCCCCCAAATATCTGGCAATGTTCTAGAAAGAGTACCTGAACATCTGGTACACGAGACATGTAATAACCTTTTATCGAGATCTGAAGATGGTAATCTTGCTTATTGAAATCGGTAATTGGTAATAACGCTTGTTCAGAAGCGGTATTGGCCAAGTTCACATTCTCTCAAGCAATAACAAAAATTATTCCGGTATATTTATGTATATGTATATGTATATGTATATTTCAAGATACATGGTCTTGTACCTATGAAACTTATATAATCAGTATTACAATGTTACGAAGTTGTGCTAGTAGCAATGAACTTATGCAAATAATGTAATTTCATTACTGAAACACAGCTTAACACTTTTGTTTTTACTCCTCAGGAAATTTCTTTTTACCCCTCAGGTGCTAATTACCCCCAAGTAGTGAATCACTGACCTATCGGATGGTGTACTTAGGAAGTCACGATGTTTTGTGTCGTTAGTATAATTCAGAGACATATGAAGTAAGGAGCACTAGAAGCCGCCACAAGCACTTTCCATCATTTCCCACCGTTTATGTTGTTGTTAGACATGAGGTTTATAAATCTCACTCTCCAACTGAGGAAAAGAGTTTCACTGATAAAGAAATTTTACCAAGCAATTTTATACAGAAAACTCCTCGCCTCAATCAAAGGGACAGTGGGGCGACGCATCTAATGGTTCGTAAAGCTGTATATATTTTGTATTTTAAATGTTATTAGGAATCTGTTATAAAAATGACGTTTTATGTGCGTAGCTAGAGACGGCAAACTTGATGTGTATAAGTAATAGCAATAAAAATTAATAAAATGTTTTCTCTGAAATTTTGCAAGTTCTTCGTCATTTGTTTTTACACTCTTTTTTTTCCTTAAGCTAGCCTACTCTCTCCTGCCTTTGCCGAGAATTAGAAAAACCTGAGCTGGTTATACCGGCAGCCGAATCTAAGTCTATATATCTGCAATCCCAAATGATTTCATTTAACAATATAACTCATCTTCTTTGTCAGTCATGGAGATTTATGGGTGTGCTTTGTAAAGATTGGGTCTTCTACGCATTTAAACCTTGTATAATATACCATCGGTATTTTGAGTATTTTGTTGATTCTTCATCTACACAATGTTAGGTTGGGTAAGATGCTATAAATTTTTTGACCTGTTTAGATAACATGTAGACAGTTGAGAAGCACTTCGTCGGTCGTGGGCCATGTTGTACCTAGAAACAGAAGTAGGTCTTTTACCACGAAATATGTGATACTTGTAAATGAACTGAATGTCTTCACAATCCTGCCTTCTTGTAAATGGAAATCTATGTTTGCTTCCAATAGCTTCTGCATGAAAGTGTATTTATATTGTAACTGTTCTTCGATAATACTACTATTTGATTTCACTTACCGATTATTGGTGTAGCTTAGGGTAATAGACTTAGAAAAAGCTTTTGACAATGTTGACTGGAATACTCTCTTTCAAATTCTAAAGGTGGCAGTGGTAAAATACAGGGAGCGATAGGCTATTTACGATTTGTACAGAAACCGGATGGCAGTTATAAAGAGTCGAGGGGCATGAAAGGGAAGCAGTGGTTGGGAGTGAGACAGGGTTGTAGCCTCTCCCCGATGTTATTCAATCTGTACATTGAGCAAGCAGTAAAGGAAACAAAAGAAAAATTCAGAGTAGGTATTAAAGTCGATGGAGAAGAAATAAAAACTTTGAGTTTTGCCGATGACATTGTAATTCTATCAGAGACAGCAAAGGACATGGAAGAGCAGTTGAACGGAATGGACAGTGTCTTGAAAATAGGATATAAGATGAACATCAACAAAAGCAAAACGAGGATAATGGAATGTGTTCAAATCAACTCGGGTGATGCTGGGGGAATTAGATTAGAAAATGAGACACTTAAAGTAGTAAAGTAGTTTTGCTATTTGGGAAGCAAAATAACTGATGATGGTCGAAGTAGAGGGGATATAAACTGTAGACTGGCAATGGCAAGGAAAGCGTTTCTGAAGAAGAGAATTTTGTTAACATCGGGTATAGATCTAAGTGTCAGGAAGTCGTTTCTGAAAGTATTTATATGGAGTGTAGCCATGTATGGAAGTGAAACATGGACGATAAATAGTTTGGACAAGAAGAGAATAGAATCTTTCGAAATGTGGTGCTACAGAAGAATGCTGAAGATTGGGTCGGTAGATCACACAACTAATGATGAAGTATTGAATAGAATTGGGGAGAAGAGGAGTATGTGGCACAACTTGACAAAAAGGAGGGACCGGTTAGTCGGACATGTTCTGAGGCATCAAGGGATCACAAATTTAGCATTGGAGGGCAGCGTGGAGGGTAAAAATCGTAGCGTGAGACCAAGAGATGAATACACTAAGCAGATTCAGAAGGATGTAGGTTGCAGTAAGTACTGGGAGATGAAGAAGCTTGCACAGGATAGGGTAGCATGGAGAGCTGCATCAAACCAGTCTCAGGACTGAAGACCACAACAACAAAAATAGGGTAATAGTGTCAGAGATAGACTATTAATAACGATATTGACATAATTTAAGCATCTCTTTCAGATATTAGCATTAACGTGTGACACAAATAGGTGAAGGTTACAACTTGTGAAATGAGTACATATGAAAAGGTTCCTCACATAATTCACTCACTACGTACGTACCTCGTACTTTATACCATTTGTCTGTGACAGTGAAATTGAGCTATATGTAACGCACACATTAAAATATCTCATGAAAATTCCTTCTTTGAGTTGCACGTAATTCGCATATCAGGCCAGAAACTTCACTTTACAATAATAAATGAATCAACTGACAGCACTTCACAACACAATAGTAACTACGTAATGGCTACTACACCGCTATAGGGCCTACAAACTTATTATTACCATCATCATGTTACCATTATTATTAGGCGCACTAGTCAAATACAAAGCATTAACAGCCGGAAGTCCACAAATTACTCCCAGTTCATAAGTAAGAAGTGCAACAATCAAGTGCTTTACAAACAGCAGGTCCCAGTGTCGTGCGCACATTTTAACTTGGTTGATTTTAAATTGAAGTGCTGCGTATGGGTGCAGCAAGTGTCCTTAGAGAGGGAAGTGGTGTAGAAGAAGAATGTTTTGTGGCAAACGTTTACCCTTGCTGTGGATAGTTAGCATTCTTTTCCGAGCCGGATTTGTAGATAGAAACCGCGATCCACTGAGAATTGCTCCGCCATCCCGAAAAAAGTGGTTGTTAGAAATGAACCGTGCCCATTTTCTCTTTGAGCCTTCAGTTTGCGATTTAATAAAACATTGCGAAATTGAATATCATTTATCTTTCGTCATTTTCAACAATTCAAAGAATGATCTTTTTTTACTCTAAATTTAAGGTTTAGTTGGGCTCTGTCGTTGTAGATGATAGAAGCTGGACAGGAAAGGACGTCGGGATGAGGGACAGTGTACTAACTAATATTTGACGGTACTCGAAGGTAACTGTCTTGAAAAGGTGGGGAATCTCTGCTGTGGGTAGAATATTCTCCGCTATTGATTTTTCAGGTAAATACCAACAGTGAATTGTGGCCAAATAAGAGATCGCCAGTGCTAAAATATCTCTAAGGTACATTCAGAAACGAAGGCAGTATGTCAGAACATAAATCGTGTTATATCAAATAAATCTAAACATATGATGTGGCCCACATATAAGGACGAGTTTTTGTTTTCACAACGAAATGGTTAGTAGATTGATTAGAACGAAAGGCCGAAAATGGCAAAACGTCTTGCAGAGAATAATTACGATGCTTGTAATACTTTCTTTATACAAGAAAATACACGATGCGAGACTTGTCGATGACTCATTTCATGAAACAGTTATGGTTGTGTCAAGCTGCATTATTAAAACGAAATGTTTCAATCGTGAATGAATAAAGGAACTTGACAGACATATCTTTCAAAAATGTATAAAAACCTGTAGTAGAGGAGAGCACGAGAAGTATGGGTTGTCGGCCTCTGAAACGTTTCTTTCTGTCTTTATTCTCTTCCTCTAAAGCAGGAGTTGGCTGTTCGAATTCTGATCCACTGTAAAGCTAGGCGCTTTCCAGCCGTAGGCAAGCAGCCTGAGGGAACCCCAATGGAAGGAGTTTGGAAGGATGTTTCCGTGTGCAGTACTTAGCTTACAACGAAAGAAACCCTCCATGTACCGCAGAAGGACAACTATTTTCAATTTTATTATGACACACAAAAATATGAAAACCTAGTGCTTCTGGAAGTGTATTTTCTATGTATACAAAAGAACAGATATCTTGTTTGCTGTGTGCAGCGTACCAGAGGATTTTCTATAAGAAGCCCCAGTGTGCAAGCAATACGACTACAATGACGTGAATGCATTTGTCTATGTAATACAGGGTGTTACAAAAAGGTACGGCCAAACTTTCAGGAAACATTCCTCACACACACAAATAAAGAAAAGATGTTATGTGGACATGTGTCCGGAAACGCTTAATTTCCATGTTAGAGCTCATTTCGTCAGTATGTACTGTACTTCCTCGATTCATCGCCAGTTGGCCCAATTGAAGGAAGGTAATGTGGACTTCGGTGCTTGTGTTGACATGCGACTCATTGCTCTACAGTACTAGCATCAAGCACATCAGTACGTAGCAACAACAGGTTAATGTTCATCACGAACGTGGTTTTGCAGTCAGTGCAATGTTTACAAATGCGGAGTTGGCAGATACCCATTTGATGTGTGGATTAGCACGGGGCAATAGCCGTGGCGCGGTACGTTTGTATCGAGACCGATTTCCAGAACGAAGGTGTCCCGACAGGAAGACGTTCGAAGCAATTGATCGGCGTCTTAGGGAGCACGGAACATTCCAGCCTATGACTCGCGACTGGGGAAGACCTAGAACGACGAGGACACCTACAATGGGCGAGGCAATTCTTCGTGCAGTTGACGATAACCCTAATGTCAGAGTCAGAGAAGTTGCTGCTGTACAAGGTAACGTTGACCACGTCACTGTATGGAGAGTGCTACGGGAGAACTGGTTGTTTCCGTACCATGTACAGCGTGTGCAGGCACTATCAGCGGCTGATTGGCCTCCACGGGTACACTTCTGCGAATGGTGCATCCAACAACGTATTAATCCTCATTTCAGTGCAAATGTTCTCTTTACAGATGAGACTTCATTCCAACGTGATCAAATTGTAAATGTTCACAATCAACACGTGTGGGCTGACGAGAATCCGCACGCAATTGTGCAATCACGTCATCAACACAGATTTTCTGTCAACGTTTGGACAGGCATTGTTGGTGAAGTCTTGATTGGGCCCCATGTTCTTCCACCTACGCTCAATTGAGCACGTTATCATGATTTCATACGGGATACTCTACCTGTGCTGCTAGAACATGTGCCTTTACAAGTACGACACAACATGTGGTTCATGCACGATGGAGCTCCTGCACATTTCAGTCGAAGTGTTCGTACGCTTCTCAACAACAGATTCGGTGATCGATGGATTGGTAGAGGCGGACCAATTCCATGGCCTCCACGCTATCCTGACCTCAACCCTCTTGACTTTCATTTATGGGGGCATTTGAAAGCTCTTGTCTACGCAACCCCGGTACCAAATGTAGAGACTCTTCGTGCTCGTATTGTGGATGGCTGTAATACAATACGCCATTCTCCAGGGCTGCATCAGCGCATCAGGGATTCCATGCGACGGAGGTCGGATGTATGTATCCTCACTAACGGAGGACATTTTGAACATTTCCTGTAACAAAGTGTTTGAAGTCACTCTGGTACGTTCTGTTGCTGTGTGTTTCCATTCCATGATTAACGTGATTTGAAGAGAAGTAATAAAATGAGCTCTAACATGGAAAGCAAGCGTTTCCGGACACATGTCCAAATAACATATTTTCTTTCTTTGTGTGTGAGGAATGTTTCCTGAAAGTTTGGCCGTACCTTTTTGTAACACCCTGTATATGTAAGTGATTAACGTTGCAAGATGACAGGTTAATGTAAGCGAGAGAAAAGCAATTGTAAATGTGAAATGCTGATACGTTCATAATCGGTGTAAGCTCTAGATTGTTGAATGCAAGCCTGCAAACGCATACGAGTTAAGTTGTACAGATGTCGGATGTCAGTTTTTGAAATGTAGTTCCATGGCTGTTGCAGTTCTTCAGCCAATACACGTACAATTAATGGTGTTGGTTTCCAATTATGTTCCACATGTGCTTCGCTGGAAACAGGGCTGGTGATCGAAGAAGCCAAGGCAACAGGTAAGATACTCTGTAGAGCCTGTTGGGTTACAACAGCGGTAAGTGGGCGAGCGTTATCGTGTTCATGAATGGCAGCACGACAAGTCGAATTACCAGACCGACGTTCAAATTTGCAGTGAGTGTGCATGGTATAACAACGATAATGCTCATGGTGTCATAAGATATCGTACCTCACTAACTCCAGGTGAAGGTACAGTGGGTCTAACAAGCAGACAGGTTGGTTCCAGGTCCTCAAATGGCCTCCTCCTAACCAACACACGGCCATCACTGGCACCGACGTGGAACCAGCATTCATCAGAAAATACAAAAGATCTCTACTCTGCCTACCACTGAACTAGCAAATGGCGATGATTTGGGCTCAGTGGAATGCACGTAACAGGGCGTCTGCCTTGAAGTTGCCCTTGAAGTAATCGATTTGTAACAGTTCGTTGTGTGACTTGGATGCCAAATGCTGCTCCAATTGCAGCTGCAGACGCAGCACGATGCTCCTGAGCGATACACAGAGCACAGTGGTCTTCTCTCTCGGCAGTTCCACGTGGCCGTCCTCAGTCCGGTCTTCTTGCGACCGTACATTCTCGTGACCACCGCTTTCGGCAATCACGTACAGGAGCTACATTCCCTCCAGTCCTTCCTGCAATACCGGGGAAAGAACATCCAAAGCCTATCACACCATCTCGTTCAAACTAAGTGAGGTGCTAATAACGGTGTCTTTTTCGCCTTAGAGACATTCTTGACTGATATCAATTCACCACATCCAGTCTCAAAGGTAACCAACGCGAGCGACGGTTACAGCACGTATTTAATGCGAACATGGTTTCAATTCTCACAGTGGCACTACTAGCGCCACTGTAATGCGACTGACTCGATATGTCAATAGATCATCTCTGAGTTGTGGAAACACGCCTGTAGTCGCACAGTTCCGCCTTGGTGTTGCCATATTTATCCAGGTTTGTATATTCCAGTAGTATGAGTGAGAATCATATAACTGATGAATCGATCGAACAATTTTTAACATAAGTGAATTCTTCCTTGCTCGAAAGTGCAAGCTTACGTGGACACATACGTCGCACAGGTCACCTTTTATAGAATGGTCCGTGTGCACTATGGTGAACGATTACATTGGAATGTGAGCCGTGGTGCACCTTTTCTGGCACACCAGCCCTTTGGAGCGACACTGTCGATTACCCGGCTGTACTAGGATATTTGGTCCTGTTGTGATTTCGCCGGTGTTTTCGCGCTCGTGGCAGTTGGCGGGACTCGCTACGAGGCGCAAGGACGTGCTTGCGTGGACGAAAGAGGAGAACACGCGAACTCGGCCAGCTGCGGCACGGCGGGTCTACCTCATAAAGCGGTCGCGAGTTTGTGGTGAGTCTGCCTGATGTCAACTTCGGGCGCTGCTCGTCGCATTGCTTTGGTGCCTCTTTTCTCGGAGAGACCCATCCCTGGGGACCATCTCGAACAACGCTCTCCATCGAAGGTGTTGGTGATTTTGGTGTCTTCCTTTCGTTGAACGATTTGCGTTGCAGTGAGTGTACTTGTTGCTTGGTTGCCCTAATGTACGCGTTGTTGAAGTAGGAACAGCCTGCAGAATGTGTAGCCGCATGGAGACCAGCAGCTACTATTTCCTTTTAAAAGTCCACTGATCGGATTACTATTAGGAAGCCGATTAGCTACAAGGTGTGTGTGCAATATTTTGTGTTTGTGTGTGTGTGTGTGTGTGTGTGTGTGTGTGTGTGTGTGTGTGTGTGTGTGGGGAGGGGGGGGGAAGTATCAAGAAGTTTATGTATTGTCTGTATGAGATTTTCAGTGTATTTTCATTGCCATCAAATGGACGTACCTTGTATATTGCTGTAAAATTTGGGTCACTTATATTGAAAGCACTTACTCAGCTATTAGTAAAGCTAATCATTTGTACGTAAGTCCTTTATATACATGCATTGTTTGAAAGTACTCACTCAGTGTTAGTAACAGACCCATTTGATTTTCATTTATTTGTTGTTTATTGATCTCTTAACTCATATAATTGATGTTTGGTTGGTGTTTGCCGTGTCTTCTGCGGTCTGTTTGTGTTTCAGTTTTCTGCGGGTTGGGGTGTGTGGGAGCGACGCTACGTTCCGCTTCGGTGCACGGAAGCTGTGATGTGCCGTCTAATGGGAAGTGACTCCTGGTTGGGCACCGGGGATTAGGTGTTGGTTTGGACGGCTGGTATGCTGCTTCCGGCATTTTAAGTTAAGTCACCTTTTGCCTACGGCAGCCTGTCATCACTGCCCGTTGGTAAACATTTAACGTGTTTCATATATATTTAAAAAATATTTATAAGTTTTTTATTTGCTTGGGAATGAATTATATTAAACTGTAAAATTTGTCCTGCTTGTTTAATTGTGTTCTTAATGAGCTGGTGTGTGTTTCATAAATCACTTTCATATTGCATATTTTTGCTCTTTTAAATAAATTATCTGTGCCACGTTTTTAACCACTTTTTGATTGTAATTTATTGTTATTTTAAGTATTGAATTCTCTGTGGCTCATCTCTTTAAGTCAGTTTTGTAATAGCAATATGTTGCCTTGCTTGAGAAGCAAGATATCTGTGACATTTTGGTATTGTCTTAAGGATGGCCACGTGTTGATTGTCTCTTTGCTGTTTTATAGATATTGTCTTTGAATAAATTGGTAATTTATTGATTTGGTAGTTGTTGTGTTAAAGGAGTGACATTATAGGGGCCTTGACCTTCCATGCTAATTGCACCCCTTATCCCGACTTCCTCAGTCACAGAATGCTCTCCCAAGCAGTTTACGAACGCAACACTGACTGGCAACGGTTGTCGCCGACATCTGGAGCAGCCATCATAACATTATGTTTCCAAAATAGACGCAAAAGGAAAAAGCTGCGTCAACATTATCAACGACCCTCAAAGTCGCAAAGAGGAAATGACGAAGAACGTTTCGGAGTTGTCACTTACTGAGAAGATAGAAAAAAGGTTTCCATTTATGCCCAGATAAGATATCGCTGATGAAGTGCCTCAACTAACAAACTTATTTTCTGACATTTGTTACGAGTTTCTAAGCCGGTAAATTAATCTAAAACAGATTCCCAAATTAAAATGAGACGCTCTACCAAAGACCTTAAGTGTGCACGTATTACAAGTGTCACCAAACCTGTTTCCCCCTTCCTAGTGGGAAGCTCAGTAGCACAGAGCCATTCTCCTCTGTTGCATAGTACCTTGCTCAGGGCCATTATGGTTGTTTTCTATAAAAACGGTTGGAACTTTTAATCAATCGTTCGGTTCCTCAACAACTGAATCTATCTTGCTGGTCGCAGAGTAATGTTAGTTGATAAAAGACGCTAAGGCCGTTGGTGTTAGGTTGGAATCTTCCTAGTGGGAAGCTCAGTAGCACAGAGCCATTCTCCTCCGTTGCATAGTACCTTGCTCAGGGCCATTATGGTTGTTTTTTGACAGTGGCATGCTCACTTTCAAACCACAACCTATACTGCCCTTAGTCCTAGATGGAGGCTGACCCGAAAAGAAAGTTTAAAAAGAGTGACTAAAATTTACTTGGATGTATACACTTCCATGTTGTTTAGGAACCAGCACCAAAGAATATTAAATTCTGACAGGTACTTCTGATAATACAATAAACGCGAACTAAATAAAATATCTCTCTAGCTCCGTCTCCAACCGATGGGACACTATGGTTAAGAAACTGGTTTTGCACTTGTAAATAAAAGTTTCTCTGAAAGAACGCTTTGAAATTGCTTCCCCATTATTGCCTAATACAAACTTCTTTTCCGACAGTGATCTTGTAGTCGACGGAACTTTAAACTATAATAATTCTTCATTCTTTGTCAAATGACGTTACAGAATCATACACTGCTTGACAACTGCTAAGAAACAGAGACCTTGTTCGACAGGAGTACTCCCAAGCAAAGATAGAAGATATGGAACACGGTGTATACGTAACAGAGGCGGACGAAAAATGGTACAGATTTCACCACATGGGGAAGCGGGATAACAGAGATAAATAACATTCATAATTAACACAGGTCAGACTCCCAACATAAAGGTCGATATCAGACTCTCGGTAGGAAGTATGGACTCCTTGGGCACTGATATACATTTTGCACATGCTGGCTACCAAACGTTTGAAGAATCCTTAGGGGATATTCTTCCACTCCACTCTCAAGGATGTTTTCACTTCTTGCACGGTTCGGAGAGGGGGTGTTAGTTGAGAAACAGGTCTGCAAATACTATCTCAGGTATGCTCTATATGGTTTAGGTACAGCGAGCAAGCTTGCCATTCCATACATTCAGTATCTTCAGTTTTCAGTGTGTTCGACAACGTAGCAGTCTTCTGCGGGAGGACATTGTCATCCATAAACAGAAAATCAGGACCTACTGCACCCGTGGGGTGCGCGTGAGGGAATATTCTCCGTGCAAGACCGCTGTGCTGTACGGCACCTCGCGCAGAGATAAGTGACGAGTTTCGGCCATGGTGCCTAACACCTGCCAATACCATAACGCCTAACTCATACCGAAGATTTTCGTGAACATTTTGTGGTTTGTATGGCGTGTAACGTGTTCCCTTCTTTCTCGATGCTAACTTGCCACAGTGAAACGGTATTCGTCGGAGAACTCTGGACCACTGTTGGTGACCCTAACCATCATGCTCCCTGCATCAACGAACTCTTTCACGACAGTGGAATGGCTGAAGAATCCATTAAAGGGGCTTCTGAACATACAAACCAGCCTGATTTAATCGATATGAAATGGTTCTGCCAGAGATATGTATACCGGTAGCGGTTGCAATGTCTGCAGCGACGTGCTTAGGACTGAGATGTCTGTTCCTTCCCGTCACTAGCGCTTCGTATCTATCTTCTAGCAGTGTGGTGGTCCGTCTATTTTCCATGGCATGCTTTCGCCCGATACTTTAAACTTCAGTGTTTTCTAATTGTGAGATGACACTTTTGGGGACGCGCATTACTATGGCCACAGTAGTGACACTTTAAACATCATCGAGCCATCCAACTGCTCGTATGCATACAACAGTGTCTTGCAGATATGTTGCCGTACCACACGGAATGTCGCACTGATCTGTTCCACTACAACCTTCGTCAGACACCATACTGCATGAACTACTCACTGGTCAGATGATCCGTGGCAATGGTCGGTTGTTCCCTAGCAAGTGTCACTTTCTCCTTAGCAATTGTCAAGCATTATGGCATACAAGATGTTGTCTTTTTGCCAAATGATTAGGTTTTCGACTGGTTAAATGTCTTCCTCATCATTCTGTTTTCATTTATTTATCTGTATCTGTACATATTATACTGAAATCCTCCTCAGCATCTACTGTCTGTATGTTCGGTGTAATCTCAGAAATTACTGTAGGGATTATGATACGGTTTTCATTAACTGATAGACTGATTCACAAAGAAAGTTTTTGTGTATGAATACGTATTATAAACAATTTGGCTCGTCGTTAAAAAATGTGCTAATTTTTGTCATTAGTCAGTCATGTATATATTCGGACATCATACAGAGAAGTCTATGACGCTACCTTTCTAATGAAGAAGCAGCAAGGGGAAAGCAGTAGGATCAACCCATTACAGAAACAGATGTCAAAATCCGTCTGTTATAGGATTCTGGAACATATTTTATGCTCTAACATTATGTCGCTCCTCAAACAAAGTAGACAGAACATACATATTTGATAGCAACATGTGCCCTAACTCTGTAAGGACTTGAAACGAACAGAGCGTTGCTGACAGATACGGGTCCGTCGATACGTGCTCTACGGTGCATTCCATCAGTCATCGTGGCTGACGAGCGATGACGTGTTAATCTCACGGCTGCCCAGGACCAGGTCACTTCCATGTACAAGAAAGAGCGTGAGGTGCCACCCAGGGCGACAGTCTTACACGTACTGTGCCGTTCTGGAAAAACATATATTGGTAAGAAGTGTAGCACTGCTAAAGATATCTCCGTTGAACATTTTGGAACCAGTTTTCAAGTCTGGCATGAGAATCTACAGACCACTTACTCTTTGGTGACGTATTCAGCCGATACACGGAGCTGCTGTACGTAGCAGAAGGCACCATCTAACAACTGCTTAGTTGTTCACACTAAGAAGTTAGTGGTCTGAAGAAGGTCATTTTTGACCAAAACCGTTTACGAAAATCAGTAAACATTATTTCTGATCTGGACGTTTTGTTACATTACTTACTTCTTCCTATAGTAACCCGAGGTAACACGAAATTATTTTCATAGAACGAAATCAGCCGACAAAGTGCCAACAGTAACATTTCCCTTCTTGTGTACGATTTATATGTACCAAAAGGACAGTGAGCCTGGAAAGGTCGGCCCACATTTCAACATTAATATAAACAGTTCACAGTTGCGGTGCAGTATGAAGTAACAAAGATATGAAGCGCGATGACAGAGGTATGGCTATTACATGTGGAAATATAGCCTTTGCATCACTAGCACACCACGTAAGCCAAAAGAAAGATGGATTAAAGATTGTTGTTAACATCCCGTTGTTGATGGGAGACGGAGCACGAACTCTGACTAGGGAACGATGGGGAAGGAAATCAGCCGTATCCTACCAAAGGAATCCTCCCAGCATATGTCTTAAGTGATTTAGAAAAATAGTGGATAGCCTACCCCAGTAAGGCCAGATGTGAACTTCACCTGCCATCCTGTTACTATTAGGCCACGCCTCTAGGTAGCATAAATTCTAGAAAATACGCAACGGGGTTAGTAGAAAGGACTGTTTTTGTATACATTCCCTACACTCGTTAACTGATGAAGTTAGAATAGAAGTATTCCTAGCATGTTAACATACTGAATAGTTGGCTGGACGAAATACTTGGCAACTGTACCTTCACGTTGTATGGTTGTGCTAGTACGTGACAAATGTTCACAAAACGCCAAACGTTCATTAACTTACTCTCACCGTGGTACGGCGAAATAATTAGCAACGCTCGCACATGATACAGAACGTGAATAATTATGACCACTCTACGGTGCCCGCAAGACATCTGTAGGGATGAAACTGCAAATGAAGCTACTGCAAACAGGGCGCTCGGTTCTGTGGTCGTGTACACAGATGACAACAGATGCTTTGTTATACGCGTCAAAATGTCGTCCTGTCAACAACAGGGAGGTAGCTAGTAATTAAAGCGGAGGAAACAATTTGGATGAGGCGACAGTCACAGCAGAAAGGACCGGTGCTAGGCGGATGTGCGAGAGCTGGGTCGGTTATCTTACGCCCGGTGCCGCAGCCCGGCATAAACCAGCAGGCCACCCCGCAGGGCCACTGTTAATGGACGGCGGACATCCCCAGCGGACAATTCGCATATGCAGTATGCAAGCAAGCACGTCCGAGGGGAAAGGGAAAGGGGGCGTTATCTCTGCCTGCGTGCCGGCATACATCTGCATAATCAGACGCGTCCGTCGCCCATCAGGCCGCGCTGCTACAAGTGCTGCACCGCTCCGACGGCGCAGTAATTTGCGGTCAGTAGAACTGGTAGCATTGTTTCAGTTCACTATCTTGTACGGACTGGTGGAAGGTGGTCAGGCCACATTGACAATTTGAATGTGGCGTCCTTTACACTATTTACACACATACATACACAGACACGCACTCATCACACACAAAACCACACACACACACACACACACACACACACACACACACACACACACACACACACACACACACACTGGCGCGCACGAGGGCGCACGCACACACATTTATTCGCTTACCTGTAAAATCGCTGATCCTTTGTACTATTACATAATTTCTTAATTGGCCGTTAAGAAATCGCCTAACGTCACAAATGGTTCGCTGGAGAACACGAACTTTTCCTTCCTTGTTAATAAATCTGTAACCAATGCCATCAAATAAAACTAATGTACGCATACTTACTTCAGGTATCGTCATCTACATCTTACATACTCCGCAAGATATCCTACAGTGCCTGGCAGATGGTATCTTATACCACAATGTCATTTCCTTCACTGCTATACTCGCAAACGTGTCCAAGTTCCTCTAATCTTTTACCAGTTTAACAAGCAACTGAGATCTTAAAGATCTCTCGTACATTCAGCGTGTTCAGAAATTCCCGTTACAAAATTTCAGGACGTGTAGAGGGTAATGACTACATAATATTTTAATTGGAACCTACTTTCGGAAATGTACCATTTCCGCGTTACAGATGTCTGAAAACATGTTTGCTAGGTAGGTTTGCAACAGGGTAGTCATGGTCGAGGGTGCTTACGTAGGATTGGCTGATAACACTTGACGTCTGTCCTACCTTTCTCACCTAGTTGGAGCCTCATTCACTTGTCTGTGAGTGTTAGAGGTGGTATGGAGTGTTGGAGGTGGTATGAATGTAGTTGTTGGCCATCGATCAGACGGTGATGGGAGCGACATCCACTGCACGTGCAATTTCTCTTGTACTCTTTGACGGATTGTCTTCAACGTCAGGCAGTACCTCAGCTTCTAGTTCCGGTGTGCGGTGCCTTCTCCTCTTGGAGCGCCACCGTCGCGTTTTCTGACTGTGAAGGTGCGCCTTTCTCGAAGCCGTTGCGTAATTGAATGCGATGGAACTGAACGTCGTGCATAACGATCTTGATTAAGGCGACGAGCAGCTCTTCTATTACCGTGAGTTTCCCATACAGAGGAAAGGGTAACATTGTACTAGTCGAATTGTGGATTGTCATAAGTTTGAACGTTATAGAGAAGCTAGAAAATATGAAAAGGAAAATGTATACGGTCTGTCTAGGTGTCGCAGGGTTAGTGGAACGAAGCGGAAGTAAGGTAAATACTGTCATCTCGTAGAATCGGGTGTACTGCCGATGATCCGCGTCTTCCCAACACGACATTTCGACGTCGTAACTCGGCGTCATCATCAGGTGTTCCCTGGGACTGGGAACACCTGACGAAGACGCCTAGTTACGACGTCGAAATATCGTGTTGGGAGGCGCGGACCACTGGTAGTACACCCGATTCTACGAGATGACGACCAATCGCCGGGAAAATCTTAGAAATTTTGAGGTAAATAGTTCTAGTCAGACGAATAGAGGGTAACATCAACAGCAGCAGATTATTTTGTAACGGGTAAGGATTCGTCATGAACAGAAAGGTGGGACAAAGATGAGATACTGTGAACCGTTCTGTGATAGCGTTGTTCTCATTAGATTCGAAAGCAAAACTGCGCCAACACGGATGGTTCAGTCATACATGTCGACGTCACAAGTAGAAGAAGGTCAAGAAGTTGAGAAAATATGTGAAGAGATACAACAGGTAATTCAATACCTAAACTTATGTGATGAACTAATATTCGTGGGTGTTGGAAAGCGTTAGCAGCTGAAGGAATAGAAGAATTACGGGAGAACAATTTAACATTATTAGCAATGAGAGAGGACAGAGCCAGTTTGAATTTCTCAAAAAGTTTGAAGTAGTTATATAGGCTACACGATAAGACGCCTCAATACACCTCTACAAGGAAGGAGAGGGAGGGCTGGGAAAATGAGGATTGAAAATCATTCGTTAATGCACATTCCAATTACAATTTATTATGATTACAAAATCCAACATAAATCAGTAAACTTAAAAAGATGGTCACCGAAACCAAATGGTATTGTTACCAGTTTCTAAATTAAGAGCACTGCACAATAAAAATTTAGGTACAATGAAATTAAAAAAATATTCTTATCGTTAATAAGCATGTGAAAAATTACCAAATCGTAGAGGTATACGCTCCACATAAAATCAAGCTCTTAGCAGCGCTTGAAGTAAAGTACACAATCTCACAGTAACAACCAACTGAAACTTAATGGAGCACATCCAGTGACATTAAGTCAATTTCAAGAACGTTTTATCAAAAGACGTATATCACAAATTTAATAACAAATTTGGTGGCGAATCCTTCACGTATACAGAAACCGCAATAAGAAATCTGATGGTGAAATTTTTACAAAATATTCGAAGCAACCTTTTGGTATTGCAAGTTGTCCGTATTGGGCGGTAGAGCCCGTGACACTCCACAAGAACACAATGCCAAGTAACCCAAATTAACTGGTTCTAAAACATACACAAAATTGTTGTTACAAAAAATAAAATTAACACGCGCAATATAGCGTGGCAACAAACAGTTGAATCTCACACTCCGGGATTAAATTTAGGGGTTAGCTGCACCCCTTCCTTCAACACCACTTTGTTCTACAATATAAGAAAGGACAAATAAGTTCTTGGTGCCAGGTGATACAACAGAGTTCTGCAATAAGTCAATATAATATTTCTTAATTTCCAAGAAGTAGAAATGTTTTTGGTTGCTAGTACCACACTACCGTTCTTAAAAAGACAGTTTCATTGATACTAAGAGAACCAAGAGTCAATTCGATAAGGCTGGCCGCAAGAACGCAGATGCAGCGTTAAAAGTCACACAATACTTTTCGCAGTTCACAACGGGAAAGTATTCTGAATACAATATTGATCTCATACATTTGTCTTACCAAAGGGTGAACTCAATGAACAGAAAGCAAATAATTATAAGCTAGTTTTAACACTGAGGCTGAAGCTTATCAAACAAATCAAATGGTTTAAATAGCAAGATCGTCTCACAGGCTCGCCCCGTTAACGAGCATTACCCAAGTTAGCCCATCTTGCAACACACTCGGCTAGTATAACGTGTAGTAACTGCAGTTACAACAGCGCTGCTGCACTGCTAAATGTAAACAACAACTTCAGACTCCTCACCGGGTAAACATGCAGCTTGCGGTCCCACGGCGGCACGTAGAGTAGAACTGTGGAACAGGCATCGCTTTGCAGTACCAGTCCAGGTGGAAAAGGCCCCCTCTTCCCGCGATACCAGTAACTACGGCAGAACGCGGCCCACACGCTCCACGTCGAAAGCATAACTACTGTGTCCTGTGTCCAGACTAAGCGCCTGCAACTCTCGCTTCCCGCGAAGCAGACCGGTACAGCGGGCCCCGGACCGAGTAGGGGTCAGCCTGGCCGGTCGTCACGGAAGCACAGACGCTCCCCAGAGACCACCAGGAGGCAACCACGGCGCCGTAAGAGGTCGCTACAGCCGCGGACCTCTTTCCTTCCGCTCGACACGTGACTGCGAATAGAGCCAGCCATATCCATGCGCCAAGCAGTATTTAGGCTGGCGCAGGAGCCTGGAGAGGCAGTTCACGCCGAGCGAGCCCACTGGTGTCATCGTAGCCGCCGCGACATCGTCCACCGCCGCGTCATAGTCCACCGCCGCGTCATAGTCCACCGCCGCCAGCGTACCGGAGCCATCATCGCAGGGCCTCTACACGTCCTCGGACTCACGTGATGGCAACGTGGACTCCGCGCCGCTCTTCACGAGACGCCCGGGGCATGGTTTGTTGAAGGTGTATGGTTACTACAGACTGTGTTTGGAAGAATCACTGATTTAGTTATTGGTAGGCTTGGAGGATCAGTTCTACCTCACGAATATTGTTTTGTAAATTTTGAAGAAAGACTTTAGTTTAAATAAAAACGCTATAACTCACTCTCTGAGATTTTCCTATCCGCGGACGGCGGATATATTAATAACGGACAGTGCTGGATTGCCAGGTGCTCTGCGCGTCTCACAAGCTTTCCAGCTAAGAACCAGCTACCTTCTCGGCGAACTGTTAGAGAGGGAACGAACTTACCAGAGACCTTCTAGAAGCCGACAGTGGACGCCTTCTAGGCACAGATAAGGGCATACGAAAGCTCGGCGCGATAGGTCGCTTCGCGACACGGCTCACACGGTTCAAAAATGATACGGGCTGGAAACACTGGAAGAGTCCAGCTAGATTACGTCATGCTGAGACAGAGATCAGATAACGGATTGCAAGGCATTCCAAACAGCAGGATACAACTTACCAATGGTGAGATATACGCTTACGTTTAATAGAATCGTCCTGAGGAATAAAGGAGGAAAAAGTAATGCACTAAACTTCCGTGCATTTATGTAGTGTAGTTGAAGGTTTTAGATAGTGCGATAATGAGAAACACTGTAAGCACTTCCATTGAAGAGGTACAAACATGTCTGAAAGCACAGATGTTGGACAGACACATGTAGGTATACGTAAGGTAACTGCGATGAAACATTGAGTAAAAAAGAAAATATTTAAACTGATCGACAGTCGGAGGAATTATAAGAGATATAGCAGTATAACTCGTTAAGAAAGTAAATGAATAAAAAGTGCAAGAAGCTACAAAGAAACGAACAGAGGAAAAATGTGAAGGGATCGAAACAGAAATTATCATCGGTAGCACAGATTTAGCACTTAGAAAAGGTAAAGCAAGATGAAGTTAACAACAAAAGCGTCAGCATCAAGAGTTCAAGAGGAGTTCCAGTGCTAAATGCAGAGGAAAAAGCGGATCAATGGAAAGAGTACACTGAAGGCCTCAGCGAGAGAGAGGAACTGGCGAATCACATGGTAGAAGAACAAAAGTGAGTCCAAATGGAAGACATAAGGGATCTGGTATTAGTAGCAGAATTTACCAGAGTTTGAAAGACTAGAGATGAAACAAAGTGGAAGACATAATAACATTCCAACGGAATTTCTGAAATGATTGGTGTATGTGGTAAGCAAACGACTATAAAGGTAGGTGTGTAGAATTTATGAGACATTTCAGAAAAAAATGTCTTCCGCACCATGTAGACGGTAGAAACGGAGCAAAAGGGCGAAATCTATCGTCCTAACACCTTAACTGCTCATGAATAATAGCTGAATACGAGAAAAATACACAAAAAGGTAATAATGAAAGTTGAGGATCTTTTAGATGGCAATCAATCTAGGTTTAGGAAGGTAAAGGCATCAGAGATACAGGTCTGACGTTGTGACTAATAATAGATGCAAGACCTAACAAAAATAAAGAAAACGTTAGAAATTCTCAGAAAGTAGGCGTAAAGTGTAAGGAACGATGGGTAAAATAGAGTATGTACAAAAACCACGAAACATCAGTAAGAATGGATGACGAGGAACAAAGTGCTCGGATTAAGAAATGGTTCAAATGGCTCTGAGCACTATGGGACTTAACATCTGAGATCATCAGTCCCCAAGAAGTTAGAACTACTTAAACGTAACTAACCTAAGGACATCACACACATCCATGCCCGAGGCAGGATTCGAACATGCGACCGTAGCGGTCGCGCGATTCCAGACTGAAGCGCCTAGAACCGCTCAGCCACGGATTAAGACATTATGGATGCAGTCTATCACCACTACTATTCATTATATGCTCCGGAGAAGCATTGACGGTAATAAAGGAAATGTTCAAGGGCGAGATTAAAATTCAGGGTTCAAGGATACCAATGACGAAGTTCGCTGATGAAATTGCCAACTCCGGTGAAAGTAAAGAACTGTAGGATCTCCTGAATAGAATAAACAGTTAATGACTTCAGAATATGAACTGAGTTTGAATCGGAGAAAGACGACTGTAATCTGGATTAGCAGAAATGACATTAGCGACAACCCTAAGATCAAAATTGGGGGTCACGAGGCGGATGGAAATGAAAGATCCAAAATGACACATGATACACGAAACAAGGAGGACGTAGAGAAAAGATTAGCACCAGTCAAGAGAAGTCTTATTAGCCTCAAAATTTGGCCTTCATTTGAGAAAGAAAGTGATGAGCATGTGAGTTTTGAGTACATCATTGTATGTAACTGAATGATACACTGTGGAAAACCGGAAGTGAAAACAAACGAAGCGTTTAAGAGTGGTGCTATAGAGGAACGACGAAAAGTAGGTGGATGAATGACCACGTTCCGCAGAATCGGCGAAGAAATGAACATATGGACAACATGAAGAAAGGGGGTAGGCTGATAGGACATTTGTCAAGACATCAAGAAATGACTGTCATATTACTTGAGGAAGCTGCGAAGGCAAGAAACTGTCGGGGTAGGCGGAGATTGGACTATCTTTTTACAAATAATCGTTGGATGCAAGTGCTGCTCTGAGATGGAGATTTTAGCACTAGATGGGAAGTCTTAAAGCGTCGCTCCAAGCTAGTCAGAAGAATCTACACATACATCTACATGGATACTCTACAGCCGGCCGCTGTGGTCGAGCGGTTCTAGGCTCTTCAGTCCGGAACCACGCGGCTGCTACGGTCGCAAGTTCGAATCCTGCCTCGGGCATGTATGTGTGTGATGTCCTTAGTTTAGTTAGGTTTAAGCAGTTCTAAGTCCAGGGGACTGATGACCTCGGGTGTTAAGTCCCATACTGCTTAGAGCCAAACCTGATACTCTACATTTCATATTTAAGTGCAGGCAGAGGGTTCATCGAACCACCTTCACAGTAATTCTCTTTTATACCAATCTCGTGCAGCGTGTGGAAAAAACGAACACCTGTATCTTTAAGTGAGAGTTCTGATTTCCCTCTTTTTATTATGATGATCGATTCTCCCTTCGTAGGTCGGCGTCAACAAAATATTTCCGCTTTCGGAGGAGAAAGTTGGTGATTGGAATTTCGTGAGAAGATTCCGCCGCAACGAAAGACGCGTTTGTTTTCATGAAGACCACCCCAAGTCCTGTATCGTTTCAGTGACACTCTGTCCCATATTTCGCGATATCACAAAACGTGCTGCTCTTCTTTGAACTTTTAGATATTCTCCGTCAGTCCTATCTGGTTAGGATCCTACATGGCGCAGCAGTGTTATAAAAGAGAACAGACAAGTGTGGTGTAGGCAGTCCCTTTAGTAGATCTAAGACATTTTCTACGTGTCCCGCCAATAAAACGCAGTCTTTGGTTAGCCTTCCGACAACATTTTCTACGTGTTCCTTTCAATTTAAGTTCTCCGCAGTTGTAGTTCCTACGTATTTAGTTGAATTTAAGACTTTTAGATTTGACTGATTTATCATGTAATCGAAGTTTAACGGATTAAATTTAACACTGATGTGGATGACCTCACACTTTTCGTTACTTTGGGTCAATTGCCAATTTTTGCACCATACAGATGTCTTTCCTAAATCTACTACTTAGCCACAGCGTACGTCGTTTCCGGCCAGACGGAGTTATTGTGTGTTTGATGTATTCAAAGACCTTCCCCACGACAGTACAAAAACTCGAGACACTCAAACAGACCTTTCGTCTTGAATCTGGGTGACTCCACCAGAGCAATAGAGTGAAGCACAAAGGCTCAAAAACAATTTTCCTTAGGGGATACTAACCACCTTCAATTAAGCACACAAAGCCTGGAATTTCGGCGAACACCTGTAACGCAATAAAAATTTACTGACGCTGTCACCTGCGCATACAACTTACTGAAAGGCATAGAGAGGGAAGTGGAACATACGGACCATAAACGCCACACGACCCCACACAACGAGCAGCTCACTCACGGTCGATTGACCACTCAGATGACAACTTGGCATGTTACAGGAATGTTCACATTGCAACTGGCCCATGAGACGTCATCAGATACCAGCTATAACGCTAATACACACTGTCCCCAACACCCACTCATTAACTCTTTGATAAGACAACATGACTCAAACAGACTTTCGTTGAATATCATCTTGGTATCAAAAAACTCCAAAATTGTTATTCTGAAAGTCGTCTTTACTTAAGCCATGGTGGCCCAGTGGAGTGGTTAGTCTGACTTTAGGTACGTAGTTTTTTGGCATTAAAGAGCTTCTATTGACGAATTAATTCACTCCAACAAGTGTAACTATAGACGAACACCTTCATTGCCTCACTAAGGTTATTATAAAATATTATTTTTACCGAACGGTAACATAAAATTTATTTTTGCGAATTCCAGGAAGATATTTAACTGTCGAGTCACTATTCATAGTAAATATAATGTTTCGTACTCCTTGTACACGACGATACTCAGAAAGATCTTCGACGATACTCGGAAAGATCTTTAGCGCAATATCCACAGCTCTCTGGGGCGAATTTTGGGTTTGCTAGACATATGCTTGGTATTGAATAGAATTGGGAGTAAGAGGAAGTTGTGGTGCAACTTGATTAGAAGAAGGGATCGGTTGGTAGGAGGCGTTCTGGGGCCTCAAGGTATCACCAGTTTAGTACTGCAGGGAAGCATGGATCGTAGAAAACATAGAGGGAGGTGAAAAGATGAATAAACTAAGCAGATTCAGGACGTAAGTTGTAGTTACTCGGAGATGAAGAGGCTTGCACAGGATAGAGTAGCATGGAGAGCTGCATCAAAGCAGTCGTCGGACTGAAGGCCGTAATATACGCTTTGACAATTGATTCGATCACAATATGACCTTTCTTGGCTCATCCGTATCACAGGACACAGGACAACAATTTTATATCATGTCCGCATAACCATCGTACACAGGTCCCCATAGAACTTGTTTTATGAAGCATATATGCATTATTCACAGAGCTTCAGTTGCACAAAGAATATAATAGTAAACTACGCGTTTTACTGTATGTTTAAATACTGCAATTATTAACCGAAGTGCTGAAGTGTTCCATTTAGTAGTTCCCCCTTGGAACATAGAGCCAGAAGGTGCTCAAATTGTGAGTGAAACCGATTTTCAGAATAAAAATCAGTTCGTCTGTGTATTACATGATGCAGTTCCTAATCTTTCTCAAAGGAGTTCTACATCGCCTTCACAAAATACCTTATAAACATTTATGGTACTCTTGTTACATTTTTGCATTGATGCCCATGTACAGCGTTAATTTCAAGTGGCTTTGTTATGATGCGCTGTGTACGGTTGGAGGATAATGCAGCTAGATAATTTTTGACTGCTACGTGCAATCAATACCACTCGGGTCTTTGTACCAAGTTTTACAGAAGAGCTGCATTGTTCCCTTCCCAAAATTGGTGTGATCGAATAAATTTACCATTAAATGTTGGAATTCCTTAAATATTGCATCACTTTTAAACTCTACCTGTGCCAAACTAAATCAGTTTAGTTTGTGAAGCAAACACATGTACATACTTTTCTAATGAGCCTATCATTGTATGTCAAGTAATGTTTCATTAAAAACTGTGATTGATTGTCGGTTACGATTTGTGTGATACTTCCACCATACCGAAAGGGAAGATCAAGGTGTGGAGTAAGTTTCCTTCTTGATTCCTCTACCATAGCATGAATACGATTGGTACATAACAGCAGAAACGCAATAAGTCCATGAATTCACCTCAGGTTTCAATTAAGTTTTCTTATTTCGACGCTACTATTTTTTTTTCCCTTTATTTCCGTTTCGGCAAGGAGAAATGAAATTTTCACCAGTTTCACATCACGTTCCGGGACCAGCTAGGAAAAGTGAACATCATTAAGATATTTACAAACACATTTTGACTACCAGTCTACTAACTCAGGAGAATCAAAATGTGACACTTAACCAATGTTACATCTTGAACTGAGACGTGCAAAATGGTATAGACTGTAAATACTAGAGATTTTCAGCTAAAAAAGGTTTTCAGTGGCCTTACGCAACTGTCTAGGGAAGGTATATTCTATGAGTTTCTGTGAACCAGCCGACTGTAAGAGCACCTGGTACAGCTTAACGACAGACGGCACCAGTTCCAGATGGTGACTGGAAGAACTTGATATGGAAGAAGCAAGTCTTCAAGTACTATGTAGAAATCTTTACAGAGTACTGAATTCCATGTTAACAAAATCTTTAGCAAGAGATAAGAAATCTTTGGAGATCCAGAAATATATGGAAGAACAGAAGGTAGCCTCGCATTTAATTACTTTTCCAAAGTCTTAGTAGTAACAAACATTCGATTAGTGTCACACTGAAATTTGAGCTTGGTTCCCGCTATTACAGAAAATAATACTGAGTTAAAAGAATAAGTGTTCTTGTAAGAACTTAAATTTTGTTTTAGTCCCGAAACTTATTTTATAACAATAGCGTAAATGTGAAGGCAAATGTGCATGTAACAGCATAGTGAAATAACAACCAATATTCGCCAGTATCAAAAACGCACTTAGTAGACGAATAGTAATCAAGTACAGCTAAGGTTGTCTACAGCAATGATAACGTGCTGTGACTACAAAGATTAGTGGCCGATTTAGTTCGACTGTCACAGTTCACCCAAATTGGTACAAAGGATGCAATAAAAGATAAACCTGCTGAAGATAACAAAACTGTGATGAAATATAAACAAAACTTTGATCGTTCACGAGGACGAAACCGCTTTAACTTTTTTTTCGATTAAAACTGGAAACAATATTTTAACTTATTTGGATTCTCTGAAATGAAAGAAATGGGTGAGGGAAATGAAAGCAGTAAGATGTTATGGTATCAGCAAAGACTGGCCTCGAAGGATGGAAGAGCAATATTATGAATGCAGTTTTCAACTATAGTAGAAGGCAATAACAACAATAATAAAAAATTGTCATCGATCTTGGGGAGATTTTAAATACATCTTGTGAATGAATTTGCCACTGATAAACATTAAAAAATAAGCTGCACAATCAGCTCTGTCCACTATTTTGGAACAAAATCTAGACTTAACTAACATTTAGCATGAAAATATAATCATGAAACACAAAACAGTAACCTCTGAAAGAAAGAGGAATAAATGAAGAAAAATATAAAAAAGAAATACCGTATTAAACACAGTAATGATAAGTCAGAATCAGAGGAAAGGTTTTGGGAGATTCCGTAAGGGATTTCAGTGACTTGCGTTAGTCAGGCAACCTGCTGCAAAGTGGAGATGCCCCACTACCATTCACCTTAAAGTTAGCGCTCCTCTGTCGTCAGCCACTGAATGACATGGCTACCAGGCCGTCCAAGGCTAAACATAGTGAAACATCAAGGGGCGAATAAAGATAGTCCCCAGACAAGTCTGGATGAGTCTAGTTGTTAATTTCGAGTATAGCTAATTTTTTTCTGAAAATTTAATGTTCTCTCAAAGTTTTTCTAGATATTAATAGCTCTGGAATGAAACTTCATTCGTAGCGAAAGCCCAAAAAGAACACCGTAAAATAGTTTGAAATTTCGGTTAATTCTATTTCTTTGAATTGTATGTTGCAAGAGGTATGTCGTTGCAAATCCAAGGGCGCGTGTCGGTGCAGCTTTTCGAGGTCGAAGTGCCGACAGAGTTGTGTCAGTGAAGTTAGTTCTGTAGAGTCGTGGAATAGGAGACGGTAGCGGTGGTCAGAGACAAAAGCGGAGTTGTGTAGCACTCATCGAGGGTAGACCCTCAACAGTAATCGGAATTACAAAGATTAGTGAGGAAATAAATTTTTATTAAGAATATCTATGGGGAAGAATTGTGAGAATATTATATGACTGAAGATTACGGCAGTGTTCGCGTCTACGAACTCGATAATTTTTTGGATTAGGTCTACAGTGTATATTGGATTACAGTGCTGGATATACAGAGTTTAATGTATATAAGCAGAGATATTTTTAAATGTGGCATGATAGTATGTACACACTGAAGCGTATTGACTGTTTTTCCTCTGCTTCGAAAAGACTCCCCAAAAACATGTCACAAGCCTTACGACCTGATGTTTGCTTCACGGTCGTAACTTCAGAGGACTACTCCTGTTAGTATAGACTAACTGCTTTGCATCCACGTGTCCACACTTCAGCATCTGACCTACTGTCCAGGGAAAAATAAGCTTTAATGTCTTGCTCTTGCCACATGTTCTTGGAGGTACCAACCAACCTAAAAACATAACACTCTTAATACTGCAACAATCAGTCTTCAAATGAGAGCCAGCAACAGATATAACCATACTAATACCCATTCCACCCTGTCTATACGTGTTGTCGGCGTGACGACAAATATTTCCGTTTTGCCTGATTATAAACTCCCCGTCATTACTTTTGCAAGACGAAGGGACGGCAATCTCATATTATTCATATTTAACGTTTTTCAGAGAAGTAAATTTGTTCATGTGAAAACTGAGTAACAGCTTTCACTGCAATTGAACGTAAATTCACGTGAATTTTAAAATGTACCTTTGTATATGTCCTCTTTCGATCCCATCACCACCAATCATTAGTCACACTTACGAATAAGTATCACAACCTTCTAACTGGTTCAGTGTTTGCCCACAACAAATTCCTCTCCTGTGTCAACCCACTCATCTCAGAGTATCACTTACACCACATGTCCTCAATTATTTCTTGGGTAAACTCCACTCTCCCTCTTCCTTCAGACTGCCTCCATAGTCGAGTGGTGCCAACACGGTAGCTTAGGGGGACTTGTCATTCTATGTAATAAGAAAAACTGAGTGAAATTTTCCTCTATGGAAACTGGAAGATGTCATCCGATACCCGCACAGAAACACTGACAAATAAATCGGGAAGAAACGGATCGAAAGAAAGAGAGAGGAAAAAAATTGTTAGCGTCGTTGCCTTCGGCCTTCTGGTATGTCCTCGGATTTTTCTGTGGCCTTATCAGGCCAAATGAGTTGCTTGAATATAGAAGTAGTGTCATCGCCAGGATTCATCTCCTGGCAATAACGGCTGGAACGATTACTGACGTGCTGATCACGTGTCAGATAATCACACATCGCTTCACGTTCTGTCTTGCAGTCATCAGTCGGCCAGTCGGAACAGTCCTCAATTTTTTCTAGTTCGTGATCACCAATTTTGATGCTAAGTATCTCGCTATTCTCATTTCTACTGCATCTCAATACCTTCGTCCTTTTCCGGTCTACTCTCAATGCGTAATCTGTACTCATTAGAGCTTTCACTCCATCCAACAGCTTCTATACGTCTTCTTCACACTCACTGAGGATTGCAATGTCATCAGTAACTCTTGTCATTGATATTCTTTCACAACGAATTTTAATCCCACTCTTCATTGCTTATTCGACATATTGATTGTACAGTGGGGGCAAGAAACTACACCCGTGTCTTATATCCTTGATGATCCTAGCACGTCTTTCTTGATGTTCCATTCTTTGCGTTCTCTCATGGTACTTGTACACACTGTACATTTCCGGTCCCTCCCTACAGCTTGCTCCTATTTTCTTCAAAATTTCGAGCGCCTTGAACCAGTCTGTATTATCCAAAGCTTTCTCTGTGTCGACAAATTATATGAACGTCGTGTTTTCCACTTTTGTGTGTAGCTTGTGTGGACTAAGTATGTTAAGGTATCGAGCTACATACCCAGTAACGCACAATGCGTAATGTGGCTACTCGTGCTACAGTTACACTCATTTACACTCGTAGTTATGTATTGCCATTTAGTATTAAATAAATTAGAAACTTTACGCTATTCATTCAATATAGGTGTGATGCCCTGATTCTCTCAATTCTACGACTGTTTACATTCTTTCGCTTACTTTGATTTGTGATTTCATTCCTGTACTGAGTCTTCTACACATGCCCAGCTCCATCTCGTAGCAGAATCGTCCTGAGGAGTATGTGTGGCCAATCGTCCCTGTTCCATACATGGTGTGGACGTTACAGTCGACTTTCTTTCCTTGTGACTGTCTTAGATTTTATAGGCATTGCATGGTGAACGTGTAAACATTTGACGCTTATAACAGTTATGAGGGGAACCAATTTTTCTTTTCTTGGATAGGGAGCAAAAGCTGAAGCTTTTATCACGACAACTCCTAACGTCAGGTATCAGGTTACTAAATTAATCATTTAAATATTTTGTAAAAGAATTCACGAAAATATTGATGATTCGAATAAATTTTTTTCATATTTCATCCTAAGTGTTCAGTAACAAGGACCATGTAAAAATACATAATTTGTCGAGCGGTCACGGTGCCCGCTATCAGGCGAAGACGCCACCACGCAGCGTCTTTGCTCCTCTCTTCCTCCTAACAGCTGCAGACGGTGACGAAGCACTCCACTCCAGGCGCAGGCATCTTCATTCTGCTGACAGAACGGAAACAATTTCTCCTCAAAATGAGTTCCGCCTGTAGAGAAAGAAGCAGCGGCTCCCTGCTTTACACGGCAGTTTCTGGGGCGGAATGTCCATTGCGGAACCCTCTTCTCGCAGCTTGCGCGACTCCACTGTAGCTGTCTTATTGTCTACGAAGTTCGAAATTTAACGCGTAATAAAATATTCAGCTGTGTTTATTAACTACACAGCATGCGCAAAGATGCCAATTCGAATTTTCATCACCTATGGATGAAAATGTGACAATGTAAGTCTCCACCTCATGCTTGCGCACATGTTCTGGGTTAAATTCCCGAAGTGTCTCATAGAACAGCGGCATGTGATGGAATTAATGTGGCTTCGTCCTTAAAATCTGGATGGTCACGAACATCCCACTCGAGGTAATTAAGCTACGAGGAGCACCAGGTTTCACCCTCTCTTCTACATACTGTATTCCTTAACGCATCCGTAACAGGATAAGCGCTATAAGAAGTCATGACCGTTATCAACAAGTTGTAGAAACACATCAGACGACAATGGTCAGTGGAAAGGAATGAATAATCCCTTCCACTAGGAAAGCCTCAGTTTCTATCTGTACCATTGAAATATGTATCTAACACGAATGAACTCATTGTAGAGGGCTTTTTAACCAAGATTCACCCGCTCTCTCAAAACTACACCATCTACACGAAAGGACAGCGAATTTTAACTTTCGTATCGAAACTAAAGGTTTACCTTGAAGCCAGTTGAACGTCTTGGTGCATAGATTACCGCACCAACGCATTTGAATATAGGAATCATAGCTGACAATGAGATGCTTAGAAGATGCAGCGGCGTGAAGAAGAATACGGATCTCGCCATCCACTATCGCCCTCCAATATCGCCTGATGACACCTTAATGTGCTTCCCCTTACAACAACACTGAATGAAGTACAACGCCGAATAGAAACAAAAATGAATGCAATTACTATATACACGCTGCAAAAGCGATGGTAGAGTTTGACAGTACTATAGATGTTTGTCAAGCGTCCACCGAAGGTCGCATTAAACAAGCGTGAATGAGAATGAAAACATTAATGGTAGTAAGTATCCCAATGTTGGATGTGACTACATATGAAAGATATACCTTATAAATTCAGATAGTTCTTCTGAAAATAAACACTTTGTAGTCTTTTACATAAGTTAAAATTCATCCCAAGCTTTAATATTCTTTCATGTGGAAGATAAAGTCAAGTGCAATGGGATGGATTTGAAAAATCCTTTATTGTAGGGTTAATAGTGGCACTGTGGAAATATTAATTCTACTTGTCTTGTTACGGAGAAGTAACATACAGAAAAGTGTATGTTGTATACGAATTTATGTATTTTGTAAGTCCTGTATTGGATGGCTCTGCACCTTTTACACTGTGAGATGTCTGTCCGTTTTCTCCGCAGTGTTTTGCCAAATTGGCACGGCTCTGAAGACGCGATGAGAGACATCGCCTTTTTGTGGGCAAAAATACAACCTCCAGGCTTACAACAGCATATACACAATAGACTGCTGTCAAAAGATTGAGGTGTTTTCCATGCTGCACTCCCAACAATGTTACTCGCAGATGTTTGCTTCAGCAACTAGTATGCATAATGAATTTATGTTATCGCAAACTGCCATGCTAACAAATATAAGCCCCTTCAAGGCTGACTATACTCGTATGTTTTTGGCACTCTGTGTTTCAATACCACTGACTTAGAGCTTTGAATATTTTCCTCCTGATATATCCTTTCTTTGGTACTAGAACTCGGCTTCAATCGATAAGAAAGTAAAGTTTTATTTTAGAATTCCCGTCAATTACAAACACAATCAGAAAATTACAAAAAAACAACGTGTTACAAAATACATTAGTGTTTAATGAACTTTCAAATTTTAATAACTCTTCATAATACATAAGCCAATCACAATGAATTGAAAATATTATAAAACTCCACTCATAATTTAAGAAAAATAAAGAAAAATAATTGGAAAAATTGAATTATTTAGAATAAAGAGTATGGAGCTATATATACATCATTGTCATGCTATAGAATATTACAGAACAGTATGAAAAGCATTTTTAATGAGGTGCCTGATAGCTAGCTTTGATTGTTTAATATGGATAAAGAGGAGATTTATTAGTTTAATGCAGTGTTTATTTGTGTAATGGGGCAGCATTAATCTTTTGTAAACTTGTGAAAAGGTTTAAAGAAAATCTATATATTTTTATAAAATTAAAGTACTACTGCACAAACTACTAGCACATAATGACGAATTACTTAAGAAATTAGTATTCATTTCAGGTAGTGTAGTAATTAAACCATTAGCTGAACATTAATCATAAATTGTTCAATAAATCTCAGAGTGTTACTTCCATGACCAGATTATTGAGCATATTATGTTCAGCACATCATTACAAATAAGTTTTCTTCATAAAGAGTGCAAATTTCCTTAAAAAATCCTCTATTTCTGAAGAAATATGTTCTAAGATTGACTTTACTATTTTTGCCTTTTGTTAAATCTTCTGGTAGAGCCATGATGCCTATTATCAGTCGAAAGTTAAAAAGCCTTAATGGTGTAACCCATAATACATGGAACCAAATAACGAAAGTTAATTAGCAGGACTACTTGACCAACTCTATGAAATACACGATCTATAATGTATTTTGACTAAAGAAACAACAGAACAATGGATGTATTATTTACCTTTTTTTTCTAAAGTCTTATAACTGTACTACACTGCTACTTTGGAGTCTTATAACATTAAATAATAATATAGTACGGTTTACGTATGTCGGAATGGGCAAAGCAGAAGTGAGACAGAGCTTCAGTTTTTACAGATACGCAGGTAGGGAAGTAACCTACCGTCGTAGGTAGTAGGTTGCAGATGTTAGAATCTCTTGTTTAACAGTAAATATATATTCTGAACGTAAGTTTCATACAGTAAAGACGTACTTCATGCAACATTTGTAGCATGTACTTAACACAACCGTACGTTTACACGTGTCTCGTTGGTTTACAAACAGTTTTGAATTAAATCCAGCAAGTACACCCTGCTTAGAGAAATAAAGTTTTTAACCTTGTGTCGACTAATCCTTTAATAATGAATGGCAATTTCTAGTTTTCATCCACGTGAAGTTGGAATAAATGAATTTCATCAAAAACTGTCCTTCCTTGGGAAGAAGGGACATTACAAGTTCACCCTTCATCAGTAGTCTGATCAAAAATAAAACCGATTATGAACTAAAACCAAAATATCATGTAATGTAAGTAATGTTCCAGTCTGAAAATGCTGAACACTGAATTTTTTCTGGAATTTTGTTCTTGTATTTTTAATGGAGATGGTGGTAGTGGTAGCATTGCCTTAAAGGGAAGACGACCCATCAGAAGAACCTGGTTTGCTTGTACCACCTTTAATATATGGGATTAATAATTACTTGATCTGAAAAAGAGGAAAAGATGACGGATGTGAATGATTTATTTTAGAGCACACCTGATTTCGTTTGGAGCAACCGAAATGATAATTAGGATTGCCAGAAGGATGTAGAAACATCTGAGATTCACCGTACATACAGAATGTTAAATAAAATGGACACATGCGTTGAGTGGTTTCAGCAGCCACCAGGACCACCAGGAGTCCAAACGACCGTAAAAGGCACAAAATGACATAAATCTTTAAATCAGAACACTTGTACGTAGAAGACGCTCGTTATGAGTTCCATCCACGGCATTGAATACCTCAGTAATATAGTGTAATGAATGACACATTTGACCCAATCATTGTTGTACATGCTAGCATGCATTTCTATTGGTGGGAACAGCATTGAAAGATGTGGCTTAAATACATTCTTTCGAGTGTTCTCATAAGTAAAATTCGAGGGTAGGCTGTTTTAGGATTGAGTTCACACCGACAGGCTAGAGGGTACCCTCAGACAGCAGTGCGCAAACGTCTGGTGCATGGGAAGTCTGGCAGCCAGCCTGTAGCGTACTCAGACCCAGCACGTCCAGAATGAGTTTTCCAAACTCCACCATTGCATACATAAGAATTCCAAAGAACGATACAATTTCTGAAACTTTAACCCAGACTTTTAAACCTACCTTTTCCTTTGAACTTGGGTATGTTATCAGTGTTGGCAGCTTGAAGAAGTGGAATTATACATTCAGTGACGTAAAATTACCGCACATATAAAAATTACAGTACATAAACTATTTTTCTTTTAATTTGTAAATAAAAACTATTGCCTGACCAGGAAAATAAAATACAGACTCTAGGGACACAGCTTTTGCTTTATTCATGCATTTCCTTCTTCGTTTGATTTACCATTAGCGCTGCAGTTATATCTCACTTTTCACCTGGACACTTCTATCCACTACACTACTGTGAACATATAAAATCCTTCCTGTGTTTTTTTTACTTCCACCTCCTGATGGCAAAGCGTTTTTGAGAGACCCTCAACATTGTAAACAGCAAATATTCTTAGGACATAGTTATGTTATAATATAAGACCCGTCAAATACACGCTTCAACTAAAACAATGACATCCAATACGGCCTCGCCTCAGAACTCTATACGACTACTAAAGTGGATAGACATCCCAATGCTCAAAACTGTGCTTGTACAAATTATAGTAACGTAAACAGAGACCAATCATTGTGGTGATCCTAACGTCTCCCACAGAAAGGAATATCGATTGATTTGAAGAGAGAGTAACATCTAGTGAATAGAAGTATGTATTCTTTGAGCTAAAGTATCAGACATGGCGTTAGTGGCAAGGTCAGACAGATAAAATACTTCCTCATTTCAAGGTACCGAAATTTTCTTCCCTAGAAATTTTCCCAAGGTTTTCGTTTCCGCAAAAGTTCCCACAAAAAGATTTTGCCTAAATATTGCGAAAAAGAAACCCAATCCCGAGTCGCTGCCTGGCGCAGTGCCTGTGAGCCAGCTTAGTGGTTCGCGCATGAGAAGAACACATACAGTGGAGCTACCTGGAAGATAGCCTATATTAGCTGCACACGCCCGACATTCCTCAGCTCTGGGGAAATTTTGGAACAACAACCTAGCCTAGAGTATGTAGGTCTCGAAATGAGGAGGCCAAAGTGCGGGGCCTCAAACAACAATCCAGTGATCTTCAAATTTTAGTACCACTCACAATGCCGCGATAATGTGCTGGTGCGCCTTAGTCTATATGTAGTCTCAGCAACGTAGGCGGAACAAGCATCGTACTTACGTGCAGGCTATTTAGTAAGCAGCCTACGTGCCTGCACTACAGACGGTCCTGCACCACAAAAATACTTTCATCTGTTAAATCCCGCACTTTGTAACATCGTATTACCAGTTGTGCACAGTCAAGCACAACCACTTCAGATGGGAAAGTTACCTGAGACCCTAAAGGTAACTTTTGAGTTTTGGGTAGTTTGAAGTGAATCCGGATTTGTGTAGCACGACTGCTTACACAGATAATTTCATCCAAGCCAGGTTTCATTTCCCTTTTTTTCTTTTTTTTCACTTCCTGTTCCGAGACGTGGATTAATCAGCTCTCGAACCTGGAAAAAGAATTTCAAATAACTTTATTCGTTGATTACACATTACAGAAATGTAAAAGCTATCTTAAAAACAATGCCCTGTGACAAACAAGTTATGCATATTTGCTAATACAAACGTTAATAAATCGCTAAAAGACGTTTGTAAATCACTAACACAGTGACAGATAGCGATATAAGTGACAGCAGGGTACCAAGACAACTAAATTCACTCACATAATAAACTCTTTGTGGGAAATCTACTGGAGTTTAATAGTCAAGCTGGCTTCTTCTTTTCTGGAGATTTATGCTCCAGGATCGTGTAGGCTACTCTATACGTCGTGTTGCGCTGTCTGCATCCATACCCTGAAATTTTTAATATGATGTTCTCTCTATGTTTACATATCTTCCATTATTACGTTTAATCTGTGATATTTTGAGTTGACCCTATTTATATATTTTGTACATTATTTTCGTTAATTTTATATTTTGTTAATTCGTTTTACTGATTATATTTCTTGACGATTTCATTATACCTTTTTATTATTTTTAGTTCGTGAAAACTGCATTATAAATTGAATGTCTCGATTTTATTGCTTGCTCTGACCTTGGTCTATCTTATCTAATTCCACGCATAAGTAAGATGGTTTTACCACTATTAACAGCGGGTGGCGTTTGGGAACAAATGTGGGAGTGCGGCCGTTTTGTTAGCTGTGGTTTCTTCGGTGATCCCTCCCAACTTTCGTACAAATTCCGATGGTGACCACACACTGACGTACGTGTATAACTCTACACAGGAGTCTGGAGTTCTCGCGGGAGTCTGTTGACAGGTCTTACTGGGCTTCTGTAATATGCGACGGGCTGGGCACTGATGTGGTAAGCTACTTTTGAGCTTCACAAATTGTGATTCTACGTCTTTTATGCCTTCGTTTTAATTTCTTAACCACATTCCACATGTATAGTCGGTCTCAGTTGGTTCATAGGCTACATTAAGCGCCGGCCACGGTGGCCGAGCGGTTCTAGGCGCTTCAGTCCGGAACCGCGCGACTGCTACGGTCGCAGGTTCGAATCCTGCCTCGGGCATGGATGTGTGTGATGTCCTTAGGTTAGTTAGGTTTAAGTAGTTCTAAGTTCTAGGGGACTGATGACCTCAGATGTTAAGTCCCATAGTGCTCAGAGCCAAATTGAGCTACATTAAGCTGGCAATTCGCCGTATTTGCTGTTAGATCCACGTTTTTTTCGGTTAGGCCCCGTTTATCCGCTGCAGTATGGTTGACTACGAGCACGTTTTCATGCCTCACACACCATCTTGCATACTACTTGATAAATTTGCTAGATTTTTTGCGTGACTGGTACGACTTTCATGTACGCAGTCAAGGTATAATCTTACGTTCACTTTTGTATGGGCCCCTTTTAACGTTAATTAGTCTCTTTTCCATTTTTGTATCGTCTGAATATGGTATTGACACACTGAAACCCATGAAGTGTGTAAGATTTTATCCAAAGAGTTTGCCGAATACACTTGACGCAGTTATTCACCACGAAAAATTCACTGGGCACTGACACGGCGACTTGAACTGTCGATTCCCGTTTTCAGGAAAGAACGTCGATTATAGAGTTTTGGAAGTTTTACGCTCGCGCCTCTCCGTAGGCCGAAGATCTCCTTTGCCGGAATCACAACAGAATCTACAGGTCATTTGAAATCCAAGTCTTTTCGTTCTTCCACGAGACACAGAATACAGCAGGAAACGGCACTTGAGTTGATGCCGATTCCATGATACCCGGATGACGATCGCCACTGCCTCCTAGTGAACAATATCGTATCATCATTACGATTGATTGAAGAGTTTCTAGGAAAAATAATACAGCATGTCATTCTTAACGGAGAGAAATAATCAGACGAAAAAGTTTTTTCGGGTATACCCCATGGGAATATTACTTGACCGTCATTATTAATGAGCAAATACCACATAGACATAGGTTTTATTGATACTGCCACTGACAACTGTTTCGCACGTTCTGCGTATGTATTTGATGATAGCAGTCGCCGTAGTGAAGTTAAAAATAAAGAAATCTATAAAGCGAACTATACGTTATGATTCACTAAACGACGATTATTGCTCGCAGTACCTGTAAATGTCCTAACGAATAACGTCGAAAGCTTAACGGGCTATCCCGAATGATTCTGTCGCGTATTGAGAAGTCACATCATTGTACAATTTCTGCGACACGCAGGTACACCTTCAGAGGATCAAGACTTGCTGCAGAGGTTGCAGTTGTGCGCCAACATAAAAGAACGTATCATATTGCACATAGGTGTGCATGAAAATCCATTATAGTATCATTATTCGATTGTCGAAAAATCTCTAGAAGCAGTCGCATCCATAAGTGTCTGTTAGGACGGGTAAACAACTATTTTAAGCTGAAGTATCGTAAGACAAATCGTAGGGAAGGGAGGTACCAGACTGAGATTCATTAGAAGATTCTTCAGAAAGTGTAGTCCACTCATGAAGGGGTTAGGCTGCCAAACCCTCCTTCGAGCTACAGCTGTGCATTTTTCATCATTCTGGGACTCTTTCCAGCTATGACTGATGCAGGAAATCCAAAGAAGAGCTACATCGCTCGTTGCATGTTCGTATAGTAGGCTCGAAAGCATCACGGAAATATTCATCCAAGTTCAGTGGCGGACGCTATAAGATATGTGATGTGTATCACGGTGTCGTTTGCTCTAGAAATTCTGACCACATACGTTCGTGGACGAGTCACACAATAAAACGCTTCTTCCTCCGTATATCTCGCGAAAAGGCCATGAAAGTAAAATTAGACTGAAGTGCGAAAGAAACTGATAGAGGCATGTGTATGCAAATACAGAGACACATAAACAGGCAGAATACAGCGCTGCGGTCGTTAACGCTTATATAAGACAACAAGATTCTGGCGCAGTTCTTAGGTCGGTTACTACTGCTACAATGGCAGCTTATCAAGATTTAAGTGAGTTCGAACGTAGTGTTATACTGTAATCGGCGCACGAGCGTTGGGCCACAGCATCTCCGAGTAGCGATGAAGTGGGGATTTTTCCGGATGACCATTTCACAAGTGTACAGTGTTTATCAGGAATCTGGTAAAACATCAAATCTCCGACATCAATGCGGCTGGAAAAAGATCCTGCAGGAACGGGGCCAACGACGACTGAAGAGAATCGTTCAACGTGACAGAAGTGCAACCCTTCCGCGAATTGCTACAGATTTCATTTGTGTAGTAGCAGTTCATAGAAATTTAATAATTAACCTTAAACGCTGTAATATATTATATTATATTATATTATATTATATTATATTATATTATATTTCTCTAAAACGCGTTTTTGGGTGTTTGTTATCTCAAAATGTATCTCATATGGGATAAAACCACAGGTTCAGCCAGGAGGTCTACTGGTCTTCATGCCACCCTGAGCAAAACATTAACGATAAAATCCTAACACGGGCCTCAATCTCTCTTGTAGCCTCTATGTTCTTATAAATCTGTGGCCACGAACGACTACCCCTAAGCCCCCTTTCTCTGCAGCTATATGGATATTTTCATCATTACCTACATGCTCATTAAAAAAATTCACTCCACTATCAACTGCAGCCCAACGACAGTATATATTTATATACAAGCAAAGCGAATAAAATACACCCCAAGAGCAACCACAGAACAAGAGGAAGGACAAAGGTACGTTCAAACTCTGGAGTACTAGGAACATAATCCACAGGTAACAACATCTTAAACTGCCTTCACGTTATTACAGAAATGTAGATTAATTATACACCTGCATCTAAAAACAGTATTAATTAAAAAGCTGTTACAAAACGACCTCAACACGTCCCTAGTTCCCATATTATGCAGACACGCCGTCTGCAGTATCATCAACAGTCTGGCTACAAGTTGGTACAAGAGACTTGTAAAACAAGAATGGAGCATACATATAACAACAAATCCAATTATTTTACAAAGCCCACAACAGACGCCGAGCTCCGGAATCGTAAAACACGACTTTGCAATGATTACTGGAAATATTTCGTCGATAAAAGAAACTTTACAAAACAGAACTTGAAATAAAAGATACAAGGCAAGAGACAATGGCGCCGCCAAAATTACTCAGCAGTTAATTTATTTGTAGCCGTTCAGTAGCAAAACAATTTGCAAACCGTTACTGTGGTAACCTAATGAGCCAAAGATGGCAAACCAGAGTAACTAAGTAAGCGTCTGTTTCGATAAGCTCAGAACCACTTACGATAGCTCAGTAATATATAAATCACACAGCTGCTTTAAAACTTCTATGGCAGAAAATAAAATAAGAAACCAATGCCTTTCGAGTTAGCCAGCACATCGACTGATAAAGACAACATATAAAATTCACATAAAATCATTAGAAGTCAGGTCTGTTAGGTACAGGGAGAAACCCACAAAAACAGTTAAAGCACGCTTAATGCACAAAGTTTTACAGACTTTTTTGTAGATGCTCACCCATATCATGCTGGAGCTCCTTTCTATTGAGGCTCCTAGAATAAATTTCCATCAGCCACACACATTTCCAATGTGACACAAACTAAAGGCGCTAAGCATCCACCGTATTCTACTTTAGCAATCCATTGGATGCCGCCGTCCAGTGCAGTTACAACGGCAGATTCAACCCGCTGCAAAGTAGAGATTCCTTCATACCAAGCGCCTATCTCCATGCATTCACATATACGACCGATTAATGACACTTCACGACATTGATCAGTCTCCACTGCTGTCTACCACAACCATAATGAACACTTCGGCAGCACACCGCTTAATGCCTCCTGTGAACCCAAATTCGAGCGAAGCACAACAACGCGCTCAGTGCATAAACTGTTACATTCACCTGCCAGCACCGAAACTGCTGCTACATCTACATCTACATTTATACTCCGCAAGCCACCCAACGGTGTGTGGCGGAGGGCACTTTACGTGCCACTGTCATTACCTCCCTTTCCTGTTCCAGTCGCGTATGGTTCGCGGGAAGAACGACTGTCTGAAAGCCTCCGTGCGCGCTCGAATCTCTCTAATTTTACATTCGTGATCTCCTCGGGAGGTATAAGTAGGGGGAAGCAATATATTCGATACCTCATCCAGAAACGCACCCTCTCGAAACCTGGCGAGCAAGCTACACTGCGATGCAGAGCGCCTCTCTTGCAGAGTCTGCCACTTGAGTTTGTTAAACATCTCCGTAACGCTATCACGGTTACCAAATAACCCTGTGACGAAACGCGCTGCTCTTCTTTGGATCTTCTCTATCTCCTCCGTCAACCCGATCTGGTACGGATCCCACACTGATGGGCAATACTCAAGTATAGGTCGAACGAGTGTTTTGTAAGCCACCTCCTTTGTTGATGGACTACATTTTCTAAGGACTCTCCCAATGAATCTCAACCTGGTACCCGCCTTACCAACAATTAATTTTATATGATCGTTCCATTTCAAATCGTTCCGCACGCATACTCCCAGATATTTTACAGAAGTAACTGCTACCAGTGTTTGTTCTGCTATCATATAATCATACAATAAAGGACCCTTCTTTCTATGTATTCGCAATACATTACATTTATCTATGTTAAGGGTCAGTTGCCACTCCCTGCACGAAGTGCCTATCCGCTGCAGATCTTCCTGCATTTCGCTACAATTTTCTAATGCTGCAACTTCTCTGTATACTACAGCATCATCCGCGAAAAGCCGCTGTGTACTCCTCCTCAAAGCTTTGGCGCTTCACGATAGCCACCTCGTGATCAGAGATACCTCGCATGCGAAAGCAGCGCTAGGAAACTGTTATGGCTTTTGTGGCCAATTGTTGACAAACTGCCTGTTGGCTTCTGTCTGGGTTTCTTTGGCCGACGATTGTTTCATGATTTGTCTGACGTTTCGCCAGCACGAGTGGCTGGAATTGTTAAAACTTCACTCACCATTGCTGGTGGTGGACTGGAGTCCAGCTGGCGGCCACAGACAATATGTACGTGGAGCGCCAATGTCCAAGGGCTTTTCCGTAGGCATTTCCGGTGCGCTTTCCTCTTGCTACATGCAACCGTCGTTCCCTGCAGCACGGGAATTAAGGAACGGTTCACCTTGAGGCTTTCTTCGTTCTTGTTGAAACTATTCTTATTCTTATATATGTCTGTAGCTTCTCTTAACAAACGGATGTGACAGATCTTCTGTAGAGCAACAACTTTCGTGTCGGTGAATTTTTCTGTGTGGTAAGTCACACACAGCGCATGCTCCACGACAGCTGATGTCTCCACTTTCCCCAAGCTGCAGTGCCGTTTATTTTCGATGGCCTTGGTGTACCTTTCAACACATACTTTTCCACCTACTGTTACACCCAAAAATATTAGAATGGGCTGATTTTCGTTTCGCCCGATTTTCATGCAGCCCACGAAATGTAGCTGTCTTGTAAGTCCTCTAACCTCTCTGCAGTACAGTCATTTGTTATACAGAACGGATACCACAAGAGATCACAAGAGAACATTGTTCTCTAAGGTAATCAGTCCCGATGCAAATCAATACCACATTGTTGCAAATACTAAGAAACACGTCATTAGAGATGAGACGGTCCTGAACGTTTGTGCACTCATTTTTATTACAGTAAGTGACAATTCAAAATCAGTACCACACTCATTAAAACATGAAATGACTTACTCCCTCACATAAGTGATTCCAGTAATCTTCAGCCAGAAAAAATATTTTTTATGAACAATGTGTTTTCAGACAATACCTGAACTCCTAAAATTCACTGATAACTCAAAACGTTTTTGCTTTTTAAAAGGTTTTCCCCACACCTCTTAAACGTCGTTCTTGATACCAGTCATTTGTCATAAACTGGACGCTTAACTAACCAGTGAAAAGCAAAGCGATTAACAATGACAAACGCTCTAAGAAATCCTCAAAATTAAAATCGTATCACCAGTAATTTCTTCGTTCTCGCGATTGAGCCGTTATTTGCCCACATGTCTGCACTTGCAACATGACAAACTTTTGTGATGTGGATCTTGGCTGTAATCAAACACCTGCGCCATTGTAACTAAGCAAAGCTTTCGTTCCTGATGGAGACTTGATTACAACGACGTCGTCATTGGTGACTAGGCTAAACCAGTCATGAAATGTCGAAGTTTTCACAGTATCAGTTAGCAAATCTGTTCTCCGCTTGGAATCCTGTCAAGATCTTTATCTTCCTGTAACCTAACCACGAAGATCGTTTAATATACTTTCAAGTAACAAAGTTCTCACGTATTTAAAACGAAGTGCCTCGATGTAAAGTTTTCTGACGGGGATTCGAACCCGTCACGTAATAAGATTGCTAACTATCGAAAATCATATTTTAGATATCGAATTTTTTTTTTCACCAGCAGTGAAATATTTGAATCTGAAGTGAGAATATAATACTTTCGTCGTAAGACATATACGATACGTGTATGATTCATTTTCTGATACATTTCAATTACGGTGAAAAAGTATATGCTTCAAAGATACCCAAGCTATTTTCTGCACGAGCAATTGCCACAGGAGTAACTTTGCGGTCACTGTCTCGAAATATTGCGACACTTACGTTAGCACCTATTAAGATCTCACTCATTCCCATACACGGCATTTCAAAAACAAGCAGATCTGATAAAGCCTATCAAAATCTCCTCTGTTTCATTTTTCAGTTAGCTTATGTTCTTCATAATTCCGTTCATGGAATTGAAAGTCAGATGGACCGTATGTATTTCCGTCTAAGAGCCACTGCGCCAATTTCACTCGGTATACCGCTTCTTTTTCATGGAGAAGGTGTAACATCACAGATCATATCATTCCATGCTTTCAGCTGTGGTCGCCTGCGTACCGGTTCCGTGCCAGGGCAGCGCTCCACTAACGAAGTTCCTCACAACCGTGTGGCGGTGTTTGTGTTGTGTAGTGTCCATCAGTATTGTACTCTATGGCGCAATCTTACCGCCGAGCGAGCGAGACTTAAAATTACATTCCAAGCCGAACATGCGCTTATGAAATCGAACAATTCACTCGTAAAGAGTTACGTCTGGACCCACAGGAAGTGACTGGTATTCGCTTCCCTATCACCAGTAGCATCGTCCACATTAAACTGGCAACTATCGAATTATGTGCCGACGTAGTTCTTCAATACACACACACACGGTCTATAATTTAAACATTGTTACTGGCATTGTGGAGGTGACGGTGGTAGACCACGCTAGTTTTGGTCTTCGAGCAATTCGGGTGTTTGAGCTCGCTTCCCGACCCTACGGCAACGTTGTGGGCCACACTGCGAAAAAATGGCAGACATTCACTACATACCACCTGTTAAATGGTGTCTGACAGGTCAAGATCGAACCGTCCAAACACACACATTATTATATGCTGATAGGTGGTGTGCGAGTCATCTTCGTATATGATGACCACCCATGGACAAGTTCAGGCTGTGGACAAAAGGGTCCATCACCGTTTCCTACAGATCCTGAACAGTGAAGCAGCTCCCAAAGCGATAGCCACTCCTCTACCAGCCACTCCTCTGCCGTGCTGAAATCGGGTTCACCCCTTCAGGAAGCGCCAGCTCACCCCCTCGGGAACAACGGTGCGGACGAGACCTCACTGGCACCGTCTCCCCTAATGGCGACAAGACGAACAACTCACCAGAGCTCGATGAATGAGCCGCATGTTGCGAAAGACATCAAACCGAGTGTGGTGCCTACTCTTACTTTCCTTGAGATGGACTCGAACCTGGATGAGGAACAGCCACAATCTGACAAGGAGTAGCACCTCAAAAAACAGCGGTCTTCTGAAAACGGAAGAAGATATGGCATCACAGGTTGATGACCGGATACCAGACAGGGATCTCCCCTCGAGCGCCCTGACGATAACAGTTGCCATTCCCAATGTCCCAACTAAGGGGTGCCCTTTCCATCGCCTTCAATACTACCTGACAACTACAGATCCCTTGGAGGGACATTCCCTGGATACCAACATGGCAGTCTCACCACCCCTGCCTGCCACCAGTTTCGATCTCCTGGACTGACAATGCCGAAGATGGAGCAGATTATGATGCGGGCCTGCCCATCGAGGATTGCCCCACACTGGCGCCTGACCCGACTCCCACCCACTGATTGTAATCGCAGTGGCTTTGCTGGAGATTTAACACCAGTTGGATATCTCCACAGGACCCTCTGTGCCAATTGGGGAAACATGTCCACAACACTAGCATATTGTGGCGATGAATCTGGCCACCATTCGCGCACAACATACACTGACACTACTCAGAGACACAATTTATGAGCTAAAGTGAACATTTACCTCCTCCAAGAAGTGATTGTTGCAGATTTCCACACTCCCACGGGCAACACGGCCCATATCTCCCATACCTCTGACAACAGTAGCAGGCTGTAGCGGAGTGGCCATCCTCTTCCTTGCAGAGCACCGCGTACCTTCATAAGGCCAGGGGTATTGTCCTCACACTGTTTGGTGTCCGCGTCCAATTGGTACAAGCGCTGTATGGCTCCAGTTGACGTCATAAACGACACACCTTATTTCCTGACGAGGTAACGCCACTTTTTGAGAGTCCCCTGGATGATCTGGTCCTCAATGGATCCTCCAAGGGCCTACTGATCATCTTCTATGACATTCCTCTCATATGGTCCTCTCAGTCATTACTAACTTCAGCTTATTGACACAGGTGTCACGAACCTGTACAGGGTTCACACACTATACAATACACTTGTCCAGTCTCCTGGACCACATATACCTCACACATTCCCTTGCTAGTGATACTCGACTTGTTGAAGTTTGGCATCTGGCTGTCTCCAACCGCAACTACATCGGGTACTACCAATGGTCATGCTTGTTGAAGTTTGGCATCTGGCTGTCTCCGACCACAACTACATCTGGTGCTACCAATGGTCATGCTTTCCCTTCCCATTTCACCTGACTGTCCACTGCTATCATGTATCATCCATCTTTAATCGAGGAGGTAGCATCACTCACTATCAACACTATACTGGAGGACATGACTCCAGATTTTCAGGAAGATGTGACCAGGGATAAATTCCTAGAAGCTATCAAAGTGGGAGCTACCAATAAGACCACAGAATCTGACGCTGCCCCCTCGAATTCTACAAGTATTTTAGCCGTCTGTTGGTACCTGTTTGAATACCCAGCTGTCGGAACTGAGTCCACAACGACGAAGATCCCAGCCACATTCCTTGATGCGGTCCTCATTCTGTTTCCTAAACATCATCGGCGATCACAGATGGCTGATTACTGGCCCATCACTCCGCTCAACAGCGACATGAAAATCTTCACCCCTTTGTTGGCATCACGACGGAAGAAGGCAGCTAGATACGCCACATCCCTTGACAAGACTTCCTTGGCTGGCGACAAGAATATTCATACAGTTCTCTGCCAATACATGATCTCACTCATTAGTTCGCGACATATCCCTGGTGCATTGACGTCGCCTTGCTTCAGTCAGGCATTCGACCGTATCGGTAACACATTTTTGAAGACAGTTCTCCAGCACATGGGTCTTCCAATTCACATAGTAACAGTGGTAACGAGCCTCCCAGTTCGACAGGGTTGCCCACTTCTCATGATACTGTATGCTTTGGCGTTTGAACCCCTACTCCCGGAACCTTGTCAACACCTGGGGGTGTGGGCCTGTCATTGCACGAACACCGTTGACGTTGTAGGGCTGCTGATCTTGTCATCTACCCATGCAACGAAGATGATATCTGCGCGGATCTGACAGAGGTGGCGACATATAGCTAGGCACTGAACAGTTCTCCTAATGTTTGCAGGTCTTAGGTTCTGCTCATTGGTGAGGGCCTACATGACAGATGTGCGCCCTTCTAAGTATGGCCACCACTGTCTACTGCTTGGGAATTGATTTTACGAATAATCTCCGTCGTTCGGCGGCAACAAACAATAGACGTCTCCTCCAAACGATCAAGGCTGGCCTCGTTGATTACCGGCATAAATCCCTCGATGCTGTACAGCATGTGCATTACGTAAATGCCTATAACGCCTCTCACATCCTTCACATGGCACAAGTGTCCCCAGTCATGATTACCCTCACCCATCTAACGTAGATGGCGATGCGATCCTCTGTCTGTACTTACCTGCTATTCAGAGTCCAATATGCCTCCCTTGTCCTCCAACGGGAGCGTGGTGGTGTTGGCCGGACAGAGTTACGGCACCTCTAGTTAGCTCCGAACTGAAAGTCCACAGCCATTGCCCAACGAACCTCAACAGACTGCTTCTACTTGCATTTACACCGGTCTCCTTCTCAGCCCGTCACGCTATCAGACATTCCATCCACTTTTATCACATTCGGCATTAATTTCTGGAATTTACATTCACAACTCCTTACCAGTTCCACGAATACTCCAGGCAAAGGCTGCACGCCACGCATTACCAGTGCATCGGCCCACCAATCCCATCGAACCCAAGTTTCCCCCATTCACATAACATCGTATTTGGAAATCGGTGCAGGCATGCAGGGTATATCACTTTCAATGGCAAACGGACAAGTCAGTTTTGTTTGCAACGCATCCGCCTCGCTGACAGACTACTACATGTTAACTTTGGTGTAGACGACACAGACGCCTATATATTTTCACGTGGTCCCTCGTCTGGCGTCTGGAGGCTCACGCAGCGCCCCTTGGCTTTCTTTACAGCACAAAACACCTGCTTAGATCACTCGCCTTACTTTTTCTCAAACGCGATTCATTTCCCTGCAACGAAAACTAACGCTGCGGACTGGATACGCTGCCATACGGTCAGCCTCATTTTGGGCAGACGAGAAATGTGAACTGGGTTATTGGTGGTGCCTTAATGATCGACACTGTGAACTTCTTCAAAACCCCCTGATACCGGCAGTACTTTTCCAGTTTTCTATCGAGAGCCTCTCATGACTCGCCTTCCACCTGGAATGTCCAAGCTATGAAATGCTGGTGCTTATTTTGCCGAAGTTATGCTCTGAAGGAACTAAAAACGGAATCTGCATTAAAATTTCGAGAAGAGATGTTAGGATGTTCCAAACATCTCCCTGAATTCTGGTGCATAAAAAAGGATTAAATAATAAAAAAAATAAAGTAAAGCAGAAAAGCAAAGAAAGGTGTGCACAACTCCTTTCATTTTCTCGCTGCTCTGTGTGTTCTCTCCTCCTAATTTCTTCCTTCCCTATCTCCCTTTTACTAATAGGTTAATTGTTTCGGGATAGCCAATGTCCGAAGGAGTGCAGTTCTTTCTTTTTGTTACGTCACAAGTGACAGTGTCAAGTAGATCTTTTCTGTAGTTTCCATTCTTGTCCAAAATAAAAGGTGGGAGAGGGGTCAAAGAAAAGAGTGATTAGTTTCTAATCCACAGGTAGGGGCTTTCGAATCCTGTCACTTCCATAAGTTTTAATCCGAGGTGAGAGTTATTAGTTCAGGAGGACAATAATGATTATTAAGTATTCATAATTATAATGAATTCATAAGTTCGTAATTGAGGATGTGATGGACTCAAACCCTCGACTACGTCTGCACCAATGGTCTTGCTCCACTTTTTCTCTTCGTATATTGTGATTACTGCCTGGCACTGAAAAATAATGGTATCTGCTTTGTGCTTTCTTCGGTTTTTGCGTTCCGCCAGAACGTAAACAAAGAGAATCCAAATCAATGTGACGCTTTCTCTCGACGTAAAAGAACTAAATGCTTACTTTTTATGACTTCATCAGCATTGACGTCATGCGCAAAGTGAGAAAAAAAATTTCGTGTTTGTCTCAGTCTTGATCGTAAAATAATTTAAAATCAGGAGTCTATTTAACGGCTGAAATGAGTGTAATAGACAGCTTGTATGTATAATCTCCTCCTGTCTTTTTTTTCTTACAAAAGTCCTATGACAAATGTTCATTTTCAATAATGAAAACTTTCGCCCTGACGGCACAATAATTCAGTACGCGGTCCAGTTCCGTCCTCCTCTTCATCTTCATTTAGCCGCCGGGGAATAAGTCTCCATAATACTGTTGTTCTGTGACACACTCCCCAAGCGTTATGAACTACTTCGGACAGTGCTGGCTTGGCGCTGGTCTTCTATACCTAATAATTTTCTATATTGATTATACGAGCTCTATAGGAATGAGATCACGACTTTGGGAGAAAAGTCCAACAACTCAATGTCTCCACTCATTTGAAACCAGTTCGCTGTTTGGACAGGAGAACGGTCGTGTTGGGAAATTATTCTGTCTCCTGATAAACTCAGACGAACAGAAAGAAGCATTACGTTCACTAGCATTTCGCAGTAGTAAAGACCAGAAAACGGACGGCCCAGTTGCCACAGAACGATGCAGTCACTTGCTGATATCCAACACTAACAGTGATAGCATTTCGGCAACGGCTTTGTCCCTCACGGACGTATTTGCTGTCTAATCTCGGTCGATATACATGGCCTGAAACCTTTGGTGCAGTAGAAAACACCTTATCGACCGTAAATACAGCTTGCTCTGTGTACGAAAGTGGTTTCCTTCATTACGCCAATGTGAAGTTTAACGTTGCAGCGTTATGTTGCTCTTTCAACGTTTCCTTAGGTGCTAATTTTCGTCCATGCCTTCGTTGAGACTACGACGAATGCTAGCACTTATCTGGAGGATGTTCCTAATTTTTGTGCTGGTCCTGAAAGGATCTCCATCACTGCAGGAGATCCTACGTGGTAGTCTGTAGATGTCCGGGGCGACGAGGACGGTTGACGTGTTCTTTCTCCAACATCCTCTTCACCTGGAGATGTATCATAGGTTTTCTGTGTCCTACTGCACGGGAAATGGCGCTGATACAGTATCCATCTTCACAAAGCGCAAGAATGTGACCTTTATCAAATTCCTTGAGCTGTGACATTTCTCATGTAAGGAGATATAATGTGGAGAGCACTTCCTTCGCCTCAGAAGTCAAATTCGTTCCCGACTGAAAAAAGATTTAATATATTTGTTCCTTGTGAGCATTTTTTAGAGTATCGTTTATATGCATTTCGTCTGTAGACATAGTACGTAGAACTTGGAGGTAAAATTAGATTTACGTTGTGGTGTAGATCATGTTGCTCCTGCTGTCGTGTATCAGTCAACTGTGTTACCTCGCATATAACACCTCAGAAGTCTGTAACAGCTCGCCAAACAAGTGGGAAGTTAGTAGTTTAGGTAAACCAGTGAGTTTGTACTCTCTTGATATCGCGTTCAGTTTCTGCCACCTCTACAAACTTATTTCTTTATAAACAAAGAATTGTGAGGTTAAAAGTACTCCTAGTATTGTGAACACTTACGTATATGGCTCCTAATGCTCACTGGAGGAAGGCGAGGTCTCCACTAGTTTTCCATTTTATAAACACAGTCTGAGGATGAACTCAGCCTTCGGTTGCTAATCATGTAGCATTTTTCGCAGTATCATACTCTTAGATGTTAAGCTCGGTTTCAACTAAGGATTTCCACAGCGACAGAAACACAACGTTTGATATCAAACAAAAAGTTCGACCTGCCGCAGACTGTGCAGACTTTGAGTTTAAACTTTTTTTCCTATATGAAAAATAATCTTCTCTTATTCGTGGAATTTACGACTTTTGCTGTTTAAGATGATTTAATATAGAACTAATTTCCTTCGCCTCCGACTATGTTGCAACAAATCTTTTTAAAAGTACGAAATAGCGGTTTCTGAAGCGATTACTGGCCACAGTTTGTTGCATTTCGCTAGTTATAAGAAAAAAAGCTTACTGACCAGAAAAATAATCTCCCAGAAGAAAAGGAGCTTATGTAAGTTTTATTTCAGTGATTACAAAATCAAGTGAAACGGAAGATGAAGTTGGCATACGTGCTCACTGTTACTGTCAGAACCTGCGGCCAGAGACAATTAAGATCAAGAACATGCAGAAAGGGAAGCTGCGGCACTGTTAAGTTCTGCTATTCGTATGCATTGCTCGCACACGAAATTACTGTTGCAACATGTGTGTATACACAGCCCCCTCCCCACCCCCCTAATAAGATAACTGCGTATTTTCCGGTGAGGAATAGCTGTGATACATGGTTTTCGCTGTATCTACATCTACATCTACATCGATACTCCGCAAGCCACCCAACGGTGTGTGGCGGAGGGCACTTTACGTGCCACTGTCATTACCTCCCTTTCCTGTTCCAGTCGCGTATGGTTCGCGGGAAGAACGACTGTCTGAAAGCCTCCGTGCGCGCTCGAATCTCTCTAATTTTACATTCGTGATCTCCTCGGGAGGTATAAGTAGGGGGAAGCAATATATTCGATACCTCATCCAGAAACGCACCCTCTCGAAACCTGGCGAGCAAGCTACACCGCGATGCAGAGCGCCTCTCTTGCAGAGTCTGCCACTTGAGTTTATTAAACATCTCCGTAACGCTATCACGGTTACCAAATAACCCTGTGACGAAACGCGCCGCTCTTCTTTGGATCTTCTCTATCTCCTCCGTCAGACCGATCTGGTACGGATCCCACACTGATGAGCAATACTCAAGCATAGGTCGAACGAGTGTTTTGTAAGCCACCTCCTTTGTTGATGGACTACATTTTCTAAGCACTCTCCCAATGAATCTCAACCTGGTACCCGCCTTACCAACAATTAATTTTATATGATCATTCCACTTCAAATCGTTCCGCACGCATACTCCCAGATATTTTACAGAAGTAACTGCTACCAGTGTTTGTTCCGCTATCATATAATCATACAATAAAGGATCCTTCTTTCTATGTATTCGCAATATATTACATTTGTCTATATTAAGGGTCAGTTGCCACTCTCTGCACGAAGTGCCTATCCGCTGCAGATCTTCCTGCATTTCGCTACAATTTTCTAATGCTGCAACTTCTCTGTATACTACAGCATCATCCGCGAAAAGACGCATGGAACTTCCGACACTATCTACTAGGTCATTTATATATATTGTGAAAAGTAATGCTCCCATAACACTCCCCTGTGGCACGCCAGAGTTTACTTTAACGTCTGTAGACGTCTCTCCATTGATAACAACATGCTGTGTTCTGTTTGCTAAAAACTCTTCAATCCAGCCACACAGCTGGTCTGATATTAAGTAGGCTCTTACTTTGTTTATCAGGCGACAGTGCGGAACTGTATCGAACGCCTTCCGGAAGTCAAGAAAAATAGCATCTACCTGGGAGCCTGTATCTAATATTTTCTGGGTTTCATGAACAAATAAAGCGAGTTGGGTCTCACACGATCGCTGTTTCCGGAATCCATGTTGATTCCTACATAGTAGATTCTGGGTTTCCAGAAATGACATGATACGCGAGCAAAAAACATGTTCTAAAATTCTACAACAGATCGACGTCAGAGATATAGGTCTATAGTTTTGCGCATCTGCTCGACGACCCTTCTTGAAGACTGGGACTATCTGTGCTCTTTTCCAATCATTTGGAACCCTCCGTTCCTCTAGAGACCTGCGGTACACGGCTGTTAGAAGGGGGCAAGTTCTTTCGCGTACTCTGTGTAGAATCGAATTGGTATCCCGTCAGGTCCAGTGGACTTTCCTCTATTGAGTGATTCCAGTTGCTTTTCTATTCCTTGGACACTTATTTCGATGTCAGCCATTTTTTCGTTTGTGCGAGGATTTAGAGAAGGAACTGCAGTGCGGCCTTCCTCTGTGAAACAGCTTTGGAAAAAGGTGTTTAGTATTTCGGCTTTACGCATGTCATCCTCTGTTTCAATGCCATCATCATCCCGTAGTGTCTGGATATGCTGTTTCGAGCCACTTACTGATTTAACGTAAGACCAGAACTTCCTAGGATTTTCTGTCAAGTCAAGTCGGTATCTGTTTATTGAAGTTGCTGTTTTCACTGTGTTATAATTTGTGGCTGGCAGCGAAGTGTAAAGCCTTCGCGGTGGATGTCAGTTTCGCGACGTTGAAATTTTTTCTGCATTGTTGAAGTGCATACTACAGTTAGGATAATTCTGCGAAAATGTGAACTTGGACCACGGAAAATGAGTTTCATTATTTTCTGCAACATTTTTCTCAGCGTACTTTCTGAAATGCGAGACATCGGCCATGTCTTTGGAGAGAATGATCGTGACAGAAAATTAACATCCTCGGCCTTTGAAAGTGGTGTTTAGCGCCAGTGTTAGCATTTTACAAGCATAGTTGGTAAGCACAAGTAAATGAAGTAGTGCAACGCAATTTCTGTTATAAAGTAACGCCTTCATCAGTTAATTTGGCTTTGATGCAGTATAAGAATAATTGGAGATGTCCGATATTGACTTGAAAAGCATTCCCTAAACATGGAAAGAACTAAGTAACTATTGCTGAGAGCTATAATTTACCTGTCTTTGGGCAACTGCTTCTATAAATGACCAAGAGGTATTAAACGCTTCCTTCAAGCACACTTGAAGCAGCAGAATGAAGAAATTGACAACAATAATGGAATTATGAATAGAAACATTTACTAACTTCTGTATATGGTAGATAATGATATTATTCTATTTTAAGAAGTGATGGGCATTGCACTACACGATATCTTTGGGTATAGCGCTGTAATTAACGCTAGAACTGGAGGTGAATAGGGGACAGCGACACTCTCGAAAGAGGGTATGATAGTCAATCACGTTGAAAAACTAACAATTAATAGAGGGATTGCTTGTATTATCTACAACATCCGGATAATTAGTATACATGCTGCAACCGGTAGCAGCAAACGAGAAAACCGAGAACATTTTTTTTAAATATGAAATTGTTCATTAAATTAGTATTATTATCTGGAAATTTTAACTGTGTCCTACATCACAAAGATCAACTCCCTAATTTTAACTCATCTTCTGAATTGGAATACATAATTAAAGAGTTCCATTTAAATGACACGTGAGAGAACAAAACCGGTGACACGCCTGGTTTTAAGTTCATTACCAATTGCTCGTCAAGTCACTTGGATAGGAAAAACATATCCAACAAATTAAGGACCAATACACTGCATCAGAAGTGTGGCCCACCACCTTTACTGACCAAGCTGCATTTATACGTACAAATAACGTGGAAAATCGGGGAACGTACCGCGCTAAAAGTGACTAAAAGCTGAATGTTGCACACTTGCAACATGCCGAATGTCGCGAGCGTTTCCACAAAACTTGGCAGGAATGAAAGTTTACATCCTACAATTTGAGCTGGTGCGCTCCTGGCCCCAGTCTCCATCGATTCTCATCACGATCGTCTGAGTCGATTTTCGATGCCTTGGCTTCGTATCTTTGCGGATGGCTATTTAACTGCGGCGCGCATGCTCTCTGGGTTTTCCTCTCCTCCCTCCTTGTTTTTCCCCCTACTCCAGGTCGTCCCCCCCCCCCCCCATCTGCCTTGGGTCGGGAGTGCCATCTTTGTGCCGCCTTTTCGTGCAGTGTTTTAAAGTGTATTTTTCCAGTGCGCGCTCCGTGTTGTGTCCTTTGGGAGTGTAGCGAACAGCCATCATACTATCGCTGGGTGTGCTTTTTATCACTTGCGAACAGAAACCAGACTGTCGCCATGTTTTTTAATTGTGTGTCTACTATGTTACTTGTCTGATTCCTGTGTATTTTATCAACATTGTCGTCCCCTTTTGCTTTCTGTTTTAACTTTCCGCATTTTTACGCCATTTTCCACTTTTCTTGTTTCTTTCTTCTTCCTTTTTTTAAAAAAAAAGTCTGTAGGCTGTAGAGCAGCGTAGTAAGCTGCTGCCAGCCCGCCCCCTTCGGGGGGAATTGAAAATCAATAAAGAAAAAAAAAAAGCTCTCTGGGTCCTCAGTTCGGGTGTCAGCTGTGTCAGCTACAGTCACTTCTGGCGACAAGCCTCTTCAGCTACAGTCACTTCTGGCGACAAGCCTCTTCAGCTACAGTCACTTCTGGCGACAAGCCTCTATGCAGCGTGGCGAGTGGCCGAGTCGGTTCGACGAAGGAGCCTGGGCCGCTGCTGCGGCGTGTTTAGCCATTGTAATGCAGATCCGCTAATGACGGTGATTGGGGTTTCTTGGATATGTGAAGGACAGATTTCCTTCGTGTCTCCTGCGCGTGATTCAAGCTCAATGAACTGGAGTCGTCGAAGTGTTCATCGATGGGTTCTGTTCATGATAACTGAATACCCCTGTGCACTGAAAACCACCTTGGCTATTTCAGTTGCCCTTGATATTGCTGCCTGATACGTTGACAGCATTTAAGGGTGTGCTAGTGACGCACTAGCAGTACACATCATGTCGCGTTTAATGCATACCAAGTATGGCCTAAGTTTGTGCCTGGCGTTCAGAAGCGGTCCGAAATATTTTCTCTTATTGCATTTTACTATTTTATTTGTTGTTTTAGAAGTTGGCTAATCAAATCTTAAGAGGTACTGTCACGCCTGCTTAAGGTTCATTTGTGCCATGTAGAATTAAATGTTTATAGATAACTGGGTTGCGTTAATATCCTTGTGTATCCGTTGCGTCAGAATGTTGTCTGCCGCTGATGTGTTTATGTTTCAGATAATAGGCGGTGCTCGACGAGCGCAATTTCCGATCATTGTATCGCGTTGGAAGAGTGAAAATTAAGGACCTGGATCGGTGTCTATGGTTACGTTGTTATGTGCGGCAATTCCATCTTGCCGGTGGAGCGTTGTGGTTTTTCGCAAGGTTACTTGTATATCAAAGTTGAGTATTTTTTTTTATTTCGCCCTCTTGTCCGTGCATCTCCTGTGTGTCTTAGAACCTTTAGGTTTGCTCGCGTCCTTCACCAATTTATCGTAAAGTTGAGGCAGTCACATGTTAAGACGATTTCATATGTTATTATTATACTGAATGTGTTATAATCCAGTTAATTTTATGACCAATGTGGGAAAAATCTGAGCTTATAAGACTTTGGATTAATGTTCTTAGCCGGGTCCTGACGTACATGAAAACCAGTTTATATGTTAATTGAAGCATGTTTGAGATTTGATTAATTGTGATTTTATGAATATTGTTTTAACTAATGAAAGTTGGCTAAGCAAATTTTGAAAGATATGTAGCTGTTGGACTTAATGCATCCCCTTCGTCGTGGAAGTAGTTTTAGTGTTTTGATGTGCACGGGGTCCCGGGTTCGATTCCCGGCGGGGTCAGGAATTTTTCCTGCCTCGAGATGACTGGGTGTTGTGTCGTCTTCATCATCATCATTCATTCCCATTACGGTCGGAGGAAGGCAACGGCAAACCACCTCCATTAGGACCTTGCCTAGTAAGGCGGTGCGGGTCTCCCGCATCGTTCCCCTACGCTCTGTAAAGAAGCACGGGACTTCATTTACATTACATACAAAAAAACAGTTTCAAAGTAAGTTATGAACCTTGTGAGGTTTAGTGATGGCAGTTATATTTTATTAATAATGGTTTCATAAATATTGTTTTATTTAACGAAAGTTGGTTAAGAAAATTTTGAAAGATCTGAGTTTTTTGGACTTAATGCACTCTTTAGCTGTTGGAAGTAATCAGAGTTTTGATGCGAGTCATGTGAAAAACAGTTCCATCTAAGTCATGAAAATTATGTGATTCAGTTCACTCAGTCATATTTGATTAATGATGATTATATGAACATTGTTTTTATTAATGAAATTTGGTTGAGACAATTTTGAAAAATATGTGGCAAGAGCCATTCTATAATCGTTGCTACTGTTAATTTGATAAGAGCAATATGTTTGTAATAAAGAAGTGTGTGGCAACTACAAACTGGTTGTGTGTTTAATTTCGATGTGTCGAATTCAGACTACACATTATAACCGCCATATCGTTTCCCTATCTACTGGTCAAGAGCCGGTTTACGTTGGGCCAAAGCAGAGATGGAAGTCGCGGCAAACAGAATCTCTGTCGCCAGTGAGCTTCCTTACACTAGAAACCTTATTTTCTTTAATGAGCCGTGGTCACTTCACGTCACTGGGCTCTTCTTTTATTTGACGTTGAATTCTTCAAATATTTAGTGCTGAACTGTGATTCGAATTCGGATCTCTTCTTTCGTGGTGTCTGACCAACACGGGACGATATAGTTCGATCATTTCGTTGTTTTCCCCCAAAATTGCGAACTCCTCTAGGTCTCCACAGAAGGAACGGATGTGTGTTTGAATTTCGGTCCAGCACAAAAGTGTTCGTGATTCCATTTGTAGCCTACCGAAATGCGAGTGATAAATAACTTTTATTTTTAATGTCTCTTCACGTGTTGTCAACAATTACGAGAGGAGCCGTTACTCTAGTCAAATATGCTCACGTCTCACTACTGGCGAGAATACTTTTCGTAGCCCGAAAACATTGCCGGTAAGCAATGGGTTCGATTCTCGGTCAGGATATAAAATTTTATCATCATTTCAAATTCGAATATCGCGTTGCTGGTGAAAATTCGATATTTAACATTTGATTTTACTTAGTTAACAATGTTATTAAGTACTGAGTTCGAGTCCCCGTCACTTCACATCATGGCGTTTCGTTCTAAACACGTGCAAACTTTGGTACTTGAAATTATAATAAACGCCTTTCTCTGTTATTTTACAAGGCGATAAGAGTCTTCAAAGGATATCAGACGGAGCACAGAAATCTTCAAGTTCAGATTTGCTAACTGATACTGATAAAAACTTATACATTGCACAACTCCTTATACCTAGTCACCAACGATGAACATTGGTGTGATGCAGTCTCGGTCAAGCTGGAGAGCTGTGTTTAGGTGCAGTGGTTATAGGTGTTTGGTTTCATTCCAGATCCAGAACGAAAATGTTCGTCATTTTTTGGAAGTTCAGGTATGTGGACAAACAATTGCTCAGTCATGACTACTAGTGATACGATGTTAATTTTGACTTTGCCATAGAGCGCTTGTCATTGTTAATGGAGTTTCTTTTAACTGGTTAGTTCAGCATACGGTTTACGTCAAGATATTGTCTCAAAATATCTTGTTCATAAAAATATTTAATTTCGTCTAAAGATTGTTAGAACGAATTATGTGATGGAGTTAGTTAGCGCAAATTTTAGGAAGTGTGACAGTGACTTTGAAATATCACTTAATCTATTGACACTGAATTTACTAGCGCTAAGAACTGTATTTAATGGCGCGTTTTCTAATATTTGCAATGACGTGGACTGTTAACTTAAAGAACAGTGTTCTCTTATGGTATGCATTTTGTATAGTCAAACTACTTTTTTAAAAAAATTTTTGGTAAGGTCTTACGGGACCAGACTGCTCAGACTGCTGACGTCAGTGGTTCCTAAGCTTACGCACTACCTAATCTAACTTAAATTGGACAACACGCACACCCATGTCCGAAGGAGAACTCGAACCTCCGACGGGGGGAAACGACTGTACTGCAAAGAAATTAGAGGACATGCATGCAAATCAGGCGAAATGCAATTCAGGTCTTTCGGTTACTTTCGAGTATGATATTACATAATAAGATGTGTATTGACGACATTTCAAGTAGTTTCCTTTTCGCCTTTGTCGGTTTATAAGTAATATTTACGCCGATATTGTCTGTCGATAAGGAAAAAGTGACCGACGTAATGAAGACCGAAGTTTATGAGCAGAAGATCATGGACCTATTAGATCCGACGCTGAGCCGAAAAGTAAGCGCAGATCCGAAGCAGCAGATCACACGGAACACGAGTTGGTCGAACAATACGTCTTCTCTCTCGGGAGACGTATAGAGGAACCTGTGCAACAGAGAAACCCTACAACCTTGACTGTAAGGATTATCAAAGATCCATAAGAAGAATGTTCCACTAAGACCTCTTGTTAGCGCCCCTGGCTCATCGATGCATAAACCGGCGAAACACTTGGTCTCTCTGTCCAGCCGTACGTGGGAAAGAGTGAAACATACGTAAAGGCCTCAAGATATTCATTGAGAATCTGAGGAAACTACAGCTATACAAGGTGGTCAGGATGGCTGATGTAAAACTGGGACACAGCGTGTATCGAAAATCTACACCCACTTACCGATACCTGTACCAACTGTCATATCACCATCCGAGATAGAAAAGAGGCATTATTAATAAGCTCGTAACGCTAGCAAGACGAATATGCGAGCTGCAGCACCTCCGACGCCAGATGCAACACCTAGAACGCGTTTTGATGAGCAATGAGTACTCCACCAGTTACATAAGAAGTATCACAAAGTCAAATTCCCGGCGAAATGACACATCGGAAAAAGAATGGTCGGGTACGGACTTTCTGCCACACAATCCCAAAGTGACGGACAGAATCGGCCGTATACTGCGCAGATGTAGCGTAAAGACTGTTTATAATCCGATAAAAGAAGATCAGAGAGTGTCTCAGATCGGCAAAGGAGAGAAGGGACCCACTTGCACTGTCGGAAATATACCGCATACCATGTAAATGAGGAAAAGTCTGTGTTGGAATGACTGGATGGACAATCAACACCAGGATCACCGAACCTAAGAGGCATTGCAGGTGGAGAAATCAGCCGTGGAGGAGTTCGACGTCATGGAAATTCTTCCTCTAGAGAAGAGCTCTTCAGAGACAAACATGAGAATAGCTTCAACAAGAAAGATGAAATCCTCAAGGAGAATGGTTATAGCACTCGCGTGCTGCACGGACGACCGTTGCATGTAGCGAGGGGAGAACCGCATCGTAAGTGGCCAAAGGTGGTTGGCGCGGCAGGTACATTCACTCAAATTCAGATGAAACAGAACATCTTGAACAACTAGAGACAGGACGTTCATATTCACAGGACATTTACATTAATATGTTACGCAAAAATGATTAGCAGTTGAACCATATCGGTCCTCGAGTGCGAGGTCAACCGGTAAAATGTGCCTGTGGCTTTCGTTGTCCGTATAAACCGATGGTAATGGATCAAAGTGTCTTGAGAAGACATGCAGGTTGTCTCGCAGACGTATCCTCGAACTATGCCGTCAAATCAGAGAGTTTCAAAGAGGGTGCATAATTGGCATGAGAGAACGTGATGTATCCATCCAAGAAACTGCAGATCGTCTGCGACGAAGTGTTTCTGCAGTGCAACGGGTGTGGGCAGAATGGGGTTCGCCAAAGACCGTAGAACACGACAAGATGGGTCAAGTCACATCCTCCAGACCACCATGTCACACCTCATCCGAATGGCATTGCAGGAGAGATCTGCGTCCTCCTCGGATACTTTCTGAACCGAGGTGACTGAAATACTAATCATTCCAGCAGATGATACTAATGTACATTTCATGTGAATATGAGCGTCCTATGTCTAGTCGTTCGAGATGTTCTGCTTCTTCTGAACATGAATGTATAATATTCGGCCGCGATCTCAACCCCAGTCCACAACAAGCTATGGACGGTGAAACTTTGACAGTGCCAGCCACTCGTGCTGGCGAAACGTCAGACAAATCATCAAGCAAACGTCGACAGAAGAAGCCGAAAGAAAAGCCAAAAGGTAGTTTGAAAGCAGCATTGTCTGAAATCGACTATGGAGAGTCTCACTTCTGACTAATGATAGGAGAAGGCAAGCTTAAAGACAGCACAAGAATTAATGGAAAAGTTAATTGCAAATGATGCAACTGAAACTGACCACGTATATGAACGTGCTAACTACATACTGCATGAGCTGCGGTTCGTGAAGCGATAAGCGTCTTTATCGAATGTTTCATTTTTTGCCAAATAACTGTCTACATTCAGTATGTGTTGTGAAGGAAATGATTGAAATTACGTATTTTGTGCAGCGGGAAATGTTTGGTTATCTACATCAGAAACATGAGAGTCTAATAGGTAACGCATGTGCAATATAGGCCTGAATCAAGAATAACACAAATGCAAGAATCTCGCCACCCCTAGAAAATACGTATGAATTCTAACTTGGAGAAAAATAAAAATAGCGGAAATTAGCAATTTCAGGAAAAAGATGTGAAGTAATCAGCTCGCGAAGTCCACAAGCCGTTGGTTTACTAATAGATTATTCACACAAGATAGCGATGAATAAACATCGATCGAACGAGCTGGCATAGTGGTTAGCAGACTGGACTCTAATTCGGGAAGACGACGATTAAAATCCGAGTCCGGCTGTCTTGATTTACGTTAAATCTCTTCAGGCAAATCATAGTATGAAGGCTTTCACGACCGGATGACATATCTTCTGGTAAACCTTCCGGGATGTAAGGTCGTGGTCCATGAAACTCTTCAGCTCCTAACGTTTCGTCCAGAGCTGCGCTGGACATCATCAGAGGGGTGTTTCTCCTCCGGTGAGTCTTGCCGGCAAGACTCACCGGAGGAGAAACACCCCTCTGAAGATGTCCAGCGCAGCTCTGGACGAAACGTTAGGAGCAGAAGAGTTTCATGGACCACGACCTTACATCCCGGAAGGTTTACCAGAAGATCTTCAGGCAAATGCTGGGATGGCACCTTTGAAAGGGCATGGGTGGATTCGTTCCCCATCCTTCCCCAAACCGTTGGGACCAATAACCTCGCTGTTTGGTCCCCTCGCCCAAATCAGCCACCAATAAACATCGCTTGGAAGTAGCTCTTATACCTTACAAACAACTTCTCAGAATTAGGAGAGGAATAATATTGCGGTTCCACTGATAGCTTCGTCCTGAGTGGGAAAAGCTACTTGTAAGTCACTTGAATTTTCAGATGTATAGCACACGTAATCATGTGTTCTGAATCAGTTTAAAACGTAAACAAATCCCGAAGTTCTGCGTATGAAATATGCACGTAAGAGACATGCGATAACAATACAACTTTACCTAACTTAATATTCGCCAATATGACAGTTACCGATGGAGCCGGCCGGAGTGGCCGTGCGGTTCTAGGCGCTACAGTCTGGAGCCGGGCGACCGCTACGGTCGCGGGTTCGAATCCTGACCGAGCGAGGTGGCGCAGTGGTTAGCACACTGGACTCGCATTCGGGAGGACAACTTTACCTAACTTAATATTCGCCAATATGACAGTTACCGATGGAGCCGGCCGGAGTGGCCGTGCGGTTCTAGGCGCTACAGTCTGGAGCCGGGCGACCGCTACGGTCGCGGGTTCGAGTCCTGACCGAGCGAGGTGGCGCAGTGGTTAGCACACTGGACTCGCATTCGGGAGGACGACGGTTCAATCCCATCTCCGGCCGTCCTGATTTAGGTTTTCCGTGATTTCCCTAAATCGTTTCAGCCAAATGCCGGGATGGTTCCTTTGAAAGGGCACGGCCGATTTCCTTCCCAATCCTTCCCTAACCTGAGCTTGCGCTCCGTCTCTAATGACCTCGTTGTCGACGGGACGTTAAACACTAACCACCACCACCTTCGAATCCTGCCTCGGGCATGGATGTGTGTGATGTCCTTAGGTTACTTAGGTTTAATTAGTTCTAAGTTCTAGGCGACTGATGACCTCAGAAGTTTAGTCGCATAGTGCTCAGAGCCATTTGAACCATTTAGTTACCGTTGGGACTACACGCAGCTATTCATCAGGCCGGTTGCTTCAGCCAAATGATGCTCACAACCTGCCGTTTGAACGTGACGAACGTGTCATTTTAATAAATGAGAAATTCTGCGATCTTGAACTTTTTTTCTAATTGATCGGTCTACCTAACCTAACTGCAATCATGGTTCTCAATCTGATGGAAGGTGCTCCAACGCTCACTGCTTGCTCTGGTCTCACCATTACACCGGTGTTTTCTGGTCCAGTGCTTCCACATGCACAAAGTACATATGTCTACAAAACTGTTTGCTAAAATGCGCTGTTGTGGAACAGAAAATAATTTGCAGGCTCACGTTCTCATTGATCGAAACTGGTGGCAACTCCTTCCTCACGGTTATGATAGGCTCGCACTTTTTCCTTTCGACAATGCTCCACTGTCTTAGAGAAAGAGAGCATGATTGACTAACGTTTTACGATAAAACAACTGACTTACGTTAAACACTTGTAACCTCCGCGCGGCGGGCCGCATCAAACCAGCCAATAGACTGATGACCAAAAAAAAAAAAAAAACACCTCCGCGCGGCGACACAGTACTCGTTAAAGCCTGTACTATGGTAAATGAGCGGGGTTCACCTTATGAGAAAGGATTTTTGTATATGTATCGACCGCGTGTACCTGAATGGTATCAAATCAGACTTACACCCACTCTGTAATAACAAAGATCCGTCAAGTAAGTTCGAAATGCAATTACACGTCAAGATGGACCAAAAGCAACCCTGAAGATGCTACCAATTTGTTAATAATACGGTCTCCAGCCTAATTCGGTATTAACGGAGTTTCTTCCCTGTACAAGTTGGTATATACAGGGTGTTACAAAAAGGTACGGCCAAACTTTCAGGAAACATTCCTCACACACAAAGAAAGAAAATATGTTATGTGGACATGTGTCCGGAAACGCTTACTTTCCATGTTAGAGCTCATTTTATTACTTCTCTTCAAATCACATTAATCATGGAATGGAAACACACAGCAACAGAACGTACCAGAGTGACTTCCAACACTTTGTTACAGAAAATGTTCAACATGTCCTCCGTTAGCGAGGATACATGCATCCACCCTCCGTCGAATGGAATCCTTGATGCGCTGATGCCGCCATAAATTATGGCGTATTGTATCACAGCCGTCAACAATACGAGCACGAAGAGTCTCTACATTTGGTACCGGGGACTGCGCAGACAAGACCTTTCAAATGCCCCCATAAATGAAAGTCAAGAGGGTTGAGGTCAGGAGAGCGTGGAGGCCCTGGAATCGGTCCGCCTCTACCAATCCATCGGCCACCGAACCTGTTATTGAGAAGCGTACGAACACTTCGACTGAAATGTGCAGGAGCTCCATCGTGCATGAACCACATCTTGTGTCGTACTTGTAAAGGCACATGTTCTAGCAGCACAGGTAGAGTATCCCGTATGAAATCATGATAACGTGCTCCATTGAGCGTAGATGGAAGAACATGGGGACCAATCAAGACATCACCAACAATGCCTGCCCAAACGTTCACAGAAAATCTGTGTTGCACAACTGCGTGCGGATTCGCGTCAGCCCACATATGTTGATTGTGAAAATTTACAATTTGATCACGTTGGAATGAAGCCTCATCTGTAAAGAGAACATTTGAACTGAAATGAGGATTGACACATTGTTGGATGAATCATTCGCAGAAGTGTACCCGTGGAGGTCAATCAGCTGCTGATAGTGCCTGCACACGCTGTACATGTTACGGAAACAACTGGTTCTCCCGTAGCAGTCTCCATACAGTGACGTGGTCAACGTTACCTTGTACAGCAGCAACTTCACTGACTGTCACATTAGGGTTATCGTCAGCTGCACGAAGAATTGCCTCGTCCATTGTAGGTGTCCACGTCGTTCTAGGTCTTCCCCAGTCGCGAGTCATAGGCTGGAATGTTCCGTGCTCCCTAAGACGCCGATCAATTGCTTCGAGCGTCTTCCTGTCGGGATACCTTCGTTCTGGAAATCTGTCTCGATACAAACGTACCGCGCCACGGCTATTGCCCCGTGCTAATCCATACATCAAATGGGTGTCTGCCAACTCCGCATTTGTAAACATTGCACTGACTGCAAAACCACGTTCGTGATGAACACTAACCTGTTAATGCTACGTACCGATGTGCTTGATGCTGGTACTGTAGAGCAATCAGTCGAATATCAACACAAGCACCGAAGTCAACATAACCCTCCTTCAATTGGGCCAACTGGCGGTGAATCGAGGAAGTACAGTACATACTGACGAAACTAAAATGAGCTCTAACATGGAAATTAAGCGTTTCCGAACACATGTCCACAGAACATCTTTTCTTTATTTGTGTGTGAGGAATGTTTCCTGAAAGTTTGGCCGTACCTTTTTGTAACACCCTGCATTCATTCAAAACAACAAGTAGTAACACTGCAAAATACAGTAGAATTTTAGAACCGGAAAATCTATTGAACTGATTGTTGTACGTTCTGTACTGATATGGAAAAACCATGAATACGTAACACCACACTATAATGTATACTACAAGACTTTATACTGTCTATTATTCTGATTAAAATCGGGCATAGGTTACCCTAGAAACAGCACCTTCGAAACACATGCAAAATGTCAATTTCGATAAAAATAAAACACTTGTAAATTTTGTCTTTTTTATGACTTTAACTTTTGCTGGTCAAATCAATTTAGAACACTTCAGAATTCAAATGAAAAAAAGGGGGGGGGGACCCTGAAACTGTAATGATCACTGTATTTTAAGAAATGATTACTGAATTCATTACGCGTTCCAGATTTCCAGTATATAAGTTGTAAGTAGGCTGTTTAGGTTTTCTTACTGTATGAAAATCACTGGCTGTGCTGTGTGCAGTCTGTGGCTAGTTTGCATTGTTGTCTGCCATTGTAGTGTTGGGCAGCGGCAGCTGGATGTGAATAGCGCGTAGCGTTGCGCAGTTGGAGGTGAGCCGCCAGCAGTGGTGGATGTGGGGAGAGAGATGGCGGAGTTTTGTGGCTGGTTCTGAGCACTATGGGACTTAACAGCTATGGTCATCAGTCCCCTAGAACTTAGAACTACTTAAACCTAACTAACCTAAGGACATCACACAACACCCAGTCATCACGAGGCAGAGAAAATCCCTGACCCCGCCGGGAATCGAACCCGGGAACCCGGGCGTGGGAAGCGAGAACGCTACCGCACGACCACGAGCTGCGGACGCGGAGTTTTGTAATTTGTCATGAACTGCTATATATATTATGACTATTAAGGTAAATACAGTGTTTGTTCTCTATTAATATCTTTCATTTGCTAACTATCCCTATCAGTAGTTAGTGCCTTCCATAGTTTGAATCTTTTATTTAGCTGGCAGTAGTGGCGCCTGCTGTATTGCAGTAGTTCGAGTAACCAAGATTTTTGTGAGGTAAGCGATATGTGAAACGCATAGGTTAATGTTAGTCAGGGCCATTCTTTCGTAGGGATTTTTTGAAAGTCAGATTGCGTTGCGCTAAAAATATTGTGTGTCAGTTTAAGCATAGTCTTGTACAATTTTCCTAAGGGGACGTTTCAAAATTACTACTCTTTTCATCTTATTTACTGCTCATTTAAATACCTTTATACCTGTATCGAAATAATAAACTTCAATACAATACCAATATTAAAGTTATCTTTCAACTTCGTTAGACCTTCGTTATTCATTTACTGGTTCAGTAGCAAAACATTTCTTTAAACACCATTCTAACATAGGTAGTTCTGCAAATAATTATTATTAATACAAATTTTAATTTTCATTTCGTGACACTCGGATTGCACAACATTTGGAGAGGACCCTGTCTAGGTTAGTTGTGAGGATAATTAAATGATGGGAAAGTTCTGGTAAAATTTAGGTTATTATTCCACAGTTCACTGTCTGATCCATACGAATACAGTAAAATGCAGTAAATGATGCAGGCAAAAAGGAATACAAACGTCTCAAAAACGAGATCGACAGGAAGTACAAAGAGGCTAAGCAGGGATGGCTAGAGGACAAATGTAAGGATGTAGAGGGTTATCTCACCAGGGGTAAGATAGATACTGCCTACAGGAAAATTAAAGAGACCTTTGGAGAAAAGAGAACCACTTGTATGACTATCAAGAGCTCAGACAGAAACACAGTTCTAAGCAAAGAAGGGAGAGCAGAAAGGTGGAGGGAGTATACAGAGGGCCTATACAAGGGCAATGTACTTGAGGACAATATTATGGAAATGGAAGAGGGTGTAGATGTAGATGAAGATGAAATGGGAGATACGATACTGCGTGAAGAGTTTGACAGAGCACTGAAAGAACCGAGTCGAAACAAGGCATCGGGAGTTGACAACATTCCATTAGAACTACTGACGGCCTTGGAAGAGCCAGTCCTAACAAAACTATACCATCTGGTGAGCAAAATGTATGAGACAGGCGAAATACCCTCAGACTTCAAGAAGAATATAATAATTCCAATCCCAAAGACAGCAGGCGTTGACAGATGTGAAAATTACCGAACTATCAGTTTAATAAGTCACGGCTGCAAAATACTAACCCGAATTCTTTACAGATCAATGGAAAAACTAGTAGAAGCCAACCTCGGGGAAGATCAGTTTGGATTCCGTAGAAATATTAGAACACGTGAGGATACTGACCCTACGACTTATCTTAGAAGCTAGATTAAGGAAAGGCAAACCTACGTTTCTAGCATTTGTAGACTTAGAGAAAGCTTTTGACAATGTTGACTGGAATACTCTCTTTCAAATTCTGAAGGTGGCAGGGGTAAAATATAGGGAGCGAAAGGCTATTTACAATTTCTACAGAAACCAGATAGCAGTTATAAGAGTCGAGGGATATGAAAGGGAAGCAGTGGTTGGGAAGGGAGTGAGACAGGGCTGTAGCCTGTCCCCATTGTCATTCAATCTGTATATTGAGCAAGCAGTAAAGGAAACAAAAGAAAAGTTCGGAGTAGGTATTAAAATCCATGGAGAAGAAATAAAAACTTTAAGGTTCGCCGATGACATTGTAATTCTGTCAGAGACAGCAAGGGACTTGGAAGAGCAGTTGAACGGAATGGACAGTGTCTTGAAAGGAGGATATAAGATGAACATCAACAAAAGCAAAACGAGGATAATGGAATGTAGTCAAATTAAGTCGGGTGATGCTGAGGGAATTAGATTAGGAAATGACACACTTAAAGTAGTAAAGGAGTTTTGCTATTTGGGGAGCAAAATAACTGATGATGGTCGAAGTAGAGAGGATACAAAATGTAGACTGGCAATGGCAAGGAAAGCGTTTCTGAAGAAGAGAAATTTGTTAACATCGAGTATAGATTTGAGTGTCAGGAACTCGTTTCTGAAAGTATTTGTATGGAGCGTAGCTGTGTAAGGAAGTGAAACATGGACGATAAACAGTTTGGACAAGAAGAGAATAGAAGCTTTCGAAATGTGGTGCTACAGAAGAATGCTGAAGATTAGATGGGTAGATCATATAACTAATGAGGAGCTATTGAATAGGATAGGGGAGAAGAGGAATTTGTATTACAACTTGACTAGAAGAAGGGATCGGTTGGTATGACACGTTCTGAGGCATCAAGGGATCACCAATTTAGTATTGGAGGGCAGCGTGGATGGTAAAAATCGTAGAGGGAGACCAAGACATGAATACACTAAGCTGATTCAGAAGGGTGTTGGCACCAGTACGTACTGGGAGATGAGGAAGCTTGCACAGGATAGAGTAGCATGGAGAGCCGCATCAAACCACAACAACAACAACACCGAAAAATCAGAAGAAAAAATGTTATTTATATGTACAATAGTACAGCGTCGTTGTTGTTACACATGCCCCTGTTAAATTTCACTAAGTGCACATTTGATGGGAACACTGAACTTTATATTTATACAGGGGTTCTGAATCTTTGTGTGAATGCACCATTATAAATTTTTATATCACAAAATTTTCTTTCACTCACATTATATAGGTCTATACTTTTTATTATATCACAACATGATTTGAGTAGCAAATTACTTATTACTATTAAATTTCTCAGATACAAAAAATGAAAATCTGGAACACAGACACTTAACTACAAAGCATATAGAAATACTTATATACACTATAAAACATTGCTGCACTGCATGGCAGTCCATTTGCTTATTTACTAATAAACACACAATACTATTTAGAAAAATCACTACATATATTTGCTGCCTATTTTCAGATTTGGGCAGTCCATTTCGCTTCATTTTATCACATCACCTGTACCACACTTACAATTCTCCATTGACTTTTCGTCTGTCCTCTTTGGTGTTTGGCAGTCCTTTATATCACGACTCACATACTGCCCACTTTGATTTTTTGGCAGTCCCATCGTATATTTGGCTTCCAGCATTTGCTCTTTCTTTTCAGCCCTTTTTTCCATACACCTTTACATTTATAGTACATTTGGTAATCTGAAACTTACATAAGTGCATTAGCACACTGACATTAGTATAAATACATTTACAAAGATTTGTTACATTTAGATTAAAATAGTTTCATCGTTAGATACAGCACATTTACTGCAGATTGTTTTCTGAGTGTACTTAGGTCAGTAACTCATAGGAACATACAGTTTCAGATCCACAACGTTTCTTACACCTAAAGGTCTCTTGGATTTTGGATAGATCAGGTAGTAAGCATTATCGTGTGGAATGTTCTGTATTATATACGGCCCATTACAAATATATTTAAACTTGGAAATTTCATGGTTCAATCCACTAGATTTTTCGTGGGTTTTTAAAAGAACATAATTCCCAATTTTAAATTTTGAAACTTTCAGGTCTTTATCATGTCTTTTAGATCTAGATTTGGCTTTTTGCTTTGCCATTTTTCTGACTAATTCTTTCTTTTGACTCAACCCCAAGCTTGCACAAGGTGGAAACTCTAGTTTTTTCTCAATTAAACTTTTACTTCTTCTGCCTAGCAAAATTTCTTCCGGTGGGAACCCAGTAGACTCATGATGCAAGGTGTTCATGACATTCTCAAAGTCCGATATAAATCTGTCCCAGGCTATAAATTATGCACCTTCCTGTTTTTTCCACAACGCAACTTGGTCAACTGTGACATCGTCCCAAGATACGTTCCTGGCCTGTGAACCATCTATATCTGGTGGCTATCTCGGTTTCTGGAGTTCAAAGTGTTTGCTTACTTGAACTCTTTGCAAAATTGACACTGAGTCGTCAGGTGGCTCTTTCTTTCTGGGTTCAGTCTCAACATCTAGGTTTTGCTGTGAAGCTTTGTTATCAGTACGTACAATATTGCAGTTAGTCGTATTTCCATTGCTTTCACTAGTACCGATATACTCGTCATCTGAACTATCGTCAGAATCCGACCATTCTGGATCGCTTTCAGGTTCTAACATAAAAGCTTTTCTGAGACAGGCACTAAGTTCTTCCTCTGCATTTTCGTCAGGCTTTGATTTTAACTCAATATCCTGTTTTGGCAAACGGCCTCATGATCAGCTTTACTCACATCCACTGTTACTTCATATTTAGTGTAATCCTCGTGGACTTCAGTTACTTGCAGGTAATTACCTGCCCCTTCCCCATGGTGCCTTTCGGTAACAGCTTGTACTGTTGGCGGATCATTAACAGAAGTTACTTCCTCGTCGATGCTTAGGATTTCATCTTCCAATTCCTTCCTATCTTTAACCATCGTCCTATCGGCAGCACGCGTACTTTGAGCGGTGGTATTTATTCACTCCTCTTTAAATTCGGACCATGTCACCTTTTCGACGTCCCTACTATTTCCTTTTTCACTAATTAACCTCCTTGCCTCATATTCCTTCTTAAAATCCTCCCACTCACATTGCTTCAGGCCCTTGTACAGATCGTCGATCTGCACACGCCAATTAGTCACTTTGGGTAATTTATTCTCGCCATTTACTTCATTGCTGACACTGCTAACTGCACCTGTGTATTCACTGTTCTATCTACTATTTCCTTCACCACGGAATTACTGCTCGTAATGTATTCGCCAGCTCTTACGGCAATGTTCGTACCTAATTCTGCCGCCTTGCTAGTGGCTTCTCTTTGAACAGCTGATCTGCTAGGCTGGGCCGTTGCCCTCTGATGCTCCATTTGTCTGTTAACACATAGCGCGGTGCGTGGCGAAGATGAATCATCTGCGCACGCACCTGACCCTTGTTTCACAACAACACGCTGCGTCATTCCACGGTTGTCCCTAAGCTGTCTCATAACTTCTCCGTCAGTCCGGTAATGTTTCGGGGCCGGTATGTCCTGTCCGCTTCCATTTGGCCCGCAACGTTCGCGGAAATCAGTTTCCTGCGTCGTTATTATTTTGCGCGGTGTACCCTCTACGGCGACCTGGATAACCCCCTCTTCCTCTTCCTCTGCCTCTTCCTCGCTGTATCATGTTGACGCGAAAACCATCGCCGTCGTTCCTCTCGTCATTATTGCGGTTATTCTTGTGACTAAAATTCTGATAATTGGCACGACTTTCGCGCCAGTGGTCTTCGTCTTCGACCCTTTCGAGAAACGCTTCGAATCTGCAATGATTGCTTCCCACATTTCTCTTCGAATCTTCTGGAAGCTTTTTTTACAACTCCCATACGATTTCAGAATCGGATCTTGTCCCTCTTAAGTGTGTCAACTTTCGTTACCAATATTCGCAGAAATCTTTCAAAGAATTCCTGCCCCTGTTATCATGAAGTTATGCCATGATAAAATCGCGCCACAAATGATCCTGTTTTTGTTTGGACCAGTATTCTTCCGTAAACTTTTGTTTAAACTCTTCGAACGTCATTAGTTCGGTATTCAAGTTAATTCCCCAGCGCTTAGCGTCACCTGCTAAGGAGCTTATTACTACGTTTATCTTCTCCTGACCAGACAATTGTTTAGGAAACATCCTTTCGCAATTTTTGATGAAATCCAACGGATGCATCCGTTACGTTTTTTGGTGGGATCGAAGCGCTCCACACCTTCCGACAGCTTCGTAAGTGGCATTACAGACAACACTAGGCTTATCTTTGATTTTACTCTCGAGATCGAAAATTTTGCCTTGAATTTTCGATATATTTTGTTCACACTTTTGTACACATCCGGTAACTTTTTCGCCTAAATTTCTTTCAGTATCTGAAACTGCCTTTTTCAACTGTGAGATTCAATGTTAGCATTCGTTTACGATATCAGTTTTATGACCGAAAACTTTTTCGTCTACTTTTGTTTCAACTAGAGGTTCTACTTTCTCTTGGATGTTGAGCATTTCAACATCAAACCTATTGTTAATGTCGTCAATTTCCCCCTGCATTGTATTCATATTTTTATTAATTGTGTCAATTTCAGACTTCATAATATTTATTGCAAAATTTAAATTACCAACTTTTTGTTCTACCTGTTCGATTTGTTTGCTAATTTTAATTCCTTGTTCTTCGATCTGTGCTTTAGGCTGACCATTCTGTGTTTTGAGCTGATCAACGTGTGTTCTGAGCTGATTACTTTGTTCTGCAATTTGTTTGGTTAATCGTTCAAATAAGTGGTTCATGCTTAAAATTTTCACACTGTCTTGTTGTACGGAATCGGTGCGTTCCTATCCTACTTCAAAATTTTCTTTCGGTTCTTTCTTTATCTGTGGTGAATCAAACATGTCAGTGGATTCGTTCACATACCCACTATCATCTACAAAGTCATCCTCTACTTCCTGTTTTATTCCTTGCTGTGTTCGAGGCGATCTCGACATTTCTATCTGTTCGTTAACATGTTCGTGGTATTGTATGACCCCAATTGTCTACCGCTAACGCCATCTGTTATCTGGCCGCGTAAACTCCTGTCATTGCCAGCCGCATTTTCCATTACGCGTCGGCACATCAACTGTGTCTACGTTCTTGTCCATACTGAACGCAAATTACACCTCACTACCGTACTTGACGTTCACTGCTATTTACTTCACTAAATATTATTGTAATTCGTGCCACTGAACATCCACTGTTCGGTATTCACGTTAATTTGTGACCGACAACAACTGGATGTACTGTCACCGGGAGCGCCACTTGTAACCTCCGCGTGACACAGTACTCGTTAAAGTCTGTACTTTGGTAAGTGAGCGGGGTTCACCTTATGAGAAAGGATTTTTGTACAGATATCGACCGCGTGTACCTGAATGGTGTCAAACCAGACTTACACCCACTCTGTAATAACAGTGATCCATCAAGTAAGTTCGAAATGCAATTACACGTCAAGATGGACCAAAAGCAACCCTGAAGATGCTACCAATTTGTTAATAATACTGTCGCCAGCCTAATTAGGCATTAACTGAGTTTCTTCCCTGTACAAGTTGGTATATATTCATGCAAAACAACAAGTAGTTACACTGCATAATATAGTAGAATTTTAAAATCAGAAAATCTATTGAACTGATAGTAGTACATTCTGTACTGATATGGAAAAACCATGAATACGTAACACAACACTATAATGTATACTACAAAACTTTATACTGTCTATTAATCTGATTAAAATCGGGCATAGGTTACCCTAGAAATAGCACTTTCGAAACACACACAAAATGTCAATTTCGATAAAAATAAAACACTGATAAATTTTGTCATTTATATTGACTTTAACTTTTGCTGGTCAAACCAATTTACAACATTTCAGAATTCAAATGAATAAAAAGGGGGGGGGGGACCCTGAAACTGTTATGATCACTGTATTTTAAAAAATGATTACTGAATTCATTATGCGTTCCAGATTTCCAGTATATAAGTTTCTACTCTTTTCATCTTATTTACTGCTCATTTAAATACCTTTATACCTGTATCGAAATAATAAACTTCATTACTATACCAATATTAAAGTTATCTTTCAACTTCGTTAGACCTTCGTTATTCATTTACTGGTTCGTTAACAAAACATTTCTTTAAACACCATTCTAACATAGCTAGTTCTGCAAATAATTATTATTAATACAAATTTTAATTTTCATTTCGGGGCACTCGGATTGCACAGCATTTGGAGAGGACCCTGTCTAGGTTAGTTGTGAGGATAATTAAATGGTGGGAAAGTTCTGGTAAAATTTAGGTTATTATTGCACAGTTCACTCTCTGATCCACACGAATACAGTACTAAAAGTTTCAACCTGGTAGTATCGATGCGGCATTTCGCGGGCGGCGAGATGACGAGGCACAGAGCACACATACAACCACAGCTATGGCTCTTGACGTATCGGCACTTTAATTCTTCTTAGCGTCGCAATACTTTTCCATTTAGTGCCTATGGAATTTTGCCATGCTGTGTGGGCGTTGAACGGCATACCTGGGGATCAGTGAAACTACGTCATCCAGGAGAGCCTCCTCGCCCCAGAAGATGTTGCTCAAACCAGTGCCAAACTCCAACTACTACTGAGCCCTTTGTGCCGCGTGCCCACGTGCCGCGTGCCCGCGTGCATTTTCCAGCGCCCGCCTGCCATCCACCTTTTACCGCTCCCTGACAAACCGGGTATTCACCCGAGGTTTTGCATTCTACATATCCTAACACATTGCCTACGTATGGACCAGACGCTCAGTTACGATTTTAAACATCTTAGAACAGTTCCAACATTTGTTAAATTTCAGTTCTATTACAATATAGCTTGACATTAATATTCACAGTGAAACTTATTTACAGTTTTCTTAACATAATGACCTGAAACAAAAAAGAAATGAAATCAGAACATCAATTACACACGTTTATCGAAAAATCAGAAGAAAAAATATTATGTATATGTACAATAGTACAGCGTCGTTGTTGTTACACACTGTGCAGTTCTCCGATGCATTAAAGGTACCTGTTCGAAAATAGTCGCCTTTCATTGCACATATGGGGTCTGTATCACACGACTCAGAGAAGCATTAGCCGAATTTCTACGTGCCACAGTGTTCTTATTGCCTACTCTCCTGGAAGCACTGAACATCTGGGAACTGTTCATGAAATACTGCATCCGCTGCTGCCAATTGTCGCACATTGGTTCCACGATTTTCGTCTTCTAAATGTAATACACACTGTTCCATCTCAGGCAAATGGATGCATCGTGGAATTCATCTTTTATAGTTCAAGTATAAGAAGAGTTATCAGATGGTACTTCGACCTTGCACCTTCTCAGCCTAGAGTGAACGGGGTCGCAGGTTACGTGCCGTAAATTTGCTGAAATCATTTCTATCGTACAAAGTGTCGATTATTAGGCTTCCATAGTTAACGAATGATGAAAATGAGGAAGTAATATACCGAAGATTTCATAGGTGTTAACAGTGTAGTAACAGTAAACGTAAAAGTGAGTTTAGTTGTGTAAATCAAATGAGACAGTATGATACACACACAAAATTAAGAGTAATTTACTGTTCTACGATGCAAAATAGAATGACTGTTACCACCACACAACGAGTCTTGCATCAAACAGGTAACAGTAGATTCCTTCTTGCTTAAATTTGTACCTTGAGCACTAAAATATAGGTTGACGCTGTGTCAACCCTGTTGACAGAGTCCCAATGCAACTTAAGTGTTAAATTCCGCTACAAAATGTCCTTGAGTTCCTCCAATGAACAAGTGTTCAAACCTCAGAAAGTACATGTTTCAGGACTTGTTATTCGTGTTTCGAAAAGTGGTTCAAATGGCTCTGAGCACTATGCGACTTAACTTCTGAGGTCATCAGTCGCCTAGAACTTAGAACTACTTAAACCTAACTAACCTAAGGACATCACGCACATCCATGCCCGAGGCAGGATTCGAACCTGCGACCGTAGCGGTCGCTCGGTTCCAGACTTTAGCGCCTAGAACAGCACGGCCACTCCGGCCGGCCGTTTCGATAAGTACTACGACTTTTAAGTTTGTAGATATTCTATAACACTCACCACTTTGACTCATATTTACGTTACCGTAGATGTGTGTTCGCGAGGCCATAATTTTCGTATAAAGTGTACAATTTTACAAGGATAAAAATACAGTCAGTAGCTTTAAGAATCTACTCGTTCTCCGTTTTGCGCAGAACACTGAAAAAAGGAAAAATCAATTAAATTATGCTGCGGCGAGAAGGCCTTCGAAAATCAACGAGGGAACGAACGGCAGCACGGTCTTGAATAGAAACGCGTTAACGCGCTGTCAAAAACATTGAATGGTTCAGCGGAAACGCTTCAGGCAACCAAAACTGCACGTTTTGTCCCCGCTCGCACCCTTTCATTCATTCGATGCGATCCAATTCCGAGATACCAGAAGCACATGCTTACCAGGCAACACTTCCCTTTTCAGAGGCAATCCAAATCCAGTTAGCGGCAGAATGGAACGATATTTGTGAAGAAGACTGCAACAAACCAGTTCGGCGAACGCCCATGCCTTAGCATTAAGGGAGTCAACAACATAAAGGAGAAGAGAACTACGAAGTCTTTTATGAGGTAACACGGATCACCTGGAAAATATTGTTTTCTTAAATGTTTTAAGAAGATCCCAAAAAGCTAAGTTAGCGTGTCCAGACGTCGGTGCTAAGAATCCAGCTGCATCAGAGCAGCATTTGAGTGTTGTAACCACGTTGCCAAATCGTTCGAAAGTTTTATCGAGGAAAACGGCAGTCGTCAAAGTAGCGAGCGACTTATCAAATGGTAATCTGACCTTTTCTTAAGAACTGGGGCGCAATTTTGTACTCGAGGTCTGCTACTAATTTTAAGTTAATTATCGAGGAACTCAGCCCAAAGAGCAGAAATACTCTGGCATTTTCATTTGTCTGAAATTAAGAATGTTCAAGAACGAAGTAAGAGTGCACCATGGCTTAAAATAAACGATGTAGGTGTGTGCAATGCGCGAGCTAGAACTTTGTTAGCTTGACTCACTGTACCGGTAACTCAGGAGGGAAAGGTCATTCACCGTTGCTTTGAAGCTCAGTTATTTAACACAGGAAATATTCGTCAAACATTTAGATACTAGATATGCCAGGTAAGTGAATAAAGTGAATAACTATAATGAAATGAAACAACTGCAATAAGCGAAAAATTCCCGCGGGATAACGATGTAGGCAAAACGAAATACATGTTTCTCTCTATAAGACATCCACAACTCTTGTATAGATTATTCGCAAATGATAACATCTGCATTCCGTTGAATTAAATTTTCTTCTTCCAATAAAAGAAACCACTACCATAGTTCAGTATAACAGTCCAGGCTTCAGATGCATCTGAAATATTACAACCAAATGTTATAAAGACAAATAATTTTCAAACTCGAAGAAAACCAAAGCGCTTGTAATAACTGTTTAAAGAGGCTACAACAATACGCACAGAATATCAATACGAGTCAACTAAGAGGGGGATGATATAGTCGTTCTCTGGCACATGATCAGAAGCAGAAAGTTTATTTCATGTATTTTATGGCCGTGTGGAAAAACCTCTGGAAGAGCTGGGATTACATAAGACACAACACAGCTCCATACGAAAAAGAGAGAATCGCAGCAAATGAAATGAAAACACTGTCCAATAACGACCGAAAAACCCATAAAACCAACACAGACTTTTAACAGTCCCTATGTGGCCGCACAAAGAGAATTAACCAGACTTCCGTTTACTGGAATGAGAAATAGAGACGATAAAAAGTGTCTTCACCTACAGACGTCAGTGCCTGCGTGACATGTCACCTTTTTGAGAGGATTCTGACTTGTCAGTACAGCGTACAGGACACCGACGTCAGAGTACCGGGTGACGGACCACGTTGCCGCCACGTACGCGAGTGTAAAGTGTAACGCTGGCGCAAACTCACACCTTAGCTCTAACTTAATATCCCCACTATCATCATATCTAAAACACAGAAGACAGCACCGCTATCAACACGCTCTGTCCGTTCATATACGAGAGGCGCATTATTATTGTGCCTAACAACGCCTGAGTAAACCGATTACAAGACCAAGACGTTTAACCTGGGCAAAGACACCTGTGTAATCCACGAGACTTCACTAGACTTGTTTGTCGAATCTGGACAATACACTCTCTATATTATACACAGAAGAAAAACCCGCTCGCTTCCCCTCGTGAAAGTAAATACAATAACAGACTGACCAAACGCGAACTCCAGGGAGGAGAAACGTGGCCAAACTAAGCGGAAAAAATACCGTAACATAAATCTAAACGCAAAAGACACCCTATTTTTATAGGGCATTTTGGTTTATCTATCGGCATGAAGTAACCTTAAAACATTGTTTCTGATTATTAGGTATGAGGTATGTTCTTACGCTTTAAATCAGTTTGTTCATGAAGGGCACTCTCTTCAGTTATGCTACTAAGGATGGGACTATTTTCCTGAAATTTAATACGACTCTACGCGAATGTTATCCAACATGAAAACCAAACAATCTAAAGCTCAAATCAAAGCATGTTTATTAAATATAATATTCTCCTATATAGGAAAGGTCGTCTCACATACATTCGCTTATTCAAAATAATAAAACAGTTAAACAATAATTAATTGTCTTGTGAGAATAGAGAGATGAACACGGATTTTTTTTGTTTTTTTGTTTTTTTTGTTTTAGTAAAGACAGCCCACTGGTTGCGATGGATTTTATAGTCGAATTGACCATGGTTTTGACTCCTAAACTAAGGGAGTCTTCATCAGAATTTATGTTACCTAAGTAAGGGGGATACAGAGTTAGTCGTTAACAAGAAAAATACAAGACAGTAATAATTAATATTCGTATATAATAAGAAGAAAAAGTTTTCAAAAATTTTTCAGCTGCAACCTTAGGCATCCTTTCATATTTCCTATACGTTGACGACATTTTAATTCTTTACAAAGGACCTATTAACGGTATAGACAATATAGTTAAGATCTTCAATGAACTTCACGAGAAAATCCGTTTTACAGTTGAACTAGAAAATGAACACCGTCAATTAAATTATCTGGATTGAACTTTAACTTTAATCGACAATAAAATTTCTTTCAACGATTACCGAAAAGAAACTTGCACAGATCAAATCGTACCAGCTAGTTCTATACACGCACAATCTCACAAAAATGCCTTTCTTCATTCCTCCATACACAGAGCTGTTTCTACGCCCTTATCTGTTGAAAACCTCAATGCTGAGATAAATTTGATTAAAACTATCGCACTTAATAATGGATACGAATCCAACATAGTACATGATATCTTCAAGCAGAAAACTAACAACAGAGTTACTACTCTCGGTTCCTCCAATAGCGAACAGCAAGAAAAGAAATATTTCTCCATTCCGTTTTTAGGGCCCATCTCTTACAAAATCAAGCGCCTCCTTAAAAACAAATATAACTGCAATGTTACATTCTCCACCACTAATAATAACCTGAAAACTACTCTCCTTCATAATTTAAAATCAGTACGTTCCCCTCTGTTACATTCAGGAGTCTATAAAATCATTTGCGACACATATCCTTCATATTATATAGGAGAAAGAGGGCGAGATTTTTCAGTCAGATATAAAGAGCGTCTATTGGGGAAAAAAGGCACTAACATTCATATTTCTTCTTTCGTCGATTATTTGCTGATCACAGGCCACAAACATAAGGAAATTAATGAAATTAATATTTTGCACACAGAGAAAAAGGTCGTAGACTTGATGTTCTTGACGAAATTGAAATATTCAAACGCTTCTCTCTCAATGATAACCTTATTCTTAATCAACAGTTACAGTTACGTAACAAGAATTTTTTCAATGGCTTCAAACCTTTAGTGAAGG